>NC_064925.1:472338291-472943519 GCF_023897955.1 Schistocerca gregaria | reverse complement strand
AGACAGTTCTTTATAAAAGCATTGTCATCGCCAAAATATTTAAAAACATAAAGTTCCTTGTGCAACAGGCTATGTCATTATGTACATTTCTCACAGTTGCATCATACAAACACGGTACATGACAGCACAACTGTGTTTACATATGCTGGACGTATCTTAAACAGTGCGAATCCCCTTTTAAGATACAATAGTTGTGGCTGTTCCTTCTCGGTCCCAGTTCACAATCGAGCACCAACAGTATACGTGGGCTACTTGAGTTGTTCTGCTGGTATAGCTTTTCTACTGAGAACCCATTTTTTTAAAACTCCTCTCGTTCTCCACTTATAGGAGTAGAGCGGGCTGTTTGAGATCTGGCCTACTGAAGAGCCGCGGTTCTCTTCAGCCAAGCTGACAGTGGGACAGACGGGGAATCCCAACTGCCAATAAAAGAGTGGGCTTACCAGTTCAGGCATACGCCTTCACTCCATTCAGTAGTACAGGGTGTTTCAAAAAGAATATACGTATTTCGAATGCATAATATTTTCAAATTCTGAAGGTGGCAGGGGTAAAATATAGAGAGCGAAAGGCTATTTACAATTTGTACAGAAACCTGATGGCAGTTATAAGAGTCGAGGGGCATGAAAGGGAAGGGAGTGAGACAGGGTTGTAGCCTCTCCCCCATGTTCTTCAATCTGTACATTGAGCAAGCAATAAAGGAAACAAAAGAAAAGTTCGGAGTATGTATTAAAATCCACGGAGAAGAAAAAAAATGACATTGTAATTCTGTCAGAGACAGCAAAGGACTTGGAAGAGCAGTTGAACGGAATGGACAGTGTCTTGAACATCAACAAAAGCAAAACGAGGATAATGGAATGGAATCGAATTAAGTCGGTTGATGCTGAGGGAATTAGATTGGGAAATGAGACACTTAAAGTAGTAAAGGAGTTTTGCTATTTGGGAAGCAAAATAACTGATGATGGTCGAAGTAGAGAGGGTATAAAATTTAGAATGGCAGTGGCAAGGAAAGCGTTTCTGAAGAAGAAAAATTTTTTAACATCGAGTATAGATTTAAACTTCAGGAAGCTGTTTCTGAAAGTATTTGTATGGAGTGTAGCCATGTATGGAAGTGAAACGTGGACGATAAATAGTTTAGACAAGAAGAGAAGAGAAGCTTTCTAAACGTAGTGCTACAGAAGAATGCTGAAGATTAAATGGGTAGATCACCTGAATGGAGGATATAAGATGAACATCTACAAAAGCAAAACAAGGATAATGGAATGTAGTCGAAATAAGTTGGGTGATGCTGAGGGAATTAGATTAGGAAATGAGACCCTTAAAGTAGTAAAGGAGTTTTGCTATTTGGGGAGCAAAATAACTTATGATGGTCGAAGTAGAGAGGATATAAAATGTAGGCTGGCAATGGCGAGAAAGCGTTTCTGAAGAAGAGAAATTTGTTAACATCGGGTATAGTTGTAAGTGTCCGGAAGTCGTTTCTGAAAGTATTTGTATGAAGTGTAGCCATGTATGAAGTGTAGCCATGTATGGAAGTGAAACGTGGACAATAAATGGTTTGGAAAAGAAGAGAATAGAAGCTTTTGAAATGTTGTGCTACAGAAGAATGTTGAAGATTAGGTGGGTAGATCATGTAGGTAATGAGGATGTATTGAATAGAATTGGGGAGAAGAGGAGCTGGTGGCACAACTTGGCCAGAAGAAGGGATCGGTTGGTAGGACATGGTCTGACACATTGAGGTATCACCAATTCACTATTGGGGCGCAGCGTGCAGGGTAAAAATCTTAGAGGGAGACCAAGAGATGAATACACTAAGCAGATTCAGAAGGACATAGGCTGCAGTAGGTACTGGCAGATGAAGAAGCTGACACAGGATAGAGTAGCATGGAGGGCTGCATCAAACCAGTCTCAAGGCTGAAGACCACAACAACAACAATAACAACAACAACATTTATTAAACTTTAAGACATACAAATATGAAACTTTACACACATATTAACGAATCTCTCATTTTCAGATTACAGATGTTAAATACATCCTCCATCAGTGACACGAACAATATCACATCGATACTCAAATTCCTCCCATACTCGGGCAAGCATTTCATTCGTCACTGATGTTACGGCAGTACAGATCCGGTTCTTCAACTCTCCCCACAGGAGAAAGTCAGAGGGTGTCAAATCCGGTGACCGTGGAGCCCAGCTGAGACATGCTAACTCGCCAGATCCTTGACGACCAATCCAACGGTTCGCTAGAGTTTCATTCAGATATTCTTGCACTTGGCGACTCCCCGTCTTGTTGAAAAATGAGGTTTTCTTCGTGCAGCCTCGGAAACAATCAGTTTTGTAATATAGCGAGATACTGCTGCCCGTTAATCGTGTTTCCATCCAAGAAGAATGGAATGATTATAAAGAACCTGCCTCGATTGCAAATAGAAACCGGATGTTGACCTAGGTTTCGGCACAGATAACCACGCCTTCTTCGGAACATACTAAAACTGCAAACTGCCTAATAAGGCATGGTCCAAAATTAATACAGAACGCCCAAAATGGCAAAAGACTCGCATAAAATGTAAAATAAACGGTACGTATGTACAATGTAAAAAGCTGTACTTAGCTCAAACGTCAGAAACGTGCTTCCTCACCCCAGCCAACGTTCGGTGGCCCGCGGGCTCTCAGGTAAATTGAGGTTTGAGCTAAGCACAGCTATTGACATGGTACTTTTTTTTTTTTTTGTCGTCAGTCTACTGACTGGTTTGATGCGGCCCGACACGAATTCCTTTCCTCTGCTAACCTCTTCATCTCAGAGTAGCACTTGCAACCTATGTCCCCAATTATTTGCTTGACGTATTCCAATCTCTGTCTTCCTCTACAGTTTTTGCCCTCTACAGTTCCCTCTAGTACCATGGAAGTCATTCCCTCATGTCTTAGCAGATGTCCTATCATCCTGTCCCTTCTCCTTACCAGTTTTCCACATATTCCATTCCTCTCCGATTCTGCGTGGAACCGCCTCATTCCTTACCTTATCAGTCCACCTAAATTTCAACATTTTTCTATAGCACCACATCTAAAATGCTTCGATTCTCTTCTGTTTCGGTTTTCCCACAGTCCATGTTTCACTACCATACAATGCTGTACTCCAGACGTACATCCTCAGAAATTTCTTCCTCAAATTAAGTCCTATATTTGATATTAGTAGACTTCTCTTGGCCAGAAATGCCTTTTTTGCCATAGCGAGTCTGCTTTTGATGTCTTCCTTGCTCCGTCCGTCATTGGTTATTTTACTGCCTAGGTAGCAGAATTCCTTAACTTCATTGACTTCGTGACCATCAATCCTGATGTTAAGTTTCTCGCTGTTCTCATTTCTACTACTTCTCATTGGTACATACGTACCGTTTATTTTACATTTTATGCGAGTCTTTTGCCCTTTTTGGCGTTCTGTATTGATGTTGGACCGTGCCTCTTTAGGTAGTTTGTAGTTTTAGTGTGTTCTGAAGAAGGAGTGGTTATCCGCGCCGAAACCTAGGTCAACATCCGGTTTCTATTTGCAATCGAGGCGGATTTTTTATAATCATTAAATTATTCACGATTGCTGACGCGCTGCAATGTTAAAAGTTCTCAAAGAAGAATGGGCCGTAAACAGATCATCGGGATACCGCCCACAACACATTGACTTTGGGCTTTCTCGTACATGTTCAATGGCTGCATGCAGGTTCTGTAGGCCACAAATTCGAATGTTGTGTTTGTTTACCAGAACAATGACATGTAAAATCGGTACATCACTTAACACAATGCGTTGTGCGAAAGTGTTATCATTGTCAATAGCATCAAGAATCTCGTTACAAAATACCACACGTTTGCGTTTGTCATTAGGAAGCAAAGCCTGTAACAGCTGTAACTTGTACGGTTTCATAACCAACCAACGTTTCAAAACACTTCAAATTGTTGTTGTAGGCAGTTGTTAACTCCCGTCTGGCACGACGAATTGATTTTGAAGGACTACGTTGGAAAGCAGTTAGAAGTCGAGCAACATTTTCTTAAGGAACACGAGGACAGCCAGGACAGTTCCCTTTACATAAACATCCTGAGTCTAGAAACTGTCGGTACTACCTGCGAATGTTCCACCTATTCGGAGGATCGATTTGGTACCTCAACCTGAAAAGTCTTTGCACTATAATCAGAGAATTGCACTTCGAAAACTCGAGAACACAAAATGATTTAGCCAGCCGCGGTGGCCGAATGGTTCTAGGTGCTTCAATCCGGAACCTCACGACTGCTACGTTCGCAGGTTCGAATCCTGCCCCGGGCAGGATGTGCGTGATGTTCTTAGGTTTGTTAGCCGTAAGTAGTTCTGAGTTCTAGGGGACTGATGACCTCATGTGTTAAGTCCCATAGTTGTCAGAGCCATTTGAACCATTTTGAACAAAATGATTTCTGCTGCGCAATAGCCATTTTAAACTTAAGATGGTTGCCAAACAAAACAGAAGACAACTGACATCTAGCGGCTATTAATATAAACTAGACTATGTATTCGTTACCGAGCGAGATGGCGCAGTAGTTAGCACACTGGACTTGCATTCTGGAGAACGACGGTTCAAACCCGCGTCCGCCCATCCTGATTTAGCTTTTCCGTTATTTCCCTAAATCGCTTCAGGCAAATGCCGGGATGGTTCCTTTGAAACAGCACAGCCGACTTCCTTCCCTGTCCTTCCCTAATCCGGTGAGACCCAAAAAACCCATCCCAACTATGTATACGTTTCTCAAATAGTCGAGCCGAGGCGCAGCGATCGATAGTTTGGACAAAGTAATACTCTGTCATTAGTATATTCTTTTTGATACACCCTGTACACACACACACACACACACACACACACACACACACACAAATTTCGGTGTTCGGCTGCTAGAACGTTCTCGGTAAAGGGCATTGTCCCAGAAATAAATCAGTATGATTTCAATCCCCCGGTGCCGACCAAGGTTTTTGGGATATTCCTGTTGGACAACCCATTACTCCCGGCCTCCTTTTATAATGGCGGGTCCGCCTCTTGAGACATTTAGTGTCCAATTCCGCACTACATAGTTGCGTCCGAATACTTTTGATGAGATAATTTTATTTCTATGTGATGGTGTGTGTGTGTGTGTGTGTGTGTGTGTGTCAATGTGTATTCATGTGGGAAAATTACCCTTTTTAAATTTTTTCTAACTTTAGTTGGTTTTTCTGTATATTTATTTGAAAAATGAAGGCAGCCCTTTTACCATAGAAACAAACAGCGACACGTGTGAATCATCGAAAACAGGCAATGTTCTCGCACTATGCATTTTTAAGCTGTCAGCCAAGTTCATTCCAAATATAAGCTAAAACTTTTAAGACGCCAGTAAAATTGGTATACCAAAGTCGACGGTATATTTTGCACGGTTACTAATAACGCACTTAATATTTTAGGTACTCTTACTTCAGATCTAAATAAGACATATGCTGCACAAGATTAACGTGACTAACACGCCTGTCATTATATATGAATCAATATTAAAATCAAATATGTAAATATGTAGGTAGGTAATCTTTCTTGAGGTCACTGTATGAATCATTGTTACATATCCAACTCGACATTAAGTAACTGCGCTCTCAGGAATATAACAATACTTCTCGCTGTTTTTTTATTTATTTTTTGAGCTAGTCAATTAGTTGGTATTGCTCAAAATTTGACTATTGTCAATCTCAGAATGCAAAGTTAGGGTGTCAAATAGTTGGCTGTGTTCCGGATTCAATCATTTGTGAAGAGAGTTGATAACCAAGTAATTCTTCCGAAGTTATCATATTTTAAATCAAGAAAAAATTATTGATGAGCGAGTTGAGCAGCTACTCCTCCAAGGTTATCACGTTGCCAGCCAAAATCAAGTCAAGAAACATTTAATTTGAGGTTGCCATTTTCAACCATCTTCGGAATTGGTTGTGCTCCGAGTTCAGTCATCTGTGAAAAAGAGTTGAACTTAAGGCTACCTCTCCAAGGTTATCGCATGAGAAAGCACTGGGTCCTGAAATTGGAAAGTAGTGGTTTTCAAACTTTTTTGTTCAAGAACCAATACTGACACTATGGAGCGGCAACTCGGGCTGCATAAATTAGTATGCTATGAGCCCCCAGCAGATCAAATATACTAAGGGCAAGGCACGTTTGCCCAGTCTCAAATACTGATTGTTAAAAGTTGGTACGATTCAGAATATTTCCTCTCGGCTGTTCTTTGTTCCATATAGCTGCCACCCTCAGGGGCTCCAGAGGTGTGGGACTGTAGCTGCGTGATGAAATGTTGTATTGCCTGCGTGAGCAGATGATTAATTGATAAATAAAAGTAATTGTAATAAACGGTTGTACTTTGTCATAAGTTGCATTGAGAAGCATCCATTGCTTATTTCTTGAAGGTGACTAGTTTCGGACACCTGCGTACAGTTTCAAACGATTCGTGCTGTAAGTGTGACAGATACATTCAATAGTCCATGTACAGAAACACGTTTCTCCAACTGGATTCTTTGAGTCCACCTATATGTCCTCTCTCAAATTCAGACATCTGCATATATTGTCCATGGGGCTTCTGCATGGCATAGGTACTGTCCAGCAGAGTACGCACAATGAAATTCGCAAAGACTTTACACCCGGATGTCGACATGTCCTATCTTTACTTTCCTTGCCAGCTGCTCAGTGAAATTGCAATGCAGCGTCATACATTATCCAATGAATGTCAAAGTTTACAATTTCGCATCTTCCGTCGATACCAGAAAGAATATCGATTTGTGACCAATTTGTATAATTCCTTTGTAATGCATTTTCCTTTTCTTTTTTTTGACTTACAGCAGGGGTGCTAAGACTTCGACTTGCAGGCCACGGTTGGGCCCCGAGTACCAAAGCACTCAGCCTGGCTGTCACACTTCCTCCGCTGGGACATCATGCTGTCTGGGCGCGAAGAAGGGGGAGAGGGTAAATTTGTGAACGCGTCATATTTAAATAGTAGCGCAGCCACGCTGCGTACGACTTGGTTTCTGCTTCAAATTTCTTAACAAGATAGATCAAAAGCAAGACAAATTTTCAGTATTATCTAAATATTTTTGAGGCACTGAAGACACAATATAATGTTTATTTGGTACAAACTGTCGGCTTATGGACAGACGCAGCAAATTTCACAGAGTTTCGCACTTCATTGGCCATGTAATCGTAACTTACCTAGATTCACAATCGGATAAAAGCCTTTCAAACAAATATGTCGATTAAAATGTTGTAGCACTTTTGCAACGTTGTTAAGGAGACACCACCTGAGGAAAGTGATGTACATGTCGTGACAGTTTTAATGTAAAAATATTTGTCATTAAAACTGGAATTACCCTGCACGTAGGTCGGTTACATTTGCATGTGCACAGGGATGCTTTCAACTGAAACGGCAAACGGTCTCGAAAACGGCTTGAAAACACATGCAAGATTGACAGTGCCTTCAAAACCTTTGTAAAACTATCCTTGTAATTCTTTCAAGGCCGCAATGAATTCCTCCAAATTCGCATTTTCTTTAACGCCAGTGAGAAACTGAGCTTTGTCAGAATGTATCCCTCGTTTAAAGCGGTTTCAATTTTAAATGCATCCCCATCAAATCAGAAAGACGTTACGTTGCATAGCCTCTCTTACAGAGGGCAGTGTGCAGTCAAGTTCACTTAAATTACGAAATCTACCATCCATTCTGCATGTCCTGCAAAATGATGGTCAGGTCCTGCAGAAAGTGTCATCACTTCTGTCTCTATGCTGTTCATTTTTGGAATACATCCTTCGACCAGCTTAGAGACAGAAGTGATGACTCTTTCTGCAGGACCTGACCATCATTTTGCAGGACAATGCTCAAGCACGTACAGTGCAAGCTGTTGCTGATTTGTTTGACTGGTGGGCTGCTAAGTGCTATACCACCTACTGCCCTCCCCTGACTAAAGTCCTCGCAAGTTCAACTCGATTTCTAAACTGAAACTAACACTTCACCGCATTCGCTTCAGAACTGCTGCAGACGGGCAATAGACCGCGGCGCTCGAACTGTCAACACAACTGGCACTGCTAAGAGTATCCACAACTTCCACATGGCTGGCAACGGGTTATACACAATATTGGTGACGACTTTAAAGGTCAGTAAAACTTTGAAATAACGTATCTATTTTGTACGAGCTGTAAATATGTAGTTGTCACTATTAAGGTTGCAACTTCCGTATAATATGATCGACGTTGGTGGAATCGCTGGAATGATTATATGGTTGTATCATCACGCATGAAGCCTGACTTCAAATCAGAAGAGGCGGCAGTTCCTGTTGCAGTTAGGGCGACAGCTTGTGCATCTCCACACCAGCAGAAGACTACTTGATATGAGATGCTTTCAAAAGACTATGAGTCAAAGGACTCCGTACACATGTGAATCACCAACGCACCAACAAGCGACGAAGGTATTCTTTGTGTCTAAGAAACATAGACAAAAACAAAAAAAAATTGTAAATACTGTGGAAAATTTGTATGCAAGTTCTCATTCCAGCCATGTTGTCATATTCCTAGAACGTGATAAAAATGAATAAGTGTTTCGGGTGACATGGCCATTTCTACCACAGTAAAATTAGAACAAATATTTCATTGTACTGAAGTTTTTATTTTCTTTCCATATTTGTTACGATCTCTATAGATACAGCAAAAACTGATAAATAAGAAAATATATCACTTGTTTTCAAAATGATAAAATAAGACGGTATGTCCTGATAATATTTAATGCGTAAGAATGAAAATTCTAAAAAAAAAGATGTTATTGAAAAAAACGCGCAGATTATAAAATGATGCATTTTCTGTCATACAATATAAAAAAATTCATTTGATGTATATGATTCAGTAATAATAAAAACAGTTTGGAATGTAACAATTTCAAGATACAACAAGGAAATAATGGCAGAATCCAACAATAAAAAAGCGTTCCAGTCAAATGAGCTGGGGTCTTGAGAGACCACAAGTGCACTTTTTCAACGTGACCGGCGGAGGGTTAAAAGAATGGCACCCACTAGAGTGACAAAACAAACAGTAGAATTCTATTGTGCGGCTGCTCCCGGCGGGGGTTCGAGTCCTCCCTCGGGCATGGGTGTGTGTTTTTGTCCTTAGGATAATTTAGGTTAAGTAGTGTGTAAGCTTAGGGACTGATGACCTTAGCAGTTAAGTCCCATAAGATTTGACACACATTTGAACATTTTAGAATTCTATGAAAAAGGAAGTGAGGCCAAAACTGAGCCAATTGAATGGACAGCTGCGATTAAGGATGATCTTAAAGTAGCCGGTATAACTTAGGCAGACGTTACAACTAGATAAACATTCAGACAAAAGATATTTGACTGGAAAATTGATCAGAGGGAAATCAGAAAACGGACTGGAACACTGTGGTCTGATGAAAGCAAAGGACTTCATTCTGAAAGGATGAAACAAACTGGGACAAAAAGGAAGGCCAAGCATCCAAAGCGACATTGATTGATTGAACCTCACGAGGTCCTGTTGCGCCCATACGTGAATAATAATAATAATAATAATAATAATAATAATAATAATAATAATAATAAAGTGAACTAACGTTTTATGTCTTACGTTTCCGCTCGGATTCCTCCCGGAGCAAACCAGAGAGACCACCAGTTTACTAAGCGAATGTATATTCGTCTGTCACAACAGATTCAATTTCCTGAGCACCT
Source organism: Schistocerca gregaria (assembly GCF_023897955.1). NCBI lineage: Eukaryota > Metazoa > Arthropoda > Insecta > Orthoptera > Acrididae > Schistocerca > Schistocerca gregaria. Next base: position 472,933,799 of record NC_064925.1, on the reverse strand, counting down.
CAAAGACTGGAGAATACGGTGTTGTCTAAAGTTAGCACCAGCGTTTTCTTTTAATGACTGTCATATGACTTTCCACCACTGATGTGGAAATAAAGTGGGGTGTATGCTCCAGTCGGCTGTATGGAATCTGTGTAGAAAGAAGGACCTAAGTGGGTACGTGAGAGGCTAATAGAAAAGAGCTGTCGTGTTTCGACGTGCTCACCATCACAACACCATGAGTGAAGTTCGTGTTTCAACGCGCGCTGTCCAACGAGTGTGCAAGGAATTGTGTGTCAGTTGGGGCTATCTAACACGGCGTAAGGACGATCCTAACGAAATGGGACCGGCCGGTGTGGCCGAGCGGTTCTAGGCGCATCAGTCTGGAACCGCGCGACCGCTACTGTCGCAGGTTCTAATCCTGCCTCAGGCATGAATGTGTGTGATGTCAGTTAGGTTTAAGTAGTTCTAAGTTCTGGGGGACTGATGATCTCAGATGTTAAGTCCCATAGTGCTCAGAGCCATTTGAACCATTTTGAACGAAATGGGACAGGACACGAATGGGATACTTCGCACATCTGCACACACGGCAGCAAGTTTTCCATGGATCATCACCATAGAAACTGGACACAAGCTGACTGGAGGCATTTACTCGTAGTATAACCGTTTTCCCTTTGTTTGAGAGCAATAACCGACCAATCACGTCTCTAACCCACAGTGTGTGCAGAGTGTAGTTTCAGACTGTAGATGATTCTGCAATTTTTATTTTTTTCTTTGGGGTAGGGGGATACTTCTCATACCATTACTTTGTCTCACTCATTTAGATTAAATTCATCATGTACCAGGATGTTTATTTTTACATTCTCGGCGATTAAGTGTTGTCCTCTCTTCTTTATCATCATGATGAGTATAAGGTAGACAATCCTGTATTCCGAGATGACAACACCAGTGTTTACTGGACTATACGCATACGTTCCTTATACCCACTCAACATGTCTGTGACTCTCTGGAACTTTGGGTCAAATGTATGTCAACATCACCCTAAATTTCGTCCTGCTGCGGGATATATTCATCAGTGTTTCTTCAGTTGGATACGGCGTACTTGAAGAAATTTGATCCTCTCTGAATTTATGCCATAATAAAGACAATTAGGCGGTGTTACGTGGTATTAGCTTGATGTCTCCAGAGATGGAGCAACGTTTTATCCGGTGTGGAAGCCATTGTAAAATACTAGGTCGTGAATGCCTAATAACAACGTCACTGATTTTAGTATGTCCATCGTTTTGACTGGAGGTCCTGGGACCCACGGCCGTTAATTACTGTAAGAAAATGAAACGCCTACAGTCGCCCTTATGATCTCATGTATTGTGTAGGTACCAGTTTCGGCGCTTCAGTGCGGCAGCTTCAGGCCTTAGTTGATGGTGAAGGAGTATCACGATCCATATATACGCTGCATCAGTGGCCAATATAACTGATTTGCGCAGACTGTTGATGGCTGAAGTGATAACATAGCAATTGTGTCCTTGAAGTCTTTCGCGATGGCGTACATGAATAAAACGTTCTCGGTTTCCCAGCCGCGTCAACTCGAATAAAATCCTCGAGCTTTCGATGGCCATCTTCGCCGTCGTCGTCAGGAGCTCACTGACTACCGGGGCTGCTACGGTTTCTCGCTTATATAGGCAAGATGACATCAGCAGCAGCCAATCAAATCGATCCAATGTGGCGCGCCCGTAAGTCGACCAGGGCAGCTAGAGGAGCTATTGCCCGTGGCAGCACCAGTGACGTCAGGTGGCGCCAGGGGCAGGCGCCACGTTTGAAACTGCCGCTCCCGCGTCGCGCATCTGTTCCGCTAACTGCCCGGGTCGACTTACACGCGCGCGCGACATTGGATCGATCTGATTGGCTGCTGCTGAATTCATCTTGCCTATACAAGTGAGAAACCGTAGCAGCCCCGGCAGTCAGTGAACTCCTGACGACGATGGTGGAGATGATCATCTAAAGCTCTCGGATTTTATTCGAATTGACGCGGCTGGAAAACCGAGAACGTTTTATTCAACATCGCAGTTACAGAGTGTCTGCGCAAATCAGTAATGTTGGCCACTGATGCAGCGTATATATGGATCGTGATAACCCCATCAGCATCAACTAAGGCCTGAAGAGGGCACACTGAAGCCTCTTAACTGGTAGGTACACAATAAATAAGATCGTAAGGACAGCTGAAGGCGTTTCATTTTCTTACCTGACTGATTTTCTGTCATTCGATTTGCGTGTTGAGAGACGGAAAAATGACTTGCCATATGCCTCTGTACTCGTCCCAGTCCCTCTTACCTTATTCTTATGTTCCGTATCCGAGGTATACGATGGGGTTAGTCTAACAGTCGCAGGCTGTTGGACAATGCGGTGCGGCGCACTTGTCCATTGCTGTGGCAACTGTTACTGGTCACATCTTTGCCGTTTTCGACCACTCCTGAGGCTGCAAATGAAGGCAGGGCACAGCAACTGTTGGGAGTGTCCACTGGAGTGGGCTGTGTGCATTTGCAGCGCACGAACTGATCAAAAATGACAAAGATGCGATCAGTAACACCTGTCCACTGCAGTGGACAAGTACTCCACGATGATAAGTAGCATGTCAGCGACTTGACTTGTGGATTTCATTCTAACTGATTGCCATTCTTCAGTAGGGCAGTTGACTTCTTTTTGTGGAAGGAGGGTAGAACAATTCTGTTGTTACTGATAGTGATCTAATACGAAATAATCCGAAATGACGGCTTATTTATGGAATGTTCAGAAACGCATATATGTCAGTTCCCCGCTAACGAACTGCAAACTGTCCAAGTTAAATCTCTCACAGCAACATGAAAAGAGAACTTAAAAGCCATTGATCACGAGGGTTTGTGAGTCTCGCTTATTCTAAATGAGAATACTGAGATGGATATCGTAAGTTTAGCGCAATAAAACACCAACTCGTACCAGCTATAAGTCTTTTGTTGCTGATCTACTGAGGTGCATTTCTTTATCCTATTTCCCCTACGTGGGGAGATAGTTGTGAACGTAGAATTCCATTCGGAAAGCCATTTCTATGCTCTAGGTGTTTTGTTTCCCGAATGCGCCAAAACTTAAAGCTTAGTTCAGGAGAGAATTTCCTTTCTTTTAAGGGCGTCGCAGTGGTAGTCATGGTGCATATAATTTGCGTATTGAAATAATTTCAGTGAATGCCACAGTGGGAAAATACTGTGCACAAAAGAGTTTATAATGAGCCCTCGGTTTCAATACGACAGCCTCTTTTCGTTTTAGAGTTTTGGTATAGACAGAACGCCCACTATCTTTCTGATTACATTGGCCATTGCATTTTTCTTTTAGTACTCGCAAAGGCATACCGACAGAAAGGAACTGTACCTGATCCACCACCCATAAAAACATTCGCTTCTCTTCTCGTGTTTTCCAGTAAAAAGGTCAAGTAGCCTCGTTAACGCTGTTCCATCGCCAATACAGCCTTCGCTTTCCCAGTTTCAAGAGCTGCGAAAGGTGTTTAACTACAATGCACCCGCTTCGTGGTTCCTTTCTTCACACGATCTTTCGTTGCACAAATTAAAGAAAGAGAAAAACATCGTTTCGCTGAATTCAGTATTGTTTGCAAAAACTATTTTACACACTTATTTCAGGGAACTATTTGCGTCATAGAGTTTAAGCATTTATATTTGCCACAGTGTGATTAAATATATTAATTGCCGTTTATTGTCCAAGTAGCGTACAGTTTACGAATTTCTAACTAGTTAAGATATTTTAGTCGTCTTCAGAACAGATTATACAGTATAAATTCTGCAGAAAAATCCTAGCTAAGATAAAAAATAAATCATAGGTGACTGTGACAGAAAATAAAATTACTAGAAGAAGCACATATTCCCGTATATTCTGATAAAGACATCCACAGAAAGAGACAGCAAGAAAGGTAACAAGTTAGGTCAAAATCCAAAGTACGTCTCAAACAGCGTATGCCTTCATACGTTTAGACCAGAGACTTACGCTTCTATTAAGCATATAGCGGTAACATTCAGCAAGTGATAGAAAGTGAATTCAGTACATAAAATTGGCTTTAAGTCAGACGTATTGAGAATATATGTAAGTAGTGAGAATTGCGGAGAACTGAACGATACCTGTTAAGTCAATGTACAACTCACGACCTCTTTTTCAGATCCATAGTTTTAGTAGTCGTCAGCATGTCGGCTTGAATGAAGACACATAAATAATTGATACACTACAACAGAAGAGTGGTTTTGTTTGTGTTGTGGTCTTCAGTCCAGTGTTCCACTTCTCATTACCGGGAGTATTTGATCATCAAATCACCTGTAACACCGTAGTTGAGATCCAAAATATTTTTTCTGATTAATTATTCTTTACATAAAGTATGTTTTCCTCGGTATGTAATCTTTGATATTCTGTAAAGGTGTATAAAGATATGCAGTATGTTTTCTCTTCACCGTTAGAACACTTTACATCATTTGGAGGAGGGTGATATGTATTTTTTGTTGATTTACTAATGTGTGTAAATGAAAGGATTTTGTAACCGGTATTAATATACAATTATGTATGTGCTGATTCACACTTACGAATTTTGAATTGTATAAATGAAAATTTGTTGTGCTTCCCCTCTGAAACGAAAGGGAACTAGCGCACAAAATGTGGTTGGTGATAGGGAAAAGTTGAAACAATAGTCAGTTGAAGACTAGCAACTGCACAGTTGGCAGCTAGTAATTAGAAAGTGCTTTGTGCAGGTGCCGAGTGAGGCTTTCAGTGCTTGGAGATATTATGGAAAAGCCTCGGGTGGATGAATGGCTCTAATACATTGTTCTGTTGCTGGAACATACCATAAAAGCTGATGATCGTCGCCAAGTAGAAAATAACAGAGCATATCACTTCCAACGGAAAGTCAACCTGTTGTTATGTACTCGCCACCAACATTGAGCAATCACTTCAGCAGAGAGGAGAAGTCAGTACTTTCGTAAAGTGTTGGATCAGCACATTTAGTATGTTAAAATAGTTACCCATGTTAAATTCGTGTACCTACCTCGAATTGTTTTTATCCTGATACCTCTTAGGATCCTCTCGTTTTGAACAATGATTTCCGAGTAAACTGAGTATGAGAACTGATCGTCAAAACCTAGTGTTTGATTAATTTTGCTTGAAATTGAGTGCAAACAGTTGTCTAAAATTACTGTGGATTTTGTTGAAGCTGAGGGAGGAAGTAAGTGTTGCTTTTATGAAAGCCTCCCTAGTAACTGAACTGCTTTAGTTCAAAGTTTTTGTGGTTTTTAAGATTTCTTGCTAAATTCTGGCGATAAAAGTAAATGATTGTGCTGATGAACAGTTAACAAGTCATGTTGAGGTTAAGTTGAAGTAAATGTTTTCAAAGGTAGATTTGAAATACAATATCTGGTAAAAATATCTGCTGCATTAACTGTTGAAAAGGCATATAAGGTGAGTTAAATTTATGATAGAGTGCTACCAAAGTTTACCGATTTTCATTTGATTGAGAAAAGTGTGTCCAGTTTGCTTTATAACAGCAGTCAAGATTAAGCCCTACCCCCCCCCCCCCCCCCCCACCCCTGCATTGTAAGTTGCTCAAAATGCATCAATTTGCTTTATTAATGAATATACCAACTGCTTTTAAAGTTTATGTTGAGTTTTGTGGACGTCGTGTGATAAAAAGTGTAATATCAGATTGGGAGCGCCCTACTTACTGTTTTTATTAGTGAAGATAAAGCTACTAAGAGTGCCCTGATTCACAAAAACATTTACAACGTTGCTTACTAAGAAACCTGTGAATCTTAATCTAAGAGAATTTTTATTAAATCTGTGCTGTGTAGAAAATATCGGATTAAAGAAGACTAGGCCCATGTACATTTCTACTTTAGTAATGAATTTCAATTGCTGTAATGATGAAATAATTAAAGTTTGGCTAAGTATTTACTGTTGACGAGTGTTAAAGTGTCACTTTTGTTTGTGAGAACTAGAATATTTCACTATAACTGCTTTTAACCGCTATAACATTTTTCTGCTTGTGATAGGGTTCATTGCACTTTCGTAAAAAAGGGGTATAGGTGATGCTTTTCCACCAAAACTATTCAATTTTCTTTAAAAGAAATGTTTCACATTTCTATGCCTAATTAGGCTGGTAACCGTATTATTTTCTTTTGAAGAAATTTGATTAGTTGAAAACATTCTCTACATTGGATCTGACACTTCCAGTGTTATTACGTAAAATTTCGTTTCAAGTCCGATAAGCAAAAATCCTTTAGGCATTTTTTCACGATTAAATGTGTGAAAATCCTCACAGAGGGTAACATTATACTGTATTCAAATACTAAACTTGGGTATTATCTATATGCTGACATAGCAAAACGATGAGACCCAACTCGCTTTATTTGTTCATGAGACCCAGAAAATATTAGATACAGGCTCCCAGGTAGATGCCATTTCCCTCGACTTCCGGAAGGCGTTCGATACAGTTCCGCACTGTCGCCTGATAAACAAAGTAAGAGCCTACGGAATATCAGACCAGCTGTGTGGCTGGATTGAAGAGTTTTTAGCAAATAGAACACAGCGTGTTGTTCTCAATGGAGAGACGTCTACAGACGTTAAAGTAACCTCTGGCGTGCCACAGGGGAGTGTTATGGGACCATTGCTTTTCACAATATATATAAATGACCTAGTACATAGTGTCGGAAGTTCCATGCATCTTTTCGAGGATGATGCTGTAGTATACAGAGAAGTTGCAGGATTAGAAAATTGCAGCGAAATGCAGGAAGATCTGCAGCGGATAGGCACTTGGTGCACGGAGTGGCAACTGACCCTCAAGATACACAAATGTAATGTATTGCGAATACGTAGAAAGAAGGATCCTTCATTGTATGATTATATGATACCAGAACAAAAACTGGTAGCAGTGACTTCTGTAAAATATCTGGGAGTATGCGTACGGAACGATTTGAAGTGGAATGATCATATAAAATTAATTGTTGGTAAGGTGGGTGCCAGGATGAGATTCATTGGGAGAGTCCTTAGAAAATGCAGTTCATCAACAAAGGAAGTGACTTACAAAACATTAGTTCGACCTACACTTGAGTATTGCTCATCAGTGTAGGATCCATACCAGGTCGGGTTGACAGAGGATATAGAGAAGATCCAAAGAAGACCGGTGTGTTTCGTCACAGGGTTATTTGCTAAGCTTGATAGCGTTACGGAGATGTTTAGCAAATTCAAGTGGCAGATTCTGCAAAAGAGGCGCCCTGCATCGCGGTATATCTTGATGTCCAGTTTCGAGAGCGTTCATTTCTGGTTGAGGTATCGAATATATTGCTTCCCCCTACCTATACCTCCTGAGGAGCTCACAAACGTAAAATTAGAGAAATTCGAGTGCGAAAGGAGGCTTTCCTGCAGTCGTTCTTCCCGCGAACCGTACGGGACTGTAACAGGAAAGGGAGTTAATGACAGTGGTACGTAAAGTGACCTCCGCCACACACCGTTGGGAGGCTGGTGGAGTATAAATGTAGATGTAGATGTAGATGCGCTGATAGGGTTATACACCTATGAGAAAATCTGGCGTAAAACTTCCCTATCCTTCCTAGCAGAGTCGTATTCACAACGCTCGACTATTAGCCGTGAAAATGCGTACTACAGCTTTCTTACTGTAATAATTGCAGCAGGAGCCCACTCATCTTCATTTCGGTTCGACCTTTGTTTCTGCCGAATAGCACACTTGAGTTTCGCTCCTAACGGCGATGTGCTCGGGTTTCACCTGTTCAGGAAGCAATAAAGCCCCGAAGCAGGGCGGACTGGCTGTCGCTGGCAGGAAAATGAGCGCAACGCCCCGCTACACGAGAGCGGGTCGGCGCGGTGTCGCATTGCGATGAAGCTCTAGCAGTCCCCCAGGAATTAGCCTGCTCGAGTTTCCCTCCCCGGGCAGCCTTCTCTGCCAGCGTCCGCGGAGAACGGCAAAGCGCACTTCTGGGTGGGACCCGAAACTGACGAATAGAGGTTCACACCAAAGCGGCGCTTTCCTGCACGTTAGTCTTTGTGCGAAGAGGAGATACCGCTACACTCTTCACTTAGAGCTTATGACAGTTCATGGCTACCTACACTACTGGCCATTAAAATTGCTACACCACGAAGATGATGAGATGCTACAGACGCGAAATTTAACCGACAGGAAGAAGATACTGTGATATGCAAATGATTAGCTTTTCAGAGCATTCACACAAGCTTGGCGCCGTTGGCGACACCTACAACATGCTGACGTGAGGAAAGTTTTCAACCGATTTCTCATACGCAAACAGCAGTTGACCGGCGTTGCTTGGTACAACGTTGTTGTGATGCCTCGTGTAAGGAGGAGCAATGCGTACCATGACGTTCCCGACTTTGATAAAGGTCTGATTGTAGCCTATCACGATTAATGTTTATCGTATCGCGACAATTCTGTTCGCGTTGGTCGAGATCCAATGACTGTTAGCAGAATATGGAATCGGTGGGTTCAAGAGGGTAATACGGAACGCAGTGCCGGATCCCAACGACCTCGTATCACTAGCAGTCGAGATGACAGGCATCTTATCCGGATGGCTGCAGCGGATCGTGCAGCCACGTCTCGATCCTTGAGTCAGCAGATGGGAACGTTTGCAAGACAATCATCTGCACGAATAGTTCGACGACGTTTGCAGCAGCATGGACTATCTGCTCGGAGGCCATGGCTGCGGTTACCCTTGACGGTGCATCACAGACAGGAGCGCCTGCGATGGTGTACTCAACGACCAACCTGGGTGCACGAATGGAAGAACATAATTTTTCGGATGAAACCAGGTTCTGTTGACAGCATCATGATGGTCGCATCCGTATTTGGCGACATCACAGCGAACGCACATTGGAAGCGTGTTTTCGTCATCGCCATACTGGCGTATCACCCGGTGTGATGGTATGGGGTGCCATTGGTTACACGTCTCGGTTACCTCTTGTTCGCATTGACGGCACTTTGAACAGTGGACGTTACATTTCAGATGTGTTATGACCCGTGGCTCTTTCCTTCATTCTCTAACAACCCTATCACAACACATGTCAAATTTAATTATGATTATCGTGTTGTTAATGCTGCTAAATATTGCATTTTCGGGCAACAACGAAGTTCCATTATGTGGCAGGTACCATTAGAGCACAGTTAATACAGTGATTTCATTAAATAATGGATAAACTAGGCACTCCTCTTTTCGTGTTTCCCACGCTGGTCTCGTTGTGAACTCATGGCTTAATTGTCGAAAATCTAGGTAGTGATGATTCCACGCTCGGATGCAAAGAGGCCTAGGTGTTATTCTGCGACATTCGAAAGTTTTATAGATGTGTTTCATAAACCATTCTTGAAGATTAAACTTCTGCAATTTAGCACAATGGTGATGTGAAAAAAGTAATCAGCACTCCGAATTTAAGTTACACTTATTTGTTATTACTTTTGTTGCAATATCACGTAACTCACAAAACATTACTTCACAATATAAAACATACTTAAAAATATCTTCCTCACTGTTAAATTTCACATTTTATAAACTGACTACAATTTGCGTCTTTTCAACATGACGACCAAGACTTGACTCTCTAATAACCGCTTACACGCCCAAAAAATAGAGTTACAAGTACGTCAAAGATCACAGTGACAAAAGAAAGAATACACATAAGAATAATATAATTGCAATATAAACATATCGATGTATCAATGTACCTCTACATTAATGAAATCAAATCTGAATGTTGTCTAAAAAATATGTTAACTACTTTACAGAAACACAGTAGAATATTGCTGGTATCGACAGGTTGAGTTGAGGTGCCGTAATGGTTACGTAATTCAAGTACCATTACAATTCGATCCCTGCGAAACCCCACATTTCAGCAGGATAATGCACAACCGCATGTTGCAGGTCCTGTACGGGCCATTCTGGATACAGAAAATGTTCGACTGCTGCCCTGGCCAGCACATTCTCCAGATCTCTCACCAATTGAAAACGTCTGGTCAATGGTGGCCGAGCAACTGGCTCGTCACAATACGCCAATCACTACTCTTGATGAACTGTGGTATCTTGTTGAAGCTGCAGGGGCAGCTGTACCTGTACACGCCATCCATGCTCTGTTTGACTCAATGCCCAGGCGTATCAAGGCCGTTATTACGGGCAGAAGTGGTTGTTCTTGGAATTGATTTCTCAGGATCTATTCACCCAAATTGCGTGAAAATGATCTCATGTGAGTTCTCTAGTAAAATATATTTGTCCAATGAATGCCCGTTTATCATCTGCATTTCTTCTTGGTGTAGCAATTTTAATGGCCATTAGTGTATTTCTGTCATCCCCAAAATCGAATTTTTGTTATACACAAAAAGACACTTACATACCATACCGTAGCGCACTAGGAACTGGGCCCGAGTACAAAGTTCTCGCCAACTACGCACGAATTGTTGTCCGCCACAAACAGATACAACAACAAATAGATAAACGTATAATAACTGGATAACAAGGAAATAACAAATAAGCTAATGCAAAGGTCTGTATTTATTGAACTGATTCTGTGTTTCACACTGCATTACATTATGAACTACACTTCACCCGAACATGCCATGAAGGCCCAACGGTACCGACCGTCCGCCGTGTCAGCCCATAGGCATCATTGGAAGCGGATATGAAGGGGCATGTGGTCAGCACACCGCTCTCTCGGCCGTGTGTTAGTTGACGAAAACGCAGTCACTACTTCTCAAACAAGTGGTTCCTCAGTTTGACTCACAATGGCTGAATGCACCCCGCCTGGCAACAGCGCTCAGCAAACCGCATGGTCACCCATTCAACTGCCATCCCAGCCCGATAGCGCTTAACTTCGTTGATCTGACAGGAACCGGTGTTACCACTACAACCTGACCTTTCGCTTCAGTGCTCTTTTGCGCGTGCCATAACATGTTAATATACATTTTGCTTAACTCTGCCGCATCAGTTTACAAAATTTCATCACAAATGTTGCCCTCCATGTCTTCTAACGTTATTACGTGACTTGCCTACATTTTTCACTTTAGCATACCCACAGATAAATGTCACAGAAGTCACAGGTTGTTAGTTCCGGTGAACTCGGCGACCACAACCCTTTGCCGACAGTCTTTTCATCTGTGAATCTTTGATTAGTTCGTAAGACGACCCGAGTGAAATGTGACAGCTTGCCCCATAATGTTGAAAGGCAGCATACTTACGTTCGTGTTCGGTCATCAGTGAGTAAAATTCCTCAAAGATTTGTCTATAGATAGCAGTGTTTACTCCTTTTCTCTAAAATATGGAACGATCAATCCGATTTGTTGACACGGCACATCACACTCCGATTTCTACACCGTGAAGAGGTTCCTTATTAATCCTACAGGGATTATTTGTTGATCAGTATCTTTTGTCCTGGGTGTTCATATGTGCTATCTGATGGAAGCAGTCTTCACCAGTCATGAAGTACAGCAGTGCATCCACTTGCAGTTGTGCAGTATACACACGTACAGTAATTCCCACGCTTTGCCTTGTCTACCTGCTGCAGCTCTTGGACACATGTCTGTTTTCAATGTTTCAACGTCATATGACACAAAACATGGTGACAAGAACTAAGCGAAACGTGCACTTGTAGTGACAATTTACGTGTCGACTTCTTTGGAGTATGGATCATTCGTGCTCTATATCTGCATCACTCCAGGTCGACGAGCGGACGGGGCTCGATTCCCCTTATTTTGCGTTTGCTACTGTCGCTGTGATACTCCATTTTGTCAAAATATCCTGTAAACTGCTCTTTGATGGTATGGGAACGGCAGGAAATTTGTTTGAAAACATGTCTCGAGTTTCCTTAAATGAACGACCAGACACGTGCTCCTTCTCTACTGCGATTCTTTCTTGAAGAGGAAACACCTCTATTTACTTCACTCATCTTAACGGCTTTCACACTGAGAATACAATACGTAGTCACAACAGCTTCGAAACGGTAGATGACAGTTGGTGGGAGTAATGTCCAGTCTGGCAATCTGGGTGGGTTTATCGAGCGCCACCTGTAATAGTAAGCTCAATGCACAGGACATACTGCGTACGTGCGAGTCGTCTTATGGAATCAGAGCATTAAGATGGGTCGATGAAGAGACTTGACGAAACACCAGAAGGGAGCTCTCGTGTCTGAACGTCGCCATGGCCATATCGCCAATAAAAGTGTCCGTTTCATTGGACTATCATCAAATGGTTCAAATGGCTCTGAGCACTATGGGACCTAACATCTTAGGTCATCAGTCCCATAGAACTTAGAACTACTTAAACCTAACTAACCTAAGGATATCACACAACACCCAGTCATCACGAGGCAGAGAAAATCTCTGACCCCACCGGGAATCGATCCCGGGAACCCGGGCGTGGGAAACGAGAACGCTACCGCACGACCACGAGCTGCCGGCGGAGTATCATCGCGGACTGTACAATGTATCTACAAGGAGAGATGTACCACTGACAGCCTGCTCAGAAGCAAATGAAGGATATTTGAGGGAGGCCAATCGCCTCCGAAGAACATGTTCAGAAGAGGAGGGAGAGGGCACACGTGAGAAACGGGCCGCACTTACCACACACGCAGTTGACTGTGCCATCTACTGGGCTCCTTAGCATCTCTCATGTGATACGTATTGCACGTCTACGAAAATAAAAGCTGACACAGAGGCGTGTCAAAAGATACACGATATGTCAAATCGAAATTAAGAAGACCTAATAGTAAAATTTACACTGCGGCAAATAAAAAGGTTATCTAAATTTCGAATTCTTATTAACATATGTACCGCTGAACTGTAAGCACATGCAAACCAGTCGAGAATCAGTCTCAATATACATTCCTCATCTGTGCATAGTTCATGACTACCCTAGCTATCGACCGATTCAGTAGCGTGAATAATGATTACGAGTTCCACGTGACCGTAGCGCCTCCTTTCAGCTGTTGGACCCTCCTGCAGTAACCTTCCAGTCACCAGCAGTTACTAACAAAAAGGGGGTTCACTGGAAATTTTAAACAGATTGTCACTGGACGTGTGCCACAAAATGTTGTGCTCCTATGCTGTGGCTAAGCGGTTATAGACGCTTCAGTCCGCAACCGCATTGCTGTTACGGTCGCAGGTTCGAATCCTGCCTCGGGCATGGATGTGTGTGATGTCCTCAGGTTAGTTAGGTTTAAGTAGTTCTAACTCTAGGGGACTGATGACCTCAGGTGTTAAGTCCCATAGTGATTAGAGCAATTTTTTGTTGCGCTATCTAAACATCCTTCTCACTTTGGCCCATTATAGTTCCTCAGCACTAAAATCACAGTTGTAGAGTGGAAAGCGGACAACCACACCACCTTCTCTTTAGCCATCGCGTTGACCACTTATGATTCTTTAACAGGTCTACGTTCTGCTTCCTCACCCACTCAGTGCAAGCAACACATCCGTTTTCAGCTACTCAACAACCTCGCTTTACTATCGTGCAGTGGTTGTCTACCTGTCTGTTGTGTTATGGATCGTTGTCCAACTCAATGACTGTCTTTGGAAGAAGACTTGAGAGAACCATATTGTTAAATCAGGTGTAATTAATTAGAATAAAAATTATGATGACACTGATCTTCATATTCTACGTCCACATCTACATGATTACTCTGCAATTCACAATTAACTGCTTGATAGAGCTTTCATCGGGTAATGTCTCTGTCGTTCCATTCTCCACCACTCTGCATGAAAAGGTGAAACATAAATTTCTCCTTGCGTGCTCTGATTTATCATATTTTGCTATGATGATCTTTTCTCCCTATGTCAGCGGGCAGCAACGAATATTTTCACTCCCTGAGGACAAAGTTGGTCATTGAAATTTCATACGGGGTTCCTGCCACAGCGAAAAACGTCTTGTTTTAATGACTGCCATCCCAATTCGCTTATAACATCCATAGCACTCTCTCCCTTTTATCACTATATTACAAAACGAGTTGCCCTTCTTTGAAGTTTTCGGTGTCCTCCATCACTCCTATCTGATGCGGATCCCACATCTTCATGTGTCAGGACTCTCGCCCACTACCTTCATCAAACCAGAAAAAAACTTCACCGCTAAGCTGCAATAGACTTTGTTACTGTTACATTGGTCATCCAGTATGCCAAAGGAATCTCTTTTTGTTGATTACTCGCAAGTGAGAACCCACCAAGATAATTGATTGCAGTGTGTGACCTGGTAACAAAACCTACGCAGTCGCACACGTGACCTCACACACACCAACAAAATGACCATTTTTAAAGTATTTCAAATGAAACGCTGAAATATACCTCTTTCTGAAGAGCGAGTCTAGTGATATCCCAGGACTACGACTCCAAGAAAATATTTTTTCTTCTCACAGAACTGAAGCTTACTCCCGTATACGTTAGCGTCAGAGACTGAGATTTGTGGGGGGGAGGGGGGGAGAGGGGGAAGAGGGATGACAACTCTTTATTTTTGTTCTCCAGCTTGCAACATTCAGCGACAGATTAATTATTTTCCTTGTGCAACTCCGTAAAGTACTATTCCTTGATCTCCTCCGGAAAGTGGAAAAAGTTACCGGTACTGCCCTCGATGGGCCAGGAATTGCTTCGTCATTCATCGAGAGATGTATATTTGAGACACAGCACCACATAGTACAACAGTCACTTCGTAGTGGATACGTACTCAAAGTCTGGTATTACAGTCCAGATTATGGCAGCGGCTGGACACGTAACATGTGCGGGCCGAAGTCGGCCGATATCTACCGACTTCTGACGATCAGCTACTAGCGAGACCTCGTTCATATCTCTGTGAGCAGACTGTGAGAAAAAGAGAGACCAGACTCTGAGAACAATGGTCTTAAAAACAACGTCGTCGATGGGGATTACAGAAGAATTGTAAACGACGGTCAGTTTGCCAACAGTAATTACATCTATCAGTGAATGTACGTTCATCTCATCTAGTTTCCGACCGAACACTGAAAAAACAACTCCATGCATTGGATATTTACGTTGGGTGCCTCGCAAAAGGCAATGGTACAAAAAGCTGTAAATCTTCACTGAGGGAGAAAGCACAGAAACTGACAAGTAGCTGACATATCGCAGTTCTGCCTTTCTTCAAGTGATTCGAGGTGTCGAATACACCGACGACCCGATGAGCTGCTTAGGCCCCTGCGTGTGGAACGTGGGGAGGATACTGTGATGTTTCGGTGGCGATATTTGTACCATGACTCGAGCCGATTCATTAATGTTAATTTTAACAACCTTATTTAATCGTTTACTTCGTTGTGGCTAAGAGTTTCTGTTACTTCTAAATCTTCAGAGTGAGTTTGCTGTAACACTCTCCTCGTCGAGGATGAAAATGTCTTGATCACACTGAAGCACGCATATGTTTCTGGTTTGATAAACACTCGCTATACCAGCACACCCCAAATGGTGCGATATTGATCCCATATAAAAAGCTGGGACTATGCGAATCAGCGAATGCAGCATAAGAATGAACATCCCAGCAATTTTGTAGCACAACTGGACCTATTCATCACTGAGTGGGTGGATTGAGCTGGATACCTGCAGAAACGTCTGTACCCTCTTCTTCACCAAACTGACGCCATTGTAAAGACTAGAGGCGACGTTACCATGGCAGTAACATGATGTCTCCTGGGAGGGAGGGGGCCAGTGTTTTTTTTTTTTTTATTATTATTACGGTGTGCTTGTAGTAATGGCGAATGTCTGAACTGCCAAGACTTTTAGATACAAATAGAAAAGAAAGCACAGGCGACTGAAATACGTGTTACGACGGTACTGGGCATTATTTACTGTAGTTGGCTCGAGCCCCCACGTGCTATGGCACGAAAATATACAAATTTGTTACACTCAACACTCAGCTTAATTGAGCGGCGCAGAGATGTCACTGATCTCAATGTCTGGCTACGTTTTTTGTCATAGGGCGCCAGCTCACACCTGTCGTAAACTCAATTTTCAAGCTGAAATAAAATATATAAAAAACAATGCAGGCAGGTACTCGGGTGAGATTTAAAAACTATTGAGTCACTCACGTTGATTTATAATTTGAACAAGTAGTTTATTTCTCTTTTTCCACGAAAGTCTTCAATGTATTCACTAAAGATTTAAAATGCAGTCTGAGGGCCTCATACGGAAGGGCGGCCGTTAATAACTGACGCTAGAACAGTTCACTATAAAATTCGTATGTCGCGATCACGACACTCGACAATCTGTTAACAGTTCACAAAATACACTGTTGTCTGCTGTCCTAATCCAGTATATTGCGCTCAACTTGATCGTTTACGAACGTCGCTACATACATACTTGTCCCCGAACGTGGCTACCAACCCACTACTAACCCCAGATGCGCGGCACGTCCATGTCTTAGCGTCGCTCAAACCCAACTCCCTGTCATCAAAGATGGCCGCCCTATGCACCCTAGATCTGACTGCCTAACTCAAAACAATGTTTGACAAAAACAATTACGAATATTCTAAAACTAAACACAGACACACATATGATACATTGAAAAATATGAAAAATTTCCAGCCGATACCAGTTTAAGGTCCAATTTTCCGTATCTGCCACCCTTCTTTCACAGAAAATGTTCTTGTGGCGTGATATTGTTTTTCCTAATTTTTGATACTAAATACAAATGAACAAATCAAAATACATACTTAATTACTTATGTACCCCTTTAAACTTTAGAATGCTGCCGCTAGTGTAGTCTCTTTAAATTTGTTACCAAACACACAGATTCTCTCAGTCGAGTCCCATATTCCGACCACTCATTCAAAAACAGTACATATTCAGCTAAATTGGCTATGATTGCTCGATGTAGCTCTACATCTGCATCTACCTCTACATCCATACTCCGCAAGCCACCTGGCGGTGTGTGGCGGAGGGTACTTTGAGTACCTCTATCGGTTCTCCCTTCTATTCCAGTCTCGTATTGTTCGGGGAAAGAAAGATTGTCGCTATGCCTCTGTGTGGGCTCTAATCTCTCTGATTTTATCGTCATGGTCTCTTCGCGAGATATGCGTAGGAGGTAGCAATACACTACTTGACTCCTCGGTGAAGGCATGTTCTCGAAACTTCAACAAAAGCCCTCACCGAGCTACTGAGCGTCTCTCCTGCAAAGTCTTCCACTGGAGTTTATCTGTCATCTCCGTAACGCTTTCGCGGTTACTAAATGATCCTATAACGAAGCGCGCTGCTCTCCGTTGGATCTTCTCTATCTCTTCTATCAATCCTATCTGGTACGGATCCCACACTGGTGCCAATATTTAAGCAGTGGGTGAACAAGTGTACTGTAACCTACTTCCTTTGTTATCAGATTGCATTTCCTTAGGACGCTTCCAATGAATCTCAGTCTGGCATCTGCTTTATCGACGATCAACTTTATATGATAATTCCATATTAAATCACTCCTAACGCCTACTCCCAGATAATTTATGGAATTAACTGCATCCAGTTGCTGACCTGCTATATTGTAGCTAAATGATAAAGGATCTTTCTTTCTATGTACTCGCAGCACATTACACTTGTCCACATTGGGATTCAATTGCCATTCCCTGGGCCATGCGTCGATTCGCTGCAGATCCTCTACTAGCCGCATCCGTAAATACTTCGTTCATATTAATCGGTCAAAGCATTGCCGAGATATTACCTTTTGAACTTCCATAAACTTACTATTTTTAAGACGACAGTAACTCTTAAGCTATTATATAATTTTGTGGTGCGTCTAGATAATTTAGTTTTACATATTTTTCTGTCCATGAGTGCCAACTCGCACTTGTGCGTCACTCTTAGTTCTGTTTTTGTCAATTTCTCTCTGGCATAGAAATTCCTCCAAGCTTGCAAACGCGGCCATACGTGCCCTTGCCAACTCCCGCCCGGGTTTTTCCATGGCCGCGTAAACGCTATCTACTCGCCACGGCCCCATAGCAACCGCCAGCCACGTCTCTGCGGCGGGAAACTGCCGCTCTAAACTCCCGCCACAGCTTGTACTCTCACAGAGTACAAACTTTTTCGCTAATTTTTCATACTTCGTTGTCTATCTTTGGAGGTTTCGATTAATAAGTCCTGTCGTCTTTCACTGGGATTAAGCTTCTCTCTTCTTTCTTTTAAGTTACAATCTCTTTTTATGAGTTTGATGCTGTCCTCTAATTTTCGGTATATTGTGCCCATCTTTTCGTCTCCACGTGATGCTAGACCCATTACCTATAATCTGTTTTTCGTATTCTAGTGGTGATCTCTACCTACTGTTTTCCCTCTGCATTGTTTTTCAAGTACCAGGTTAGATATCCCTAGATACCACTGGGAATGTCCTATTAATGTGTCAAATCTTTGACTGAAAATCTTCCACAGACTTTCACTTTACCTTTAATTTTTAGCGCTTTTTTATTTATTTTGCACTCTGCCCAATTAAATTTTAGCGCTCTTTGACAAAACAACATTCTGGAAGCTTCAATTTTCTTCTTATGTGGACTTCAAGGGGTCCAAGTTTAACAACAGAAAATTCTGTACTCTAGATGTACATTTTCAGCAATTTGTTCTCTCTCTCTCTCTCTCTCTTGTGTAAAGAACTCTTTCTTCAGTTCTGTAATCTTCTTCTGAGATCTCCCTTCATTTCCTCATCCCATGTAATCTAGCTTCGTAGATAGAACTATCTCTCACTTCTTCCACTAATATATCACTGCAGGTTTGATAAGCAAATAAATTCTAATACTGATTAGCAGCTTCGTCTCTGTTCTGTTTATCCATTACCCAAACGTAGTGAAGAGTATATTGTCCATTTGCACTGGCAACCTCATATATCTTCTTTACATTTCGCCACATCTGGCTGCATCATTATCAAAGCTTACCTTTGTTGTGAGTTTTCCTAAGCCTTTTACTTACCTTCTGAAATTTTCATTCTCTTGTCGTTAAAAACTTAAGTCAGTATCTTTAAGACAAGGAATAGTGTCTGAGTAGTTAAGACAATAGACGTATCATATCGGGAAAGAGCGATCGTCAGCTCCTTAAATCATTTCATGCAAGTGTCAGGATGCTGTTTCCTCCATTCCTCCTCCTACAGTCTTTCAACGACCCTGATGCAGACGAGCCTTACATGAGCCCTGCGCATGTCACGAAACCATTTTGTCAAAATTGTTACGTACCATTATTAAATTCCCATAAATTAGTGAACTAGAAACGAGGGTATAAGTATGATTACAGTCACTATCAGTGATTGCTACATCCATTTACTATATTTCCATATTAAGTCTTCTTCTGGAGGTGTCTAAACGTAGATGCGAGGCTTGTTGACTAGAGGCTGAACAGAGGTCAGCCAAGTAAGCGAGGCAGCCAGAGTCCGGTTATAAAGGGGGGCCTGAAGGACTTTTCATAGGAAGAACACTGCCAGGGGAAGGAGGAAACAGGTAAAAAATTTGGATCACTACACAGCGTGCTGGCTAAACTCCGCCAAAGAGGCAATGTCATGGTTTACCTTGGGCGGTCGACCAGCGCCGAAGGGATACTCCACGACTAAACAATAACAGCGAAGAGGTGCCCTGCCCTGAACAGGAAGCCAGTATTCTTGGAAATGCTAGCCCCGAAGCAATACAAGAATAAAAATGTCTGAACTAAATTGAGGTAGGTGGCCATCTGGCACTTCTGTGTTTAAGAATACGGGACACACAGTCGTCAGGCTGGTGAAAAGTTACTTGCTTGTCGGTGACTCTGTTAAGAAACAGTAAGAGAAATCGTTATGTGTACATGGAGAAATGCCTGGTTGGCTAAAGCACGGAACAGGATAGGCGGCGGAAGTCAGGAGCTGCTTGTTTCTGAACTCCAGCGCTAAAAATTCACACGAGTGGTTAAATATGTTTAAACTTATCATGGAAGGGAGATTACTACATTATTAGAATGGACCTCATTGGTTAGCACTCAGAAGAAACACTGCCATTAGTATGCAAAACCACGCACAAGTAAAAAATTCTGCTGCTTGCTTGGAGCGCTCTGTGGAACCTGCTTCCATCCGAGGCTCGCTAGAAGACGCTTCGGCCGAGAGAAGAACTTATATTATTGGCTCTTAAGGGAGAGCATCCTTCAGTGCAGGCCAGATGGCTTGGAATGTTCAGCCACCACTCAGAGGGACTGGTAGTGCTAAATACTGTGAGCCCTGAAGCATTTGCAGACCAAGTGACAGGGTGTAGGCAGAGTTTTCACATTGATGTTAGGACTTTTACGTTTCTAAGTCAAGGAACTTTATTACTCATCTCGGATTCAACATTATCTCCGTGGAGATAGTCGGTGCTTGCGTGATTCTCTGATTGGCATTTGGCAACCATTGTTTCGCGAACGTAATAGTCTGCCCCTCTCCCTCCCACCCCAACGTCCCGTCGTTGAAATTCATGGAATCATCTAAACCTGATCACCCGAGCTTTAAAAAGGTGCTATTATTCTGATTCCATTTTAACTTATATTAATACCTAGTGAACATAGCGCTTTCAAGTCCTTGTATAGTTGTGTTTAAGTTGAATTCCACAGCAAATTATTATAGTCCCTACTGACTTTTCTCTCATTCAGTACTTTGGTGAAACTATTTTGTCAATTGGAGAGCTGCAGCAACCGTGTTTCACGTTTGGTGGACCACCCCTGTTTAAGAAAGTAAATTCGTTAAGTCAACCGTTGCACGATACCTGTAGTTAAATTCGCGTGACTCTACGTGGAGCGAGCTGATTATCAGGAAGGTCACTTGGTACAACCCTATCTGACACGTACAGGAGGATATACATGGCCAGCAGTAACCTCATACCCAGCAACGATTATGAACTACATCACTTCAACATCTATCCTTGAATTTACACTTTCGATTTCATGAAGTGGACATACTGAAAAGCTGTACGTTCATTGTCGACAATAGCGCGTGTTCGTAGATGTGTACAACACCAATATGTCAGCAGGATTTATACCCAGGATCGTGTGCAGTCCAATGTAACTAGTCTAACGTTATTCGAAATTTTATTTCTAGCAGCCTGACTGTTAATAATGAACGAAAACTTGTAAACAGATCCAATATATAAGTGTAAACTATATTGAAGTCGTTAAAAATCGAGTCGTTTAGTAAGCTAAACCCTGCCCTGCTGTAAAAGCTGTGAATTAAATATGTCACATCAGAATAGTTTCACTTTTGCAAGTTTTCCCGCAACTGCTATTACTGCTTCAACTGTCAAGCTTGATAAAAAGCATACCAAAAATTCAGTTTATAATATCAGCTAACTATTTCATAATGTCCTCTGTAATGAATTCAATACCACCAACATTTCAATGTTCCTGTCATCCTAGAGTAATGTGTTTATTCCATTACAATATTCGCTCACTACTTTGATTGTCCCTTTTGAAAATACTGTGAGTTACATAATCATCCTGTTGCTTTATAACTGAGAATCTACAGTAATTTTCAGATGTATGAACAAGAGAAATCAAATTAAGCAAAGTGAAGAAATGAAGAATAGCGATCATTTGGTTTTTCTTGTTTGTAACTCCTATAATGACAATAGCTTACAGTGCAAGCTGAGCTTTGGATGGCTGCAAATAGTCTTTGTACGCTGGATAATTACAATCAAATGAACATTTGTTTACAGCACAGACAACCACTTCATTTTGATTGAGTAGCGTTTCACTCATCTGTATCTCTTGCATTAAATTTCCATTAACATGCTCGACGACAGAAAATCGTAGTAATACGTTCGTTTTGGAGAGATGTTTCGACATGTCTCTTGCTTATCATGGTCTGGCAAAATCTTGAGCCTCGTTTGTTGGTTTTGGGCCCTTTACCACATTCGGCTAACGGAAAAGACAGAAAATATTCATGAATGGTGTGCTCCATGTGGTTCCCTAAATATTCAAACAAGGCCGCAGTGTTAATCTCGGGATTCTTTCGGTCAGCTTGGCGTTCTTAACCAAATGGATGTGCATTATACATCGCGGGAATCCACAAAAAATTTTGAGGTGTTATCGAGAAAATTATTGTCCTGAGCCGTCTGCTAACCTAACAGGAAAGGAAGGACACAATAGTGCCGCACCGCTTGCACTCCGTAAAATAGCGCTTTACCGTAACTACGGTTCAGTACTTTTGTTATAGTACATAAAAGACGTAGCAAATGGTAGGATTACAGGTAATATGGTAGCGTCGATAGGAAAGAAATGTAAATGATTGTGTGAGAGGAAACTGGGAACCAACGACTTCTCTTTGTTTCTTGTTTGTTTGCCTATAACTAGAACACTACGTATTTCAGCGTTAGTCCATTGTGCATTCTATATCCTTGTAAAATATGAATTGCATTCTAGATGCAATAAAAATTTGTTGGCCACGTAACTTTTGCGCTTTTATGTACCCAAGGCAAGTACTGTTTACATGCAGAAACACAAAAAACTTTATAATTATCGTTGTTATTTTGCACTCATGATAAAAGGCAAGAGTTTCCTGTTAATACCGAGAAGTGCGAAAGTTATTTGGCGATAACAGAAACATCACATGCAGACAAAGCGATCGAAATGAGGTAACGCCAGATAGGTATGCAACACACGTGTCATAGGGGTAACGTGGTTACGATCTTAGCTACTAGGAAGACTACCGTAGTCCAGACTTACTTAACGATAGCGTACTGTAGTTTTACAACTCTAGCACTCTGCCACACACCTGAGTATAGGTCTGGATGTTCGAGGACTAGTCACAAAGTCTGAACTATCATTTAGAAATAAAAATAGAATTACATACTTCACTTGCTGTCTCTTTGCAGATGTATGTCTTAGTACTGGTGCACATTCACTTCACCGTGTCACAGTAGCATAGAGGGACGAAACAAACTGGCGCAGCCCTTTCTTAAAGTGGAGTATCGAGCGGTAATTCGTTTTCTGTACTGAAGGACAACAACACGGTGATAATCCGTGCTGAGTTGGTGAAGACCAGGGCAACAACTTACATTATATGGCACAGTGGCTAGGCGTGGTAGACGCGTCCACTGTGGTCACACTAGCCTGAATGACGAAGAACGAAATGGCAATTCATTGCAGCAGGATTCGCAAAAAATTTAGAGGTCCTGGTCTCTGAAGAGCGACGATAACAATCGGCTGTCGTCAGTGACCGAAGAGCGCTCGGTCGTAAGCTCGTGTGTACTTAATGACATGACGCGACTGGAAGCTGGAGAGAACTTTTATCAGTGACAAAGGCACCCCCTGATGGTTTCCGTGACTGCTCGCATCTGGAGTTCTTTTCAAGTTGTAACACCACCGATGGTTTTTTTATTTTTTCTAGGACTGGAAACAGAAACACGTGGTTTGTTTTGAAATAAGCGTGCATTCCTTGTCACTACGTGGCAGTGACGGCAGCACTATGAAGCACACAGGACTCTAGCGGCAACGGCGAGTGTGAGGACAGTGCGTAATACTTAAAATGGCGACGTTTGCGTTACAAGAACAGTTTATAATCGTTCGTTTTCTCTATTTACGTGGAATAACTGAGACTGAAATTCAGCGTTAGTGGAGTGATACATATAGTGATGATGTCACTGATGTGTGTTCGTAGGTTCAACAGATCAAAGCAGGGAGGAACGACTTGTGACAGCGAACCAAGACAATCTCAGCCTAGCACCTTGTCTGACGACATGATAGAACGAGTGGAGAAAGCTATTTTGGAGGATCGCCGAATAAATATAGAAGACATAGCCTCCAGAGTCAGCATGTTAGTGTGGTCTCTGCACGAAATCATGTACGAGGACCAGAAAAGGTGAAAAGTGGCCGGCAGGTTATAATTGTCGCCTAGTCGTAGATATTGCTATAATCGCACTATTTCACTCCCATTTACGGAGCTTTTTAGCGCTTGATGTTAGGTTGGCACCATTAAAATGCACTGTGGTAATCGCTGCTGGTTGCTGGATCGCTGCTGTGTCTCGATGCTAATGGTGGCTCTAAATCTGGTTGTCTAGGGGTAAAAAGATGAGGTCCCGTGTTTTTGATGTGCTTTTTATGGTAAATAATAAGCGAAACCAATAAATATTTAAACTTCAAATATTTATTACTCTGGTGGCCATCTTAATTCCACTGTCCACCAAAGACAATGACACAACACAAAGTAGCACTTCTTTTACATGTTCTTTGCAATGTTTATCCACCTCGAACAATAACACACATACACTTTACAAAAGTGACATTCAGACTCCGCTCCCGACCCTTCCTGCTGCTTGTATTTATAACCTTGTCAAAGAACTACTAAAAAGAGATATAGTTTATAAGTCACGTGTACATCTGTTATCGTAATTTGTGCAGAAAAGTTATTAATTTATATCGAGTGACATAATTTAACAGGTTATTGAAATGACAGACAGATTTGTTGACTTAACAGAATAATTCTTTGTTACAAAAAGGCCGTTTTTTAGAAGTTTGTCAATTGACTTCTCTAATTTGCATAAATAAGTAAATAACGTGAATTATTAAGAATTACATTGGTTTTCGTCTTAAATAGGAGTGTATACGTGAATACTGAGTGAAAACGGTCCTAGTGAACAAATAGGTTTCAGTGGGTTATTTAAGGAGATCCAAAATACGTAAGTTGTCCACTATTTTTTGTACTTCATATTAATTATTTAAGATGAACTTAGTGTTTTTACATGATGACATTTGCTGTATCAGTGATCAAGTGATATTAACTTTTGTGTGGGTCAGTTATTCAGGATAATTTAATGGGCTGACTGTTTATGGAGAATTGTTCTGCATCATTGTTAACATACTTTTCTATAATCATAAATACTCGTTAAACTGGTTGAATTTGGAGGGTATCGCATACTTCTATAAAGTAAAGCCTTTAATAGGTTCCGTTACAAGGTGCACGCCACGAATGTTGACGGATGACGACAAGATTGCACACATGATACGTTGCCAGGCAATTATGACGCGTGATGACGGCATCAGTGGCAGTAATCGACTGTGATAACGGATGTGACATACCTGAAACGAAGTGCCACTCACTTCAATGGGAGCACACACACTCACGGCCACTGAAATAATTTCGGGAAAGTGCGAATCCTGGAAAAATGATGGTGGCCATGTTACATGATAAAGATGTAATTCTTACTCATTGCTTTCCAAAAGGCGCTACAGCGGCAGGTGCATCCTGCCGAGATGTTTTGCACAAGCTCCTTCCAGCATTAGGTAGAAACGGTCGGAAAGGCTGCAAGTGTGCTCTTTCACCAAAAAACGCCATACGCACTTGAGCATCGTGTTAACGCGACACTGTAGTGTCTACAAAGCAACAACTCTGAAGTGACTTCTCATTGTCTCTCCTCACCTGATCTTGCTCCTAGAAGGACCTCTCGGTGGTCGCACAGTCACTAACTATGTCACTGTTGCATCAGCGATTTTCCAGTGGTCAAGCCAGACTCTTAAAGAAGCGTTCGTAGTGGCAATGGAATCAGGGCGTTGACGTTGTAAAAAAAATGTGAACTGCTACAGGGAGATTACGTCGAGAAATGACGCGGGTTCCACAGTTTTCGTGTGATTAGTTTCTGAGAAAAAAAATTGGAGCCCTTGTAACTTGAACGCGCCTCGTAAAAGCCCACACAGCTGAGGCAACAGTGGAAACGTTACATTTGTGTCAGGCCAGTCCAGCTGACATTCTTAGCCGCTAATCACTGTGACAGCGGAAAATATTAGCAAATCAAGCAGTGTAAGCATGCGGGTCCACCACCATCGAAAAAGGCGAGGATCCAGCCAAAATCTGGCAGTGTGATACTGAGTTTTTCTGAGACTGTCATGACGTGGTGCTAACAGATTATGCTCGTAAAGTGGATACCATCGCAGGAGCATGCTGTGGAGACATCGTAAAGAGCTTACGGGAGGCTATCGAGAGAAGCAGCCCAGTGTGGTGTTTATTCTCCACGACAGTGCCCTAGTTCATTCATCTACACAGGACGTTCTTCTTCGGGCTACCATATTTTGTCTCCCAACCTCTACTCCTATTCACCTGATATGACACCCAGTAAACTCTTCCTCTTTCCTTGGATCCAGAAGCTACTGCGTGGAAGGCATTTACAAAATGGCGGCTAGGTGATTTTGGACGTGGAACAAGACCTAAACAGCCAAAATGCAGTCTTCTCCATCCAATGTCACCGCAAAAGCTAACCGTCGTTTGAAAAAAATATGTTGCTTTGATGACGGAATATGTAGAGAAGGACTCACACCGTTACACAGATTTTATGGCTGCGACTCAGAGCGTCCATGTTGGACTGTGGTTTGGAATCTGGGACTATTTATGACATAAAAGATAATTTAAGACAAGTTATCTGTGAGGGTCACTTCTATTTTCTATCGAGGCGCGTTTGGAGGGTTCGCACCCTTGTCTTTTCAGGTATATGTACTGTAACGCACAGAACCGTGTGAAGCAGCAAACCACGTCGCGGTAGAAAATAAAACACGCTGACACAGGGGCGCCCGCACGTTTTCATATAAGCAGGGGCTAAATATTTTCCCCATAGACTTGATTCAGAGATATTTCGGACATTGTTTTTATCTGATCATCACTTCCTCCTAAAATAAAACGGTTTTTACATTCCCAGATTTTACGTTTTCCACATTTATGTTATTTTATGTTAATCCCGTCATAAGCTCTGTTCACTGAAACGCTTTCTTGTCATAAAAATGTTGGTATTGATAACATCCCACACATTTTCCGCTTTTGAACCACTAGCACAAGCTTTAAAATCGATTTATGTGGAAACTGCACTGTGCTCCCGCTCCGGGTAAGATATTGCGTAACGTAAAACGATATAATTCAGATTTTATTCCCTTCTTCACGTGTTTACTTTTGATATCCATTTATCCCACATCAAATCATTATTTTGATGTCGACAATAACGAGCAACAGGCATGCCTCTAGAAGAAACGCAACAGTGTTGCTCAAGAACGTATTCGTACATGCTGAAGACAAACTCATAGTTCACCTAATTATTGTTACTGTCTCATGATTTACTCTCGTGATATTTACTATAATTTGTGTGTACCAGGCGTGGGTGGTGAAACAAATATATCCACACCGTGTGTCGATATTGTACGAAACATAGTTACTATCCATTTGTGAAATTTGATTTCTTCTCTAGATTCGTCTTTGAAACTGAATTAAACTATCGAAACTATTTCAGCAAATGTAGGAAACCAGACGTTCACTCACTTTCGAGAACCTCTGCACATTGACAGCTGTTCAGTGCAATATTAGCTCTGCGGTGGTCTTACTGACAATTTTCGTACATCTTCAAAGAATGAGATTCCCTAACGGAAAACTTGGCGATTTGTATTAATTATCCTTTTTGTCATTTCAGTTCCAACCTCCCAATAAATTATTCATTCTTACAGCCCATTTCATAGCTCTGCCTATTATATTTCATACATATTTTGCCGAAAACTGACATTTTGAGAACGTGGCTGTGCACAAAATACAGATTGATTCATGCAGGGAAGATAACAGCAACCGGTCTCTTTTTACAGTCCTATTTATTTACATAAAGAGCGCCGTTACCAGTTTCATACCGACAGTTCATCATCACACAGCTTCTTCGCGTTAAGACACACTGCTGTTGTAGTTTACATTAGTTTTCACTTTCCCCCCCACGTAGTGAAAATTCCCTGGTGCGGCGGTGCCCTACAACCAAAATACTACGTGAGAAACTGTCTGTTTATCTGTGATGGTGCCTCATACCGATTTCCAAACGATATAAACAAATTATTAAAGTGAAAATGGTTTAGTTACTTACATCGAAAATTCCGCGATATTGGTGGTGCAATAGTGACTGCTTGTGTTGATGCACTAGCGAGGGATATACTAAGCATATTTTGACATATATGTTCACACACAGTGTAAAGCAGTATGCATACACACCAAGACAGCTTTGCCACGTTGAAGAATGCATACAAAGACGTCGATATCACAACCGTAACAGTCCCAAAGTATTTCTCTCCCAGAAATATTGCGATATATACGGTGATGTGACAGTAGAAATTAACAAACTACAAATGATTCATTTAGTACAATTTATATTAAAAGGGAACTGATTACAATTAAGATAAACAAATAAAGATGTCATTTGGTTATAAAATGTTACAGCGAAGATTTTGTAAATATTGTGGTATACACTGGAATCAAAGTAAGTAATGAGTGATGGATGTACATATAGATATTACAACAGGTGTCATTGTATTTCATCTCAATGGAGGCATATTATGATTAAGTAAGCTGTTATATTTTAAGCACTATTTCGTGATGGGTTAGTGTCTGCTTCTTGTTATTGTCAAAGGGAGTCGTGTTTACCTTAAGCCAGGAAGCAGGTGAGCGAAATTTTGAAGAAATGGATTGACTAACTCGGTCTGTTCATCGAGAGTTCATTTTTGTAATATTTATTTATGTACATCCAACCCTCATCATTTACTTTGCTTGCAGTGTATACGATAATATTTACATAATGTCAGTGCTGTAACATTTTATAGCAAACCAAGTTTCTTTCTTTGATTACCATAGTTGTAATCAGTTGTAATGTAATGGCGCGAAATTTTCGACATAAGTAGTTAATAATCTGTTTACAACAGTTAAATACACAGTTTTCCACGCCGTGTTTTCGCTGTAGGGCACCACCCCTGGGATTTTCACAACATGGGGGAACAAATGTGAAAACTATTGTAAACTACAAAAGAAGTGTGTGTTAACGTGAACAAGCCTTCTGAGGATGAACCTGTCTGTTCGAAACCGATAACGAAGTTGTTTAAATACGTAAACAGAATTGTACAAAGTGGCTGGTTGCTGTTGTTTTCTCTGCAAGAATCAATATATATATTTAGTACGAGTTTTGCGTTTTATCGATTTTTCATGCAATTTTAGTGATAATTTTTCGGATGTCTTAGCGGTTACAAGCCCTTTTTTCATACTCGTACATTATATCAGTTCTGAAACTTCCTGGCAGATTAAAACTGTGTGCCGGACCGAGACTCGAACTCGGGACCTTTGCCTTCGCAAGAGAGCTTCTGTAAAGTTTGGAAGGTAGGAGACGAGATACTGGCAGAAGTAAATCTGTGAAGACGGGGCGTGAATCGAGCTTGGGTAGCTCAGTTGGTAGAGCACTAACACGCGAAAGGCAAAGGTCCCGAGTTCAAGTGTCGGTCCGGCACACAGTCTTAATGTGCCAGGAAGTTTCATATCAGCGCACACTCCGCTGCAGAGTGAAAATCTCATTCTATATCAGTTCTCGCTACTGGCAGCAGCCGTCACTGCACCCTCCAGCGGGTGCCCTTCGACTGACACATATAATAGTTTGAAAGGTTTCTGTTGGATTCCTTACATATTAATTTTTTAAAACTGTTGTCATTTACGGCATACATTCCACTTCTAAATTTACTGTGGTGTTTCTGACTACAGTGGAACTTGTTACTTTTGCACATAATCAAGAACGATCTGTCACATTACTACACTTTAAAACACAGTATATATGTAATTCATATCACACAGTCTCATACGGAACCTACATCCGCTTTCTTTCATATACTGTATATGATAAGATACTGTCATCCCCCTTCCCTTCTGTGTGAAGGGATGAATGAGCAGATGTATTTCTAGTTGCATGCTTGATGGTAGCAGACAAGCCTGTCTGCTAGAGAACAGTAGGACCAACGTCGGAACAGGTAGCTACGCTTTCTAAAAGCAGAGAGGTTTCTACTCTTAGTATGGTCCTGTCCGTCCCTTGTCATGTTGGTACAGGAAACTGCATCTCTGGTCACTTCCGTTTTGTATCTGGAAGCACCCTCGGTACGGGCCCACGGCAGTCTGTCATTGGCGAGCGTTTGAAGTGGTAAGATCTCCAGCTAAGTGCGTCTCTGCTAAGTCCATAGCACAATGGATGTCTTAAGTTCAGCCTAAATGAAAATTTAATCACTTTTATTTCAGGTTTAACTCTAAAATATCTAATGTTATCTTAAATTGCAACGCAGTGTAATTCGAGTGTGAAGTTAAGAATATCTCCCAGTAGTTGCTTTGTCACTACTTTGTGAGTAAAGTGGAACCACGTGTGGATGATCCATAACTCTAACTAAGATCATCAATCTTAAATGCGAATGTGCATGAGATTATAACGTCTCGTCTTGACAATATTTTTCAATATAGCAACTTTTCTTTATGTGAGACCAGTACCACATGCTTATACAATTGTTTGACCCACCAGGTTATTAGTAAGACAATAGTAACCAGTTCGAGGTTTTTCTTTCGTAAATTGCGTTTCGGTGTAATTTATTTTAAACATCAAAATTATTGTGGAGTTACACTCTTTGTGTAAACCAAGTTGACCACGTGAAGCATGTAGTGTAATCATCAAAGTAGCCTTCAGCTATTCTCTTCGGGAAGATTTCACAGAGAGTTAGTATGAATTTAGTATATCAGTGTGTGGTAATTTCATGACGGACAGGATTGCGCTACGAACATAACTTCTTTGGGTGAAAATTGAATCAGTTGATTGTGGTTAATTTGCTCTTGCATATGTTTCAACGTTCTTCGTGTGTTATTTTATAAATGCTGTGTTGTATGCAGTCTCCCAATCTTGGCTCCATATTTTATGTATTCCGTAAGATTACAAACTCACATTTTCAGAATCCGAAACAAGGCACCAGTTTAGTTATGAATCAAGTTTAAAATGCTGAAATTTTAACGGAACCATGATCAATGTTAAAATAAATGACATAAATGTCCAAATACAAGTTGATTAATTTCTTTTTATTTAAATTTTCTCATATATATATATATATATATATATATATATATATATATATATATATATATATATATATATATATATATATATGTGTGTGTGTGTGTGTGTGTGTGTGTGTGTATGTATGTACCGGTTATCGTAAGATGACTACTAAAATATTATAATTAATGTCAGTCTGGTTGGGAATTTGGTAAGCTAGATTGGATACCTGCTGACTTCCACAGATAGCTCACATCTTTTAACTCGCTTTTATTGTCTTGAATATCAGCACCGCTTTCAGAACAAATTAATGCATCAACATTACAAGTTCTATATTTCAAGTCTTAATCTGCCAGGAAGTTTCATATCAGCGCACATTCCGCTGCAGAGTGAAAATCTCTTTCTATATCAGTTCTCGCTAGTGTCAGCAGCCGTCACTGCACCTTCCAGCAGTGTACCCTTCGACTAACTCAGATAATAGTTCTGTATTTCAAGTTCATGGCCGCAGCTTGACGTTTTGTGAGATGATGTTTAAACCTGCTGTCCCTCGTAGACGTTAACTGTAGATGCAGGAAAAGATCCACATTCTCGATCGCCGAGGACACACAGAATTCGACTGGTGTAGTGTGTGGTGGGCGCAGCAAACGTAAATCACGGTGGCAGAGTGGGGATTCGAACCAGTGCTCGCGGCAGACAGAACACAGCTGGCGCCGTTTATCGTTTGCGAGACGAGCGGCGGGCCACAGCGGCGTTAAACAGCGGCTCCGCGCACTCGGCAATCAGCGCACACGTCGGCTCGCGACCACGCAGTTATGAGCAGCTGCATGCGGCAGCCGCTGCAGCGCTGCGGTCGCGCTCCGATCCGCATAAATAGAGCGCCCGGATTACCGCCGATTACGCAGCTCCAAATTGAATGTATTGCGAAATAAACACTATTATTTCGCCATCAAAAGCGCCGAGCAGCCGACCTGGGCGCTGCGCCAGCACAGTCCGTTTCGCGGTGGTTGCCGGAGGGCGCAACGCAAGCTTGCCGCATTGCTACGGACCAGTTTTTCTGTACCTTCTAGAGAAGCTTAATGATTACGGCTTTTAGTAACTAATTCACCTCAAAAATTTAACTGAAAGGAAGCAAAAGACTACGTTAGTTAGCTCATGGATATCTCACAGTGAATCTACGTCTGAGTGACGACAAACAACTACTAGTGCTCCATAGGGTTCATTTCTGGGACCACTGCTGTTTTTAACGTATGTAATTCATTGACGTCATGTTAATAATTTTCTGGGACAGTTCCATACGTGGACACACAGTATTCATTGCACATAAATGTGCTGTTTGTATAGTGTTTATCCTCCGTCTTCACATATGCATTTCTTTAAACAAGCAGGCTTATTATTAAGAGCTTCAGAACATATTTACATTATTATGAACGTGATTGTAAAGAATCGGTCAAAGTCTGACAATAATAGTGCCATCCGCAAAAGTAGCACGAGGATCAAGAACAGCCCTCACAATCCAAAATGTAACCTTGCTGTTGTGCAGCAAGAAGCGAAGTATGCTGCCATGAAAATATTTGACAACTTCTGTTCAGAATTAAAGATGCTGGCAAACAGATTCATGGCCGCTTCTTCTCCAGTGATGAGCGTCTGAGTGAATAGTATAAGGGTGAACCAGAACAGCACCGACAAACTTTCAGAAGCCGTAGTATAAACCAAAATAGGAAAAATCTTTAGAAAAGTGGGCTCAAAATACACACCTTAAGACCTATCTGCATTCATCTTCCATATTTCGTACATCTTCCATACTCCGAAACTTTCTTCTACTGCAAACTCTCTGCTTCCCATAGTTTGAGACGAGGTGTTATGCAAGACAACAAGAAAAATAACGTTGATAAGACATGGGCCATAAAATGCATGGCTTAGGTTCTATGGGCACTTGTTCAGTAAAACAGATGCGTTTCGTAGTAACGAAGATGAACAAGTACTCACGGCACTATAGAGTGCATGTTTACTGGACATCTTGTTTCTTGTTTTGGTCCATTCTACCACATTTCAAAGTAACAAAGAAATTTCAGTAGAATAGATGCATCTCACAGTGGCGAAGATAAACAAGTGCTCATAGCGCTTCAGGAATCCGTTTTGGATCCCATGTTTACTGAACGTTTTTTCTTGGTTTGGTCGATACTACCACGTCAGAAGTTTGTCGTGTTCCGGTTCACCCAATATAGCTTACGTGGTTAGGTTATATTTGGGAAACTTGGTTGTAGATTAAAATAAAAGAAAAATTCGAATTATGTAAACGGATAACTTGTCACGTTTTCATAGATAACACGACTCACACTACTAACTTCACTGATCCCAAAAATGGCTCTGAGCACTATGGGACTTAACATCTGAGGTCATCGGTCCCCTAGAACTTAGAACTACTTAAACCTAACTAACATAAGGACATCACACACATCCATGTCCGAGGCAGTATTCGAACCTGCGACAGTAGCGGTCGCGCGGTTCCAGACTGAAGCGCCTAGAACCGCTCGGCCACCAGATTTTGCGGGCAAGTACTCTACCAACTAAGCTACCCAAGCACAATTCACGTTCCGTCCTCACGGACGGCCTGTACTGATCCATTCCACATCATGGCGAACTGTGGTGCCACTGAGCACGCAAGAAACTGTGTTAAACCGGCAATCGATCTCGTTCCAAAGCGAATACGTCGGGTTTAGATCACCATTCTCGTGTCAGGAATGAATGTTGTATTTCCCAGGAAACGACCTTGTCATAAGAATGACATTTTGCAATGACAATATACATAAATAAATTAAGTCTTCCGTAAAAAGTGTGCCTTCCATTGTAACTGACCGTTCAGTGCGCCCAGGACGACGTGGGAGATGCAGGACCGATGTCTGGTGCTGCAAGAGTTGGTCTGGTGTCGAAAATGGTTAGTATTATCAAGGTCAACCACCAGTTCCTGAACCGAGCATCGACTTTCAGCAGATCTACCTACTGTGCTAGAGAATATTCCTGCGTTGCTGCTTTCAGGTAAACAGCATAGTCGTACGCGAGCAGTTCAACGGCTGCAGTGGGAAAAAAATTATTTCTCAATAACCTCTTTACTTCCACAACCACTACAATCTATGGTACTCGTTCACCTCAGAAGATCATAATACTAGGCACATTTCTTAAACTTATGTACAGTCGTCAGACATCTGACATAATGTCTATGGGGAGATGCAGCACCCGTTGCCAAACTCTGGCTCATTCCTTACTACAGTCACAGGTAATCTACTTGCGGTTTAGCCCGTTATAAGCCACTTAAGATATTTTCAGTTATGTTATATGTTAAGACGTCACCTTAATGAGTATGTATGACTGCATAAACATACATAATTTTAATCTTAAAAGTTAGCATACGGCAGATAACTTATAATTTTTTATAAATATCTATATTGCACATACACTGATGGAGAATAAATCGCAACATCAGGAAGAAGCTACGCGACATAAGCGAAAGCTCGTTTGCGTGTTTATATATGTCTTTTTCAAAAATCGCGCCACTAGCATAATGGTGGCGGTAGAATCGTCACTATATCCACGCAAATCAGGTTTGCTTTGAATACGCGATGTAACGGTCGTAAGCGTTACTTATCTTTGAGACAGAACGTGGTGAGTTGATGTTAATTGAGATTGCTTTTAAGGCGAACGAGTCGTAATTACCAACACCTCACTGAGTCTGAATGAGGTCGTGTAATAGGGCTACGAGAAGCTGGCTCTTCCTTCTGCGATACCGCAGAAAGACTTGGCAGGAATGTAGCCACTGTAGCGACTGAGTACTTCAGGAACAGCTGCGAGCCAGATGACCTGTAGCGTGCATTCCATTGACCCCAAACCACCTTCATTTACAACTTCAGTGGTGTCAAGCGAAAACTCATTTGTGGGCATCTTGGAGATCTGTTGTGTTTTCTGACAGTGATATCCGTTTCTTGGGTAGAAGGAGGCCAGTAGAGGACCTGCAGACAACCTGTCTACTTGCTATACACACTGGACCTACACCTGGGGTTATGATCTGTGGTGCGATTTCGTATGACTGCAGGAGTACTCTCGTGATTATTCCACGCACCCTGACTGCAAATTTGTACGTCAGTCTGGTGATTCGACCCTTTATGCTGCCATTCATGTACAGTATTCCAAGGGGGGGTTTCCTATAGGATAACGCTCACCCCCATACCGCTGATATAAACCAACATGTTCTACGGAGTGTCGATACCTTACCTTGACCTGCTCGATAGCCAGATCTGACACCAATCGAACACATATCCAACAACTACTCCAGTGTCATTCACAGCCCGCATTAACCGTCGCTATATTGAGCGACCAAGTGCAACAGGCATGGAAGTCTAATCGGCTTTTCGTGGATGCTGCTATAGTATTCAGAGAAGTTGCAGCATTAGAAAATTGCAGCGAAATGCAGGAAGATCTGCAGCGGATAGGCATTTGGTGCAGGGAGTAGCAACTGACCCTTAACACAGACAAATGTAATGTATTTCGAATACACAAAACGAAGGATCCTTTATTGTATGATTATATAATAGCGGAACAAACATTGGTAGCAGTTACTTCTGTAAAATATCTGGGAGTATGCGTACGGAAGGATTTGAAGTGGAATCATCATATAAAAGTAATTGTTGGTAAGGCGGGTGCCAGGTTGAGATTCATTGGGAGACTCCTTAAAAAATTTAGTCCATCAACAAAAGAGGTGGCTTACAAAACACTCGTTAGACTTATACTCGAGTATTACTCATCAGTGTGGGCCGGTTTCACAGAGGAGACAGAGAAGATCCAAATAAGAGCTGAGCATTTCGTCACAGGGTTATTTGACAAGCGTGATAGCGTTTCGGAGTATTTTTTAGCAAACTCAAGTGGCAGACTGTGCTATAGAGGCGATCTGCATTGCGGTGTAGCTTGCTCTCCAGGTTTCGAGAGGGTGCGTTTCTGGATGAGGTATCTAATATATTGCTTTCCCTTACTTATACCTCCCGACGAGATCATGAATGTAAAATTATAGAGATTTGAGCTCGCACGGATGCTTTCCGGCAGTCGTTCT
Source organism: Schistocerca gregaria (assembly GCF_023897955.1). Lineage (NCBI taxonomy): Eukaryota > Metazoa > Arthropoda > Insecta > Orthoptera > Acrididae > Schistocerca > Schistocerca gregaria. The sequence goes on along the minus strand of NC_064925.1, from coordinate 472,897,921 downwards.
TCCCGCGAACCATACGGGACTGGAACAGGAAAGGGAGGTAATGACAGTGGCACGTAAAGTGCCCTCCGCCACTCACCGTTGGGTGGCTTGCGGAGTATAAATGTAGATGTAGACCACAAACTGTCATCTGGTACTTGTAACACAGTGTATGGAAGTTTTCATGCTTGCATTCAGCTTGTGATGCTTACACCGGTTATTAATGGACGAACATTTAAAATTTGCAGTGGCTTATCTGGCGTTTAGATTAATCTACGTTCTTGCAATCTTAATTACTTAAAGTGTTACCTTGACACATATATTACCGAAATTTCCTTTCTCTTCGTTAATAATTCTTTGGTGTCGCGATATTTCTCTGTCAGTGTAATATTAAGATATTCTCACTTTCAAATGAATTTAGCCGGCCGGAGTGGCCGAGCGGTTCTAGGCGCTACAGTCTGGAACAGCGTGAGCGCTACGGCCGCAGGTTCGAATCCTGCCTAGGGCATGGATGTGTGTGATGTCCTTAGGTTAGTTAGGTTTAAGTAGTTCTAAGTTCTAGGGGACTGATGACCAAAGCAGTTAAGTCCCATAGTGCTCAGAGCCGAGCCAAATGAATTTTACTACATCGTAAATACAGTCCGTTTGTCAGTGCTGTGACGGGACAGCAGAACTACAGCAATAAATAATACTGAGTGAAATAACATTCTATCAGTATCTCTTCCTAACCTCGACACATTCCTTCACGAAAATAATTTAAAAAAATTTCTAACATCCTGTCGACGGTAATGTCACGGCAGACGGTTCTTCGGCAGACGGTGGAGGCGTTGGAAGTATGCTGCATTGCATTTTTTTCATGTTACATTTAGACTGCTAAGGCCCATCTAATAACTTGTGTGCTGGCCCTAAAGCTCCCTCCGCTCGGAGCACTCAGCAGGAAGAGCGGCCCCTACGCTGCAGCTGTCACGCCACGCAGCTGAGGCCGCTGCCCGTGCAGCACCGCATGCAGGTGCGGCCTCGTAGAGAACGCTCGCCCTCTTTCTGTGTGTAATTGGCAACCGAGTTATACTGTTACACATCATACTAGAAAAAAGTAATTATAGAAGAAAAAATGGGTTTAAGAAGAGCGATTAAGGAAGGCAGGATAGACTGAATAGTAAAGATCCCTTCGCTTGCGCTACACAGGGAGGAACTCCCGGAGTGTTAGCTCGAGCCCAAGATCCCTGTTCGGTGCCTCTACAAGATGACTTACGAATGTGTGTTCATATGCAGGTCTTCTTAATTCCAGGGTAGTGTTTTACAGATTTACTGTGGCGCCGGATGCAATAACAAAGACCACAGTAGCTTAAACATTCTACATCGTGTCTACATACTATATGATAAGCAATTGCTATTCATATGTGTCGTCTATGCTACGTTTTGTGCCACTTCGTGTGATTAATCGTTTGCTTAGTCTTATCCTAACTTAGGCTCTGTGTTAAAAAGTCTGTGTTATTATAGCACTGGGGTTAACGCGACACCTGGTACAAGAACCGGCCACGATTACACAAACATCAAAAACAGTTTTTCATCAGCCCGGTTCCCAGAAAGATGGATGTTGACTGCGGATATTGTATCACAGACACAGTCCCTTTGACTGGTCAGAGATGCCACCAAACCCGTCCAAAGATGTAAACAACAATGCATGAACATCGCCTATTAGACGGAGGGGTTCCGACAGCCGATAAGTTGCAGTCACTCCATCAGGAAGAAGGTACACGGCTCGTGTTGTCTATACTTAAAACATGCCTAGACGTTCAGTAACGCGGTTCGATAGCGTCCGCATTGTTACTTTGTGGCAGGAAGGGCTTTCAACAAGGAAGTGCCTAGGCCTCTCAGAGTACACCTACAGGATGTTGTTCGGACATGGAGATGGGAGACAGGAACTGTCGATGACACGCCTCGCTCAGACCGCCCAAGGGCTACTACTGCAGTGGATGACCGTTACCTACGGGTTATGGCTCGGAGATAAACCTGACAGCAACGCCACCATGTTGAATAATGCTTTTAATGCAGCCACAGGACGTCTTGTTACGACTCAAACCATGAGCAACAGTCTGCATGATGCCCAAGTTCACTCCCGACATCCATGGCGAGGCCCATTTTTGCAACTACACCATGCAGCGTTGTACAGATGGGCCCAACATGTTGGATGGACCGCTCAGGATTGGCATCACGTTATCACAGAAAGCTGGCTAAAGCCTGAAATAAGTTCTGCAGAAATTTTTACGAAGTCTCAGACGGTGTTCAGGAAAGATAGATTAGTCAGAATTGGTGGTGGAGTGTTGGTGTCTGTCAGTAGTGGTTTATCTTGTAGTGAAGTCGAAGTAGATACTCCGTGCGAATTGGTGTGGGTGGAGGTTATACTTAACAGCCGAATTAAGTTAATAATTGGCTCCTTCTACCGACCCCCAGACTCCGATGATACAGTTGCGGAACAGTTCAGAGAAAGTTTGAGTCTCGTAACAAATAAATACCCCACTCATACGGTTATAGTTGGTGGGGACTTCAACCTACCCTCGGTATGTTGGCAAAAATACTTGTTCAAAACCGGTGGTAGGCAGAAAACGTCTTCCGAGATTGTCCTAAATGCATTCTCCGAAAATTATTTCGAGCAGTTAGTCCACGAACCCACGCGAATTGTAAATGGTTGCGAAAACACACTTGACCTCTTGGCCACAAACAATCCAGAGCTGATAGAGAGCATCATGACTGATACAGGGATTAGTGATCACAAGGTCATTGTAGCTAGGCTCAATACCATTTCTTCCAAATCCATCAGAAACAAACGCAAAATAATTTTATTTAAAAAAGCGGATAAAGTGCCACTAGAAGCCTTCCTATAAGACAATTTCCATTCCTTCCGAACTGACTATGCGAATGTAGACGAGATGTGGCTCAAATTCAAAGATATAGTAGCAACAGCAATTGAGATATTCATACCTCATAAACTGGTAAGAGATGGAACGGATCCCCCGTGGTACACAAAAAAGGTCCGAACGCTGTTGCAGAGGCAACGGAAAAAGCATGCGAAGTTCAGAAGAATGCGAAATCCTGAAGATAGGCTAAAATTTACAGACGCGCGAAATTTGGCACGTACTTCGATGCGAGATGCCTTTAATAGGTTCCACAACGAAACATTGTCTCGAAATTTGGTAGAAAATCCGAAGAAATTCTGGTCGTATGTAAAGTACACAAGCGGCAAGACGCAGTCAATACCTACGCTGCGCAGTGCCGATGGTACTGTTATCGACGACTGTGCCGCTAAAGCGGAGTTATTGAACGCAGTTTTCCGAAATTCCTTCACCAGGGAAGACGAATGGAATATTCCAGAATTTGAAACACGAACATCTGCTAGCATGAGTTTCTTAGAAGTAGATACCTTAGGGGTTGCGAAGCAACTCAAATCGCTTGATACAGGCAAGTCTTCAGGTCCAGATTGTATACCGATTAGGTTCCTTTCAGATTACGCTGATACTATAGCTCCCTACTTAGCACTCATGTACAACCGCTCGCTCACCGATAGATCTGTACCTACAGATTGGAAAATTGCGCAGGTCGCACCAGTGTTCAAGAAGGGTAGTAGGAGTAATCCATTTAACTACAGACCTATATCATTGACGTCGGTTTGCAGTAGGGTTTTGGAGCATATACTGTATTCAAACATTATGAATCACCTCGAAGAGAACGATCTATTGACACGTAATCAGCATGGCTTCAGAAAACATCGCTCTTGTGCAACGCAGCTAGCTGTTTATTCGCACGAAGTAATGGCCGCTATCGACAGGGGATCTCAAGTTGATTCCGTATTTCTAGATTTCCGGAAAGCTTTTGACACCGTTCCTCACAAGCGACTTCTAATCAAGCTGCGAAGCTATGGGGTATCGTCTCAGTTGTGCGACTGGATTCGTGATTTCCTGTCAGGAAGGTCGCAGTTCGTAGTAATAGACGGCAAATCATCGAGTAAAACTGAAGTGATATCAGGTGTTCCCCAGGGAAGCGTCCTGGGACCTCTACTGTTCCTGATCTATATAAATGACCTGGGTGACAATCTGAGCAGTTCTCTTAGGTTGTTCGCAGATGATGCTGTAATTTACCGTCTAGTAAGGTCATCCGAAGACCAGTATCAGCTGCAAAGCGATTTAGAAAAGATTGCTGTATGGTGTGTCAGGTGGCAGTTGACGCTAAATAACGAAAAGTGTGAGATGATCCACATGAGTTCCAAAAGAACTCCGTTGGAATTCGATTACTCGATAAATAGTACAATTCTCAAGGCTGTCAATTCAACTAAGTACCTGGGTGTTAAAATTACGAACAACTTCAGTTGGAAGGACCACATAGATAATATTGTCGGGAAGGCGAGCCAAAGGTTGCGTTTCATTGGCAGGACACTTAGAAGATGCAACAAGTCCACTAAAGAGACAGCTTACACTACACTCGTTCGTCCTCTGTTAGAATATTGCTGCGCGGTGTGGGATCCTTACCAGGTGGGATTGACGGAGGACATCGAGAGGGTGCAAAGAAGGGCAGCTCGTTTTGTATTATCGCGTTATAGAGGAGAGAGTGTGGCAGATATGATACACGAGTTGGGATGGAAGTCATTACAGCATAGACGTTTTTCGTCGCGGCGAGAGCTTTTTACGAAATTTCAGTCACCAACTTTCTCTTCCGAATGCGAAAATATTTTGTTGAGCCCAACCTACATAGGTAGGAATGATCATCAAAATAAAATAAGAGAAATCAGAGCTCGAACAGAAAGGTTTAGGTGTTCGTTTTTCCCGCTCGCTGTTCGGGAGTGGAATAGTAGAGAGATAGTATGATTGAGGTTCGATGAACCCTCCGCCAAGCACTTAAATGTGAATTGCAGAGTAGTCATGTAGATGTAGATGTAGATCTTCCCTGATCACTGTCGCATACCCCTTCAACCAGACAATAGTCAGAGACGTGTTTGGAGGCAACCCGGTCAGGCTGAACGCCATAGACACACTGTCCAGCGAGTGCAGCATGGTGGAGGTTCCCTGCTGTTTTCGGGTGGCATTATGTGGGTCCGACGTACGTCGCTGGTGGTCATGGAAGGCGCCGTAACGGCTGTACGATAAGTGAATCCCATCCTCTGACCGATAGTGCAACCATATCGGCAGCATATTGGTGAGGCATTCGTCTTCGTGTACGAAAATTCGCACACCCATCGTGCACATGTTTTGAATGACTGCCTTCAGGATCACGACATCGTTCGACTAGAGTGGCCCGCATGTTCTCCAAACATGAACTCTATCGAACTTGCCTGGGATGGATTGAAAAGGACTGTTTATGGACGATGTGACCCACCAACCACTCTGATGGACTTACGCCGAATCGACGTTGAGGAGTGGGACAATCCCAACAGTGCCATGGTGAACTTGGGGATAGTATGCCACGACGAATACAGACAAGTATCAATGCAAGATGAGGTGCTGCTGGGTATTAGAGGTATCGGTGTGAACAGCAATGTGCACCATCACCTCTGAAAGTCTCGCTGTATGGTGGAACAACATGCAATGTGTGGTTTTCACGAGCAATAAAAAAGGCCAAAATTATGTTAATGTTTGTTGATCTCTGTTCAAATTATCTGTTCTGGTCCTGGAGCTCTCGGAACCGGGGTGGTGCAAAACTTTTTTTGATTTGTGTATGGTAACATATTTCTCTCTCGTTTTATCTAAGTTTGATGTTCCCATATTTGGGTGTCTGCATGTTCTGCTTCGTGTGTTGTGTCCTCTGTGACGGGGTTGGAGGAGTCCGTACTACTGCAGTCCCCATCCGAACTATCCTAGTCGTCTGTCTTGACATCTGCTACCATGCCTGTAAGCTCTCATTTGTTTGCAGATTGTGTGTTCTGTCTTGGGGGTGTGGTCTGCTACTTTATTTAGTTGTGCCCCTTTAGGTAAATCATTGAGTTGGTTTTGTAGTGTTTCTGTTGTAAATCCTGTTACGTTTCGCCTTGTGTGTGAGCACCGCTCACAGCATAGCACGGGCGAACGGTATTCATGGCTTTGACAGTTGATGCTGCAGGAAGTGGGATGCACTGCAGGTCCGCGCTATGTGCTGGCCGTGATCCCTGCCGCCGTTGGATAAGCAGCTGCAGCAGCAAGTCGTATTCTCCTACCTCACTCATTTGTTACATAGTTTAATTCTTAATTTCTTTGCGTGTTTTTGGTACTTGCATTGTTTAATTCATAAATTTCGGGCGTATTATAGTACTTGAGAGTTGTAGCATCGCGTTTTTAGTACCTGAATAGTGTAAAATCGCGTAGTCTCCTTCCGCCGCCAAGCAGTGTATCAGCAGTGTGCAAGTAGCAGCATTACTGCATTTACTAGGCACTCTTGTATTTTAATAACCGTTTAAATTTTGTGTCGAGTTGTTTCTGCTCTCTGTAGATTAATTCAGACGGTCTTTGCACAACAGTTTTTAGCATGGATAGGGGCTGCAACTGCTGTGTTCGGATGCAGGCTGAGTTGGCATCCCTTCGTTCCCAGCTTCAGGCAGTGTTGGCTTCGGTCACACAGCTTGAGGCTGTTGCCAATGGGCCTCACTGTGGGGGTCCGGATGGTGGTTTCTCGGGGACGGCCAGCTCGTCCCACGCATCCCCCGATCGGACTACGACTGTGGCTATCCGGGATACTGCAAACATTGAGGCTGATAACCCTCACCTGTGGTAGAGTGGGAGGTCGTCTCTAGGTGTGGCAGGGGGCGAAAGACATTCTGGAGGGCTGAACGGAAGGCCTCTCCAGTTTATCTGACGAACCGGTTTCAGGCTCTGTCTCCGGATGATACTGATGTTCGGCCGTAGATGTCTGCTTGTCCTGTTCCAGAGGTTGTCCTTCAGTCTGCAAGATCCGGGCAATCGCAGAGGGTGGGCTTACTGGTAGTTGGGAGCTCCAACGTCAGGCGCGTAATGGGGCCCCTTAGGGATATGGCAGCAAGAGAGGGGAAGAAAACCAATGTGCACTCCGTGTGCATACCGGGGGGGGGGGGGGGGGGGGGGGAGTCATTCCAGATGTTGAAAGGGTCCTTCCGGTTGCCATGAAGGGTACAGGGTGCACCCATCTGCAGGTGGTCGCTCATGTCGGCACCAATGATGTGTGTCGCTATGGATCGGAGAAAATCCTCTCTGGCTTCCGGCGGCTATCTGATTTGGTGAAGACTGCCAGTCTCGCTAGCGGGATGAAAGCAAAGCTCACCATCTGCAGCATCGTCGACAGGACTGACTGCGGACCTTTGGTACAGAGCCGAGAGGAGGGTCTGAATCAGAGGCTGAGCCGGTTCTGCGACCGTGTGGGCTGCAGATTCCTCGACTTGCGCCATAGGGTGGTGGGGTTTCGGGTTCCGCTGGTTAGGTCAGGAGTCCATTACACGCAGCAAGCGGCTACACGGGTAGCAGGGGCTGTGTGTCGTGGATTGGGCGGTTTTTTAGGTTAGATGGCCTCGGGCAAGTACAGAAAAGGCAACAGCTTCAAAGGGTGCGGGGCAAAATCAGGACATGCGGGGACCAAGCAGCAATCGGTATTCTAATTGTAAACTGTCGAAGCTGCACTGCTAAAGAACCGGAACTTCAAGCGCTAATAGAAAGCACCGAAGCTGAAATCGTTATAGGTACAGAAAACTGGCTGAAGCCAGAGATAAATTCAGCCGAAATTTTTACAAAGGCACAGATGGTGTTTAGAAAGCATAGATTATATGCAACCGGTGGTGGCATGTTTGTCACTGTTAGTAGTAGATTACCCTGTAGTGAAGTAGAAGTGGATAGTTCCTGCGAAATATTATGGGTGGAGGTTACAGTCAACAACCGAGCTAGGTTAATAATTGGCTTATTTTACCGACTTCCCGACTCAGCAGCATTAGTGGCAGAACAGCTGCGAGAAAATTTGGAATACATTTCACATAAATTTTCTCAGCATATAGTCTTAGGTGGCGATTTCAATTTACCAGATATGGACTGGGATACTCAGATGTTTAGGACGGGTGGTAGAAACAGAGCATCGAGTGACATTATGCTGAGTGTACTATCCGAAAATTACCTCGAGCAGTTAAACAGAGAACCGACTCGTGGAGATAACATCTTGGACCTACTCATAACAAAGAGACCCGAACTTTTCGCCTCTGTAAGTGCAGAACAGGGAAGCAGTGAACATGAGGCCGTTGCAGCATCCCTGAATATGGAAGTTAATAGGTACGTAAGAAAAGGGAGGAAGGTTTATCTGTTTAGCAAGAGTAATAGAAGGCAGATTTAAGACTACCTAACAGATCAAAACGAAAATTTCTGTTCCGACACTGACAATGTTGAATGTTTATGGAAAAAGTTTAAGGCAATTGTAAAATGCGTTTTAGACAGGTACGTGCCGAGTAAAACTGTGACGGACGGGAAAAACCCACCGTGGTTCAACAACAAAGTTAGGAAACTACTGCGGAAGCAAAGAGAGCTTCACTCCAAGTTTAAACGCAGCCAAAACCTCTCAGACAAACAGAACCTAAACGATGTCAAAGTTAGCGTAAGGAGGGCTATACGTGAAGCGTTCAGTGAATTCGAAACTAAAATTCTATGTACCGACTTGACAGAAAATCCTGGGAAGTTCTGCTCTTACGTTAAATCGGTAAGTGGCTCGAAACAGCATATCCAGACACTCCGGGATGATGATGGCTTTGAAACAGAGTATGACACGCGTAAAGCTGAAATACTAAACACCTTTTTCCAAAGCTGTTTCACAGAGGAAGACCGCACTGCAGTTCCTTCTGTAAATCCGCGCACAAATTAAAAAATGGCTGACATCGAAATAAGTGTCCAAGGAATAGGAAAACAACTGAAAACACTCAACAGAGGAAAGTCCACTGGACCTGACGGAATACCAATTCGATTCTACACAGAGTACGTGAAAGAACTTGCTCCCCTTCTAACAGACGTGTACCGCAAGTCTCTAGAGGAACGGAAGGTTCCAAATGATTGGAAAAGAGCACAGGTAGTCCCAGTCTTCAAAAAGGGTCGTCGAGGAGATGCACAAAACTACAGACCTATATCTCTGACGTCGATCTGTTGTAGAATTTTAGAACATGTTTTTTGCTCGAGTATCATGTCGTTTTTGGAAACCGAGAATCTACTCTGTAGGAATCAACATGCATTCCGGAAACAACGATCGTGTGAGACCCAACTCACTTTATTTGTTCATGAGACCCAGAAATTATTAGATACAGATCCCAGGTAGATGCTATTTTCCTAGACTTCCTAAAGGCGTTCGATACAGTTCCGCACTGTCGCCTGATAAACAAAGAGCCTACGGAATATCAGCTATGTGGCTGGATTGAAGAGTTCTTAGCAAACGGAACACAGCATGTTGTTCTCAATGGAGAGACGACTACAGACGTTAAAGTAACCTCTGGCGTGCCACAGGGGAGTGTTATGGCACCATTGCTTTTCACAATATATATAAATAACCTAGTAGATAGTGTCGGAAGTTCCATGCGGCTTTTCGCGGATGATGCTGTAGTATACAGAGAAGTTGCGGCATTAGAAAATTGTAGCGAAATGCAGGAAGATCTGCAGTGGATAGGCACTTGGTGCAGGGACTGGCAACTGACCCTTAACATAGACAAATGTAATGTATTGCGAATACATAGAGAGAAGGATCCTTTATTGTATGATTAAATGATAGCGGAACAAATACTGGTAGCAGTTACTTCTGTAAAATATCTGGGAGTATGCGTGCGGAACGATTTGAAGTGGAATGATCATATAAAATTAATTGTTGGTAAGGCGGGTACCAGGTTGAGATTCATTGGGAGAGTCCATCAACAAAGGAGGTGGCTTACAAAACACTCGTTCGACCTATACCTGAGTATTGCTCATCAGTGTGGGATCCGTACCAGATCGGGTTGACGGAGGAGATAGAGAAGATCCAAAGAAGAGCGGCGTGTTTCGTCACAGGGTTATTTGGTAACCGTGATAGCGTCACGGAGATGTTTAGCAAACTCAAGTGGCAGACTCTGCAAGAGAGGCGCTCTGCATCCCGGTGTAGCTTGCTCGCCAGGTTTCGAGAGGGTGCGTTTCTGGATGAGGTATCGAATATACTGCTTCCCCCTACTTATACCTCCCGTGGAGATCACGAATGTAAAATTAGAGAGATTCGAGCGCGCACGGAGGCTTTCAGACAGTCGTTCTTCCCGCGAACCATACCCGACTGGAACAGAAAAAGGGAGGTAATGATAGTGGCACATAAAGTGCCCTCCGCCACACACGGTTGGGTGGCTTGCTGAGTATGAATGTAGATGTAGAGGTAGAACCAGGAAATGAACCATGCTGCAGCCACTGGCATGCTTCGCTCGTACCCTTAAGACGAAACTCGGCAAAAAGGCGTGTATCCTATGATCTTTATCAATTTGGTGCCACTCCCGTTGCCAGACATCCAGCAGCCACGTCTTTATTGGTGGTTTGAGTTTTATGTCTCATCCTGTCATATCCATGTTCTTATAGTCTCTCCCCTTCTTAAGCCAGGAGCATGCGACCATGTATCTGATCGTTGGGATCATCACCCCTTAGAGCTTTTTTCGTGCTTTAACTGAGGTGATAAGTCATCAATACCTCCTAATATCGTGTCGGTCCTCCTTTCCCCCGGCGTAGTGCAGAAACCCGTCAAGAAATGGACTTAACAAGTCGTTGAAACTTCCTGCAGAAATATTGAGCCATGCTGCCTCTACAGCCATGCATAATTGCTATACTGTTGGGGGTGCAAAACCTTGTGCACGACCTGGCCCTCTGTTACGTCCCACAAATGTTCGATGGCACTCATGCCGAGCGATGTGGGCGGCCAAATCATTCGCTCTAACAGTCCAGAATGTTATTTAAACCAATCTCGAGGATTCGTGGCCTAGAGACATGACGTATTGACATAGGACTACTTAAAAACCTTAACATAAAGTCCACGTATGGCTGAAAATGGTCTCCCAGTAGCCGAGCATAACCATTTCCAATTAATTATCGGTTCAGTTAGACTACACGACCCACTCCATTCCACGTAAACAAAAAAATGGTTCAAATGTCTCTGAGCACTATGGGACTTAACAACTGAGGTCATCAGTCCCCTAGAACTCAGAACTACTTACGGCTAACAAACTTAAGAACATCCCATACATCCATGCCCGAGGCAGGATTCGAACCTGCGACCGTAGCGGTCGCACGGTTCCAGACTGAAACGCCTATAACCGCTCGGCCACACCGGCCGGACCACGTAAACCCAATTGACACCATTATGGAGCCACCACCAGCTTGGTTCAAATGGTTCAAATGGCTCTGAGCCCTATCCACCAACTTGCACAGCACCTTGTTGACAACTTGTTTCCATGGCTGCTTGGGGTCTACGCCAAACTCTAAGCCTACCATCAGTTCTTACCAACTGAAATCGAGACTACAATTTCCCTGCGGTCTTGTGAGCAACCTAAATGATCACGAGTCCAGGAGAGGCACTGTCCTAACGCAAACGTCACTGCTCTGAGTCCTTAAGTGAAGGTCCTTTGCCACTGCGTTTCCCGTGGTGGGAGGAAATGCTTGAAATTTTCTATTCTCGGCGTTCTTAACTTGGTGGATCGCGGAATATTGAATTCCATAAGGTCTTCCGAAACAGAGTGCCCCATGCGTCTAGCTCTAACTGCCTTACAGTGTTCATGTTCTGGTAATTCACATGAGTCACCTGAGTACAAATGACAGCTCCGTCGATTCACTGCCCCTTTATACCTTGTGTACGCGATACTAACGCCATCTGAATATGGTCTTATCGCTATCCCACGACTTTTGTAACCTCAGTGTAGTCTAAGGCCGATCATTCTGTGGCCACCGAACTCTGTTTCCTGTCTACCTTACAGTAGACATCAATATCCGCTAGTCTTCTTCCTGAGATACGATGAGCGTGTTTAAACTCACTAGCGGTGTTGTTCGGCGAGATAAGTTTCAGTCTCTATATTCGGAACTTTTCCCTTGAACAAACACCTTACGGTAATTTAATTTTGATTTAATTCATGAGATGCTGTGAACACACAGTTCAGAACTACGTCATCATTGAGGGAGCCGCTACATTATTCACAGAAAACTGATAAGATTATTCAGAAACCAACATAGAAAACTTTTAAACGATTTAAATCCAGAAAAAAGACATACAATCGTTTGTACAGTAAATAACATATTATAGCTCAATGCTCTGACCTACAGTGAAGATTCATTGTACCGTGTAAAAGAGTTTGCCACCAGTAAGCTTTTCATTTCTCTCATATTTGAAAATATTTGGCTTGCCACCCATTTTTTTCTTAAGTTTGCTGGAAGGCCACAGAAAAGGAGACCAGCAGTATAGCGCAAAACTTTCTGTACAATAGTTGTAGAAGAGTTGTGTTAATGCACACCGTTCTTTCGTCTAGTGTTCACTGGGTAAATTCGGCCTGCAAGAATTTCATTAACTAATACCGCAGATTGTTCAGACTGCCCTCTTCTGGGCTAAGAACATTATTTGTGTGCGTAGTTGGTTCCAAACCTGGTACCGTAGGGGGTACGAACGCTGTTAAAGTAAACTAAAATAGCAGCGTTTACTTTCTGTACGAGATGTTGAATGTGATACTTCCAACCAAGAAAATACGAAAGAATCCATTAACCTGTTTTCCAAGGTAGCTGTTGATCTGTATTCAGTCATAATAATTTAAAATATCTGACTTCACTAATTATTTCATCAGCGTGTGACACTGAAATATCGCTCCCACGTGAGTTCCGTGCACTTTATGGAATGTATCGTGTTTTGTCGGAGTTAAGCGTCAATCTCTTTTCCATAAACAACGAGTTTATACTATCCAGTCTGCTACTTGCTACATCATTTTATATTAGGTAACTCCGCGTCTCCTTCGGTTTTTTGCACAGAAGGCTACCTGTCGAGTATAAAAGACTGTACGACCTTTCATAGCTCTGTGGAAAAAGTTGCATTGCCGCTACGAGTGCGTAGTTCGTTTATTCGAGATGTAAACGGGACATACGTCATGATTGCAAAGTAATCACTTTTAGCCGCACACAAAGTTCAGTGCCCCGTTTCCCTGTTCACTCCACGCTTTGAGTCTATATTTCTATCTCTGGGTTTGTTACCAGCAGAGTTTCTATACGGATGGCCTCAAATACACTCCTGGAAATGGAAAAAAGAACACATTGACACCGGTGTGTCAGACCCACCATACTTGCTCCGGACACTGCGAGAGGGCTGTATAAGCAATGATCACACGCACGGCACAGCGGACACACCAGGAACCGCGGTGTTGGCCGTCGAATGGCGCTAGCTGCGCAGCATTTGTTCACCGCCGCCGTCAGTGTCAGCCAGTTTGCCGTGGCATACGGAGCTCTATCGCAGTCTTTAACACTGGTAGCATGCCGCGACAGCGTGGACGTGAACCGTATGTGCAGTTGACGGACTTTGAGCGAGGGCGTATAGTGGGCATGCGGGAGGCCGGGTGGACGTACCGCCGAATTGCTCAACACGTGGGGCGTGAGGTCTCCACAGTACATCGATGTTGTCGCCAGTGGTCGGCGGAAGGTGCAGGTGCCCGTCGACCTGGGACCGGACCGCAGCGACGCACGGATGCACGCCAACACCGTAGGATCCTACGCAGTGCCGTAGGGGACCGCACCGCCACTTCCCAGCAAATTAGGGACACTGTTGCTCCTGGGGTATCGGCGAGGACCATTCGCAACCGTCTCCATGAAGCTGGGTTACGGTCCCGCACACCGTTAGGCCGTCTTCCGCTCACGCCCCAACATCGTGCAGCCCGCCTCCAGTGGTGTCGCGACAGGCGTGAATGGAGGGACGAATGGAGATGTGTCGTCTTCAGCGATGAGAGTCGCTTCTGCCTTGGTGCCAATGATGGTCGTTTGCGTGTTTGGCGCCGTGCAGGTGAGCGCCACAATCAGGACTGCATACGACCGAGGCACACAGGGCCAACACCCGGCATCATGGTGTGGGGAGCGATCTCCTACACTGGCCGTACACCTCTGGTGATCGTCGAGGGGACACTGAATAGTGCACGGTACATCCAAACCGTCATCGAACCCATCGTCCTACCATTCTTAGACCGGCAAGGGAACTTGCTGTTCCAACAGGACAATGCACGTCCGCATGTATCCCGTGCCACCCAACGTGCTCTAGAAGGTGTAAGTCAACTACCCTGGCCAGCAAGATCTCCGTATCTGTTCCCCATTGAGCATGTTTGGGACTGGATGAAGCGTCGTCTCACGTGGTCTGCACGTCCAACACGAACGCTGGTCCAACTGAGGCGCCAGGTGGAAATGGCATGGCAAGCCGTTCCACAGGACTACATCCAGCATCTCTACGATCGTCTCCATGGGAGAATAGCAGCCTGCATTGCTGCGAAAGGTGGATATACACTGTACTAGTGCCGACATTGTGCATGCTCTGTTGCCTGTGTCTATGTGCCTGTGGTTCTGTCAGTGTGATCATGTGATGTATCTGACCCCAGGAATGTGTCAATAAAGTTTCCCCTTCCTGGGACAATGAATTCACGGTGTTCTTATTTCAATTTCCAGGAGTGTATGAAATGGAAAGGAAATCAGACTCAAAAATCTCGTTAAACAAAAACAACGAACGAAATGGCGCAGTGATGAAACACAAGCGACATTGTAATACAGATGGGCTACCTGACTTTTTTTACCTTTTTTATTGTAAATATGACTTGAGATCAGGAAACGATTTTTAAAATCATATATGTGGAGTTTGGCATGCTATGGGTGTGAAACATGGACTCTCGGGAAAGAGGAAGACCAGAAGCTAAATTCTTTTGAAATGTGGTGCTATAGACGCATGCTCAAAATAAAATGTATCCACAAAGTCAGAAACGAAGTGGTTCTGGAAAGAGCTGGTGAGAAGAGAAGCTTCTGGAGTTTCATTGTTAAAAGAAGAGTGCAATTTACTGGCCATCTATTAAGACATAAAGGACTCCTGAACACAATCATAGAGGGATATGTCGAGGGAAAAAGACCAACAGGAAGCCACGACTGAGGTACATAGATCAAATCGTGAAAGATGTGGGATGTAACACCTGTAAAGAAATGAAGAGAAAAGCTGAAAGACGCTCAGAATGGAGACAAGCTGCCATTGTAGCTGCTGCAAACCAATCCTTGGCTTGACCACTACAGAAGAAGAGAGACGTACTTGTTTTACTAAAGAAATCCTTTGATACCATGTGTTAGTCAAAAATGTGGTATGTGCTGCAACTCGTATACGTTATTTTGTATTATGATGTATTTATTCTGGGTTAATGCCGTTAGAGAATGTTAAGGAAACCAGTATTGTTGGCAGAGAGTGAAGACTTGGATAGCAGCGCTGTCTCTGGATGCGAATGTGACGTCAGAGAAGAGGACGCAGAAGACCTTGTTGGTTGTCGGACGTAAGGGAACACACGCATGAGGTGTACCCTGTCGAGCCTACGTGAGACGCCGATGTTACATCCGAGGCACCGGGAACATGACGAGTGTGGGCACATAAAAGAAGCTCCAATAATATCAAGATCCCAACACATAACTTGTCATTGCGGAGCAAGGTGTGCTATCAATATTACAGGCAGCAATGGAGGCCCTGTAGATGACAATGGAGATGACGCCTTAACATCTGCAACGTACTGTAAGGCTGTTTTATTTTCGTGCACTTTAGAATCTTTGTAGGACATTAACGAGTGATATTCTCACAGAATTTTATTTCAGTAATGTCCCCCGGTAGCTGAGTGGTCGGCGTGACAGAATGTCAATCCTAAGGGCCCGGGTTTGATTCCCGGCTGGGTCGGAGAATTTCTCCGCTCAGGGACTGGGTGTTGTGTTGTCCTAATCATCATCATTTCATCCCTATCGACGCCCAGGTCGCCGAAGTGGCGTCAACTCGAAAGACCTCCACCAGGCGAACGGTCTACTCGACGGGAGACCCTAGCCCCACGACATTTCATTTCAGTAATAAGTGTTGCACATAGAAACTGCAGGTACCTGATCTTGTATTATCCTCAGTCACTGTCAATGACAACTTATCGTCCCATTCCTTTCCATTAATTGAATAGCCGAATGTCTTTGTTTAAGTAACAAATGAAGGATTAAAAGACTGTTACTGTCAGTTCTGTTTGTTCGCTAAAATATGATTCTAGTAAGTAATAATGAAGCCTCGATAAGGTAACAGCGTTGTTCAATAATAATTAGAGGCAACGTCATTCTTGCTAACTGATGGTAAAGTAAAGTAACTAAAATTAATTCTGGCAATTTCAAATCCAAGAAAGAATAAATTAAGTTCACATATCTCATATATGTGTTCATTGTAATAGTGCTAGTGTGTGCTGAATGGTTCGTATTTTAGCGTTGTCAGCCTGTTGAAAGGCAACAGCTGCTTATTTGATCCATTAAATTTTCACAGTAATTACAATCTATTGAAAATGTGTAGCTTGTCATGACTACAAGTTTAACGTACGTAAGTAAACGTTAATCTGAGGTTAAGTACATTACTGTCGTAACAAAAGAGTTACTTCTAGTCAATCACTTACCTTTCAATAACGCGTTTAAATACTGTTTTCCAAATTAACATATCTGAGTATTAACGACATAAGACATTGCTTGCTTTATACGTAATTATTTCGTAACGTAGTAGGTTGTCTGAAACGTGTGTAAGCCTTCTGTTGCTACACGTACAGCCAAACGGTTACGTATTCATTGCTGTCAGCGTTATTGTTCAGATATAGAACAGCCAGTTCCCATTTGGGCTGTCGGCGGTATTAATGCATTTCTGTATTATTTCACCAAAATCTTTTGTGGATTCCTTGAGCCATGTGGTATCCCTTTTGGTTTATTATTTAATGTGAGTGATGGCACTGTTTTTAGTATCAAGCCAATTCTAAATAAGTAGAAAGTGTAGGAGAAGAATAAGTTGTTCGTTAGAACAACTTCTTGTACACTCATCTCCACTGACCGGTCAAACATTTCTTCGGAGTCAATAGCCTTCTCCAAAATCAAATTCATTAGGCATTCTTGATCACAGTATATTATCACATTAATCGATTAGCAAGGGGGACGTTTACACACTGCAGTCGTATTCAGGAAGGCGGCGGTTCAGATATCCGTCCGGTCATCCAGTATAAAGTTTCCTATCATTTCCTTAAAAAGTAACCACTCCTTTCATGTGGCACGACAGAGCTGATTATCCTTAGTCAGTCTACGCCTGTACTGGCGACGTCTCGGGGACGTAACACGGTAATCTTCCTCCCTGTCTTATGCAAAGAACTGTTCTCGCAATGTTACGGTGCATACACTGGTGTCCGAAATTAAAGCAACAAACAGAAATTTTGCAAGGGTGTGTTTATTTCGCCACAAAACAGTATAACATGTGACAGTAAAGTAGAAACGATGTGAAGTATACAGAACGTAGGTGCAACATACATAACTATAGACAAAAATGTTCTACCTTTGTTCTAACTTAATGAATTTGCACACACATTCCGAAAACTGGTTAACGTTCAAAATGGTTCAAGTGGCTCTGAGCACTATGGGACTTAACTGCTGTGGTCATCAGTCCCCTAGAACTTAGAACTACTTAAACCTAACCAACCTAAGGACATCACACACATCCATGCCCGAGGCAGGATACGAACCTGCGACCGTAGCAGTCTCGCGGTTCCGGACTGAGCGCCTTAACCGCTAGACCATCGCGGCCGGCCTGGTTAACGTGCTCAGTATGGGGTGTGACCCACTCTGGCAGCAACACAGGCCTGACAACGATGGAGCAGGCTGTGACTGACGTCATCAATATCACGTTGAGGCAATTACGCCCATTCTTCCTACGGAGCTGCTCACAACTCTTGGAGGGTGGTTGCTGGTTGCTGACTGATGCAACGCGCCTCGCCAGACATGTGGTACGGGAGTCAAATCGTTAGAGCAAGTAAGCCGCGCCATGCATGCAATGTCTTCCGTTTACAGAAAAACATCAACCACCTGTGCTCTATGAACTCGAGCATTATTGTCCATCATTACTAAGCCTGGGTCCACAGCACCTAGTAAACAAATGCACATTAGATCCGAACATCTCGTCACGATACTTGACAGCAGTTACACCTTACCGATTCACTCGTACAATTTCATGAATAGGTGTTTGAGTGGTCAACATAGTCCTTCCCCACACCATTAGGGATCCTCCTCGATATCGGTCTCTGTCCACAACGTTTGGATTCCACAATCGTGTTCCACGTTCCCTCCACATGTAAATCCGTCGAGAATCGCTCTCCATGCCAAATCGGGTCTCACTGTTCGCCCGTCAAGATGACATGTTGCCGACTCCACTTCAGACGTTTCCTTGTCTGAAGACGCAGCAGGTCTCCGACAATAAAGACCACTCTGCCGAAGCCTTCTGTGGAGTTTGCTCGGGTACAAAACGTCCACTGGGTGCTGCGAGCTCAGATACCAGCTGCCGTGGTGTACTAAGGCTGTACCGTCGTGCCCTTACAGCCAAATAACGATCCTCTCTTTGTGATTTCACACTTGGTCGGTCCAACCCTGATCTTCGTGATACAGTCACGATCTCATAAACGGTTAACATACCCGAGAAACAACTGAACGATTCTCATTAAACGATCGGGTCACATTAGTTTGCGACTGTCCTGCTTCCATTCTTTCTATTGCCCTTCACAGCAAAAAGTCTTCTCTCTGCCATACTGCACCATCTGTGACTGTGTACACAGCGATTGTTTATGTGGAACTACCCGGCAAACACTACCCCGTTTGAAACTTCCTGGCAGATTAAAACTGTGTGCCGGACCGAGACTCGAAAGCTGTGAGGACGGGGCGTGAGTCGTGCTTTGGTAGCTCAGTCGGTTGAGCACTTGTCCGCGAAAAGCAACGGTCCCGAGTTCGAGTCTCGGTCCGGCACACAGTTTTAATCTGCCAGGAAGTTTCATATCAGCGCACACTCCGCTGTAGAGTGAAAATTTCATTCTACTACCCCGTTTGTTAGGTTCCCTGACGTTATCTTTGGCGTGGTTGTCGGTTGACCAGAATGTCATCTTCCGTGCACAACACGATCGTACGGACATCTGTTGACAGTTTGAATGACCATGTACTGTACTAGACAGATGACATGGAAGCATAGGTTTGTTGCTTGAATTTTATCCACCAGTGTATTACAACTTCACATAGTGGCCCGTGTGAAATCGAGCACGTCCTTGTTAGTCTGAATTATACTAGCCATGGGAAGTATCTCATGACTGTCATTCTGCAACAACAGACTTCAAAAGCATTCAGCAATAATTGTACTACACTACACGTTGTTTTGATATGGATATAAATTACAGGATACAATGAAACTTTCTGGGTAGAGTCTACATTACCAGTAATTGAATGCGAATAATGTACGCATGCTTTGCCACCGGTGCGTTTTTTTCAATTCGAGTGCAGCCTGTAAATGATTCTTACATCAATGTCTAGAAAAACAATTTTTCTGCCTCTGTATTGCACTCAAAATGAGATACGTCTGCAAAAGGTGCAATGTTAATCAATCCCCTGATACGATAAATATTATGGAATATAAATACCAGGAAGTGCGGCCATTCACTTACGAAATATGTGTTTATTCCCCTCAACTAATTTTTGTGACTTTTCAGATCGTTCTTGAAATGTGCCACCCAGAAGAAACAAATTTATTTTCCTAGACTGTAGTTGTGAACAGATTTCGTGGCAAAAAGAAAGGGAACAATTTATCGCTATAGATTAGGGTACATGGCAAATTGTGTGGAAAAACTAAGACATTGGTTTCAGCATCCGTTTGGCAGCTTTTATTTTCACTGCATATCGGCCACAGAATTACGCACTATTCACTACAAACACTGTTACAGGTGACGTACGTAATACATGTTTTCTGTCAGTGTAGAATGGAAACAGTGCAGTGGCTCCATTAAACTTTGAAAGCCATCTGTCAATAAACGTTTTTCACGTTATACTTCATTCGCGAGTTACGAAAGACTCGCTTCACCCACTCCATAGTTCATGTTCTCGCCTGCTAAAGAACTCATATGTTTGGCTGACTAGTGAAAGAGATTGTCTCTGAGCGAGGAGCCGTGTCAGACTATCAGGTTGCTTGGCGAAAAGTTGACGTCACAGTAAGGCCACGTGGAGACACCCAGCCCCCAGGTCGGCAACCGAGCTGTGAACGTCGTTCTACCTGCTCACGGTTTGTTTAGTTTGGACATTTTGTCTTGTGTATTTCCCAAATGGGCTAGGTGCATCTGTGAGACGTTCTTTCTCAATTTGCTCATCCAGTTAATCAAGATTAGCTATTTGTGCCGATCAACTCTGTGTTTGAATGTGCAAGTATGAATATCGGTTTCTCTTTGAATCGTCTGAGGATATAGGTAGTCTTCAACATTAATATCGCAATCTCTATGTAATACTGAGGAAACTTTAAACATGGGGTTAATACGAGAGTTGTCCAGAAAGTAAATTCCGATCGGTCGCAAAATAGAAACCACAGTGAAAACTAGAAACGTTTTACTTGCAATAGTTAGGTACACCTTTCACCTACTTCTCTACATAGTCTCCACTGCAACTTCAAGTTTTGTTGAAATGTTGTATCAACTTTCCAATATCCTCGTCCTAGAAAGCAGCCGCCTGTGCTTTTGGCCAGTTATCTGCACTGGTCTGCAGCCCGATGTCTACGGAAAAATTTTGTCTTCATAGCCAGCGGTTCTTGTGAGCAGAGATGAGACTCAGGGCAAGCCTATTACGGACTGTATTGTGGGTGATCAAACACTTCTCATCGGAATCGCTGCAGGAACGTCTTCATTGCCCCTGCAGTGTGCGGCCGAGAATTGGCATGAAGAAGGAACTGCTCGACAGTTGTGTTATGTGGGCTGCATGACACAGGCGAAATCTCTAACCAGGCCCTCATATTTGGCGGGCGACGCTATTCCCTACGCATCTTTATGTGTTCACTCTTCACTTAAAACTGAAAAGAGCGACGCGACACGATCGACGGGGAAACTAGAGACACTGCCCAACACATGTGTGCAAAGCTTTATCGGATTTTCCCAGTGGTTTCTATTTCGGGACCGATCGGAACTTACTTTCTGGACAACCGTCGTAATACTGAAGATAAGTTAACATCTCTCATCAATTATTATTCTCCTCCCTAAGTCTTTTTTCGGTCCTACGAATTTCCTTGCTGGTTGCACATGTGCTAAATTACCTTTTGTTCATTACCGCGAGTGTGGCATATTGAAAATGAACTGCCTACAGGGGAACTACTATTCCTATAAAATGTCTTCAGCAGCCATATTAGGGCAATGAAGGAATGAACGAGACATTGATTTACATCGATGGAGAAACCTGAAATTTGTGCCGGACCGATCTGCCGGCTGGAGTAGCCGAGCGGTTCTAGGCGCTTCAGTCCTGAACCGCGCTTCTGCTACGGTCACAGGTTCAAATCCTCACTTTTGCATATATGTGTGTGATGTCCTTAGGTTAGTTAGGTTTAAGTAGTTCTCAGTTGTAGGGGACCGATGACCTCAGATGTTAAGTCCCATAGTGCTCAGAGCCATTTGAACCATTTTTTTGTGCCGGACCTTTCTAGGCAGATGCTCTGACCCCTAAGCTATCCGGACACAGTGGTCAACGCAACTGCACGGACTGACCTCTCGTCAGACCCAAATTCTGAATTTAGCCACACACTACTGAGGTAGTAACCCTGACCATTATCCTCATTAGTCGCTACATTTCGCCAGTTCCCGTAAGAGCTCGAGCATGATATGCATCTGCACTGAAAGGGTATTTGGCCAGTCTCGCCTAAATTATATGGGTGCTGTCTGTTCTTTCGGACATTTCCGAGGCCTGCTAGGGTAGTCTTTGCAGTGCCGGCGACCACTGTGTCTGGATGACTCAGTGGTCAGACTGCCTTTGGCTGTGGTGAGGAGCCCACGCCTTGTTTGAGTCTCGCCTGTTCCGCTGCTTGCACGCGAGCGCGCGCTTGTTTAGTCCAGCGTAGGGGCTTATCTGAGAGTCAGACTTCATCGATCTTCACGGCTTTTCCTACCGCCAAGCCACGATTAAATTAGCTTTTCCTTTGGATCATGAACGACCAAAGGAGTATGAAGTACAACCGTTCGTACGGGACGAAATGCAATTTCCGCCAAAAGATGTTGCCGAAATTCATTTCTCGAGCCTCAGTACTTCAGTGTACATAAAGCTGGCGATTCTATAGCTGTGCGGCGGCACGGTAATGATCCCAAGTTTCGATACTCTGATCGCCTCATACGCTGATCACGCTGGTTTTGGCCTCCGAACGTTGACGGTTATCGAACTCCCGCTTGAGGTGCGTCGAATGTTGCGGTGGCCGCTTTTCAACCTTACGGCAACGTCATCTGTCAAGTTGCTGAAGCGTGGAAGGCGTTTGAAACCTATGTGTCCTCAATGGTGTCCGTCATATCAAAACTGAACTGAGGAAACACGTCATTCCTACTTGGTTATTGCCGGCTGTACAGCTGTCGCCTTGTACGGTGACCAGCTGCACACTTGCTCAGGTTGTGTCGAGGAAGGCGCGTCCGTTCTGAATGCCTCCGACGCAGACTGGTTCAGACGTCGATCGGAGACGTCGCTCCTCCTGCGACGCCCGTTGTATTAGCACTATCTCACGCGTCCGCGGCAGCGCTGCCTGCTGCAATCCCTCCGAGTCTGGCGGTACCGGCGTCGACTCCTATCCATGTTGCGATGGACGCTTCGCTTGTCTTGAACACATTGCTGCCTGAGGCAGTATCATCGGACGATGGCCGTCAGCCGACGCAAGACGTTCGTCCCGACGCCATGGTTGTTTATCATGGAGATTTTCTGCCGTCTGGCCATATGTCGGACGATAACCGCCCGCCATCCGAGTCGGAACATGTTAGAAAGCAACGGTCGCCGTGGAAACGGTAGAGAGAACGGTGTTCCGCTCCTGTTCGTCTGACGTGTGCACAGTATGAATACCCTCCTACTGATCATGTGCTATCCCCTGAGGCCTCGGCAATAGACGATACGGAGGCGCCCATCTCCACTCAACATCCACTTATGGACACTGACCTTCCCACACTTTGTTTGATGCGGTTGCCTCCTTTCTGTTCTGGCCGGCCGTGGTGGTCTCGCGGTTAAGGCGCTCAGTCCGGAACCGCGCGACTGCTACGGTCGCAGGTTCGAATCCTGCCTCGGGCATGGATTTGTGTTATGTCCTTAGATTAGTTAGGTTTACGTAGTTCTAAGTTCTAGGGGACTGATGACCAAAGATGTTAAGTCCCATAGTGCTCAGAGCCATTTTTGGAAGTTCTGGAGGTATACAAAGCAATAGAATCCCCTTGGTGGGGTTGGCTCCCTCCCTGTCACAGCAACGTGCCCTTCCACAGGGACCTAACAGGTAGCTCCCTGTGCTTCCCTGTCCTGGCTACGGCACATTGTCAAAGTTGTCGCATAGCCACGATCAATGTCTGTACTATTTGCGGACACCATAAACTGGCTTTACTCCATGTAATGTTATACACTGCGGACGATGATGTTCCCCGTCATTGTATATTGCAAACTTCTGTGCTCCCTATGGATATACCACAAGTCTCCCATGCCTCGTAGTGCGTTGGCGTTCCTGCTACGTGACGGTATCCATACGGATACAAATGCCTGCCTCCCTGATGCCAAATGTATGACTTTCACATTTAGTGGCATCAGGATCATCAACGTTTATGCGCCAACTGGTTCAGGTCGCCAACGTGAACGTTGCACTTTCTTCTCCGAGGTAGTTACGCCTCTCTTCCTGGGTCGGCAGGCTGAACAGATCATGGGAGACGACTTCAATTCCACCCAGGTGTCCAAAGACCAACTGCCGCGTCCCGATCTCTCACTTTGACGCAAATATCTGTGCCATCAATCTCTGCCGCCAAAGCGTGTGGCGCGGCCGGGGACCATGAAAACAACATGATCCATCTCACTTCACCAGGCAGCTAATCGAGACTACGTGGACAGCCTCTCGTTTATTTTTATTTTACTTAATTTTACACGCCTAGTTCGTTGGGATCAAATTGAGAAGCAAACTTCCAACGTCATGGAACGTGTCAGTACATGAAATTACAACATGAAAGTAATAACAGTTAAAATAAAATGTTTATGAATTCAAAAAAGAACAATCAATAAGTTTAAGAAAACGAAATCAATAATATAACATAGCAATCAGCTTAATTTTTCAAGGCACTCACCGACAGAATAGAAGGAGTGACCCATGAGGAAACTCTTCAGTTTCGATTTAAAAGCGCGTAGATTACTGCTAAGATTTTTGAATTCTTGTGGTAGCTTATTGAAAATGGATGCAGCAGTATATTGTACACCTTCCTGCACAACGGTGCAGGAAGTGCCAGTCAAGTGCAGATAGGGTTTTAGGCTAGTATTAACTGAGTGAAAGCTGCTAATTCTTAAAAATAACAAGAAACGACAGTAAAGAGTATATATATATATATATATATATATATATATATATATATATATATATATATATATATATTGAGAGGCGAGTGTCAGAATACCCAGACTGGTGAACAGTGGTCGACAAGAGATTCGCGAACTTACACTACTTATTCGCCAAGCTGCTCGTTTCTGAGCCAAAAATATCCTTTGAGAATGGGAAGAGTTACCCCAAAATATAATAAGATACAACATAAGCGAATGAAAATAAGCAAAGCAGACTGCTTTTGGTGTCGAACTATCTCTTATTTCAGATACCGTCCGAATAGTAAAAATGGCAGTATTAAGTCTTTGAACAAGATCCTGAACGTGGGCTTGCCACCATAGTTTGCTATCTCGCTGGATACCTAGAAATTTGAACTGTTCAAAAAATGGTTCAAATGGCTCTGAGCACTATGTGACTCAACTGCTGTGGTCATTAGTCCCCTAGAACTTAGAACTACTTAAACCTACCTAACCTAAGGACATCACACACATCCATGCCCGAGGCAGGATTCGAACCTGCGACCGTAGCAGTCGCATGGTTCCGGACTAGAACCGCGAGACCACCACGGCCGGCTTGAACTGTTCAGTTTCATTTAAACATATGCCCATTCTGTGAAACTGAAACGTCAGGTTTTGTTGAATTTTGTGTTAGAAACTGTAAAAACTGAGTCTTACTATGATTTAGCGGTAATTTATTTTCTACAAGCCATAAAGTTATGACATGAACTGCACTATTTGAAGCAGAGCCATTGTTGCACACAACCAAACACGTGTATTATTTTAGGCTTTTACGTACGATTTTCAGCCAAATAAGGTGAGTGCAGCGCAGGTCGCAGAAAACTTCGAGAAAGGTGCTGAAGCAGCGAATATTACGAGATTTTTCTTTAAAGTTACCATTTCCTTAACGATTGCTGTTAGAACATACACTGTGCAATTACATCTACAGTGTACCATTTCTCCTACAAGGAGTCTGTTTAGGACAGTTGAAAATTTGGTTACTATTTATGCTCAAGGCCCATTTGATATTCCACTGCGCTATCAAAATTCTCTCACTACTTCATATTTCATTAAATGTAGTCAGATCACAATGTCTTTGATCAAATTTGATACAAAGGTAAATAATTTTGGGACATTAACATTGTAGTCATAATTTGTTACGCAATGACATTAGATTCCAACATGTAGTAGCGCTTCCAACTTCGCCAAAACCGAAACAATCCGGGGTCCGCAGTGGCCGACAAGGGATGGAGAGCTGTGTGGTGGCCCCACAACACTCCATACGGCAACCGAATAACGACAGATCAAAACAGAATAAGTAGTCATTAGTGTTATGTGTTTGTTTTGCTGGCTCGTTTCACATCATAAAGTTTAACGATAATTTGTTCTGTGCGACAAGTAACTAACTAACTGCCTACTAAAACGTACGTAGTACTCGGCTCCAACTAGTGCGATCGCAATGTATATTACAGCTCGTTAAGCGTATTCATCAAATACCAGTGGAAATGTTCCGCTATCGCAGTATCCAGAAATAATTCCAACCTTTCGAGAAATATTTTCGAGGAAGAGTTCCCAGTGCTAATGCTCTCCCTCATTAGACTTTCATCCCTCAGCACTGAGCGAGGCGCCGAAGCGGTAAAGCGTTCGATCCGCGTTTCAGAGACCGAGGGTTCGATTAACGGCCCGGCAAATCTAATTTACTTTCCGCGAGGGTTTCCCTAAATCACTCCGACCAAACGCTGGCGCCGTTGCTTAGCCAAAACCAGCGGGCGTTTCCTTTACCGGAACTCGCCAATTCCCGAAATGTTCTGCTGTGGCTGCCGCGACCTCGTAAGAACATCAAAACGAGAAACAAAACATTTATTTCATAAAAAATGGCTCTGCTCTTGTTCATAAAAGTCAGTAAGTAATATTTATCGCCAAACTTGTTACAAATCCAGCAGTGAAAAGCAGATTTCGGTCACATGTATTTAGTTACGTGTGTTTTATCCAAATACTATTCGAAAATTTTTATGTAAAGGTCAGACAATGACCATTTTGCCGGCCGTAGTGGCAGAGCGGTTCTAGGCGCTACACTCTTGAACCGCGCGATCGCTACGGTTGCAAGTTCGAATCCTGCCTCGTGCAATGATGTGTGTGATGTCCTTAGGTTAGGTAGGTTTAAGTAGTTCTAAGTTCTAGGGGACTGATGACCTTGAAAGTTAAGGCACATAGTGCTCAGAGCCAATGACCAGTTTATTAAAAAAATACCGACAGAAAAATAACGTACATTGCAAACAATCATCGGTGCTGCCAGAGATTACTGATATGGGCAGTATGCTTCATTCTCAGTTAATTGCTTTTACATTCTCTTCTGTGAAATATTGACGTTATGTGACTTGTACTAAGTGAAAGAATATATAAAGTCTTATAAAAAATGTAACGAAAGAGATACATCAATTTTCTGGCGTTGACTTAGAACATCGTTACTTGATCTTCAGATACACTGACGGGAAAAGAAATCGCAATACAACAAATTCACTGAAGCGCCAAAGACTCTCGTATAAGCATGCGTATTCAAATACAGATATATGTAAACAAGCTGAATACAGCGCTGCGGTCGGCAACGCCTATGTACAAGTGTCTGGCGCATTGTTAGATCGGTTGCTCCAAAAGATTTAAGTGTTATAGTCGACGATCGAGTTATGGGACACAGCATCCCTGAGTTAGCAGTGAAGTGGGGACTTTCCCGTACGATCATTTCACGAGTGTACCGTTAATATCAGGAATCCGATAAAACATCAAATCTCCGGCATCGGTGCGGTCGGAAAAAGATCCTACAAGACTGGAACCAATGACGACTGACGATAACCGTTCAAAGTGACAGAAGAGCATACATTCCGCAAATGGCTGCTGATTTCAGTGCTTGGCCATCAAAATGTGTCAGCTTGCGAACCATTCAACGAAACATTATCGATGTGGGCCTTCGGAACAGTCATCCGACTGTTGATGGCGCGAATCATGTTGACGAGCCTCATTCCAAATTGTGTCGAGCGGATGGACGTGTACGGGTATCGAAACAACCTCAGGAATTCACGGCTCCTGCGTGTTAGGAGGGGACTATTGAAGATAGTGGAGGCTCTGAAATGGATGGGACGTGTGCAGTTGTAGTCATATGGGACCCCTGATACGTCTAGATACAACCCCCAAGGTGACTCGTACGTAAGCATCCTGTCTGGTCACCTGCATCCAGTCATCTCTATTGTGCATTCCGACGGATTTGGGCAATTGCAGCAGGAGAATGCGACACCCCACACGTTCAGAATTGCTACAGAGTAGCTCTAGGAACACTCTTCTGAGTTTAAACACTTCCGCCGGCCACCAAACTCCCCAGACATGAATATTACTGAACATATCTGGGATGCCTGGCAACGTGCTGTTCAGAAGAGATCTCCAGCCCCTCGTCGTCTTATGGATTTATGGACAGTCCTGCAGGATTTATGGTATCAATTCTCTCCAGCACTATTTCAGACAATAGTCGATTACATGCCAGGTGGTACTGAGGCACTTCTACGTGCTCGCGGTGGCCCTACACAATATTAGGCAATGTATATCAAGTCATATATATGAGATCAAAAAGTCAGTATAAATTTGAAAACTGAATAAGTCACCGAATAATGTAGATAGAGAGGTACAAATTGACACACATGCTTGGAATGACATGGGGTTTTATTAGACCCAAAAAAATACATACGTTCAAAAAATGTCCGACAGATGGCGATTCATCCGATCAGAATAGCAATAATTAGCATAAGAAAGTAAGACAAAGCAAAGATGGTGTTCTTTACAGGAAATGCTCAATATGTCCACCATCATTCCTCAACACTAGCTGTAGTCGAGGAATAATGTTGTGAACACCACTGTAAAGCATGTCCGGAGTTATGGTGAGGCATTGGAGTCGGATGTTGTCCTTCAGCATCCCTAGAGATATCGGTCGATCACGATACACTTGCGACTTCCGGTAACCCCAGCTGGCCTGAGTGTCCGAGCGGTTCTAGGCGCTACAGTCTGGAACCGCGCTGCAGCCGCGGTCGCAGGTTCGAATCCTGCCTGAAGCATGGATGTGTGTGATGTCCTTAGGTTAGTTAGGTTTAAGTAGTTCTAAGTTCCAGGGGACTGATGACCTCAGCAGTTAAGTCCCATAGTGCTCAGAGCCATTTGAACCACTTCAAGGTAACCCCAAAGCCAACAATCGCACAGACTGAGGTCTGGGGACCTGGGAGGCCAAGTATGACGAAAGTGGCGGCTGAGCACATATTCATCACCAAACGACGCGCGCAAGGGATCTTTCACGCGTCTAGGAACACTTTTTTTTGGTTCTAATAAAACCTCATGTCATACCAAGAATGAGTGTCAATTTTTACCTCTCTGTCTACATTATTCCGTGGTTTATTAACTTTTAAAATTTACACTGACTTTTTGATCACCCGGTATGTTGTGAATACCAACGGTCCTGCGACACTCCCCTGCGGCAAACGTGAAATCACTCTTACTTCGGAAGACTTCTCTCCATTGAGTTTCGAGACGGAATTGCAACACCGTGACTTGAGTGTCGTCGGCCGAAGTGGCCGTGCGGTTGTAGGCGCTACAGTCTGGAACCGAGCGTCCGCTACGGTCGCAGGTTCGAATCCTGCCTCGGGCATGGATGTGAGTGATGTCCTTCGGTTAGTTAGGTTTAATTAGTTCTAAGTTCTAGGCGACCTCGACAGTTAGGTCGCATAGTGCTCAGAGCCATTTGAACCATTTGAACTTGAGTGTCAAGGGGTAGTGCTCAACACAAACACGGTAGCAATACGGAATGAAACTTACAAATTATGACGGCCTTACCCACCACAAAAGTTTTCATTGTTGATGCAAAAATTCAAGATGCTGCTAGTAGTTACCCTGGCGCTGCTGGCGACAGAGAGATACGAGTAGCTTCAGAGTCGTGGAACACGCTACTGCTTTGTATAGGGCTGGCGGGCTCCCACTCACTCAGACGGGGAGCCGTGGCCAGCCAGCGTGACTTGCGTCCCTCTGGCTGGCCGGTTAGCCACCGCAGGCTGCTTGCGGCCCAATTACGGCCATGCATAATGCACGCGGGGGCGGACAGCGGCGGCGGGGGCGGCGGGCGGGAGCTTCCGGCGGAGCTGGCAAGACGAGCTGCTCTGTGGTGCAGCGGGGCCCTCTCGTCCGTCAGGCTGCTTCACAGGGCCCGCACACGCTGCTGCGCCGTTCACGTCCGGCTAAGCGGCCGAGCACGCCGTCTATAGCGCACGCTAGTACAACAGTGCCTGCAGGTGCTCATTATCGTTCGAAGGGCGCAGGAACAAGTCAATAAGCTTTGTAACGGAACTGCTCCTAACTGTTCGTTATACAGGGTGGTCCATTGATCGTGACCGGGCCAAATATCTCACGAAATAAGCATCAGACGAAAAAAAAAAACTACAAAGAACGAAACTCGTCTATCTTGAATGGGCAAACCAGATACCGCTATGGTTGGCCCGCTAGATGGCGCTGCCATAGGTCAAACCGGTATCAACTGCGATTTTTTTAAATACGAACTTCCATTTTTATTACATATTCGTGTATGTGGTGTGCATACTGTAAGACCTTCAGTACACACAGCATCAAATTATTTGACCTGTCGCTCTAACGAAGTAGGCGAGTGCCGGCAATATGTCTCGTGGTCTTATCGGGGCGTTTTTATCTTCTGCCGTTGAGTCAGACGATAGAAATGCTACTTGCACGCTTAGAGTAGCAGATTGCCGGTGACCAACTTTAAACAGAACTTGACTAATTTCCACACACATTTATTAAAATAATAACAAGCATAAAAATTACTTAACTTGGTTCTGGATGCTATTTACAATAGACAATCTGAAGTTCCTTTGGTATTGGTACGTTAATCTTATTCTCACATATATCTCTGATACTTGACAAAAGAGTCTATACATTTACTTTCATGGCTATGTGCAGGAATATGGTAATCTTATTAGGCGCAGACTGAAACTTGACTATAGACTGGTACAGACAAATGTAGAACTCGTACAGACTGCTGCAGACAAATGCAGACTGGTACAGACTCGTGCAGACAAATGCAGACTGACTAATCAGAGGTCTGTTCACTCATTATAATACCTCGCAGGTTCATGTATCACTGCGCGAGTGTGATGCGAGAGGAGAAAAGGTTCTACGTTAGCAGCAATCTCATTGGCTGCGTTACATATTAATACGCGGATCGGCAGAAGCAGAATTTGTTCCGTCTCTATGGCAGCGCCATCTCGTAGTGGGGAGACGGACAAGAGCTGCACTGTTGTGCTTAGTGGGGCGCGTTATAGTGGGAAAGTTCTGTACGCGCTGACTACGCGGAACTATGTACACAACAGTGTAATAAGCAAACAAATATGAATGTTTTAGTTGGACCACTTTTTTCGCTTCGTTATAGATGGCACTGTAATAGTCACAAACATATGGCTCACAATTTTAGATGAACAGTTGGTAACAGGTAGGTTTTTTTAAATTAAAACACAGGACGTAGGTACGTTTGATCATTTTATTTCGGTTGTTCCAATGTGATACATATACCTTTGTGAACTTATCATTTCTGAGAACGCTTGCTGCTACAGCGTGACTACCTGTAAATACCACATTAATGCAGTAAGTGCTCAAAATGATGTCCGTCAACCTCACTGCATTTGGCAATACGTGTAACGACACTCCTCTCAAGAGCGAGAACTTCGCCTTCCGTAATGTTCGCACATGCGTTGACAATGCGCTCACGCATGTTGTCAGGCGTTGTCGGTGGATCACGATAGCAAATATCCTTCAACTTTCCCCACAGAAAGAAATCCGGGGACGTCAGATCCGGTGAACGTGCGGGCCATGGTATGGTGTTTCAACGACCACTTCACCTGTCATGAAATATGCTATTCGTACCGCTTCAACCGCACGCGAGCTATGTGCCGGACATCCATCATGTTGGAAGTACATGGCCATTCAGTCATGCAGTGAAACATCTTGTAGTAACATCGGTAGAACATTATGTAGGAAATCAGCATACATTCAACCATTTAGACTGGCATCGATAAAATGGGGGACAATTATGTTTCCTCCCATAATGCCGCACCATACATTAACCCGCCAAGGTCGCTAATGTTCCACTTGTCGCAGCCATCGTGGATTTTCCGTTGGCCAATAGTGCATATTATGCCGGTTTACGTTACCGCTGTTGGTGAATGACGCTTCGTCGCTAAATAGAACGAGTGCAACAAATCTGTCATCGTCCCGTAATTTCTCTTGTGCACATTGGCAGAACTGTTCACGACGTTCAAAGTCGTCGCCATGCAATTCCTGGTACATAGAAACATGGTACGGGTGCAATCGATGTTGATGTAGCTTTCTCAACACCGACGTTTTTGAGATTCCCAATTCCCGCGCAATTTGTCTGCTACTGATGTGCAGAATAGCTGCGACAGCAGCTAAAACACGTACTTGGGTATCATCATTTGTTGCAGATCGTGGTTGACGTTTCACATGTGGTTATTTCCTTAATTAACCTAACTATCCGGCGAACGGTCCGGACACTTGGATTATGTCGTCCAGGATACCGAGCAGCATACATAGCACACGCCCGTTGGGCATTTTGATCACAACAGCCATACATGAAACGATATCGACCTTTTTCGCAATTGGTAAATGGACGATTTTACCAGGGGTAATGTATCACGAAGCAAATACCGTCCGCATTGGCGGAATGTTACGTGATACCACGCACTTATACATTTGTGACTATTAGAGCTCCATCTATTAAAAAGCGAAAAAAGTGCTCCAAAAAAGTGCTATTTCTTTACATACTACACGAATATGTAATAAAAAATGGGGGTTCACAGGAATCGAATGAAGGGCAGAGCCACGGGTCGTAACACATCTGAAATGTAACGTCCACTGTTCAAAGTGCCGTCAATGCGAACAAGAGGCGATCGAGACGTGGAACCAATAGCACCCCATACCATCACGCAGGGTGATACGCCAGTATGTCGATGACGAATACACGCTTACAATGAGCGTTCACCGCGATGTCGCCATACACGGATGCGACCATCATGATGCTGGAAACAGAACCTGGATTCATCAAAAAATGACGTTTTGCCATTCGTACACCCTGGTTCGTCGTTGAGTACACCATCGCAGGCGCTCCTGTCTGTGATGCAGCATTAAGGGTAACCGTAGCCATGGTCGCCGAGCTGACAGTTCATGCTGCTGCAACCGTCGTCGAACTGATCGTGCAGATGTTTGTTGTCTTGCAAACGTCCCCACCTGTTGACTCAGGGATAGAGACGTGACTGCACGATCCGCTACAGCCATGTGGATATGATGCCTGTCATCTCGACTGCTAGTGATACGAGGCCTTTGGGATCCAGCACGGCTTTCCGTATTACCCCCCATCCCCCCTGAACCCACTGATTTCGTATGCAGCTAACAGTCATTGGGTCTTGACCAACGCGAGTAGCAATGTCGCGATACGATAAACCGCAATCGCGATAGGCTACAATCAGACCTTTATCAAAGTCGGAAACGTGATGGTACGCATTTCTCTTCCTTACACGAGGCGTCACAACAACGTTTCACTAGGTAAAGCTGGTCAACTGCGGTTTGTGTCTGAGAAATCGGTTGGAAACTTTCCTGATGTCAGCACGTTGTAGCTGTCGCCACCGGCGCCAACCTTGTGCGAATGTTCTGAAAAGCTAATCATTGTCATATCCCACCATCTTCTTCATGTCGGTTAAATTTAGCGTCTGTAGTACATCATCTTCGTGGTGTAGCAACTTTATTTCCTAATTTCTTTCTCATACAGTAATACTGGTCTGTTATGGTATTGTATTTTCTTACTTTGGTTCCTCTTGAAAAACTTTTAGACCAAAGTAGTTGGAGTGAGCATGATGCTCTGGATGCAGCTTTCATCCTAGTCTCTTTTTCTTGCTTCTAATCGGTTCTGTCGTTTACTACTGCCCCCAAATATTCAAACTCATCTAGTTCTTCAAACAAGTGGTTATCGATCTGCAGAGTTTCCCGTCTTTTCTGTTCAATAATTTCTTTGTACCCTCATGAATTTCGTTTCCTCATCATTTACTTCTAATCCAGCTCCCTTTGCTTTTTGAAAGAGTCTTTTTGCCCGTATTTTAAGGTCAGCCGGATTTTCGGCGATTAGTACTTCGTTAGCTGCAAAGGCAGAACATTTATTTTTGTTGCTATTTTAATTTCTTCTTCTGCTTCATTTGCTTCCAGCGCTTCCTATATTACAGTGTTCAACAAGATGGGTGATATTCCATTTCTTTCCCTGACTCCTGTGTTTATGTCACCGAGCGAGGTGGCACAGTTTATTCTCATTCGGGAGGACGACGGTTTATTCCCGTGTCAGGCAATCCTGATTTAGGTTTTTCGTCATTTCCCTAAATCGCTCCAGGAAAATGCCGGGATGGTTCCTCTGAAAGGGCACGGCCGACTTCCTTCCCTAATCCAATGAGACCGATGACCTAGCTGTCTGGGTCTCCTCCCCCAAAATAACCCAATCCTGTTTTTATGTCAATCACCTTGGAGTATTCTCCATCCATTTTCACTACCTCTTTCGAGCCTTTCAGTGTCAGTTTGACAAGATTTCTTATTTTCTTTTGAATTACGAATTTCTGCATTTTCTCCCACAGATTATCTCTGGATACACAGTCATAGGCTTTCTTGAAATTAACAAATAGTATTTCCATTGCTGTGTTATATTCCCAATATTTGAATATGGCTTCTTTCAGTATGAAAATTTGCTTAGTAGTTGAGTGACTCTTCATAAATCTCGCTTGTTTCTCCTTTATTATCTCTCTGAAATATGGTTCTGTTTTTTTCTGGAGGATCTTGGAGAACACTTTATAAGCGCTGCTAATTAATGAGATGCCTCTGTAGTTTCGTCACCCTTGTATGTCGCCCTGTTTATGAATTGGTACTATTATCACTTCTGTCCACTCCTCTGTCATTCTTTCTTCATCCCCGATGTTAGTAACAAGTTTGTGTATTTGTTTTACAATTGTTATTGCTCACCTCTTAAACAATTCCGCTGTTGTGCTATCTCCCCTAGAGCATTGTTGTTTTTTAGTATTTTGATTGAGTCTGTGGTCTCTTACATCGTCGGCTGTTCGGCCAAGGGATCTATACTCTGACCATTATGTTATTGTACCATTTCTGCACTTCTGTCTTTAACATTTGGAACCTCCTCAAAACATTCCCTCCAAATTTCCATACCTTTGGATCTTCCCAGAACTGTATTGCCACTTTTATCTTCAATGTTATACATCCATGGATAGATACCGAAAAGTGACTTTCACGGGTATGAATGTAAAGCTGGGGCTTATGAAGATGAAAACTGCAAGATGTTCTAAAACTTGAGAAAATATTGCTTTCACCACAAACATGTTTTTATTAAATGGACAGCCTGTGTTATCACTTATGCTATCAATAACATGAAAAATCACAAAAAGAACGGCGTTGTTTGTATCACAATTCGTTAATAACATCCCAAGACATTGAAAAATGAAGTCGACGCTTGAAATAAACGAAAGGCGCCGATACTGCACATCCTGAGACTCAAGTGTGAAACCCATGTTGCTCGTAATCGCGATGTGATTGACGTACCACGATACAACAAACCCTCAGCTTATTGCTATTTACACTGTTATGAAGTGGGCAGATGTCCAGTCACACAGCTATGTGCAACTATCATTTACCTCTCTGTTAGATTCTTAGTCAGCCATCAATTACGCTTACCCTGGCCGATGATACACGGTTTTTCGTGACCCTTACGTCCATTCGAGTACAGTACTAAAAGTCAATCGATTATGTTTCATTGTGCGTGACTAGACATCTGCATTACTTCCAAACCACTTAATAGCAGTATAAATAGCAGTAAGTACAGTGTTTGTTACGACGTAGTTCAAATGGTTCAGATGGCTCTGAGCACTAGGGGACTTAACATCTGAGGTCATCAGTCCACCAGAACTTAGAACTACTTAAACCTAACTAAACTGAGTACATCACACACATCCATGCCAAGGGCAGGATTCGAACCTGCGACCCGAGCGGTCACGTACAACGTAGTACTTCGATCACATGGCGATTACAGGCAACGTCAGGTTCACACTTGCATCTCGGTATGTGCAATAGCGGCGCATTCCGTTTATTTCAAGCGTCAGCATGACTTTGCCATTTCTCTGGATGTATTTGACGTATTGCGATGCAACCAACGCTCTTCTTTTAGAGGTTTCCCATGTTATTGATTCCATAGGAAATAATAGGGGCTGTCCATTTAAAAAAAGACACAAATTTGTGTTGGGGGTTAGTTTGTTTTGGTTAGGAGACCAGACAGTGAGGCCATCAGTCTTGTCGGATTAGGGAAGGACGGGGAAGGAAGTCGGCCGTGCCTTTTCAAAGGAACCATCCCGGCATTTGCCTGGAGCGATTTAGGGAAATCACGGAAAACCTAAATTGGGATGGCCGTAAGTTCGTGTTGAAAATAATGTTGGCTTACGGTTTACAATTTCTTATACTATTTACTTTCACGATCCCCTACCTCACTTTCATACCCAAGGTTTTCATTGTCTGCAGTTATTCCAGAGATATCTGAACTGAAACGTCTAAGTAGACCACGCTGTACAGCAACTACACAGTTATAAATATTGGTCTAATCCAAGAAATACTAAGCTAATAACAAAGCATATACAGAAGTGATCCCAAATTTTTGTTTTTTGTTTGTTTTTAGTGTTGTGTCTGTAACATGCTTGTTGGTCCATACTTAATAAATTAAAGAGCGCTTTCATCGAACAATTTATTTCGTTCATTTTAAAATCACTGTGCGAATACTCGAATTACAACTATACAGCTGCAGAATACGAAGCATTACTGAGAGATGTGACTGTTCATGAATGGCAGTAGAAGAGAGGGGTGGGAAGGGGTTAAATGCAGGACCGAACAGACTTCAGTTATGTATCAACATCGCGTTAATTCATACAGGTGCTGCCTACACAGCTAACTCATTTGAGCAACGTAATTTTTTCCGGTACTTCGCTACAGACTGTAGGATCTCAAACGTTGAAGCTGTTTACAGTTCCGCAAACTATTTTTCGCGATTTCAGCAAACTAGGGACTGCAGAGAAACTGTTTCAGCTAGACTGTTTCAAAATATTTCATAGAATAATCAGTGAAATGGGAAACGTTTTGACATATAACGCACCATTTCATCTCACTTTAATTTCCTGCCTGGAAACCGTTCCATGAGAACTCTGTACCTTATTTTCAAAAATATGCAGTAGATTTTGTTGCCAAATTTAACAGAAATATCGATACAGCAGAGCTAGTTAACAACATAACTGCTTTCAAATTCCAGTAGAAAGAGCTGATGAAGAGCACTAACACAGATTCCCAATATGATATTTTTAATTCTTTGTTTCCAGTGCATGGGTTACGAAATGCTTATCCAAATATGGAAATTAGTTTTAGGGTATTTATGACAATTTCAACGCAGTTGCAGCAAATTAAAGACGATCAAAAACTACTTATGGTGGAGTATAGGTGGAGAAAACTGTCAAATTCAGCTACACTATGTGATCAAAAGTATCCGGACATCCGCAAAAACATACGTTTTTCATATTAGATGCATTGGTCTGCCACCTACTGCCAGGTACTCCATATAAGCGATCTCAGTATTCGCTAGACATCGTGAGAGAGCAAAATGGGGGGCTCCGTGAAACTCACGGACTTCGAACGTGGTCAGGTGATTGGGTGACACTTGTGTCATACGTATGTACGCGTGATTTCCACACTCCTAAACATCCCTATGTCCACTATTTCCGATGAGATAGTGAACTGAGAACGTGAAGGGCACGTATAGCACAAAAGCGTACAGGCCGACCTCGTTTGTTAACTGGCAGAGACCGCCGACAGTTGAAGAGGGTCGTAATGTGTAATAGGCAGACATCTATCCAGACCACCACACAGGAAATCGAAACTGCATCTGGAGCCACTGCAAGAACTAAGACAGTTACTTGGGAGGTCAGAAAACTTGGATTTCATGGTTGAGCGGTGGCCCATAAGCCACATATCACGCCGGTAAATGCCCAACGACGCCTCGCTTGTTGTAGGGAGCGTAAACATTGGACTACTGAACAGTGGAAAAACGTTGTATGGAGTGAACATTTATGGTACACAATGTGGCGATCCGATGTCAAGGTGTGGGTATGTCCAATTTCCGGTGGACGTCATCTGCAGGGTGTGTAGTGCCAACAGTAAAATTCGGAGACGGTGGTGTTATGGCGTGGTCATGTTTTTCATGGAGGGGGCTTGCACCCCTTGTCGTTTTGCGTGGCACTATCACAGCACAGGCCTACACTGATCCTTGCTTCCCACTGCTGAAGAGCAATTTGGGATGACGATTGCATCATTCACCTGTTCATAATGCACGGCCTGTGGCGGAGTGGTCACACGACTATATCATCCCTGTGATGGACTGGCTTGCACCAAGTCCAGACCTGAATCCCACAGAACACCTCTGGGATGTTTTGGAACACCGATTTCGTACCAGGCCTGACCGACCGACATCGATACCTTTCCTCTGTGCAGCACTCCGTGAAGTATGGGCTGCCATTCCCCAAGAAACCTTCCAGCACTTGACTGAACGAATGCCTGCGAGAGTGGAAGCTGTTATCAAGGCTAAGGGTAGGCCAACACCATATTGAATTCTGGCATTACCGATGAGGGCGCCAAGAACTTGTAAGTCATTTTCAGCAGGTGTCTGCATATATTTGATCACATGGTGTATCTTGTCGATGTAATATGGCATAGCTGCTAAATTTGACTTCAGTGACATTATTAATGAATCAGCTGTGCTCAGAGCAAGGTAATGAATAGTAACATTATAATGAGAATTCAGTTCTTCGAAAGAACACGTAATTATAGCATTTTTCCTTTATTTCCTTTTACTGGTTCATACGTTTATAATAATTTAAAGGAGCAAAACATATCTATTCCTTATTATACATCATACTGTCCTTTTTCATTACAGTGCTCGGCCGCACACTGCAGCTGCATCAAAGGTGCTCCTGAAACGATGTCGATGAGCAATGATTTATCACCCGCCATACAACGCAGACTTAGTTCCCTCTAATTTTCATCTCTTTGCTCGCATGGAAAGCTGGCTCTGAGGACAGCATTTTGACACAGACAACAATTTTCAGACCAGCGTATAGAATTGGTCGAAAGCGCAGGCGGCTGCCTTATATGACGGGAAGTTGGCACAGCACAACAAAGTATCTCTAACTGGGAGCAGCGACTATGTGGAGAAGTAGCTGAAAGGTGTAACTAAATGTTGCGAACAAAAACATTTTCTTTTTATTTTCACTGTGGTTTCCATTTGACGACCGATTGAACCTTGGAAACCAAAATAGCCCTCATACTTTCCGACATGTTCTGCATAACAGAAATAACCTCCCGCGAAAATACTAGGCCCTCAGTAATGCCCTGTAGGACTCGAATGGAACTCATTTAGGAGGGTTATGGAAAGACTGGCCCGTCGTATCCAGGCGGTACGAAACAGCCCGTTGTCTGGGTACCGGAAAGCTGCCCAGACGTCCATAGTAGCCACAGCCGGGGATGACTCATTACATTGCTACGACTGCTGCTGCTGCTGCTGCTAAGGAGTGATTCCCCGTAGTTGCAAGAGGCATCTCCACTTGACCCTTCGGCAGCGCAACGTGCTGTATGTCGCCAGAAGTTGTCGGGAGGTGTGTCACCCAAGTACAACGCCCCGCCCATGCGCGTCGGTAAAGCAACTACACGATTCTTCCAAGTGTGTCACACAGTCGCACAGTGCCAGGAACTGTATTTCTCCCGTGTGACTTCAGCTAGTACGCAAGTCTGGTACCACTATTGATCGAGGCTCATCATAAATTTCGGCAGTATGCGCTGATGGGCAAAGGCACCCTCCAGATCTATTCAAATATTACTTTTTCATACATGTTTTCCAGAGTCATATGTCTTCTCAGTCTTTCCTTGCCTGTTGCAATCCAACAAGGAACCTCCTTTGTTCACCAGCAGTCTCTTTTGCTCTCATCAGTATTACGCCTTCATTCCAGTGACTTCCCTGTCCCGTTTGTGTATTTTCTTTCACTCCCATTCTCCATTTTTTCTTCAGTATCTGCTAAGTTTAGTAAATTTTCTTACGACAGGAAAACCTCTGTGAACAACTGACCATGGAATTATAAAGCATCGCACGTGCGAAACTCTACTTGACCTTTTCTCAAACGGTGTCACACTGCAGATTGTTGGCGAGGGTCCCAGCATATACTTTAGATTCCCAGATATGTGAGTGGCTCGAAGACTTTTTAAGTAACAGAACCCAGTGTGTTGTAGAAATTCTTCACATCCATATGTGGCATACAGAAAACCAGTGCTTATCAATATTGGTTAAAAACAGTCTTGGTTGCAAATTTAGTTTTCTTTATTTTTTAACGGGGCGTTTCGCCTTATTTAGGCATCTTCAGGTTATCTTTTCTAGATGAACGTATTATGCTTACTACCTGTGCCCCCATCTTACTCTGTTACTCGCTCCTGTGAACGGGAACGCGTTTTGCAGATCTTGGTACCCCTCGCGTCCATCTAGAAAAGATAACATGAAGATGCTTAAATGAGGCGAAACGCGTCGTTGACAAATAAAGAAAACTAAATTTGCAACCAAGACTGTTTCTAACCAATACCAGTGTGTTGTACTCGATGGCGAGGATTCTTCAGAGACAATTATATCATGAGGAGCGTCCCATGGAAGTGTGACAGGACCGCTTTTGTCGTCTACAGTATATACATAAATGAAGTGACAGACAGGGTGAGCAGTAATTTACAGCTGAGGTGTGCGGGAAGGTGCGTCGTTAAGTGACTGTAGGAGGATACAGGATAACTTGTACCAAATTTTGTAGTTGGTTTGATGAGTGGCAGCTTGGTCTAGGTGTAGAAAAATGTAAGTTAATGCGGCTGAGTAGGAAAAACAGCTCTGTAACGCTCTAATACGGCATTAGTAGAACTCAGCTCGACTCAGTTATTTCGATTAAATATCTAGACGTAACGTTGCAAAGTAATATGAAATGGAACGAGCACGTGTGGGCGAGAGTAGGGAAGGTGAACTATTGAAATAATTTTAGGAAAGTGTAGCTCATCTATAGAGGAGACCGCGTATAGATCACTATTGTAACCCATTCTTCAATACTGGTTGAGTGTTTGGGATCCCCAACAGGTCGGATTATAGGAAGACATCGAAGCAAGTCAGAGGCGGACTGTTAGTTTTGTTAGTGCCATGCCTGATGAACAGGCAAGCGTTACAGAGATACTTAGTGACCTTAAAGAGGAATCCCTGCAGGGAAGGCGACGTTCCTTTCGCGAAACAGGAGAGAGAGCGTTTAGAGAACCGGCTTTAGCGGCTGACTGCAGAACTCTTGTACTGCTGCCACCTAACATTTCCCGTAAGTGTCGCGGAGACAAGATAAGAGAAACCAGTGCTGGTACGCTCAATTTGCGAGACGAACAGAAGAGCAGATGACTAGCAGTAATACAAGATAACCTACGCCACGCATCGTACTCTGACCTGCTGAGTATGTATGTGGATGTGGGTGTTTCCTCAGTCGAAACTGAGAATACAAGCTTATTTTCTGATACATGGCAATGTTAGTTTTACTAAGTTTCCCATTTCTGCGACAGGAGCAAACAGCACACTGTCACCCATTGAGTTCAGGTGTCCCACTTGTCACGTACGTTTGTTTATCAGTTCAGATGTCGTAAATGAACTCAGAAATCTCTTTATTAAAATATGTTTTCATTTTTAGTGATCATCATCTTACAGCTTTGTGAAATGAGTCACTGGTACCCAGTTTCCTGGAGATACGGTTCTTCTGTGGTACGGTTCAAAGGTTGAAAGGTGCATCACAGTCTTCGAGTGAAACTGCGCGGTAATAGGAAGGGTATTCCAAAGTTGAAGACCACCGGAATAGAACGATTATTGTGGACAACACGCCTGAATTGCACACAGTTTCACAGTCGAACGCTGGTATTATATTGACCATATTCAGTATCGGGTCCAGCTGTAATGTACGTTACCAAATCTGAGCAAGACACAGGCGTGGGTGATTCTGATCGAGCGGCAACGCCCTGCACATCGGCCGCAGACGACAATGTGGTGCTACAGGAGAATGCTGAAGATTAGATGGGTAGATCACATAACTAATGAGGAGGTATTGAAATGAATTGGGGAGAAGAGGAGCTTGTGGCACAACTTGACAAGAAGAAGGGACCGGTTGGTAGGACATGTTCTGAGGCATCAAGGGATCATAAATTTAGCATTGGAGGGCAGCGTGGAGGGTAAAAATCATAGAGGGAGACCAAGAGATGAATACACTAAGGAGATTTAGAAGAATGTAGGTTTCAGTAAGTACTGGGAGATCAAGAAGCTTGCACAGGATAGAGTAGCACGGAGAGTTGCATCAAACCAGTCTCAGGACTGAAGACAACAACAACAACAACAACAACAACAACAACAACAGTAATTAGCACATAAATTAGGATACTGTCTGACTGTCAAAGCCCTTGTGTTTTATATCCTAAGATGCAGCTAGATGATTACATGGTTGTAATCAGTAAACGTCTTTGGAATGTGCAGAGAAACCAGTACCTATAAGGTGCCACTGATGATAGGCAAAGCCGGCCGCGTTGGTCGTGCGGTTCTAGGCGCTCCAGTCAGGAGCCGCGATGCTCCTACGGTCGCAGGTTCGAATCCTGCCTCGGGCATGGGTGTGTGTGATGTCCTTAGGTTAGTTAGGTTTAAGTAGTTCTAAGTTCTAGGGGACTGATCACCACAGCAGTTGAGTCCCATAGTGCACAGAGCCATGACAGGCAAGTACGCCCGAAATTACACCGCTAATAAGTACGTACACAGAACACGGTACTGGGCGGCTTA
Organism: Schistocerca gregaria; assembly: GCF_023897955.1. NCBI lineage: Eukaryota > Metazoa > Arthropoda > Insecta > Orthoptera > Acrididae > Schistocerca > Schistocerca gregaria. Next base: position 472,855,330 of record NC_064925.1, on the reverse strand, counting down.
TGTCAGGTTGAGGTAGCTAAGACAGGCCACACTCGAAATATGTCTAGAACGAATAAATACCTGGAGGTACGCCTTTCTCCAACTTATAAAGGGCAATATGGCGAATTTCCTGATGTTCGCAAGAAATTTTACATGGTTTATAGTCGCTGAAATATGAGGCTCACTTCGAGGTTTTTTTTTTTTTATTTATTAGTGGAACTATGCACATTGTTCTGTGGCATTTGAAAGAAGCTTCTAAGAGAACTTCACGGCGTAACATGTATAGGACATGGTTGAATATGAGTAGTGCCAAGATAACAGCAGTGCAAACCAATTTCCTGCCGTCACAAAATCTGTCCTACTCTACGAAATGCAAGGAAACACGTAGCTGAGGTATGGTACTTGTGTTTACTGTGCGCCTGATGCCCATTAACTTGTGTTCTACTGCTGTAGCAATCAGATACGCTGCTCGTAAAGCTATTGAGACATTCGCAGTGTATACGTCAGTTGAAAAAGTGAAGATCTTCCACGGCGAAAGTCGCCTATCAGAGCAGCGGTGCGACCGTATACTGAAGAGCACACTTCTGCGAGGGTTGTGTGCACTAAGTGACGCAACATATCAAAGCAAAATTTTCTTTAAGGACGAAGCATCGTTTACAATCTATGGTCAAGTCAATATGCATTAATCGTCTGCTGACAATACTCGCTGACTCAAGGAAGTGGATACATACAACGCTCTTGGTTTAACAACGTTTTGTGCGTCTTTTTCAAGACACGGGTCATTCGTCGGTATTTTATTGACGAGAACAAATGCGCTCAAGTATCTCTGCCACAGTTATTGGGTTCAGATGGTTCAAATGGCTCCGAGCACTATGGAACTTAACTTCTGAGGTCATCAGTCCCCTAGAACTTAGAACTACTTAAACCTAACTAAGGACGACACACACATCCATGCCCGAGGCAGGATTCGAACCTGCGACCGTAGCAGTCGCGCGGTTCCAGACTGTAGTGCCTAGAACCGCTCGGCCACTTCGGCCGGACAGTTATTGGGAAAACGTTCTACTGGACATAGGCAATCAATGTGGCACCAACATGTTATGACTGGTGTCTCTCGCATTCCACACATGTAATGAAACCTCCTTTCAAGAGAACATTTGAAGAACGTTGGAACGGTCGTTACGAAAACGCTAAATGGGCTGCACACTCACCAAACTTAACAGTTCTATACTTGCATCAGTGGCGGAAATTAAAACAAGACGTCGATTAGGAAACACCGACGAGACACGAAGACATGAAATGTCGTATAACACGGACCTGAGCTGCCGGTAACTCCAGGTGAAATACAACGTACAGTACAGTTTCTTCTGAATTACTTTACAGCGCGTAGCAACGCTCATAGTCAATGATTTGGGCACTTTTTATTACAGCCGTAATAATAACCACACGAACCGTAGGTGAGTTACGTGTTTGTTTACATACGGCATAAGCGGGCTGAAGTTTGTGGAACCTCTTCTCCAGACGGCGGGGAAGTTGTTTGTGGTGCTGTCGTCTTGATAATATTTGATCAAGTCCCATACATGTTCTGTCGTTGACGTAGAAGCTTCTTTCAAATGCCACAAAACAAAGTATATAGTTCAGTTTAAAAAAATGAAAAAAAATATCGGTGTGTATAAAGGATTTGAAAAAATTCGCCAATCAGTTTCAGTACAAAGATTCATTAACTAAACCTCGCCATAGTTTCAACAAATTGTAAAATTGTCGTCTCAAGGAGTACATGGACCTACAGAAGAAATTTTTTATATACTAGTTACAAAAATTTATCAAGATGTAAAGGACGTAGAAAACCACTGTATAAAAATATAATAAGTTATTTTCACGTAAAATCACATACCGACATCAACAAATTTGAGAGCAAAGAAGATTATGTCTAGTAACATAGTATGTGTGCCTTCTGTAAAACCAAATAAAATCGATTAAAAATAATTCCCATTGGAGATGTACTAAGCGTGAAAATCTTCACAGTAAAATGCACAGGGCATTACAAGGCAGCGAAACGACTCTTATGTGGCTCGTCTCATGCTGCGACTGACAAAGGAATTATGTAAAAAGTTTCCTCAGCAGGTCCAGCTGAAGAATACAATTTTATTATTGTTGAAACCATCATCAAAGGCTGTTAATAAAACTTTATACCTACAACTGGTTGGCTGCTTTTCTCAAATCATTCATTCAGCATCACCGTTGCTGAACAGCTGCAATGTTCAAAATTTTAAAGTCGGTGTCGTAATTTGGAGACTATAAACTACACAAATTACTTGCGATCGTCAGGAAATTCGCCACAGTGTCCATTATAACTTGGTGAAAATCGCACCTCGATATATTTATTAATTCTGGACATTTTTAGGGTGGGCTGTTTAGGTGCTTCACCCTGTGTACTCGAACCCCGAATAGTTATAGGCAAAGACCTGCTTCGTGTTCCAGTTTGCCACACATTTATTATCCTTTATGAAGTTCAGTGACAGTGCACACACACTATATACTACTGACGACCAGTGAAAGGGGAGGGTGATTTACAACTAATGTTCTTGAGGTAAAATGATGGGTGTAACAAGCACTGCTATATTTTTGACCTCTACCCTTTCAGAAAAAAGGAAATATATTCTCCATAATTATTAGAAAGCGAGCGAAGTAGGCCAATATTTCGAATTTGAGATTAAGTTTTTGTACGGTCGTGACAGACTAAACTGGGAACGACGAAGCAAGGAACGCAGATCTGCACTGTAACATCGGCCTCAGCGGACCCGCAGTCGCTCCGCAGAGGCGAAAGCAGTCACGAACGGCTTCAGCTGTTGCTTCCGCATCGAAAGCGTGACCGCAAGCCCGAATGGAGGCGCCCTCGCGTAACGCAGGCCTGAGCTCTGCCCGCTGGCAGCAGTCCAGTTGTTCGTAAACATCTCGCTTCTGACTCAGACGTGAACATACTGTATATGCAAATCAAATCACAAGACACTATGCGCCCAGTTCTGGAATATTCTCCCACTATTTTGAGCCTTTGTCAAGTAACCATTACAGCAAACACGGAATGTCAACGTCTTCACGGCAGGATCTCTTAACGTGTCGGTTAGCCCACACAACAGAATAATGCAAGTGTTCTGGACACTTAAATGGCAGTTCTTGGAAAGAACACTAAGTAGTTCTCACAAAAATTTTGAGAACACGTGTTGAGAGAAGACTGCTGCCAACACTGCACACACCGTTCAGCGAACGTAAGAATACGGTGCGTTAGAGAACGTTCAGCGGTATATAGCCAGATTGCTATCCCATCGCATTCTGGGGCGTCATCAGACACGTCTTTACTGACTCCAATTAAGTGGCTCTAAGCACTTTGGGACTTAACATCTGAGGCCATCAGTCCCGTAGGCTTAGAACTACTTAAACCTAACTAACCTAAGGACATCACACACAGCCTTGCCCGAAGCAGGAATCGAACCTGCGACCATAGCAGCAGCGCGGTTCTGGACTAAAGCGCCTAGAACCGCTCGGCTACAGCGGCCGGCTCTTTAATGGTCACGAGGGCTGAATTCGAAACAGGACTCATCACTGAAGACAATTCTTCTCCAGTCAATGAGATTCTAGGCCGCAGACGTGTCTGGAGATGCTCCAGACAGCGGTGAGACACCAACCTGTCACCTGCCTTAAGGCCCGACAACCAGGGTTGATGGTCTACAGTGCCGTTTCTTTTCATAGCAGGGCTCCTTTGGTTGCCATCCGCGCCACCGTTACAGCACAGTCGCACGTCGACGATATTCTGTGCCCCGTTATGTTGCCCTTCATGCCAAGCCACCCTGGGCTTACATTTCAGCAAGATAACGCCCGACCGCACACGCCGAGAGTTTCTGCTATTTGTCGTCATGCTTGCCAAACCATACCTTTCTCAGCAAAGTCTTCGGATCATTGAGTACTTGTGTCCCTCCAACCAGCTCGGGATTTTGAGGATCTAACACGCCAATTGGACATCCACGAACTCTATGAATCAATGCCGAGCCGAATAATTGCTTGCATAAGAGTCAGGGGTAAACCAACGCCTTAATGGGTTGCTAAATTTGTGAAACTCTTTCTCTTGAAACAGTCATCCAATTTTTCTGAAATTCTAATGATTTGTTTGTGTATACATGTACGTTACATATGACGATTTGCGTCCGGTTCGGATAACTCCTTCACGCCGTGTCGTTCCCCCCCCCCCCCCCCCCCCCCCCGAGTTCATTTACTACAACTTCTTTGGGAATGAATTTCACAATACCGTGTTAACGAACTGCGCGTTAATTGTTCTGTTATTGGTAACATTACCACAGTTCCACTGCTGTCTTGCAGTGAAGGTATTGACTGTTTATTGTCACTGGTATACTTTACATGCAGTCCACCCTCGGTAGCTGAGTGGTCAGCGCGAAACAATGTCAATCCTAAGGGCCCGGGTTCGATTCTCGACTAGGGAGGAGATGTTATCTGCTCAGGGACTGGATGTTGTGTCATTCTAATCATCATCATTTCATCCCCATCGAAGAGCAAGTCGCCGAAGTGGCGTCAAATCGAAAGACTTGCACCCGGCGAACGATCTCCCAGACGGGAAGCCCTAGTCACACGACATTTACATTCACTTTACGTGTAGTGAGAACCTATATGGAATGTCTAACAAGACAACGTAGGTGAGGAAACTATTAAAAGCATGTTCACATTGGAATCCATGCTAAACTTCTACGTTTTATAAAACTTGTCCAACCTTGCAGATTTTGCGTTTTTTTTTTAAATCTGGCATACATTTTTCGTTGCTTGTACAACAGTGTCGTGATCAAGTTTTGTTACCAGAGGGGATCTGTTCCGTATCTTATTCATTTATTTCCTGTCAAATGTTTTTCTTAAAATTTGTGCTACATAGGGTCCATTTTCACAGTTAGTTTGCAAGTAGAGCAGACTGTCTCTTAAAATATGCGTTAAGCAAATTTTTACCTGCTTCTTTAAATAAGTATATGTTGCGTCTATTCTTAGTTGATTTGGATGTTACAGTCTACAGTCTCGCTACAGCCATCGTGTGCTCGCTGATACCTATATTCATCACGACACTCTCAATTTACTCAGGACACCGCATGTGGGCTCCTGACATAATTACTCAAATTAATTTTTGGAGAAAGCAATTAAAACAATTTATGAATATCATCGACATTAAACTTGTGTTATCTCTAAGATATCGAGCATAGATTAGTCACCAATACCTATAAACGTCTGAGTGTGTTGTGTGAGTCGAGTACCTGATCGATAGGAGACTAACATTTTCCTTGCACCTTTTAGTAGCTACGTCATCTGAGTCGGAGGTAGATGAAAATGATTCAGTTATTAATTTATTCCAATTGCCGACTTCTTAAAACTTCCTAATGTCGCGCATATGTTTCTCAGAAAAATTCACGAAATCGGTTTCGGTAATTCCGAAGGCTGTAACAGACTATGTCGTAACGAAATACGGTCATTATAGGCCTCTAGTTCTACGTTAATTGTAAGTAAATTATAAGTTCCGATTTAAGTGGACGAAAATTCAGAACAGGTGCGAGCTTACTTTTAGAGCTCGCAAGTACTGGTTGGTACACTGCAGTGAATGACATACGATATTTTAAGACTTGTGGATGAGGATATCGTTTCTGTTATCCTCACATTTCTCTAGTCACAAACCACAAGCGACACGATGTGTGAGGTAACGGGCGAGTTGTGGCGCCCTGAACATATTCTAAGTTCGTGGCCGCATGGACCACTCGGCAGGCTGACCGTATGGTGCCGGACACTGGCCGCAGCAAGAGGGGTAGCCCCAGAGGGTGGTCCAGGCCGACCGCGTGGCTGGGAATTCCATGTTGACGCTGTGTCGAGGACTGTGCTTTGTGTCGATGAAGGAGATGTACATGCCGGGAGCGCCGAAGATGGCAGGTATCATGAAACCATAACAGCAGGCATTTCACAGCTCATGCAGAAATTAATAATAGCCAGAGGAATCATGAACGCTTAAAAAGAAACATGTACATTACCATTATTTGAACGACGATTCTGATGGTGTAATCGGATTTTCAATATCTTTATTAGTTTAAAGTTTAGTATCTGACGGTAAATTATGTAAGTAACACCCAGCAACAAATTTCCGAAATCTAAACAGCTCATCCGATTTTGTCGATCGATGTGTCTTTAGAAAGTTGGTAATGTTAACCTAAATTGGTATGAATTAAAGGCATGTAACTTGAATAGTATATGAGTTATTGGAGGTCAAAGTGGCCGAATAATATCAATCGCATCAGGCCATAAGTACTCAACAGTTACACGAAAAATCGGTAGCACCATACTTATAAATATATTTATTCGTCTATGTCTTTGTTTATATCCGATATGTACTATTCATGAAGAAATCGGTCAAATATTTACTGTGTTTTAGAAAGGACAGAGACATTAGGCAATTGGCCTGCTTTTGTTTCTGTTCCGTCGATATATGTATATTTGACTTGTTTGTGGATTTAATTACGTGTGTTACATCGTGTTTACGATGCAGACATAGAAATATTTATTTAATTTCAAGTTATTGAAATATAAATCCATTATTTTGTATGTGTTTTAATATACACTCCTGGAAATTGAAATAAGAACACCGTGAATTCATTGTCCCAGGAAGGGGAAACTTTATTGACACATTCCTGGGGTCAGATACATCACATGATCACACAGAACCACAGGCACATAGACACAGGCAACAGAGCATGCACAATGTCGGCACTAGTACAGTGTATATCCACCTTTCGCAGCAATGCAGGCTGCTATTCTCCCATGGAGACGATCGTAGAGATGCTGGATGTAGTCCTGTGGAACGGCTTGCCATGCCATTTCCACCTGGCGCCTCAGTTGGACCAGCGTTCGTGCTGGACGTGCAGACCGCGTGAGACGACGCTTCATCCAGTCCTAAACATGCTCAATGGGGGACACATCCGGAGATCTTGCTGGCCAGGGTAGGTGACTTACACCTTCTAGAGCACGTTTGGTGGCACGGGATACATGCGGACGTGCATTGTCCTGTTGGAACAGCAAGTTCCCTTGCCGGTCTAGGAATGGTAGAATGATGGGTTCGATGATGGTTTGGATGTACCGTGCACTATTCAGTGTACCCTCGACGATCACCAGAGGTGTACGGCCAGTGTAGGAGATCGCTCCCCACACCATGATGCCGGGTGTTGGCCCTGTGTGCCTCGGTCGTATGCAGTCCTGATTGTGGCGCTCACCTGCACGGCGCCAAATACGCATACGATCATCATTGGCACCGAGGCAGAAGCGACTCTCATCGCTGAAGACGACACGTCTCCATTCGTCCCTCCATTCACGCCTGTCGCGACACCACTGGAGGCGGGCTGCACGATGTTGGGGCGTGAGCGAAAGACGGCCTAACGGTGTGCGGGACCGTAGCCCAGCTTCATGGAGACGGTTGCGAATGGTCCTCGCTGATACCCCAGGAGCAACAGTGTCCCTAATTTGCTGGGAAGTGGCGGTGCGGTCTCCTACGGCACTGCGTAGGATCCTACGGTCTTGGCGTGCATCCGTGCGTCGCTGCGGTCCGGTCCCAGGTCGACGGGCACGTGCACCTTCCGCCGACCACTGGTGACAACATCCATGTACTGTGGACACCTCACGCCCCACGTGTTGAGCAATTAGGCGGTACGTCCACCCGGCTTCCCGCATGCCCACTATACGCCCTCGCTCAAAGTCCGTCAACTGCACATACGGTTCACGTCCACGCTGTCGCGGCATGCTACCAGTGTTAAAGACTGCGATGGAGCTCCGTGTGCCACGGCAAACTGGCTGACACTGACGGCGGCGGTGCACAAATGCTGCGCAGCTAGCGCCATTCGACGGCCAACACTGCGGTTCCTGGTGTGTCCGCTGTGCCGTGCGTGTGATCATTGCTTGTACAGCCCTCTCGCAGTGCCCGGAGCAAGTATGGTGGGTCTGACACACCGATGTCAATGTGTTCTTTTTTCCATTTCCAGGAGTGTATTTGTGAGTGTGCATTGCTTGAAGACACGGCGGAAGGGCTTTAGCCAGTCACAGCGCTTCTTACTACGGTAGGCGACTACCGAAGAATGCAGGGACGGTAAGGAAGTAGGGAAGGAGCATCCGGTTGCACAGGACACAGGAGAGTGCTGGACAGGAAGCAGCGACGTACGGTAGCAGGAAAGACTTGGGGAGTGGAGCAGTTTTTGGGTGGTTGCAGGAGATACAAATATTTCGTACTGCTGTCTTGTGCGCTTGTGAGAGTTTCGTGGCTTTTGCAGTGAAGACGTAGTATGCGTTTAGAACTGAATATCTCGTTAGCTGTATTTGTTCATAACCAATTACGTCAAGTAGGAATGTATTGTTTCCGTGCTGTTCAACTTATATTTTATTTAATTGCTGGACCATTGACAACAATAAGTGTTTTGCAGTAATAAACGGCTTTCTTAAAGGTACTTCTGTTATTGAACTCATCGTTTAAAGTCACTAAAATAGTGGTTGTTGTTGTTGTTGTTGTCTTCCGTCCTGAGACAGGTTTGATGCAGTTCTCCATGCTACTCTACCCAGCGCAAGATTCTTCATCTCCCAGTACCTAGTGCAGTCTACATCCTTCTGTATCTGCTTAGTGTATTCATCTCTTGGTCTTCCTCTGCGATTTTTACCCTCCATGCTGCCCTCCAGTACTAAATCGGTGATCCCTTGATGCCTCAGAACATGTCCTACCAACCGATCTCTTCTTCTAGTCAAGTTGTACCACAAACTCCTCTTCTCCCCAATTCTGTTCAATACCTGCTCATTAGTTATGTGATCTACCCATCTAATCTTCAGCATTCTTCTGTAGCACCACATTTCGAAAGCTTCAATTATCTTCTTGTCTAAACTATTTATCGTCCATGATTCACTTCCATACATGGCTGCACTCCAGGGAGTTTTCTCTGCCTCGTGATGGCTAGGTGTTGTGTGTTGTCGTTAGGTTAGTTAGGTTTAAGTAGTTCTAAATTCTAGGGGAATGATGACCATAGACGTTAAGTTCCATAGTGCTCAGAGCCATTTCAACCATTTTTGCTACACTCCATACAAATACTTTCAGAAACGACCTCCTGACAATTAAATCTATACTCGATGTTAACAAATGTCTCTTCTTCAGAAACGCTTTCCTTGCCATTGCCAGTGTACATTTTATATCCTCTCTACTTCGACCATCATCAGTTATTTAGCTCCCAAAATAGCAAAACTCCTTTACTCATTTCCTAATCTAATTCCCTCACTTAATTCGACTACATTCGATTATCCTCGTTTTGCTTTTGTTGATGTTCATCTTATACCCTCCTTTCAAGAAACTGTCCATTCCGTTCAGCTGCTCTTCCAAGTCCTTTGCTGTCTCTGACAGAATTACAATGTTATCGGGGAACCTCAAATTTTTTATTTCTTCTCCGTGGATTTTAATACCTACTCTGAACTTTTCTTTTGTTTCCTCTACTGCTTGCTCAATATACAGATTGAATAGCATCGGGGTGAGGCTACGACCCTGTCTCACTCCCTTCCCAACCACTTCTTCTCTTTCATGTCCCTCTTATAACTGCCATCTGCTTTCTGTGCAAATTGTAAATAGCCTTTCGCTCCCTGTATTTTACCCCTGCCACCTTCAGAATTTGAAAGAGAGTATTCCAGTCAACATTCGCAAAAGCTTTCTGTAAGTCTACAAATGTTATAAAAGTAGGTTTGCCTTTCCTTCATCTATTTTCTAAGATAAGGCGTAGGGTCAGTATTGCCTGACGTATTCCAACATTTCTACGGAATCCAAACTGATCTTCCCCGAGGTCGGCTTCTACCAGTTTTTCCATTCGTGTGTAAAGAATTCGCGTTAGTAGTACCTGCTGTCTTTATTTAATTGGAATCTTGCACTTACAAATTTCGTGTTGCATTAAAAATTCGGAATTTACGAGAGACAGGAATTTCAACCATTCGATTCATGTGTATATTCATATTGTATACTGTAGACTCAGCAGTATTTGGCCTGTAATGAGGCAACTACGTATCCCAGCCCCTAGACAACGAACCAGCGAATACATTAAATACTTCAACTCTGAGACAGAGGGTACATAGTTGAAGGCCACTCATCACATTTTCTATTTGAAAGCCTGCAGATGTGAGACTTTGCGATAGAATCTGGTGCCTGGATTCAGTTCCAAACGGAACGTCGCAGTGGATTTCGCGTCACTGTTCACACTTTAGCCACATGTTCATAAAACGGTAACTGGGGCGCGAGCCGGAAATTCTCGGAACGGGGTACGGGCAACCAGAAGCCGACGTCTGCCCAACAGGTGCCGTTCGCGAGGCCTGCAGATGGTGAAAACCGCAGTTGAGCGGCGAGGGGAGCAGAGGTCGGTGCCGGCGCGCCAGGAATGCGCAGCTGGCGCCAGTCTAACCGGGTTGCGGGACGCCCACGCGCCGCCGCGATCCGCGCCTCAACTGGGACGCCGGCAGACAATGCGAGCGGCGGGACGCTTCTCCGCCGCGCCACTTGTTGTTGCGATGCGTTGCAGGTGTCTCTGCGATTCCTTCGCCGTTACCAACAAAATCTGCACCTCTGTGGAGGCAGCGTGCAACGAACGTCAGACTGTCGCGAACTGTATTACGATTATATACTTCGACATGCAAATGCTTAGCACACTCTGGTTAGGTGTAACGCCGATTACATTCTATGTCGCTACTCCTTTCCTTAAAAAAATCTCTTTCGGTTCATAGTGACCCGACTGGTATTTAAGGATATAAACGTCTTAAATTATTAAGGTAGATTCTATTTATTCATCGACCGTTACACTTGCTTCAGGATTATGTACCCTGACAGAGGGAAAAAAATCGCAACATCAAAAAATAATTAATGTAGAGTTACGAAATTTCGGAAATAAATTTACCTAGGTAACATAGTTAAGGGATTAACCTTGCAAGAAAACAGTTTAATATAAGAGGGAGATAGCCATTGCAAATGTGAAATGCTGATACATTAATAACCAGTGTAACTGCCAATATGTTAAATGCAAGAATGCAAAAGTTCATGCACTTCGTCGTATAGGTGTGGGATGTCAGTTTATGGAATGGAGTTCCATGCCAGTTGCACTTGATCGGTCAATAAAGGAACGCTTAATGCTGTTTGAGGATGACGCTGCAGTTGTCGTCCGATAATATACCATATGTACTCATCAAAAAATGGCTCTGGGCACTATGGGACTTAACATCTACGGTCATCAGTCCCCTAGAACTTAGAACTACTTAAACCTAACTAACCTAAGGACACCACACAACACCCAGCCATCACGAGACAGAGAAAATCCCTGACCCCGACGGGAATCGAACCCGGGAACCCGGGCGTGGGAAGCGAGAACGCTACCGCACGACCACGAGATGCGGGCATGTACTCATCAGATCGGCAGCTTTGATGACTGAGCAGGCCAAGACAACATGTCGACACACTACCAACTTTTGTTTATATAGCGCACCTCCTTCTTTGTGTTGCGATTTTTTTTCTGTCAGTGTAGTTTTGAAAGTATTTCCACCAACTTCTCCCACAAGATTCTCGAAGATGCTAATGTGTCATTTGCTCCTCGTGCTCTTCGATCAGAGACACCATCGAAGCGCAACACACGTGAGATGCGAAAGAATCTTTTTTGTGAAATAAGGTCAGGAAAGATAGCTCTACATATTTCTGAATCTCACATACTCTATGCCGTAGAGTGTATGTTGCCGGTCGTGACTGATCGTCTAAAACAACATCGAAGTCAGAAATTCACATTAACTTGCAAAATATTGGACCGTTTCCCAAACTGGTTTGCGTAAGATGATCCATAACTAGGAGCAAATATGAGTCGTGTTTTGACTGATATGCCATTAACATGCTGAAAGCAAAAAATCGTGCAACTATCATATTTACACTATGTGATCAAAAGCATCCGGACACCTGGCTGAAAATGACTTTAAAGTTCGTGGAGTCATCCATCGGTAAGGCTGGCATTCAGTATGGTGGTGGCCCACCCTTAGTCTTGATGACAGCTTTCAATGTAGCAGGCATACGTTCAATCAGGTGCTAGAAGGTTTCTAGCGGAATGGGAGCCCATTCTTCACAGAGAACTGCACTAAGAAGAGGTATCGAAGTCGATCGGTGAGGCCTGGCACGAAGTCGGCGTTCCAAAACATCCCAAAGGTGTTGTACAGGATTCAGGTCAGGACTCTGTACAGGCCAGTCCACTACAGGGATGTTATTGTCGTGCTACCACTCCGTCACAGGCCGTGCATTATGAACAGCTGCTGAAACGTGTTGAAAAATGCAATCGCCATCCCCGAGTTACTCATCAACAGTGGCAAGCGAGAAGGTGCTTAAATCATCAATGTAGGCCTATGCTGCGATGGTGCCATGCAAAATAACAAGGGGTGCAAGCCCCCTCCATGAAAAACATGGCCACACCATAAAACCATCGCCTCTGAATTTTACTGTTCGTGCTACACGAGTTGGCAGATGACATCACCGGGCATTCGCCATACCCACACCCTGCCGTCGGGTCGCCACATTTTGTACCGTGATTCGCCACGCCACACAACGTTTTTCCGCTGTTCAATTGTCCATTTTTACGCTCCCTGCAACAAGCGAGGCGTCGTTTGGCAATTTCCGGCGTGATGGGTACCTTATGAGCAGCCGCTCGACCACGAAATCCAAGTTTTCTCTCCTCCCGCGTAACTGCCATAGTACTTGCAATGGCTCCTGATGCAGTTTGGAATTCCTGTGTGATGGTCTGGATAGGGGTCTGCCTATTGCACATTACAACCCTCTGCAACTGTCGGCGGTCTTTGTCAGACAACAGTCGAGGTAGGCCTGTACGCTTCTGTGCTGTACGTGTCCCTTCACTTTTCCACTTCACTATCACATCGGAAACAGTGGGCATAGGGATGTTTAGGAGTGTGGAAATCTCGCGTACAAACGTATGACACAAGTGACACCCAATCACCTGAAGACGTTAGAAGTCCGTGAGTTCCGCGGAGCGCCCCATTCTGCTCTCTTACGATGCCTAACTGCTACTGAGGTCACCGATATGGAGTACCTGGCAGTAGGTGGCAGCACAATTCACTTAATATGAAAAACGTATATTTTCGAGAGTTTCCGGATACTTTTGATCGCATAGTGTATACTTTGGTCCAAGTTAAAACACAAAGAATTCTAAGAGAGGAGCGACGAGAGAGGTCATTTGACGAAGACGACGTCTCGTTCTGTATTGAATTTGTTGACCCCTATTCTGAATCAGAGCCGCCAACAAAATGGTTTGATTGTACCGCGTGTAGGGAATGGGCTCATGATTGTTTTGTAAATTTTCTTAAAGGTGGCATTTGTAAGAACTGAAATTCTCATACTGAAGTGAAAATAATTTGTAAGAACAAAAAATATGACACTGTCAGTATGTTGTAAATACAAAACCAACTTTTCTATACTACCGATAACAAATTACACCTAACAAAAACTACATTAAGTAACACAAAACTTAAATAACACAAAAGTTGTTAGCAAATGAATTCAAAGTAACAACTCAGTTGAACCAAAATGTGGCTTTATTCAAGCTTTGACCATCGTTTCGACGATGTAAACCCATCTTCTTCAGAAAAACCCGAAACCTGAAGACAATATACCAGCAATCATTACAAACGTGGAAACATACACGTCAAAATCACGCGTTATACAGAAACTGTTTCACCACAAAGGAGTGGGAAAATCACATAGATCAGAAAACATAACCAAAAGTCTAAAAACTAGTACTTACTAAAATTTCACATTGAAAAAACTGCAAATAAAGGATCAACGAAAATACTCTGTCACCGCATATCACTCTATACATTATTAGATATGCTGACCCTTACGATCAGGGATTGTCAAGTAAGAAAGGTTAAAATCCAGATATAAAACCAATCACATAAAATATCTGGTCATGTTAGAGATTGACCGGCACGTGTGCCCAGATCGAACAACGCTCGCAGCATAAACGGCCAGTAAGTGGAAATGCATTGACAGGTGACAGGGAGGCGAGGGGGGGGGGGGGGGGGGGGGGGGGCGAGCACGGGAGTGAGACAACAGTGGGAAATAAAGGATGGTAAAGGACGCTATTGTAAAGTAAAATATACTAACTTACATTAAAATCCTTGTAAGGCTACAATTACATTATGGAACAAATAATAATTTAGTGTGTAAGCAGGCTGTGATAAACGTACATGACGATGAAGGACATAAGTAGCTGGGTCATCGTGCAGTGAAAAACATACGGTAACGAGAGTGCGTAAAACCAGTGGCCTCACAAAATATAAAAGGAAGAAGCGAACTCTTATGGACACATAAAGTGTATTAGAATTTTGAGGTAAGAGCAACTTGCAACAAGCAACTTTATGCACAGAGAAGGTTTGAAGCTTTCAAAAAATTATCTGCAAGCAACCAAAGTTATTAAAACCATTGTGACAAGTAACCCCTGTCTATCCCAATACATTGTATTAAAAAAGTATTACATACTTTCAGAGATGGTGGTACAAATCAATCCAAATCTCCGGTACTTTGAAACACATCTCCTGTATTGTAAGCTCTTTGCTGTTACGAATGACCTACAGAGTGCAGTAATGAACTGAGAACACATTATCCTGTTGCGAGGAGATGGTAGATATTCTAATGCAATTTGCTTGGTACTACATATGACCTGCAATTGAGAGTCATCGCTAAAGGAGGAGCTCAAAAGGCGTCCATTCATACTAAGGCATGATTCTGTCTGGCGTCTTAGGAAACCACGTGTTCTCTGGAAAAATTTCAGGATGGTCACGGATGCTCTAGCAGCCACTGATGGAGCGTTCCTGTATTGTCTGTACATTATTAATAGGGACTGTATATACCGAAAATTTCAGGTGTCCGCATAAACAAACCTCAAGGAGGGCAAGATGGGGAGACGAAGCTGCCCAATGTCCTGGACCTCCACGACTAATCCATTTCCCATTAAGATGTGTGATGTGTTGTCGGATGTTGCGTATAAAACTGTATAGTCCTTCACGAAACGTGAACCAGGTCTCCAGCTGTTGTTTGTATGGTATACCTCTAGCAGGAGAGCTGACCATTGTTTGATAGGAAGTGATGATATCTACCCACTGAAAATCGGCGCGGATGCCTTGCTTCTTCAGCTGCTGGTGTATTTGCATCAGCCACACAAGTTGGATACGACATTTAACGGTTCCATCTCGGGTGAATACAATTGTTATGAAGAGTGGATCTTCACCGCATTTGGAAGGGTGATCTGTAGCCGAAGGCCTTGGACAGTCTGTACATGCTATGATTACAGCAACTGTCAGTAAAGGATCACCTAGACTAGAGGATGACTAGCTGCTGAAACCCTGCGTCACGATCTTCCACCGTCTGCAATACTCGCTCCTCCACGACCGGAGTACGGACGGTGCGAGGTATGTCACGATCCGTCGCTGTTTAAGCTTCGTAGCCCGACTCTGCTAGTCACTGGAAAAGACGACTGAATAATTTTGCTGATGGTATCTTGGATTCTGAATGTTTTTCAGCATGCAAGTTACGCCCACGGAAGATCATGACTGTCATCTGCCGCATGGAGTAATAGGTTTCCGTTATCCTGTAAGTGGACAGATAATACTACAACGTAAATGCTTTTCACAAACTTACCAAAACACAAACTGGTTCCATTAGGACTAATGTATGCGCTACACTACCCATAACTGTGATTACGGTTTACAGTAACAATACTACCAGATGTCTTATTCTTGCTGTATTCATGGACAGTAACAGGGGAATGTCTCTGTTGATTCATTGTGGACATGGTACCGTGGTTAGTCAAATTTTTAACAAAGAAACAGTGCAATTCAGAAGATATTTGATTTTATTTTCGCCACAAGTTTCGGCAATACAATACGCTATCTTCAAGCCCCATAAGCAGTGAAGTCTTCGAAGGAAGCGCTTGAAAATTCACGATATCCACAAACATATGCCTCCAGTATGCCAGTATCGATTATTTTGGAGAAGTGCATATGGGCTGTGAAGATGGCATAATCAACTGCTGAAACTTTTATGAAAAATGAAATAAAATAACTTGTCAGTTGCACGGCTGTTTGGCATTATTTTTGTTAAATAAAGAAAGGGCAGAGGAATGTGTGTTCATTTGTTTACTGCATCGTGTAGATGTTAACAGCAAGGTGCCTGAACTAGAAGAGATGTATTTCACAGTAGTGAAGATGAACGAGTAGTAACAGATGTTGCGGTACGCGTTTTGGAGCCAATGTTACTGTACTTTTTGCATTGTTATGGTCCATATTCAAATGGCACGGAGCACTATGGGACTTAACTTCTGAGGTCATCATCCCCCAGAACTTAGAACTACTTCAACCTAACTAACCTAAGGACATCACACACATCCATGCCCGAGCCAGGATTCGAACCTGCGACCGTAGCGGTCGCGCGGTTCCGGACTGTAGTGCCTAGAACCGGACGGCCACTCCAGCCGGCCTTGGTCCATATTACCACGTCTCAAAACGTGGAGTACTTTTCTAAGACTCTGTATATGTAACGTATGCAAAAACGATAGACTAAATTAACATATGGCTCTGAGCGCTATGGGACTTAACATCTGTGGTCATCAGTCCCCTAGATCTGAGAGCTGCTTAAACCTAACTAACCTATGGACGTCACACACATCCACGCCCGAGGCAGGATTCGAATCTGCGATCGTAGCAGTCGTGCGGTTCCCGACTGAGCGCCTAGAACCGCTTGGCCACCGTGGCCGGCCGACTAAATTAATAATGACGCTGTGGAATCACATGATTAATTTGTTTATTTAAAGCAGTTGAACACAGTGACTTGATCTACAGCAAAAGCCTTAAACAGTAAAGTGAAAATGGTTGTCTCTCGGATGTAAAAATCCTGATCTTCCGTCTTCATTTTGAAATCTGTCTTCCGTCTTCATTTTGAAATCTGGTTATTCCAATCGCATACGGGTTCTGTCGTTGTCGAACGGTGTTTTCTGTCAAGTTGCCAAAAATGTGAAAGCGGGTCGGGGAAAAACTGGATTGCAGAACATGTGTGTAAATCGACGATGCAGAGCAGAATCGGGCTTTCACCGTTTTAACGCCTACCACCTGCGCTTCTGCGCTAGCTCAGTTATTGTGTGCGGATTGTTTCTAACCTCGAACCCCTTTCGTTGTGGTGCCCACCAGAAACATCTGAGTTGGGCAGAGATAGGCTAGAGCTGGATGTGGCGTGACCATTATTGTAGAGCAGCTTCACAGACCTGGGTTAGCCATCGTTGTGAATCCACACTAGAAAAGGCGATATATTACTTTGCAATGCAAGAGTTTGATGTGAATAACAATCAATACAAGGTGTCTTGAGGTTGTAGTTCAGAGGTCATGTTCTACTGTGGGTTCCGTTCTAAAAATTCTAGTCGGAAGAGTTTAAATTCAGGCAAACTAAAACTCTTCAGTGATTAAAACCGACTTAATTCTATTCATACAGAAATTACAAAGATTCTAAATTGATACACAACAGTGTTATAAAATGATATGTGTCCGAGAAATCGGCCATTTAGAGGCTGCCACCGGTCGGAGCGGCCGAGCGTTTCTAGCCGCTTCAGTCGGGAACCGCGAGACAGTTAGGGTCGCAGGTTCGAATCCTGCCTCGGGCATGCATGTGTGTGATGTCCTTAGGTTAGTTGGGTTTCAGTAGTTCTAAGTTCTAGGCTCCGCTGTTAAGTTCCATAGCGTTCAGACCCATTTGAACCATTTAGAGGCATAGAGAGGATGACAGCAGATACTCCCTTCGGCCGTCTGCTGCGCCCATATATAAATACGGCCTGAGAAGCAGTGAGACGACTTGACTTCACTTCGCACTCAGCTACCACAAGGTCCTCGTCAGTCAAATGTCAGCTTACCCGCTGCCTCGGATGACGTCACACCTATGCTGCTGCTAATCGCATGTTTTTGGCACAAATGGGAAGTTAACTAGCGAAGACTGTTCACCTCCTGGATCCCTCAGATTTCGCGAAAGTAACTGTCTGTGTGCCGCCCGTAATGTTAACAGATGCGGGTAGCAAGTGGTGGGATTATTTTCCACTTTTGTGGGGAGCAATTAACTTTGATTATCAGAAGTCAGGGAGAAAAATCGTTCAATGGTAACTTACTGTAGAGGTCACCTCTGAATGATTCACAGTGCTGTTTATGACAGAGAAATCATTATTACTATTATAATTATCAGGAGTATTACTAAGTTGTGCGTGTGAAGGTTTATAAAATATATCGATCAGTTAGAACTGAAAACTTTCATTTATAATAATAGTTCCTGATCCTGTTAAGTACATGGAGAGTAGAAACATTTCTTTCAATGAACAAAAGAAGAATGTGGACTTGCAGACTGGAAACTACGGTCAGTATGTTCTCCATCGCTTCCTTGCTGACCACAAAAATAGTTTTCAGGCTCTCGTAAAACGAAGGTGCCGCCACCCCAAAAGACCTCTTTGTTTTACGGACTGCCTGTCTTTCCAGGAAATACAATTTTCTGCGATAGTGAACAGCTTCCAAAAATCTCGTCTTCCTTTCGAATGAAATTAGAAAACGAATCCAGATCTTGAAACCTACGTCAGCTAAGTTTCTCCAAAGTGATGATAGCCGATGCAATATTATGCAAGTGCAAACTGACGTTACAGGGTACACTTTTCAATGTAAAACTGGAAATGAGATGGAGATGCAGTTGTGTTAACGAATAATTTCTACCAGAATGTATCTTAAATTGTTGCACAACGTTTGTAGTTTTCGTCTCTCAGGAGCTCGCTGGTCAAGTCATCGACGAGTCCAGAATGTTCATCACGATTTTCTCTTCTCTTCTTCTACAATCGCTAAAAGAGTTAACGCAACTATTTTACGTTCGTTTATTCTCGTAAATAAATTGTGTGATTCACGCGCCAGGTACAGCCGGAAATTGCCGCTGGAGACCGGTGTGGTCCCAAATCACCATGAGAAGCGCGTTCCTTGAGGTGTAGCTCGTCGTTTCTGTTCTGTATGACTACGTACACAACGATAAGACGACAAGGAGAGAAGGGCTGCAGTGTGGCGCAGTAGCTAAAACTTAGGTAGAGTATACAAAAGATCTTAAGGGAGCTACAACGTTCGCATAATAGTGCCAGATACTATAGGGAACAATTAGGGGTAATAACTAAGAGAAAGACGGAAACTGTGGAACAGTTTGCGGATACGATAAGGAAGATTAATGGATGTGCCTATGAATTAGGACATAATGCTGCAGTAGATGAAATTATTTTGCAATAAGCTGAGCAGAGGGCGCTCAATGCTTCTTTTAAGTTCATGGTTCAAATGGCTCTGAGCATTATGCGACTAAACTTCTGAGATCATCAGTCACCTAGAACTTAGAACTAATTAAACCTAACTAACCTTAGGACATCACACACATCCGTGCCCGAGGCACGACTCGAACCTGCGACCGTAGCGGTCGCTAGGCTCCAGCCTGTAGCGCCTAGAACCGCACGGTCACTCCGGCCGGCGAGAGTTCATGGAGGAATGTCAAGAACTATATGGATAGGGGGTCTGATGGATTCGCACACTGCAGTCTCATTAGCTAAAGAGTGTGAAGAGATCGAATTGTCAACTGGTATGCACGGTAAACGGACAGTGTTTGCAGCTAGTATAAAATGTTTCAGGTGTGGGCCAACAGGGCATGTAAGAATGCAGCGTTGCTTGCCTCAGGGTGATGTGAATAAAGCAATAGGAAGTGATAGTTTTAGAAGTAGAGGACTGGGAAAGAAAAATGTGCTAAGCGCGAGTGGGAATCCAAGGTCTACCTATGGTCATACCTAGTAAGATTCGATGGTACAAAATCGTATGCACATGTGGGTTGTGTAGGAAGAGGAATGCTGGGAAAAAAGGGTTGCAGGATATTATTGAACACATGGGCGCATGTGTCAGTCGCCAGTGGTGATCTGGTGAAATGTAAGCAATGGGACCCATCGTGGTATAGACTGCGTGGAGACGGAGATAAAGATTACACATCATTAGAATCTGTGGATATAGACTTTTGCCTTGATATGGCACAATTTAAACAATTTGTAGAGATTGTGCCACACACGAGTGAGAGCTATGGCATGATTCTAGGATTAGATTTCTTATATCAGCATTGTGCCATGATCAGTCTTCGGCAACATAGGGTGGAACTTGATGGAAAAGTGTTTCAGTTAGGTGAAGCCGCTGCCAGTGTAGCACAGTCTATCGTGAAAGCAAACCGATTAAACCACAAACGATCACACTAAGACTTGATTCGGACGATTGTGTGCCTTAGGGTACTGGGAAATCACTTTTGGGTCAGTGTTGAGTCTAGCTTGCCGGCAGGAATTTTGTGTGTTGAAATAGTTAGAAGAGAATTAAATATTAGATCTGACGTGTTGCTTAGTTAAAAAAGGTATTGTATGTGTACAAGAAATAAAGGGTGAATTGAAAGTACCTGTTTTTATAGATAATTTTAACCCAAAGAACAGAGGATTAACAAAGGTGTTGTTAATCTCTAAGATGGATAACCTGGAGAAAGAAAAATGGGACGTGAGGGGTGCCAGCCATGGACAACCATTGGATGCTATTGAAACTGTATCACGAGGAAAACTGAATGGAAAAATTAGTTTTTGAATTTAAGGATTTATTTTTTTCCAAACATTACACAGCACTGCATACTAATAGGAAATAAGCCGTCTACCGCAGACCCTACAAAATACCTAGGTACTAGCAACCAATTTTGGAGAATTTATCTATCGACAGCTGAAAGATGGAATAATTTAAGAAAGTAGTGGTGTATGGGGGGAGGAAATAGTCGTCATGCCAAAAAAATCAAGGGATGGAACACAAAAATGAAGGTTTTGTTGTGATTACAAACCACAATGGATGCCTACCCTTTACCAAGCATCACATAAAACTTGGGTCATACACGGCAATGCAAATATTTTTCAACAATGGATCTGAAAAGTGGTTACCGCCAGATACAGGCCGCACTGGAAGGTCGCGTTTTTTGGCACCCTAGGAGCACCACCAAATCTGATGATTCGGATTAAAAAATGCAGCTGCAACATTTCTGAGATCGTTGAACGGAGTACTAAGAGGCTTACAACCATGACAACGCTTTGTGTATCTCGATGACATAATCGTCTATGTGACTGATGTGGGACAGCATATGCAGCAATTAAGGGAAGTTGCATTGATTTACTAATCCATCGGTTCTTGGTGTTCTGTGTGTTTCATTCATAATTAAGGGAAGTATTCCTAAGGTTAAAAGAATCGAAGTTAACACTGCGTACAGAAAAATGTTATTTTGTGAGGTTAAAGTGCAAGCACGCTTTTGAGGAGCTAAAAGAAGCTTTAACATCGATTCCGATATTCGTGTTTCTGGATTTTAATAGAGAATTTGTTTTACCATATGATTCATCAAACTGTGCACTTGGCCGTGTGCTGTCACATGAGGTAGAAGGTGGAGAACAACCAGTTGCTTATGCATCAAGACAACGAAATTCTGCAGAAAGAAATTATTCCACAACGGAAATATAAATGTTAAGCATTATTTATGGAATCACACATTTCCAATTTTAGCCGTACAGTAAAAGGTTTAAAGTAATAACAGATCATTCGGCATTAAAATGGTTGTTGGGGTTGAAGGATCCTTTTACTAGGTTGATGCAATGGGCAGTAAGACTTAGTGAATTTGATTTCTAATTCATACGTAAATCTCGGAAGAAGCACGGAAATTATGATGATCAAATCTTTAACATATTGCAGCGCGTCAGCAACCGTGAAATCTACAGAAAATGAACAATTTTTCAGCCTTCAGTTGCAAGGTAATTTTTACTCGTTTACCTAGGTTTCGATTCCAGTAATGGAATCTTCTTCAGAACCTATAAATTAAACCACATACGGACATATATTACTCACTTAAATGCATCATCAGTCTAATGATTGAATAATAAAGAAATCGTGATACTTACAAAAAATTAAATTATTTTGAGAGCCAAACACTGGCCATGTCACAGAATAAAAATTGAAACACATAAGATTATGTCTGTCAAAATTAAATCCATTAAGGCGAACGTAGACGGATCTACGCCGGCCAGAAATAAGGACCAAACGTGAGCGGCACGGAAACTAGGCGTCGCCAGCAGTTACGCGGCGAGGATCGGTCGCGGCCAAGCGCATGCGCGAGCGCAAGCGCCGCAGCGCGAGAGACAAACTGTCTCAAAATTACTTAGAGCAAATATACGTATAAACAAAATGTGTCTGAAAGCCGTCCTACAAATGGACAAACCTATCCATTGGTATAGCAACATTAAACAATTTACCTGAGAACAAACTACAAAGTCAACGTATAAAAAAAATTTTGCATTGAAATATTATAATGTTGCTAGAGTCATTTAATATTTCTCTTAGTTTAGGTATAGATTTTGTGTAATTAGTATAAGCAGCTGTGGAGGTGGAGGAAAGTAATAGGTATTTTTGGTCGTAGGTAAGGTGCAGGGAAGGAGAGATGATGCGGTTCGTAGCGGGACTACTGATCTTCGTCGGGATGGAAGTGTTACGGAATCAGCAGTCGGAAGGGGTAGCGCTGTTCGCCAAGCAAGAAGACATAGTGATCATGAATCATCACTCTGTGACACGGGTGGTATTCAACACATGGCAGATGCGTAAGGCGAGAAGATGGGAAGGAGCATTCGACAAGTTGCATCAGGGAACACAAAGGCACAGGATATTTGAAGGAAGTGCCGGGTTATATGAGAGAGTACATAGGGCATATGAGGAATTAAAGAGTGAGATGAACCAGGTACTGGCGGTTATTCCGCCTACTCAAAGGAAGAGGGGTTGGATCGACGCTGGGGGTTGGCTAATGAAAAGAATATTTGGCGCTGCTGATAAGGAAGATATTCGAAGTGTGAACGACACCGTAGAAGAGGTTAAACAATGGGCAAAAGGGAACGAAGCTGTGACTGACTGGCACACTACGCAGAAATGCAAGCTTAGAGAAGAGTGTATTGAGTAACACGTAACTATTACATCAACTGACTGAAGAAGAAATGCGGTATGCCAGAGCTAGAGAAGGGGCAGTTAATGAGAATATCAGGGAACTACAAACCGAAGCAGAAGTCTTAGCTAGGTAAGTATTAATGATCATATGGTCGCAGTCTGTAGATGATAATGTTTGGGAAGCACGAGGCAAAGTAACACAACTGCATGAGGTTACGCAGCAGGCTGTAAGAAGTCAGCTAGGGGTAAACGTGTTGGCGCCGGAGCAGTATTTAGAGGGTGTAAGTAGGATCCGTTCGAGTTGGGGTTGGTCTTAGAACCTGGGCACAAAAACTTACCATTCCAATTCAAGGTAGCCACAGTATTGGTGAGAACTGATGGAGTAGAAGTTTACATTTCCGTACGTATACCAGTAGGAGGGACAAAAACAAGTTACGAGTGCTACATAGTTCATGCATACATCTACATCTATATCTACATCCATACTCCGCAAGCCACCTGACGGTGTGTGGCGGAGGGTACGCTGAGTACCTCTATCGGTTCTCCCTTCTATTCCAGTCTCGTATTGTACGTGGAAAGAAGGATTGTCGGTATGCTTCTGTGTGGGCTCTATTCTCTCTGATTTTATCCTCATGGTCTCTTCGCGAGATATACGTAGGAGGGAGCAATATACTGCTTGACTCTTCGGTGAAGGTATGTTCTCGAAACTTTAACAAAAGCCCGTACTGAGCTACTGAGCGTCTCTCCTGCAGAGTCTTCCACTGGAGTTTATCTATCATCTCCGTAACGCTTTCGCAATTACTAAATGATCCTGTAACGAAGCGCGCTGCTCTCCGTTGGATCTTCTCTATTCTTCTATCAACCCTACCTGGTGCGGATCCCACACTGCTGAGCAGTATTCAAGCATTGGGCGAACAAGCGTACTGTAACCTACTTCCTTTGTTGTCGGATTGCATTTCCTTAGGATTCTTCCAATGAATCTCAGTCTGGCATCTGCTTTACCGACGATCAACTTTATATGATCATTCCATTTTAAATCACTCCTAATGTGTACTCCCAGATAATTTATGGAATTAACTGCTTCCAGTTGCTGACCTGCTATTTTATAGTTAAATGATAAGGGACCTATCTTTCTATGTATTCGCAGCACATTGCACTTGTCTACATTGAGATTCAATTGCCATTCCGTGCACCATGCGTCAATTCGCTGCAGATCCTCCTGCATTTCAGTACAATTTTCCATTGTTGCAACCTCTCGATACACCACAGCATCATCTGCAAAAAGCCTCAGTGAACTTCGGATGTCATCCACCAGGTCATTCATGTATATTGTGAATAGCAACGGTCCTATGACACTCCCCTGCGGCACTCCTGAAATCACTCTTACTTCGGAAGACTTCTCTCCATTGAGAATGACATGCTGCGTTCTGTTATCTAGGAACTCCTCAATACAATCACACAATTGATCTGATAGTCCGTATGCTCTTACTTTGTTCATTAAACGACTGTGGGGAACTGTGTCAAACGCCTTGCGGAAGTCAAGAAACACGGCATCTACCTGTGAACCCGTGTCTAAGGCCCTCTGAGTCTCGTGGACGAATAGCGTGAGCTGGGTTTCACACGACCGTCTTTTTCGAAACCCATGCTGATTCCTACAGAGTAGATTTCTAGTCTCCAGAAAAGACATTATACTCGAACATAATACGTGTTCCAAAATTCTACAACTGATCGACGTTAGAGATATAGGTCTATAGTTCTGCACATCTGTTCGACGTCCCTTCTTGAAAATGGGGATGACCTGTGCCCTTTTCCAATCCTTTGGAACGCTTCGCTCTTCTAGAGACCTACGGTACACCGCTGCAAGAAGGGGGGCAAGTTCCTTCGCGTACTCTGTGTAAAATCGAACTGGTATCCCATCAGGACCAGCGGCCTTTCCTCTTTTGAGCGATTTTAATTGTTTCTCTATCCCTCTGTCGTCTACTTCGATATCTACCATTTTGTCAACTGTGCGACAATCTAGAGAAGGAAGCACAGTGCAGTCTTCCTTTGTGAAACAGCTTTGGAAGAAGACATTTAGTATTTCGGCCTTTAGTCTGTCATCCTCTGTTTCAGTACCAATTTGGTCACAGAGTGTCTGGACATTTTGTTTTGATCCACCTACCGCTTTGACATAGGACCAAAATTTCTTAGGATTTTCTGCCAAGTCAGTACATAGAATTTTACTTTCGAATTCATTGAAAGTCTCTCGCATAGCCCTCCTCACACTACATTTCGCTTCGCGTAATACCCTGTCAAATGGGGGATACTGAAGAAGTTAGTAAGATTAAAAACGCAGGAAATATTATTAATTTCAAAAGACGAGGTAAGACACTGTTGAGTGGTACTTAAGATAGGCAAATAAATTAGAAAACAAACAAAAAACTTAGTTTAGTTTAGAAGAATTACACACTGGCGAACAGGCGACAGAGCAGCAGTGGCAACGTCCGGCACTTGCAATTCAGCAAGTAGAGGAGAAGCCATCGCCCTCCCCACATAAGCGAAAGCTGTCGATTCAGCCATCAAGGCATCGCCCGACCGGCTCACGTGTTCCTCATGTGATCAAAGGCCCTCGCCTACATTCCGAGAGCCAATGACCTACGTTAAGAAGATTCTTCGAGAAGCTTTTCAACATGACAGAAGAGACAATGACCGTGAAGTCGTTCACCTCCAGTGAACCGAAGTGAATAAATACGCGAGACGCAGTGGGCCCAATAAGAGTAGTTTTTCAGTTCAGTTTCGGTTCTGAAGACAGCCATGCAGGAAGAGACTACATCGTACACAGAAGCTCCAAGTCCGCCGCTGTAATGGAATAGCAAGCAGCACCCTCGCCGCCAGAAGACAGAAGTTAGAAGGTATTTTAAGATTGATTTTTACGTACCCGGGGGACTCGTGAGGACGGGAAGGAGACGGCCTCACATCGGCAGTCACCTGTGAGCTGGAATGAAGATCTGACAGCCGAAGACTGGCAAGCTGGAGTCCGTTGTTCGAGTCCAGGACACTGGTCTTCCCCCGCCGCGCCGCTCCGCTGGTCGATGCACAACACACATGGCCGCATAGAGAAGAGAAACACTGGGACGCCATATCCAAGGTATCACCATCCGATTCACGACTTCGCTTCGTTCTCAATAATTAAACGGGCCACCGCACGAGGCACGTCTCCAGTCAACTGGGCGAGACGGCGACAAGAGATACACACCGCCAGGCGTAATCAGACGCCGCCACTGCCGCAGCAGTAGGCTTCGCAGACGACACAGCTGCCGCTGTCCCAGCCAGAACAGTCCAGTAAGGAAACCGTTGTACAAAACTTTCAATAAAACTTATGTAAAAATGCTGTTTCATTCTACCTCATACCCGAGCCAAGGAAGAACCCAACCTGCCCACATGCTGTTAAGAGAGAAAAAGTAATTAAGTTGGTGTTTTTCTCCCTGACATAATGCTTTAGAATCAAATGCCCTTTGAAGTAATGCTCATCCTGACAATTTACTAACATCAAAAGAGAAAACCCAGTTACAATACGTAGAAACTGAGGAAGCAAAGTTACAAAAATGCCACCAGGGAGAAATCACAGTATGTCTGAATATGGTAATAAGAGAGAGGCAGGATTCCTGGGGAGCGAAATTGGTATTCAGACAAAAGGAGCCAACAGAATGCAGTAAAGAAATGATCGAGGCAGAACTGTACTTCCAGCACGGCTATTCGCATCGGTTGTACTGTACCTTTGACAAGACGCTAGTAGTGCCTAGTTGTTTCCAGCAGGGGAACTTCACCTCAGCAAAGAGTCTTGAATTAAACGGGAGTGTTTTGTTATTAAATGGAACAGCGTGTGGGATAATGGGGCCTACTCTCCATCCGCCCGCCGCGGTTTGAGGTATAACTCACCTGAATATTTCGCAGCCTCGTTTTTATTGGCCAGAATGATACCTGCTATAAATCAAACCAGCACAAACCAAACTCTAGGGCTGGAATGAATGCAGTCTATAAACAGACTACTGAAGCAACAGGAGGGGCGAGTCTCCTTGGAAACGTTATTGCAGCGTATAAATTTTTATTGGGAAAATCAGTACACTGACTGTTGTCATACAAACACCGCAGCAGCACTTGTTCTGCTGAGGATGGCTCAAATGGTTCAAATGGCTCTGAGCACTATGCGACTTACCTTCTGAGGTCATCAGTCGCCTAGAACTTAGAACTAATTAAACCTAACTAACCTAAGGGCAGCACACACATCCATGCCCGAGGCAGGATTCGAACCTGCGACCGTAGCGGCAGCTCGGTTCCAGACTGTAGCGTCTAGAACCGCACGGCAACTTCTTTTGGTACATATAAGACGTAGCACGAGACTGAGTTTGGACCCATTCGTTGTTTGCATCCCAGTGAACTGTATCCCCCGAGCAGAATGGCAGCAGAAGGAAGATGAACACTCAAGGGGGTAGTGTTAAGGCTAATTGAATCATTTTAGCTTTAACCATTGAATAATGAGTCAGACGTTATTGTGCAAGGAGCCTCTTAATAAAATAAGTTCCATAGTTTTTGAGTTATGGAACAGGGCAAAGGACCATGTACAAATATATAAGATTAAGTCATAGGGTTAAGGAAAGCAACTGTTAGGATAATTTTTAAGAGCCGAAACAGGGCCGGAAGGGTCAGTTGCCAGGAAGTCTAGTGTAAAAGATAATCTAGTTTGGTCGACTCAAGGGACCGAGTTTTTGACAAGAAGGAGAGCAATGTAATGTGTGAGACGTAATCATTCAAAAAGTATGCCAGAGCAGAAGTGTGTTGCAACAGAACCAGTTGCAGGCAGACACAAGAGTTACGCATTGCGAAGCAAGACACGGCTGACTGGTTACAAAGCAGAGCCAGCTGGGTGCAGCAGAGCAGCAGCCGATGCTGCAATGCGCTAGTGCCACCTCGGAAGATTTTATAGTAAGTACCTTAAGCACTAAACGAACATAGTCTGGAGCATGTAAGTACTCAGCCATTTGCATATTAAAATATTCTCGTCTCAGCATGACAGCCTACACCACGAGCCTGTGACACCCAGAGTGATATCCCGGAATGCAATACAGGGTCTGCTGTTTCACCAGCTTTTCCTGAGTCGCGAGGCCAGCCACCGCCAGAGCAGATAGGGAGGTCACGGCTGCGCTGCAATGCTGTCAGCAAGGTCACAGCCAAAGACGTCGCTGACAGCGGCATTCGAGTGACGCCTTGCTTAGCCCCGATCTTTGCGCTCTCAGCAATGCTGGACATCTATTCTTTCGCATGAGAGGCAACTGGACGCCTACACCAAGCTGTACTTCAGCCGAGGATCAGAATAAAGAAGTTATTTGAATAAATCTACAGTCGTTCTGACGTCTTCATTCTATATGGGTGACAATCCATGCATAATATAACACATTCAAAGAAAAAGAAAATGTGGTAAGAAATGAGTATGATTTTCGTTGGCAGCGACTGCACAACAGCACAGGAACAACTCACCCTGTGTAAGTTATTTGTCTTATTTACATTTTATTTAAACAGAAACTGCATAGAACTTAGAGAATGTAATCCAGCTGCCATGGCAGTGCGCCTGTATCTACAACGTAATCAGTTAATATGTTTACGTAGTGTGTACTAGATCTGCGACTACGGATTCGTTGTGGATATGTTCATGAATTGTATTATATCCATACAGTGTTTCTATAAATTGTACAGCAGCTCTGCTTCGTATGTCGCTGCATAGAAAACAACATGTCTTAGCAATGTCCATAGAAGGCATGGACAGACATTGGTGATCGGCGGGCCTGATTCACACACTAACTTTATTTCATGGCCCACCTCATCACGTGACACGACAGCAGAGCTCCCCATGCATACAGTCAAAACTGTAGCACCCGTGACGTTAATTTTTGTGGCATGAATACACGAGAATCTAAATCGTGGCATAGTTTCTCCGCTGCCTTTCAGTCATGGAATCTTTCCCGAGACTGATTCTCAGCGACCATGTGAAGGGTACTAAGGTGATATTTCATGTTCTATGTCTTCAGTATCTTTGTATGTATGCTGTTTCCTCTTTAATGACACAAATTACGCTTCAGTTCATAATTTGACCAAATGTAAATGTCGTGTGACTAGGGGCTCCCGTAGAGTAGACCGCCGGGTGCAAGTCTTTCGGTCTGACGCCACTTCGGAGACTTGCGCGTCGGTGGGGATGAAATGATGATGATTAGGACAACACAACACCCAGTCCCCGAGCGTAGAAAATCTCCGTCCCAGCCGGGAATCGAACGCGAGCCCTTAGGATTGACGTTCAGTCGCGCTGCCCACTCAGCTACCGGGGGGCGGAAATTTGACCAAATTAGCATTGTGGATTCGTGATTAGTTGTTGATCGCACGCCATGCAGTTATATTCAAATTTATGCAACAATTGATCCATAATCGAGCCGGCCAGAGTGGCCGAGCTGTTTGGGCGCTACAGTCTGGGACCGCGCGACCGCTGCGGTCGCAGGTTCGCATCCTGCCTCGGGCATGGATGCGCGTGATGTCCTTAGGTTAGATAGGTTCAAGTAGTTCTAAGTTCTAGGGTACTGATGACCTCAGATGTTGAGTCCCATAGTGCTCAGAGCCATTTGAACCTTTGGATGGGTTGAAATGGCTCTTAGCACTATGGGACTTAACTTCTGAGGTCATCAGTCCCCTAGAACTTAGAACTACTTAAACCTAACTAACCTAAGGACATCACACACACCCATGCCCGAGGCAGGATTCGAACCGGCGACGGTATCTGTCGCGCGGTTCCAGACTGCAGCGCCTAGAACTTCTCGGCCACCCTGGCCGGACCACTTGGACGCTAGTGCCATTTTTTCTTAAAAGACGTTCTTTACATCTGCTGGCAAACGCACGTCCTGATTGTCCTATGTAGTAAGAAGAGCAGGTTTAGGAAGAATATCTTATAGACGCCAGACTTTTCCAAAAGGGAACAAAATCGATTTTAAATTATGAATGAAGTTTTTTTAATGATTATTGGTACAAAAGGCAGCGTTACAGTTGTTCTTATTACGAAGAAGGCGTTGAATCTGATAGATGGACCCCAAGATAGGAAGAGAAAAATTTTTTTGGGGTTTGATTCAATGATAGAAGTGCCGAGCATAGTAACTCTTTTAACAGTTTGCCTTTCAATGATGTCATCCACTGTGCCATGTTCATATTCGTTATTAATTGCTATAGTTTTGAGTGAATTAATTTCTTCATTGAATTTTTCTTTCGAGAGTGGGAACAGAAGTAGCTCTATGAATAGCAGAGTGAAAGAAAGCGTTTTTATGAGATTGTGGGTGCATGGAAAACGCAGGTACGATCTGATCAGCGTCTGTTCCTTTACGCAAAACATTGAACGATATTTTATTTTGTTCTACTGTGAACGTCAAGGAAATTCAATTGGCGGGCCTCGTTTTCGAGTTCGATGGTGAAGGATTTTTTCTCACGAAGTTCATTAAAGAGTCTGAAAATACGGTCAATGCCATCAGCAGGTCCCTTGTAGATGACTAGAAATATCATCAACGTATCTGAAATCGTAGAGAATGCCTAGTGCTGTAGGCAGGTCAAAAGATTTAAATTTTGTGACCGAGGGCTGTAATTGCTTTAACTTTAGTTCGTAAACGGTCACTGACTACTCAGCCATGTTTAAAATTTTCTCAAAAAAAGAGGTGTTTTGCTAAATACAACTCTCAATTACTATTCTGCTGCCTGTCATATAACGAGTCGTAAATGAAATGAAGCTACGACGCTACGAGATGCTGCACAGAACAGAAACGGTTTTCTTGGGATCCCACTTGTTTCTGATGGGCACGTTAAAAGTACTACGACATCTCCTGCTGAAAATGGCCGCACAACTTGACAATGAACTGTGCCCCTTACACTGCGGTGGAACAAATGTCTTCCCAAGGTGACGTGTACGCCGGAAAAATGCCACGTACGCAGAAAACTTGGTGCCATGTACACACACACACACACACACACACACACACACACACACACACATACGCACACAGACGCGCCTACGCACGCACGTAGGAATTCGGCCACGGAGAGGCAGGGTTTCACTTCATGCTCTGTATACCTCTCCGGATAACGGGACTCCGAACATGGGAAGGGGTTCGAGCATTTGGCGGTCGGCATTACCACGATTATTACTCCGGGGGAGGGGGGGAGGGAGTCATGAGGATTCCATTTGACAAATTGTACGCCCGATGTGTACGTTTCGGCCTGTGACGTCGGGCTCATCCTCGGGACCCGGTGCAGCGTGCAGCGTGCGCTACGGCGCGCGGGCGAGAGCGACCTTGTTTCAGCGGACGCCGACCTCTTTCGCCGTACCGAGCGGTGAGTTCCTCGCGAACGTGTTGCGTAAACACACGAGGAGCACATCGGACAACTGTCTGGTCCACACTCTCCCTGTCTTCTTTACTATCTAAAGTCACTGTCGATTTCGTAGCACTAGTATGCTAACGACGCAGCCGGTGCAGCCAATGAATGCACGGCTATTATTTGCAGTAACTGCTTGAGAGTACGAGGTCAGGGTGAAACGTTCTCTGGCAGATGCAAAGATACCAATGGAATTTTCTCTGTTTGTGGGTCATCCGGAATGGAATGGGTAGTGTCTCGAGAAAACACAACAGAATTGAAACAAGAGTAAAAGAGTGTATATGAATTAAATCAGGCTATGCTGAGAGAAAATGATTAGGAAATGAGACACTGACGTTTAGTATATTTGGGCAGCAGAATAAGCAACGATAGCCAAATAAAAGGGGATATATTAGGGGACTTCAGAATGTAAGGTAAACATTATTAGCGCAGGCCAACTAACTTTCACTAGTTGCTGTTCTACACATCAAACTAACACAGATGCATGGCACGGTTTTCTTATATAGTCACCAGTTCTCTGTAGGCAGCCTTCAGAACAATCTTCAATCGTTTAGATTTTCACTCCGCAGCGAAGTGTGCGCTGATATAAACCTTCCTGGCGGTTTAAAACTGTGTTCCGTACCGAGACTCAAACTCGGGGCCTTTGCCTTTTCAAGCTCTACAATCTGAGCTATCCAAGCACAACTCACGCCCCGTCCTCACAGCCTTACCTCTGCCAATACCTCATCTTCTACCTTCCAAACTTTACAGAAGCTCTCCTGCGAAACTTGCAGAACTAGCACTCCTGAAAGAAGGGATATTGCAGAGACATGGCTTAGCCACAACCTGGAGAATGTTTCCAGAATGAGATTTTCACTCTGCATCGGAGGGTGCGCTGAAATGAAACTTCCTGGTAGAAGTAAGGTTGTGAGGACGGGGCGTGAGCCTTGCTTGGGTAGCTCAGATGGTAGAGCACTTGCCCGCGAAAGGCAATGGTCCCGAGTTCGACTCTCGGACTGGCACAGAGTTTCAATCTTCCAGGAAGTTTCATATCAGGGCACACTCTGCTGCAGAGTGAAAATCACTTTTTGGAAACTCCCCCAGGCTGTGGCTAAGCCATGTCTCAGCAATATCCTTTCTTTCAGGAGTGCTAGTTGTGCAAGGTTCGCAGAAGAGCTTCTGTAAAGTTTGGAATGAAGGAGACGAGGTACTGGCAGAAGTAAGGCTGTGAGGACGGGCGTGAGTCGTGCTTGGGTAGCTCACATGGTAGAGCAGTTGCCTGCGAGAGGCAAAGGTCCCGAGTTCGAGTCTCGGTCCGGCACATCGTTTTAATCTGCCAGGAAGTTTCAATCTCCAATCATTCCATTCGTTGAGGACAGAAATCTGCTCCTCGACCAGGGAGCCATTCGAGGATCGCTGTGTGAACGTCCTCATCGCCGGAGACTCTTCCCCCCACCCCCCACCCCCCCCCCTCCCGCTCAGATGTTCTCCACGATTGCCTGGACATCGTCCGCTGTGCCCAACAGCATTGGTCTTCGCTCCCGATTAGCATCACCGACGTCATTGCGGCCTCGGTCAAATTACTGTTACCGTTTCACTACGGCGCTGGCACTGCTCCACATACCATCAGAATTTCACGGTGAAGCTGTGCGCACAAGAGAGAGTTTACAGAAGAAAGACTAGGTTTAGCGTCACATCGACATCGAAGTCATTAGAGACGGAGCAAGATCTCTGTGTCAAGGATGGGAAAGGAAATCGGCTGTGCCTTTTCACAAGAACGATCGCGGCATTTGCTTGGAGCGATTTAGGAAAATCACGGAAAACCTGAATCTGAATGGCTGGATGCCAATCTGAATCGTCGTCCTCCCGAATGTGAATCTAGTGTGGTGACCCAGAGCCACCTCGCTCGGTTGTTGCACACGAGAATCGTCCTGTCCCGCGCTCTTAAACTTTGGAGTTCGTCTGCAGTTGCGACGCCATTTCAGTCGTACATTTTCATGCACCTGTAACGCGTACCGCAGCATAACTGAATCGGCAGGAAACCCGGAACAAGTACTCTCTTCTCAAAGTATGCCACTACTGTTGCGTAGTGGGGCTCATAGTGGGTGGGATGACATACGTAACGTACTTTCTAAAGTGCACTGACAGTAGCAAGCAAAGAATTTCTGATGACGAGAAATGTATTAACATTCAATATAAGTTTAAAGGTTAGCAACACGTTTCTGAAGGAATTTGCTTGGTGTGTAACGTTGTTACGTAAGTGAAACGGGAACGATAAACGGTTGAGACACGAATGTGCCGCTACAGAAGATTAGACGGATACATCGAATAACTAATGACGAGAAATTATACAGATGGTTCCAGAAAAAAAGTAGATACTCTTTGAGAATTAGTATTACTGGAACATAATGACACACCGTTACAATTCTTGCACGGCAGTAAAGGTTATTTTATGTGTTCAAAGTGACTACATTAGCAGCCAGACAACGCCAATGTTGCTGAACTTTCGATAGAACTGCGGTGTCAGCGTTGCCGGTGTGATTGTTGCACAGGACGCCTCGATGATTTCTCGTGGCTCGTTCAATGTAACTGGTTTCTTCTGACAAACTTCATTTTTCAAGATCCCCCGTAGGTAGAATTCAAGAGGTGTAAATTGCGGAGACTGTGGTGGATAAGCAACGGCTCCTCTTCGACCTGTTCATCATCCAGGTAGATTTTCATTTAAGTAGGCTGTGACATCTCAGTAGTTGTGAGGCGGAGCGTAATCTTGTTGTAGGTAAAATCTTTCACTTCCAAACAACTCTCGGATGGAAGCTAAAACTGATGTTTCCAGCATGTGAAGATACACCTCACCAGTTACGGTACCTCCGAAGAAGAATGGACCAATCAAAACGGGCGATGACATACCACACACCACCTCAGCCCCCGGTAGATAAACATGTTTGACCACGTGAACATGAGGAGTTTCAGGAACGCAGTACACGCAGTATCGTTCAGTATGAACTGCACCTCGTAAGACTAGGTAACCATCGGCGCAAACCGTTCATCCTCGCAAAGCGTGCGTTCAAGCAATTCGCAGCACTCCATCCTTCAATCCAGGTTGTCCTCGTTCATAGAATGCAGCGATCTTGGAATGTACGTTTTCCACTGTGTAACCTTCAGAATTCACCGTACCCTTGATCTGCTTACCCCACTGTCACGTACACCCTAGTTTATAGATTTCTGAGATGACCTAGTAAAATATTGCAACATAGCAGCGCTGGAAGCAGGACTTGTTGATATTTTTAGTCCTTATGCACATACTGGACAGTACCGTCGGCTTCAAAAATGTACCGAATACGAAAAATTGTTGTACGTGTTTGTGGCTGAGTTCCGTACACATTACGCCATTGTCGTTGTACCTCCATCATGTTTTCGTACTTTCAGTACCACTGTTATGTAGTGGAATACGCGCGCCAAGATATGTAGAGAAAACAATGGACTACGCTACTGCGCAAAATTGCAACGATATGTCGTTTTGTTCCAAAGATATTAACTACCAAACAGTGTCCACATTTTTCTGTATCCCTGTGTATGGAATTGGGTAGAAGTGACATAAATGGTACAAGTCGACTGAAATGAGATGTCAGTTGTACGGGCACATCCTGTGGCATCAAGGAACACATGTTAATGGAGGGAAATATGTAGAGGGTGGTGGAGGACGTAAGAATGGTAGACCGAGACCGAGGCATGATTACAACGAGCAGGTTCAGTAGGATGTAGGCAGCAACATCTGTGCAGAGATGCGAAGCCTCACACAGGGTTGCTGCCTCAAACCAGACTTCTGGCTGATAAACACAACAAGACTTTGGTACGTCTCTTGATATAACGTTAGCAGCTGTACAAGGGAGATGACCTTGAAGACAGTATTATGGAAATGGAAGAGAAGTGAAGTCTGGTGGTGGGGAGGATCACGAGGGACTTCAAAAGAGATGAATACACTAAGAAGATTCAAAAGGATGTACGTTGCAGTAGTTATTCGGAGATGGAAAGGTTCGCCCAGAATAGAACAGCATGGAAAGCTGCATCAAACCAGCATTCGGACTGAAGACCACTGAAGCAACAACGCCACTCATGCGTCAATTAGATGTATCAAACAATATGAATTTTACCCAACACAAACGATGTTTTTGCAAGACCTACCACTGTGTCAATAACTACTTAAATAATTGTGTGCTGCAACAGTTACACTGTTAATGTGTAGCACAACGCGTTTTAGGAATGAACTTATATTTTCGAGTGCACAGTATTGGATGTGGTGTCTCTCTGTGTGTGTTTTTCTGCCTCTCTTTTGCTATAGTCACAATTTTATGTTCTCAATGCACTATGCCTCCATCAGACAGTAATTCGCACACTCACAACTCATCATTCATTGTTTTTTTATTTTTATTTTTTTGACATGAATCCATACATAGTAAACCTACGTTGTGAATGACATGTTCGTTGTGTGCGAATTTCTGCCTTATTAAGAAGACACTATGTCTTGAAAACATAAGAAAACATCAACAGGGAAGGAGATCAAGGTCAACACACATGCAGACATAACATCCAATGAAAACGTAAACTCCCAGAAAACTTAAAAATGGGAATGTAGCGTTGTGCTACATTTAAAAAATAAACATAATGGTGCACTACAGTATTATTTAAATCATTGATGACAGTGCTGCAGGTTTTCCAGAAGTATCGTTAGTAGTGCGAGATTTTGGAATTATTTGAAACGCAGAATTCTCACATGACTGACTTTACAGCGTGGCATTCGCCAACATAACAAAAAAAAAATTTCATTGGTATCCATTTCCCAGCCAAAGAATGTTTCACTGTAACCTCGCATTC
The DNA here is from genome assembly GCF_023897955.1 of Schistocerca gregaria. Classification (NCBI taxonomy): domain Eukaryota; kingdom Metazoa; phylum Arthropoda; class Insecta; order Orthoptera; family Acrididae; genus Schistocerca; species Schistocerca gregaria. Next base: position 472,818,922 of record NC_064925.1, on the reverse strand, counting down.
TCGTCGCGCCACTGCCTGATAATATGCATGCGTTCATTAGTTTCACCGGTCACACGCCGTAAGCACACTACAGTGCTACGCAAAAAAATGGTTCAAATGGCTCTGAGCACTGTGGGACTCCACATCTGAGGTCATCAGCCCCTAGAACTTAGAACTACTTAAGCCTAACTAACCTAAGGACATCACACACATCCATGCCCGACGCAGGATTCCAACCTGCGACCGTAGCGGTGGCGCGGTTCCAGACTGAAGCGCCTAGAACCGCTCGGTCACACCGGCCGGCACAGTGCTATGCAAGCGACAGCATTCTAAAATGGTAATCAATTCCTGAAACGCTTCGTGCAACGTAAGTGGTGCTTACTTCATTACTTAATTGCATATAATTTTGCTTGGGGTACTTTTTTTTAGCAGTACGAGCACGTAATTCAAATGGGTAACTGAAATTTATCGCAACGAGCTTGTGGACAACATGGAAAACTATGAGGCTTTTGGAGGACGATGATGTATATAGTAAAGCTGGGCCCAGAAAACTGTAGTAAAATTCAGTAAGACCTGCTGAATACGACGCTTGATGCATGTGTTTGCAGTTGATACTCAACATAAAAAAGGTGACGTGTTTTCTGCATGAAGGGCAGAAAGACTCATTGCTGTTTGATTATTCTAACGGCGATAAGTCCTGGAAACAGTAACAGTCGTAAGGTATCTAGCAGTACCCGTCTGAGGCGACCTAAGTAGAGCGACTACATGAAAGTAGCTTTAGGAACAGGTGACGGCAGACTGTGGGTCATCCAAGAGAGGAGTGGCGTGCAACACGCGTTCCGGCGACTGCTGAGTTCTCCTCCTCAGCGCGAGACCCTTACCGGAAGAACAGCCGCAGAAATGCAGAAAAACAAGCAGGAAATTGATCCCAGGCTCTCCCTGTTAGGACATGAACCACAAAAACTTAGGCTGAAGTCAAGAAGGGGCTTCACGAGCACATCATCAGCAATTCCATCAGCACCTGCAAGTCGCCAAAAAGAGATGCGGCGAAATGCATTGATCGAAAGCGTTCGGGATAACATCAAAGAGAAACTTGCAGTGGGATTTCATCGGTCGTGTGTGGCATGAAAGGCAATGAATAGATTGAGGAAACGAACGTCTAGAAATGGCGCTTCTTGAATGAAGAGGAGTTCTATGAGTGTGGTGACTTGCAGGACTCACATTAGCTCCTGGTCTGCAGAAACCTGCTCGACGCTCACCCTACAGAAGGACTACATATATGCAGCAAGTGATAAGCCCTCCAACACAACAATTCTGGAGCTTACGATTCATTTGATAGTAAATCAGTAGTATCTCGAGAAATTTTGTTATTTTGTGTCCTGAACACGTAAATTAAATAAATAAATAAATAAATAAACAGAGGAGATGGACTAGGTTCCAAGAAGAAAGGTACGTTCATCATTGTTTCTGTCAGTAAGCGCGAGAAGATTAAGGCTATAGAGATGGCCAACAGACTCCAGGACCAGACGTTAGGAACTTTTCTTCATTTTCTTAACTTTTTAATTTTTAGTCATCGGTCTTCTGACTGATTAGTGCGGGTCGTCGCAAATTGCTCTCCTGTGCCAGCCTCTTCATCCTAGAGTAGCACTTGTAAGTACACATTGCTGAGCGATTTATTGTTAAGTTTTCGAGAGCGAACGTTGCAAAAAGAGGCAGTATGCTACTTCTGCTTCTTCACGTCGCGGAATGACCACAAAGGTAAGAGAATTTATTGCTCATAAGGAGACCAACTATTGTTCTTCCTACAAGACATTCAGGAATGGAACTAGGAAGCGGGGGGGGGGGGGGGGGGGGATACAGCAGCGTTAGCGAAAGTACCCTCCGTCACTGTAAGGTGGCTTCGGAGCACAGGGGTAATGAATGAGACTGTTTTTGTTTTTGATGGTTTATTAATAGCGCAAAACCTGTGCCAATTCCGTGCAAAGTTCATAAGGTGTCTATTCTTTTGCGTGATGACTGGGTGTTGTGTGCTGTCCTTAGGTTTGTTAGGTTTAAGTAGTTCTAAGTTCTAGAGGACTGATGACCATTGATGTTAAGTCCCATAGTGCTCAGAGTCATTTGAGCCATTTCTATTCTTTTGTCCCCAACAGTTCTGAAGGCTTATTTATTTAGGGATCGCACATCACATTTAAATGACCCACAAGGAGGACGTGCTATAAGTGCAACCACAAATAAAAACGAGAAGAAAGCACACAATGAAATTTTCTGGCAGGTTAAAACTGTGTGCCGGACCGTGACTTGAGCGGGGCAGTGCTTTACCGAGTGAAGAACCCAAGTACTTGCCCGCAAATGGCAAAGGTATCGAATTCGAGTCTCGGTCCGGCACACAGTTTTAATTTGTCAGGGAGTTTCATTTTAGCGAACACTCCACTGCAAAGTGAAAAATTCATTCTGTAAAATAGCACAATGTTGTATTAAACGATCGGCGATGAAGAGAGTGCGAAATAGCTATGGGCAAAGGAAAGTCATCAGAAAGATTATGATACCTTAAACCTGAAGGACTATGAGAAATTTAGAGTATGACATCCGACACTAAGCTTCCGTGGCCACTGTACGGAATCTTCTGTTCTGCAGTGCTGCCTAGCTAGTGCTTTGCGAAACATCCCATACATTCACAATTACAGAGAAACAGAGCTGTCGAACGTTCTTGGCTGTAAACCCAGCGTAGCTGCGCCGAAAGAGAAAGGGCGGTGGTTAAGAAACTGGTCTTGTAGTCGGCAGAATAGAAGTTATGATTTACGTTTAGCGTGATTTTCTTAAATCGCTTAGGGCTGAAGACACGTCGGGATGATTGTTTCGGAAAGGATACGGCCGGTTTCCTTCCCCTTTCTTACCCAATCTGAACTTGCGGCCCATCACTAATGACTCCATCGTCGACGGAACGTCAAACACTGGCCGCTCGGCCTCAACTAATATTTAGCGCCAGTCTGCATATTTGTATATTTCATGTTGTGACACGCCATAAAGTGATCTTGACTTTTGATCTTTATTGTGGATGTATTCCCAGTTATCTTTCATCCTGTTAAGAGAAATAATAATAAAACTACCATTTCCGAACGGAGAACTAGAGAAAGTGAACAGTGAAGAATGAGAATTGAAAATTAGTTGGAAGAGACGGTTAAATTTACCTTCTTGGAAAGCGAAATAAAAAGTTATGGTAGGATCCTGAAAGAGACTGCGAACAGCATATTGCGGTTTTTGAAACGCATTCAAGTAAAGAAAAACTAACTTTCCAGCAAAAACAACAGTCTGTAAATAAGGAAACGGCTCATGAAAGCGTTTGTTTGAAGTGTGATCTTTACAGTTACACAAAAAGATGAGAGGGAAAGAGGGGTGCCCCCCTCTCTCTCTTTCTCTCTCTCTCTCTCTCTCTGTCTCTCTCTGTCTGACACAACCGGAATTGCTACTCATTTAGTGCAGCAGAAGGACATTGAAGATCATCTGGACAGGCGGAGTTACCAGTGAAAAGTAGCTGAGAAGAACTCAGGAAACCAGACCTCTCTGGAATGACATCCAAACAAAAAGGGACAAATTCGTGAGACACGTTACAAGGAAAAACAAGATATTGAGACACAAGTACAAGACGTTGCTTAGAGAAGGAATCGTTGAGGACCATCAAGGTTGCGATACAAGCATCAATAGTGAATGATTAGGATTCATAAATGTGATTAAAATACCGGTAGAAAGAATATCACTCATAAGATTCGATGACCATATTCCTGTCAAAATATGCGACAGATAGCAAAGCCAAATTTGAAAACAAACTGAGAAAGTTTCTCCTTCACAATTCCTTCTGTTCCATAGAAGAATTTCTATTATCGTAAAGGCGTAAGAGGTGGTGGATAGGAATTACTAACATCTGTGTGTCTTTTTGTTCAAAAAGCAACTATAAATGATCATAATGTAACAATATGAACAAATTAATTTTCGATGTGAATGTAAAATGACACGTTTGACACCCCATTACGATTTATAGCGCAAAATTATCCATAGAACATGAAGAAGTGGCTCTGAGCACTATGGGACTTAACTTCCGAGGTCATCAGTCCCCCAGAACTTAGAACTACTTAAACCTAACTAACCTAAGGACATCACACACATCCATGCCCGAGGCAGGATTCCAACATGCGACCGCAACGGTCGCGCGGTTCCATACTGAAGCGCCTAGAGCAGCTCGGCCACCCCGGCCGGCCATAGAACATGAAACTAAGTAAATAAGTAATACTTAGTGACAGTGAAGGGCCTTTTGTATGGAATGAACAGTTTTCTGAGCACCGAATAGGGATTAAAATAAAACCAAAGAATCTGTTGAGGGTTAGCAAAAGTAAGACTAGCGACGAACTTAAATTTGAAATTAAGGATCACGCACTAGACGTAATTCCTAGCTGGAAGTATAACCTTTCATGACCCAAGAAACAAGGGGGACATTGGCAGTACACTTGCACAGGTATAGTTGCATTACTGGCTTCAAACTGAGAAACAGATTTCTGAGAATGATCATCTTGAGCAAATGACTCTGTATGGAAACGAATTTTGGATCGTGGGAAGTAAAAAGCTAGAAGACACTCGAAGCGTTCGAGGCGTGGTCCTACAGAATTTTTAAGTGACTCGTAAAATAAAAATCTCGAAATGTGCGAGCAGGACTCACTCTCCGCGGGTTCCGCAAAAACTTTATTATGTATTTAGAAAGTTCATACGTCCCGCGAATCGAGAATTTTAACAATTTTTGCGTGTTTTTGACACCGATACTGGCAACATATCAAAATATATGACATGAATGACCTTATATTTTGATTCCATTAATGTAGAAACTTAAATTTTTACATCGCAGAGGGACTGTGGACTTCAATATGAGACATAAATTTCATTTCAACTGGATACTCGTACTCTTTCCTGGGAGAAATGAGTCTCAACAGACAGATAGATAGTCAGATAACACGAAAATAAATATTTTTTCGTGCGACAATTACAAATTGACAGTTTTCGGGTTATGGCTCCCACACACTCCACACTAAAAAAGGCGGACATGTTACAGAAGGCCGTCGGTCGCCCGGTACGGCTCTCCCTCAAACACGTGTGCACGCCCTGTACGGCGGTTCTCGCCTATGGAAACATTGTCTCTGCTATAGTGAAGAACCAATCCAGATACTTTTTTATTTCGGTAGCCCGCCATCCTGTATCATCTTTGATATCATATTAGCCATTCGTCCTTCATCGGCTATCGTCGCGTGTTCAACAGTCACTTTAGACCCTGCGCACTACAAAATTCAGTACACGCCTGTCTGTAACAGACTGTGTACGCTTGCGCCGTACACGAGTAAGCCGCACCGCTAATTGAAAGAAAGCACAGGTCACAGCCGTCTCCAAGGAAGGTAACAGAAGTGATGCACAGAACTACTGTCCAATATCCCTGACATTCATTTATTGTGGACTCTTGGAACATATTCTGAGTTCGAACCTAATAATGTACCTCAAATAGAATTTACCTCCACCATGCCAGCCAACATGGGTTCATTACACAACGATCTTATGAATTGAACTCTTAATTTTCCTACGAGTAATGTTAAAAGCCATGGATGGAGGTAACCCCCTAATTGCAGTATTTCTTCACATCCGAAAAGCGTTTGATTGAGTTCCATACTTACGCTTATTGTCAAAAGCACAGTCGTTGGACTGTCAAGAAAAATTTGTGACTGGACTGAGGATTTCTTGATACGAAGGACGTAGCATGTTATGTTGGATGGAAAGTCGTCGACATATGCAGACGTAGTTTTAGCAGTGGCCCAAGGAATTCTGTTGGGACCCTTGCTGTAGGTGATGAATATTAACGATCTTGCAGACAATATTAATAGTATCCTCAGACTTCTTTGCAGAAGATGCAGTTATCTATAGTGAAGAACTGTCTATAGTGAAGAAGTTGCGCAAATATTGAGTCATGCCTTGATAAGATTTCAGACTGTTACATAGATGGGGAACTTTTTGTAAATGTTGAGAAATGTAAAACTGTGAACTTAAGACGACGAAAAAAATGTACTGTCCTATGAGTACAATACCAGTCAGTTACAGTAGGAATCTATCAACTGATGTAAACACTTGGGTGTAACAATTTGCAGGGACATGAAGCGGAACTATGACATGGGCTGAGTCCTTGGTAAAGTAGGTGCCAGATTTTGGTTTATTGTTACAACGCTAGGGGCATGCAATCAGTTAACAAAGGAGACTGGTAAAAAACCATTCGTCTGATACATCCTAGAATAGAGCTCAAGTGTGTGGGACCCGTACCAAATAGGACTAACAGGGGATATTGAACGGATACGAAGGAGGACAGCACGAACTTTCGCAGTTTTGTTTGACCCGTGGAAGAGTGTTACGGTGAAGCTGAAGAAACTGGTCAGACTTCTGAAGATAGACTGTCCCTTGATAAGACACTTTGAAGATTTCTAGAACCAGCTTCTAATGAAGAATCTAGGAATATACTATACGCTCCTGTGTATTGGCCCAACAGGGATCGTGAAGAGAAGATTAGACTAGTTACAGCAAGCAAGGAGGCGTTTGAACAGTAATTGTACTCTGGCTCCATACGTGAGCCGGTCGGAGTGGCCGAGTGGTTCTAGGCGCTTCAGTCTGGAACGGCGCGACCGTTACGGTCGCAGGTTCGAATCCTGCCTCGAGCATGGATGTGTGTGATGTCCTTAGGTTAGTTAGGTTTAATTAGTTCGAAGTTCTAGGGGACTGATGACCTCAGATGTTAAGTTTCATAGTGCGCAGAGCCATTTGCACCATTTTTCCTACGTGAGTGGAACGGCAGAAAGTGCTAACAACTGGTGCAATAGCACGTATCCTCTGCCATAAATTCCACAGTGGTTTGGAGAGTGGAGACGTAGATTCGGACGTCAGACACGGCTCGCCTTCAAGTGCGACAACCGTTCCCGCGCATTTTGATCGCTCAGATTATAATAGCGGACGAAATGTCTTATGTAGCTCTTGACAGCGCGTGATAAGAAACTTGCAAGATATTGTTGAACAAAATCCGATTAGAAACGCATTCATTGGTGTTGAGGTACGACGTATCCCATAAACCGATAAAATTTTGGTGACTGGGTTAATAAAATGTAGAGGAAGTTACGATAATGTACACACTCCCCCCCCCCCCCCCCCCCCCCCGGTTCATGCCTCCCGCCATCGAGTAGAATACAACGCAGAAAGATTTCATACAACCATGTCAAACTGTGAAAAAAGTCCTTATTTGGGATGTTGTTCTTCCTCGCTAGTCTCATTGGCCTGAATGTCGGTTATGTCGTCAAATCGGTGATCCCCATATGTATTTTTGCGCTTTTTCCTTCCGTAGAAGGTTCGGATTGATAGCGTCAAGTGTTGGCAACCGCGATGGTTTTTCGCAGATAAGAATAGTCCTTGTTTTGCGTCTGAACCAAGCCGCGGTAGACGTCCATGTATCTTTGTTTTTGTCCGGGAGTCAAGGTATCTGAGAAAAACCTTGAATGCACTTTTCTGTTCTTCAGGTCCTCACTCTATACCAATTAGTGTCCTTTCGGGGTATGCTGATGCAATAGCTCCATACTCAACAATCATATACAACAGCTCGCTCAACGGAAGATCCGTAACCAAAGACTTGAAAGTAGTACAAGTCACACCAATATTTAAGAAAGGTAGTGGGAGTAATTGACTAAATCATAGACTCATATCATTAACGTCAATATGCAGCAGGACTCTGGAACATACATTGTGTTGGAACATTATGAGATACCTTGAAGATAACGGCCTATTGACACACAGTCTACAGGAATTTAGAAAACATCGTTATTGTGAAACACAACTAGCTCTTCACTCACGCGAAGTGTTGAGTAATATTGACAAGGGATTTCAAATCGATTCGCTATTTCGATATTTCCACAAGGCTTTTGACACTGATCCACACAAGCGGCTTGTAGTGAGATTGCGTGTTCATGGAATGTCGTCTTAGTTATGTGACTGGATTCGTGATTTCCTGTAAGAGAGGTCACAGTTCGTAGTAATTGACGGAAAGTCATCGAGTAAAACACAAGTGATTTCCGGCGTTCCCCAACGTAGTGTTAGGCACCGTTTGCTGTTCCTCATGTATATATAAACTATATAGCAGACAATCTGAGCAACTGTCTTAGGTAGCTTGTAGATGATGCTGTCGTTTATCGTCTAGTTAAATCATCGGAAGATCAAAACAAATTGCAAAACGCTTTAGAAGAGACATCTGTATGGTGCGAAAGTTGTCAATTGACCCTAAATAACGAAAGTGTGAGGTACAAAAATGGTTCAAATGGCTTTGAGCAGTATGCGACTTAACTTCTAAGGTCATCAGTCGCCTAGAACTTAGAAATAATTAAACCTAGCTAACCTAAGGACATCACACACATCCATGCCCGAGGCAGGAATCGAACCTGTGGCCGTAGCGGTCGCTCGGCTCCAGACTGTAGCGCCTAGAACAGCATGGCCACTCCGGCCGGCGAAATTGTGAGGTCATCAACTTGAATACTAAAAGGAATCCATCTAACATCGGTTACACGATAAATCAGACAAATTTAAAGGCTGTAAATTCAACTGAATACGTAGGAATTACAGTTACGAATAACTTTACGAATAACTTAAACTGGAAAGAACATATAGGAAATGTTGTGGGGAGGGCTAACCAAAGACTGCGTTTCATTGGCAGGACACTTGGGAAATGTAACAGATGTAACAAACAGACTGCCTGCACAACGATTGTCCGTCCTCTTTTAGAATACTGCTGAGGGGTGTGGGATCCGTAGCAGATACGATTGACGGAGTACATCGGAAAAATTCAAAGAAGGGCAGCACTTAATGTATTACAGCGAAATAGGGGAGAGAGCTTGTCACTGGCACGGTACAGGATTTGGGGTGGACATCATCGTTGGAGCGGAATCATCTCGAGAAATTTCAATCACCAACTTGTTCCTTCGAATGTGAAAACATTTTGTTGGCGCCGATCTACATAGAGCGATACGATCATTACAATAAAATATGGGAAGTCAGAGCTCGCACGGGTTTTTGCCGCATGCTGTTCGAGATTGGAGTAATAGAGAGTTATTGTGAAAGTGGTCCGAGGAACGCTCTGTCAGGCACTTGGGTGTTTTGGGGAGTATCCATGCCTATGTAGAAGCCTTTCAGGAGGGTGCCTTAAATATTTGATTTAGAGACGTTGTTAGAGCGGCATTTGTGACGCAATACTACGGCAGCACGTCCACTGCTAAACACTGCCTGCTTACAACAGGCTGGCCGAGCGGTTCTAGGCGCTTCAGTCTGGAACCGTGGGAGTGCTACGGTCGCAGGTTGGAATCCTGCGTCGGGCATGGATGTGTGTGATGTTCTTAGGTTATTTAGGTTTATGTCGTTCTAAGTTCTAGGGGAATGATGACCTCAGATGTTAAGTCCCATAGTGCTCAGAGCCGTTCACAACAGGCTGTTGTTAGTTCAAGCTGCAACCATAGTTACTGCGTTGACGTCGCCGGTACGCAAGGAATAAAACATTCTCGTAACGTTATGGGCGGACGACGTAAAATGTAGCGAAACAGCGTGCAGATAGTTGGTCACTTACCGGAGACAGGAACGAGCCGTGAGTTCCGGCAGCTGCGAAGACGAGCGCGGCCGTGGCTAGCGGCAGCAGGAGCCGCAGCTGCAGCTGCATGGCTGTGAGAGCGAAGAGCGTGAAACGCTGGTGCGGTTCTTCTCGGGCGCGGAGGCGAGGCGGCGCCTCGGCATGGCGAGGCGATGCGACGCAGCCAGCAGGCGGACTGGAGGCCGGCAAAGCGAGCAGCGTGGCCGCGCCTCCGCCACTACCGCTGTGCCACTGCCTCCACCACTGTGCGGCGCGACAGCCGAGGCCGCCGACCCGCCAGAAAGAGGTTGATTGCCGCGTGGCGGCGGCGGCTGCGGCCGGCCTCGCTTTTCGTACTGCTGGCCCGCCCGCTTTCTTCCTGTCGCGCGGTACGCCCGCCTAACACTTGCCGAGCGAGCGACCAGCTAAAGCGGTCGTGCGGGCAACAGAATGACCCCTTGCGGCTTTTCCTATCGGCAGGATTACTATTCATTCAGTGAAAACAATTTACTCATTCGGATGTACACACATGCTCATAAATTAAGGTTAAAATGGTTCAAATGGCTCTGAGCACTATGGGACTTAACATCTGAGGTCATCAGTCCCGTAGAACTTAGAACTACTTAAACCTGACTAAGGACATCACACACATCCATGCCCGAGGCAGGATTCGAACCTGCGACCGTAGCGGTCGCGCGATTCCGGACTGAAGCGCCTAGAACCGCTCGGCCTCAAGGCTGGCCTAAATGAAGGATAATGCTGATACATGGTGAAACTACGCTCCGGTGGGCGGTTTGGAGGGTTTAAATCACCTCGGGGTATGACCATGCGGTGCATTTGATCTGCAGTCGTCGCACGGTGGCGCTGGCAGCAGTCCACATATGCAGAGGTGTGTTGGTGCATGTCAGAGTACGGTGCAGCGAGTAAGTGTGTTGAAGTTTTCAGACGTACTAAAGGTGACTGTGTGTTTAAAATGGCTCAAAGAACACATATTGATAATGTTATGAGGGGTAGAATAGTAGGGCCACTGGAGGCTTATCAAACACAGCAGGTCGTAGTATGGACCCTCCATGTGCCACAAAGTGTGAACTGAGGATTATGGAAACGATTTCAGCAGACAGCAAACGTTTCCAGGCGCTACAGTACGGGACGTCCACAGTGTACAACACCGCAAGAATATCGATATCTCATCATCAGCGCACGTAGACGGCCTTGCTCGGGACCTTACCGCATCCACTGGAACAGTTCTCTCCAGACACACAGTCTACATACAATTCAACAGACTTGGTTTATTCGCCCGGAGACCTGCGAGGGGCATTCCACTGACCCCTGGTCGCAGGAGATCCCGTAAAGCGTGGTGTCAAAAACACAGTATATGGTCACATGGTCATTGGAACAGTGGTGCCACGTTATGTTCACGGACTGGTCCCGGTATAGTCGGAACAGTGATTCTCGCGGGGTTTTCATCTGGCGTGAACATGGAACCAGATACCAAACCGTTAATGTCCTTGAAAGGGACCTGTATGAAGGTCGTGGTTTGATGGTGTGGCGTGGCACTACGATTGGTGCACGTACACCCCTGCATGTCTTTGACAGAGGAACTGCAACAGGTCAGGTGTATCAGGACACCATTTTGCACCCGTATGCCCGACTTTTCAGGGGTGCAGTGGGTCCCACCTTCCTCCTGATGGATGATAACGCACGGTCCCACCGAGTTGTCATCGTGGAGGAGTACCTTTAAACAGAAGATATCCGGTGAATCGAGTGGCCTGCCTATTATCCAGACCTATACCCCATTGAGCAAGTCTGGGATACTCTCGGTCGACGTATCGCTGCACGTCTTCAAACCCGTACGATACTTCAGTAGCTCCGACAGGCACTGGTGATAGAATGGGAGGCTACACCCCAGCAACTGCTCAACAGTCTGATCCAGAGTGTGCTAATCCGTTGAGCGGCCTGTGTACGTGTGCATGGTGATCATGTCCCATATTGATGTCGGGAGGAAACAGTGGCGTTTTGTAGCACATGTGTTTCGGGACGGTGTTCTCAACGTATAACCAATTCTGTGGATTTAGAGATCTGTGTCGTGTGTTCCCTATGAGCCTATGATATTAGCGACGTTGTGTGGTATTCTGCAGTTGTCCTTAATTTATGAGCATGAGTGTAGTTTTGGTTGAATTATTCAATCACTCTTTTGAGTAAAACATCAGTATGGCAGCAAAGGAATGAAACGAATAGAGTCCGTCAGTTGGACATTCCATTAAGACTCCTGACAGAAACCAGTCTCTTGAGACAACCGAAAGAAAACAGTCTATCCAGTCGGCTGAAGTTTTATGAAGCCGTAGGATTATTATAGGTTCACTTCTTTCTCGTGAAACCAGTCTGCGGGAGCAACCGAATGAACACAGCGACGCAGCCCGGCGCATCCAGTTCTGAATCAAAAAATTCGATTCTTTCGCTATTGCTATCGCCTGACGTCAGCGTTTTTCCCGTTTAGGCACTTACTTTTAATTTAGCATCAATAAGTAGCCTCTAGTTCCGTTTTCGTCCATATTTATCAAGAGGCGTTTTCTCAGCAGTAATTTCTGTTTTTATATATACAGACTGAAGCTGTGAGCGAAAATTTGTACCAAGGCCGGGATTCGAACCCATGTCCCATGCTTAACAGGCAAGTGTGTTAGCCACTAAGTCACCTTGGCACAGAGGTCGACACAACTGCACGGATCACCCTGGCACACCTCCCTCCTCGATCTAAATTCTCACTACCGCCCGAGCGTACTTTAAATTACCCCCTACAATCGAACGTAGGCGAAGCTGTCCATGTTCTGGAACAGTACCTCAGCATCTAAAGTAAATGGAGGATCCAACCTGAACACCCCAAAAATTATGCAAATGACACCAAGTGAGGTGGCGCAGTCGTCAGCACACTGGAATCGCGTTCAGCACTACGACGGTTTAAACCTGCGCCCGGCCATCCTGATTTATGTTTTCTGTTATTTCGCTAAATCGCTTCAAGCAGTCTACTGACTGGTTTGATGCGTCCCGCCACGAATTCCTTTCCTGTGATAACCTCTTCATCTCAGAGTAGCACTTGCAACCTACGTCCTCAATTATTTGCTTGACGTATTCCAATCTCTGTCTTCCTCTACAGTTTTTGCCCTCTACAGCTCCCTCTAGTACCATGGAAATCATTCCCTCATGTCTTAGCAGATGTCCTATCATCCTGTCCCTTCTCCTTATCAGTGTTTTCCAAATATTCCTTTCCTCTCCGATTCTGCGTAGAACCTCTTCATTCCTTACATTACAGGCCACCTAATTTTCAACATTCGTCTATAGCACCACATCTCAAATGCTTCGATTCTCTCCTGTTCCGGTTTTCCCACAGTCCATGTTTCACTACCATACAATGCTGTACTCCAGACGTACACCCTCAGAAATTTCTTCCTCAAATTGAGGCCGGTATTTGATATTAGTAGACTTCTCTTGGCCAGAAATGCCTTTTTTGCCATAGCGAGTCTGCTTTTGATGTCCTCCTTGCTCCGTCCGTCATTGGTTATTTTACTGCCTAGGAGGCAGAATTCCTTAACTTCATTGACTTCGTGACCATCAATTCTGATGTTAAATTTCTCGCTGTTCTCATTCCTACTACTTCTCATTACCTTCGTCTTTCTCCGATTTACTCTCAAACCATACTGTGTACTCATTAGACTGTTCATTCCGTTCAGCAGATCATTTAATTCTTCTTCACTTTCACTCAGGATAGCAATGTCATCAGCGAATCGTATCATTGATATCCTTTCACCTTGTATTTTAATTCCACTCCTGAACCTTCCTTTTATTTCCATCATTGCTTCCTCGATGTACAGATTGAAGAGTAGGGGCGAAAGGCTATAGCCTTGTCTTACTCCCTTCTTAATACGAGCACTTCGTTCTTGATCGTCCACTCTTATTATTCCCTCTTGGTTGTTGTATATATTGTATATGATTCGTCTCTCCCTATAGCTTACCCCTACTTTTTTTCAGAATCTTGAACAGCTTGCACCATTTTATATTGTCGAACGCTTTTTCCAGAAAGGTTACTAGTCTCATACAGATATGATCATATGTACATAGACTTAAGCGGCGAGTAAAATTTGTACCAAGGATTAGTGGCTGAGGCACCTGCCTAGTTAGCAGAAAACCCGAGTTCGTACAAATTTTCACTCGCCGCTTCAGTCCGTATCATTTAGTCATGTCGAAGTTGTGTCATTTCATTAGTAATCCCTGTGTCTGGATCAGAATGCCAAAACGCTCAGTGGCGAGGGATTACAAGAAATCATATGACTGGATAAAAAGCAATCCTAAAGACTAATTTAATGCGATATACATTACCTGCAAGGATGATTCATATTAAGAAACGCTATGAATTAAAGAAATCCAAAGAAAATTAACGAATTATGACAAATATTTCTCGCAAAAGAATACTTCCGACGAACGACAGTACAGGGTGTACATAAAGCCCGGAAGCACTTTCAATTATTTATTGCACAAGAACCAAACATTGTATAGACATCATTTATATGTCATTTTGAAGAGAAACACTGAAAGGTTTCTGTTTTTTTTTTTTTTCACGTATACCGCCGCAGCGTAATTTGGTAATTTGCTGATAGTCAGCGCAAGTCGCAAACATGGCGAGTTCAGGTGCGAAGCGAGCGTTCTTCATGTTGGAGATCGACAAAAACATGTGAGTTACAGCTATTCAACGGATGTTTAGAACCAAGTACGGTAAGAAGCCACGAAAACGGAAGGTCATTTACCATTGCCACAACAAATCCTTTACGACGGGTTGCTTGTGCCCGGCAAATAAAAGCGGGCGTCCTAGTGTAAGTGAATGTGGGGCGCGTGCGAGGGACATTCGTAAGAAGTCCAAAATAATCGATGCGTCGCGCATCCCGTGAACTCGAAATGGCTCCAATGACAGTGTGGAAAGTCCTGCGACAGAATCTGTCTATGAAACCAAATTCAAATTGGAGCTAGTGCTGACGCTCGATGACGACGACAAAGAGAAGAGCTTTGAGTTTTGTTCGCGGTTGCAACAATTAAATGAGGATGGCGATGGCATTGAAGATCGCTTAATTTTAGCGACTAAGCCACTTTTCAGACTAACGAGAAAGTGAACAGGCATAATTCTAGAAACGTGCATACAAAACATCCACATTAATGCATTGAATTTGAGCGTGATCCCCAAAGGTAAATATCTTTTGTGCCTTGTCACGTCGAAAAACGTACCGGCCATTCTTCTTTGCCGTCACTGGATATTCCTACTTGGACATGTTGATGCCTCAAATGCAATCGGACTCTCCGTTCATCTTTCAGCAGGATGGGTCTCCACCCAATTTTCATCGTGAACTTCGTAGGTACGTGAACACGGAGCAGCCGCATCGGAAGGGAACAGCTGTTTCATGAAATGGCCACCCCGATCACCAGATCTCACTCCGTGTGACTTTTGTCCCTGGGGACACATTAAAGAACTGGTGCATGTACCGCCTCTACCACGTGGTGTAGCAGAGCTCCGGGAGAGAATACGGGAAGCGACTGCCACAGTCGACGTTGCCATGCTAGGACGGGTATGGCAAGAATTCGATTACCGTATTGACGTCTGCTGGGGGGGTTACTCGTGGTTCGATAACGAATGTTCGTAAAAAAAAAGGCAGAGTTTCTCTTCAGAATGCAATATGTATGGCATTTGTACAACGTTTAGGTCTTGTGCAATAAATAAGTGCAAGTGTATCCGGACTTGATATACACCCTGTATATATTCAAAATCCAATCCAATACGTCACCTGGCAATGAAGAAATTGTGTCCTGTATATTCCTGTTCATCTCTGCATTTACTGAAACGGAATTATATGTGACAGGAGAAGACTGGTAGAAACAGAGGCAAAAAGCGGCAATAAATTTTACAAAAATAGTAATTTCTCATTCATATGCACATACATTTACAATGTAGCACGAATTATTAACAATTTAAAGCCAACCACGAATCCATGTTTAATACCAGACCTACGAAACATTCATATTTAGTTAAATCCATATAAATAAAAACGTAAATATTCGTTTGTTCAAACACTTAAATCTCCGAAAGTTCTTCAGTCACTTCTTTAAAATTCTGAGGCAACGTTTCATTAGAATATGCCCGTGTTTTTATATACGTTGTATCCTTTCCCAATATATAAATATGTGTATATATGTAATACAGGGTGAGTCACCAAACATTACCGCTGGATATATTTCTAAACCACATCAAATACTGACGAATCGATTACATAGACCGAACGTGAGGAGAGGGGCAAGTGTAATTGGTTCATACAAACCATAAAAAATGCACGGAAGTATGTTTTCTAACACTAACCTATGTTTTTTTTAAATGGAACCACGTTAGGTTTGTTAGCACATCTGAAAATCTAAACAAATACGTAATCAGTGCTGTTTTTTGCATTGTAAAACGTTAATTACATCCCGAGATATTGTAACCTAAAGTTGACGCTTGAGTGCCACTCCTCCGCTGTTTGATCGTGTGTATCGGAGAGCACCGTATTACGTAGGGATCCAAAGGGAACGGTGATGGACCGTAGGTACAGAAGACACTGGAACAGCACATTACGTCCATATGCTAACACCTTTTTATTGGTCTTTTCCCTGACGCACATGTACATTACCATGAGGGGTGAGGTACACGTACACACGTGGTTTCCGTTTTCAATTACGGAGTAGAATAGAGTGTGCCCTGACATGTCAGGCCAATAGATGTTCAATGTGGTGCCCATCATTTGCTGCACACAATTGCAATCTCTGGGGTAATGAATGTCGTACACGCCGCAGTACATCTGGTGTGATGTCGTCGCAGGCTGTCACAATACGTTGTTTCATATCCTCTGGGGTTGTAGGCACATCACGGTACACATTCTCCTTTAACGTACCCCACAGCCCCACAGAAAGAAGTCCAGAGGTGTAAGATCAGGTGAACGGGCTGGCCAATTTATGCGTCCTCCACGTCCTATGAAACGCCCGTCGAACATCTTGTCAAGGGTCAGCCTAGTGTTAATTGCGGAATGTGCAGGTGCACCATCATGCTGATACCATATACGTCGACGCGTTTCCAGTGGGACATTTTCGAGCAACGTTGGCAGATCATTCTGTAGAAACGCGATGTATGTTGCAGCTGTTTGGGCCCCTGCTATGACGTGAGGACCAATGAGGTGGTCGCCAATGATTCCGCACCATACATTTACAGTCCACGGTCGGTGTCGCTCTACCTGTCTGAGCCACCGAGGATTGTCCACGGACCAGTAATGCATGTTCCGTAGATTCACTGCCCCGTGGTTTGTGAAACCCGCTTCATCGGTAAACAGATAGAACTGCAACGCATTCTCTGTTAATGACCATTGACAGAATTGCACTCGATGACTAAAGTCATCACCATGTAATTGCTGATGTAGCGACACATGAAACGGGTGAAAGCGGTGACGATGCAGTATGCGCATGACACTCACTCAGTCCACCGGCTCTCGCAATGTCCCGTGTACTCATGTGTGGGTTCATGGCAACAGCAGCTAACACACCAACTGCACCCGCTTCTCCTGTGACGGGCCTGTTACGGACCCGTTTGCGTGCTACGACCATAGCTGTTGCATACAGTTGGCGGTAGATGTTATGCAGTGTGCGGCACGTTGGATGCTCTCTGTCGGGTACCGTTCTGCATACACCCTGCAGGCTTCAGCTGCATTTCGTCGACTCTCGCCATAGATGAGTATCATCTCCGCCTTTTCAGAGTTCGAATACACCATGGTCACAGTTCCTACAACACTACTCAATCACAGACGTCTGGTAATACGGTGTATTACAGTTGGTCTGCGTGCGGAGACGAATGCTGAATACCAATAGCAGCAAGCACTACATGCGGACACTGCGACAGCTAGACCAAACCACAACAGTGCACTACAGCCACACTCGTAAACACGGTCGTCATCGTAAACGTGTCCCTGCAGATGCTGGTCGCCGACCGTGGCCCGTGTTTGTTACAACACGCAACTGAACGTCGGAGGTTTCAAGCGTCAACTTTAGGTTACAGTATCTCCGGATGTAATTAACATATTACAATTCGACAAACGGCACTGATTACGTATTTCAGATGTGCTAACAAAACTGACGTGATTCCATTTTAAAAAAAACTTCATGATCACTGTAATTAATGAAATCCTTACGTGGGTGCACGTAAGTCGTGTTCTCACGAAAATGCTCTACTTGTTTATTCCAGTTAAATCTACTGAAAAAACGGTTGCTTTAAAAAATTGAGACCACCTTTCATCCAATAGCTTTTCCTTTGAATGTCGTCTTCAGTACGGCAATCTATTCATTGTGATATCCTCTACAGTTTGAAAATAAGACTGGGATTGCCACAGTACTATATCAGTAGCCAGAACAGTCGCAGCTACAAGCTATCAGCCATTTGTCTTTCTGAAACAAAGAACCATGTGTTTGGAAACACAAAACCTTAACAGAGAGAAGAGAGATAATACCTTTTTGTTAGAGCCGTATTCGAACTGGCTTCTAGCTCATTCGAGATAAAGCACTTACTCCGGTTAGATAAGGATCGCTGTTGGACTGGAGCTTCGCGTTTAACCAGGTAGGAAGTGATCTGACGGTGACGCCTTCAAAGGGTGAACAAAAGCTGTTAAAACGAAGTCGGAAAACTCATTCAGACCTGCTCGTATTTTAAGAACTAAACCTACCTTCATATATGTTGTATAATGCTGCTGAGACAGTTCAGGAAGAAATGGAGACCTGTAGTGGGTTCGTCTATGCACGTCGCACCGGCATTCCCTACACTATATTTTGGTTGGCACATAGGGGTATTCTCCGATGCTATCCGTACAAAATCCGTCGGCATCATGAACTGTTACCTGGCGATTTAGTGAAGCGGAGGGCATTTGCGGTGTGGGCGTTTCAAAAGATGGCGGAAGATGACGATTGGTTGAGTAACGTGTTGTGCACCGACGAAGCTCATTTCACGCTCCGAGGGTCTGTCAACGCCCACAACTGCAGAACTTGGGCTACCGAAAATCCTATAACTGTCGTGAAAACTCCATTGCACGACGAGAAAGTCACGGTATGGGTTGGATTTACCACATCTACCGTTATCGCCCTTTTTTCTTCGAGGAAATGCGTAATTCCGTTTTTGTAACTGCTATCGTGACGGGTGAGAGGTACGCCGAAATGTTACAGAATCGCATTATTCCCAGCATGGCTGATAAACACCTGCTGGAACTTACGATGTTTATGCAGGATGGCGCTCCACCCCATAGTGCTAGATGCGTGAAAGATCTCTTGTGCGCATCGTTTGGTGATGATCGTGTGCTCAGCCGCTACTTTCGTCATGCTTGACCTCCCAGATCCACAGACCTCAGTCCGTGCGATTATTGGCTTTGGGGTTACCTGTAGTCGCAAGTGTAGCGTGATCGACCGACATCTCTAGGGATGCTGAAAGACGACATCCGACGCCAATGCCTCACCATAACTCCGGAATTGCTTTACAGTGCTGTTCACAACATTATTCGTCGACTACAGCTATTGTTGAGGAATGATGGTGGACATATTGAGCATTTCCTGTAAAGTACATCGTCTTTGCTTTGTCTTACTTTGTTATGCTAATTATTGCTATTCTGATCAGATGAAGCGCCATCTGTCGGACATTTTTTGAACTTGTGTATTTTTTTGGTTCTCATAAAACCCCATGTCGTTCCAAGCATGTGTGTCAATTTTTACCTCTCTATTTACATTATTCCGTGATTTCTTCAGTTTTCAAATTTATACCGACTTTTTGATCACCCGGTATTTGCGTATGTCATGCTAAACCAGTCCACCTCTGTCTTTGTGGGGGCGTTCGACTCGGACGTATACGGGTTCGAATCCTAGTGGTGCAAAATTTTCATTGACAGTATTTGGCTGGCAAAGGGAAGCATAGGGCTCCTGATCACCGGCCTTTCCGCCATTGTCCTAGATTAAGTTCCAAATCTCTCCGTAGTGTCTCATGAAGTGAGGTCACTTGCTACTGGTCCATCTGCCAGATGCGAACGTTAAGCTCGGCGGACAGTCATTCGCACGACACAGACACTTGGCACTTTCTGTCAGTGCCGAGGAAGGCGATGGTCAAATCATTCGCTCCAACTGCCCAGAACATTCTTCAAACTAGTCGCGAACAGTTGTGGTCCAGTGACATGGCACACGGACGTCCATAAAAAATCCATCGTCTAATGGCTGCACATGGTCTTCAAGTAGCCGAATATAACCGTTTCCAGTCAATGAAAGGTTCGGTTGGACCAAAAGACACAGTCCGTTCCATGTAAACACAGCCACAATATTATGGAGCCACTAAAAGGTTGAACAATACCTTGTTTACAAGTTGGGTCCATGGCTTCATGGGGTCTGTCCCACTTTCAAACTACACAATCAACTCTTAGCAACTGAAATCGGGACTTGTCTGACCACGCCACCGTTTTCCAGTCGTCTAAGGTCCCACCGATATGTAGTCCAGGAGAAGCCCTGCAGGCGATGTCAGGCTGTTAGCAAAAGAATTCGCATTGGCCGTCTGCTGCCATACCCCATTAACGCCCCAGGCTGCGTCAAACGGTCCAGACGAATACGTTCGTCGTACGTCCCACATTGATTTCTGCGGTTATTTCACACACTGTTGCTTGTCTGTTAGCACTGAAACTCTATTCAAATAACGCTGCTCTCGACCGTTAAGAGAAGGCCGTTAGCCACAGTGCTGTCCTTGGTTAGGGGTAATGCCTGTGTAGTATTCTCGGCACACTCTTGACACTATGGATCTCGGAATATTGTAATCCCCAACGGTTTACGAAATGGAATGTCGTACGTGTCTATCCAACTACCATTCCTCATTCAAAATACACTCCTGGAAATGAAAAAAAGAACACAATGACACCGGTGTGTCAGACCCACCATACTTGCTCCGGACACTGCGCGAGGGCTGTACAAGCAATGATCACACGCACGGCACAGCGGACACACCAGGAACCGCGGTCTTGGCCGTCGAATGGCGCTAGCTGCGCAGCATTTGTGCACCGCCGCCGTCAGTGTCAGCCAGTTTGCCATGTCATACGGAGCTCCATCGCAGTCTTTAACACTGGTAGCATGCGCGACAGCGTGGACGTGAACCGTATCTGCAGTTGACGGAGTTTGAGCGAGGGCGTATAGTGGGCATGCGGGAGGCCGGGTGGACGTACTGCCGAATTGCTCAACACGTGGGGCGTGAGGCCTCCACAGTACATCGATGTTGTCGCCAGTGGTCGGCGGAAGGTGCACGTGCCCGTCGACCTGGTACCGGACCGCAGCGACGCACGGATGCACGCCAAGACCGTAGGATCCTACGCAGTGCCGTAGGGGACCGCACCGCCACTTCCCAGCAAATTAGGGACACTGTTGCTCCTGGGGTATCGGCGAGGACCATTCGCAACCGTCTCCATGAAGCTGGGATACGGTCCCGCACACCGTTAGGCCGTCTTCCGCTCACGCCCCAACATCGTGCAGCCCGCCTCCAGTGGTGTCTCGACAGGCGTGAATGGAGGGACGAATGGGGACGTGTCGTCTTCAGCGATGAGAGTCGCTTCTGCCTTGGTGCCAATGATGGTCGTATGCGTGTTTGGCGCCGTGCAGGTGAGCGCCACAATCAGGACTGCATACGAACGAGGCACACAGGGCCAACACCCGGATCATGGTGTGGGGAGCGATCTCCTACACTGGCCGTACACTTCTGGTGATCGTCGAGGGGACACTGAATAGTGCACGGTACATCCAAACCGTCATCGAACCCATCGTTCTACCATTCCTAGACCGGCCAGGGAACTTGCTGTTCCAACAGGACAATGCACGTCCGCATGTATCCCGTGCCACCCAACGTGCTCTAGAAGGTGTAAGTCAACTACCCTGGCCAGCAAGATCTCCGGATCTGTCCCCCATTGAGCATGTTTGGGACTGGATGAAGCGTCGTCTCACGCGGTCTGCACGTCCAGCTCGAACGCTGGTCCAGCTGAGGCGCCAGGTGGAAATGGCATGGCAAGCCGTTCCACAGGACTACATCCAGCATCTGTACGATCGTCTCCATGGGAGAATAGCAGCCTGCATTGCTGCGAAAGGTGGATATACACTGTACTAGTGCCGACATTGTGCATGCTCTGTTGCCTGTGTCTATGTGCCTGTGGTTCTGTCAGTGTGATCATGTGATGTATCTGACCCCAGGAATGTGTCAATAAAGTTTCCCCTTCCTGGGACATGAATTCACGGTGTTCTTATTTCAATTTCCAGGAGTGTATGTTAATTGCCTTCGTGCGGCCATAATGACGTCGGAAAGCTTCTCTCATGAACGACCTGAGTACAAATTACAGCTCCACCAATGCACTGTCCTTTCGAAGTTTGTGTACGCGTTACTACCGCAATCTGCATATGTGAATATCGCTGTCCCGTCACTTATGTCACCTCAGTGTAATCGGTATTAATCGAAGCGAAAGTGGCTAGTTGTGCTCACATTCGAACATCCAACCATCGGAATTTCTCTGATGCTTGAATGGTATGTTGGGATAGTATTAAATATTAACAATGACAATTCTGCTCTTTTCTCCACAATCTGGAGTTGTCTCGTCTCGTACCTTCTACGACTCCGATTGTCGCTGCACTGGTGGCCAGTGTCTCAACAGGGATCCCCGGCGAGGAACCCTCTTCTAGACGGAAGCTTCGTCTAACCACTGATGCTGCCTGGGTAAACGTCCACCATAACATGCAGTCTGCTAATAAAGGCGAATTATCTCCTCGAACTTTCCCATATGACAATTTCAATCTCCCTTCTTTATATGACGCGTACTAACCACGTTTTGTGTTGTCGATGAGTTTGGATTTCGGGAACTTAAAGGCATGAGAGGGGCAGTTCTGACGTTACACTTGATAATTATGTAAAATGGTGCTAGAGTTTTGAAATTCTCGGGTAAATAGGTGTAAGGTGACGGTAAAGACGGGTAATACACAATGTGTACAAAAACCGGGAGGGGACAATGAGCATGTAGACAAAGAATGACGTGCACGGAACAAAAAGGGTGTAAGATACTCTTTCGGCCGTGCTATTCAGTCTGTACACCGAAGAAGCAATGGCAGAAAGTTTCAGGAGTGTCATTAAAATTCTAGGTGAATTTGTACCAAAGATCAGATTCGCTGTTGACATTGCTTTCCTTGGAAAATAAAAAAGTATTACAAATTCAACTGCAGGTGAACTGAAAGAGGGCGTCAGTAATGACGGGTAGCAGAAGTGAGATTAGTGACAAATTTAGCTTTAAAACTGGTGACGACGAGGTAGGTGAAATAAAAGAATCCTTCCGCTTTGGAAGCAAAATAACACCTGAAGGACGAAATAAACGAGTATAAAAAGCATACCAGGACAGACAAAGAGGACATTCCTGGCGAAAGACGTATGCTTCGATCGAATAGCGCATCTAATCTAAGGAAATACTTTTTGAGAATGTACGTTTGGGGCATAGCCTGGTTTGGACAGTAGCAAAACCGGAATAGAAGGGAATCGAAGGGTATGAGATGTGGTGGTTAAAGACTTGCTGGTTCCCATTTGGAGGGCAATACGGCACTGATTCTGCATGACATGCGTTAGACATGCTCTTGGTTCGTTTCTGGATGCGTTAAGCTCCAGATGTCTACACACAAGGCACGCATTTTCTGCATATTACAGGGTAGTGGCTTGTGTGCGCGGAACAGGTGAACGATAGTGTCCAAGATTTGTTCCATCGTGTTTAGACCGACGACAGCTTGAGTTCACTATCGCTTTCATGAAACCACTGAAGCGCCTTTCTGGCGTTGTGGTGCAGACAGCTTTCGTGCTGGAAGATGCCGTCGCCGTGGGGGAACACATCAAACACGAAGGGATACAGATGGTACGAAATAATGACATTGTTCGTATCTGTCACATTGCCTTTCATTACCACCACAGGTCCCGGGTCTGATGATGTATTCGGACACGACAATCAGCCTGGCGTAACAAGAAACGTCGTACTTCCGACAAGGGGATACATTTTTATTGATTCGCGGTTCAGTTTAGACGGTGAAGTGTCAACTGCGATAGTAACTGACGATGTTGTTGGGACAGCACGCAAACGCTGCTACTGCAGAGCCCCATGTTTAACACTGTGTTCTGAACGGTGTGCTGCGAAACACTAGTGCTTGCGTCAGCACTGTATTCTGTCCAGAGATCTGCCGCATATCGCCGTCCATCCTGCTTTACAGAGAGGGTAAGCCTGCGACCTCCACGTCCTGTGATGAGGCGTCGACACCCAACACCTTGTCGCCAACTCTTTGTTTCACCGTCCTTCAACCCTTTTATCCGACGTTCACGAGAGTTAAATACTAGCAGCGGACCAGCTTCGTCGTCTCTGAATTACTTATATCGGTGGATTTCTCCATTTGGTATCCGTATCGTCGCTAGAAAGGTTTGGCTCATCAGCGGATCTAGATGTACACTCATGCTCAGAAATTAAGGATAACTGCAGAATGTGATGCCACACAACGTAGCACTACACAAAACTGGCGCTAATAGCATAGGCACTTGGGGAACACACACGCCACAGATCTGTAAGTCCACAGTATTGGTGATAAGTTGAGAAAACGGTCCCGAAACACATATGCTACAAAACCCCACTGTTTCCTGTACATGTATCCTTACATCAATATGGGATATGATCACCATGCACATGTTCACAGGCTAGCACAATGGGTTGGATTACTCTGTATCAGGTGGGCGAGCAGCTGCTGGGGTATAGCCTCCCATTCTTGCACCAGTGCCTGTCGGGTTTGAAGACGTGCAGCGATACGTCGACCGAGAGTATCTCAGACGTGCTCAATGGGTTTTAGGTCTGGAGAACAGGCAGACCACTCCATTCGACTGATATCTTCTGTTTCAAGGTACTCCTCAACGATGCCAGCTCGGTGGGGCCGTGCGTTATCATCCATCAGGAGGAAGGTGGGACCCACTGCACCCCTGAAAAGGCGGACATACTGGTGCAAAATGACGTCCCGATACATCTCACCCCTTACAGTTCCCCTGTCAAAGACAGGCAGGGGTGTACGTGCACCAATCACAATCCTACCTTACACCATCAAACCACAACCTCCATACAGGTCCCTTTCAAGGACATTAAGGAGTTGTTATCTCGTTCCTGGTTAACGCTAGATGAAAATCCTGTGAGAATCACTGTTCAGACTATACCTGGACTCGTCCATGAACATAACCTGGGACCACTGTTCCAATGACCATGTGCTTGACACCAGGCTTTCCGGACTCTTCTGTGACCAGGGGTCAGTGGAATGCACCTTGCAGGTATTCGGGCGAATAAACCATGTCTGTTCAGTCGTCTGTAGACTGTGTGCCTGGAGACAACAGTTCCAGTGGCTGTAGTAAAGTCCCGAGCAAGGCTACCTGCAGTACTCCGTGCCATCTGCGAGTACTGATGGTGTGATATCTTTCTTCTTGTGGTGTTGTACACTGTGGACGTTCCGCACTGTAGGTCTGGACACGTTTCCTGTCTGCTGAAATTGTTGCCATAATCTTGAGATCTCACTTTGTGGCACACGGAAGGTCCATATGCTACGACCTCCTGTGTTTGACCAGCCTCCGGTCGCCTTGGTATCGTACCCCTCATAACATCATCAATATGCGTTCTTTGAGCCATTTTCAAGTCACAGTCACCATTAGTACGTCTGAAAACGTCTGCACACACACACGCTGCACAGTACTCTGACATGCACCAACAAACCTGTGTGTATGTGGACTGCTGCCAGCGCCACCGTGCGATAACCGCAGGTCAAATGCAACGCATGGTCATACCCCGAGGTGATTTAAACCCTCCAAACCTCCCACCGGAGCGTTGTTTCACCGTGTATCAGCATTACCCTTAATTTATAAGCATGAGTGTAGATACGAAGGTTGCCCACAAAGTAATGCACCACATTTTATTTTCTTAGGCGAAAACAATGCTACAAATGCGAAACGTTACGTATATATTATTTGTAATCTCCCGAGTGAGCGCGCCAAGTTTTCATCACTTCCGACAGATTGGGTTGCGGCAGGACAGTTTCAAAATGACATCTGTAGGTGATATATCTCACAAGTGACGTGCCATCGTTGAATTTCTTACTGCAGAGAAAGAAACTGTGGAGAACATTCACATACGATTGTGCAAAGTCTATGGAGCGTCTGCTGTAGACAGAAATACATATAGTCACTGGGCACGGAGGGCGGAGCTCCAGGATTTGCAGCGGTCGGGGAGACCATCCACTGCTATCACGCCTCACATGTTGCAGCAAGGTGACGGCGTCATTCGCGAGGACAGACGCATTACGACTCGGCGGTTGGCGCTGCATCTGTCAACCAGCGAAAGAAGTGTGGATGCAATTATCCGCACTCTTGGCTATTCAAAAGTGTGTGCAACATGGGTCCCGTGATGTCTAACTGTGGACCACAAATCACAAAGAAAAAACATTGGTATTGATTTGTCGCCACCTTTTGAAGCTGAGGAGGAAGGCTTCTTGTCGCTGATTATGACAGGTGATGAAACATGGGTTCACCATTTTGAACCCGAAACAAAACGACGGTGGATGGAATGGCGCCATTCCCACTCCCCGCAGAAGAAAAAAATTCAAAGCAACTGCTTCCACGGGCACCGTGTTCTGGAACTGTGAAGGTGTGCTTCTCATTGATGTGGTGCCAAGAGGCGGGACCATTAATTCAGAAGCATATGTCAACACATTAACAAAACTCACGACGCTCTTCCAGCGACTTCGGCGCCACAGTAACCCAGGAGATGTTTTGCTGCAACAAGATAAAGCTCGAACCCACACAAGTCTGAGGACTGCTGAACACATCGCAAAACAGGGTTGGACAGTGAGCCGTGGCGCCATTGAGTTAGTAAACTGTTCTGCCTGGCGCCACTGGCTCAGGTGTAATATCGACTATCCCTTTTGCGGCACCAGCGCTAGTATCTATGAGGAAGAATTAGTATTAGAAGGTTCTTGCTTGCTGATATATATATATATATATATATATATATATATATATATATATATATATATATATATATACTCCTGGAAATTGAAATACGAAAACCGTGAATTCATTGTCCCAGGAAGGGGAAACTTTATTCACACATTCCTGGCGTCAGATACATCACATGATCACACTGACAGAACCACAGGCACATAGACACAGGCAACAGAGCATGCACAATGTCGACACTAGTACAGTGTATATCCACCTTTCGCAGCAATGCAGGCTGTTATTCTCCCATGGAGACGATTGTAGAGATGCTGAATGTAGTCCTGTGGAACGGCTTGCCATGCCATTTCCACCTGGCGCCTCAGTTGGACCAGCGTTCGTGCTGGACATGCAGACCGCGTGAGACGACGCTTCATCCAGTCCCAAACATGCTCAATGGGGGACAGATCCGGAGATCTTGCTGGCCAGGGTAGCTGACTTACACCTTCTAGAGCACGTTGGGTGGCACGGGATACATGCGGACGTGCATTGTCCTGTTGGAACAGCAAGTTCCCTTGCCGGACCAGGAATGGTAGAACGATGGGTTCGATGACGGTTTGGATGTACCGTGCACTATTCAGTGTCCCCTCGACGATCACCAGAGGTGTACGGCCAGTGTAGGAGATCGCTCCCTACACCATGATGGCGAGTGTTGGCCCTGTGTGCCTCGGTCGTATACAGTCCTGACTGTGGCGCTCACTTGCACGGCGCCAAACACGCATACGACCATCATTGGCACCAAGGTAGAAGCGACTCTCATCGCTAAAGACGACACGTCTCCATTCGTCCCTCCATTCACGCCTGTCGCGACACCACTGGAGGCGGGCTGCACGATGTTGGGACGTGAGCGGAAGGCGGCCTAACTGTGTGCTGGACCGTAGCCCAGCTTCATGGAGACGGTTGCGAATGGTCCTCGCCGATACCTCAGGAGCAACAGTGTCCCTAATTTGCTGGGAAGTGGCGATGCGGTCCCCTACGGCACTGCGTAGGATCCTACGTTCTTGGCGAGCATCCGTGCGTCGCTGCGGTCCGGTCCCAGGTCGACGGGCACGTGCACCTTCCGCCGACCACTGGCGACAACAACGATGTACTGTGGAGACCTCACGCCCCACGTGTTGAGCAATTCGGCGGTACGTCCACCCGGCCTCCCGCATGCCCACTATACGCCCTCGCTCAAAGTCCGTCAACTGCTCATACGGTTCACGTCCACGCTGTCGCGGCATGCTACCAGTGTTAAAGACTGCGATGGAGCTCCGTGTGCCACGGCAAACTGGCTGACACTGACGGCGGCGGTGCACAAATGCTGTGGAGCTAGCGCCATTAGACGGCCAACACCGCGGTTCCTGGTGTGTCCGCTGTGCCGTGCGTGTGATCATTGCTTGTACAGCCCTCTCGCAGTGCCCGGAGCAAGTATGGTGGGTCTGACACACCGGTGTCAATGTGTTCTTTTTTCCATTTCCAGGAGTGTATATATACGGGGTTCACTGGCCCTAGACGGGAACACGAAGTTTGGGGATTGGCGGTAGCGTCGCGACAAGAGGTGGTGACGAGGTCCGAGCGGACGAAGCCACGAGCTCTGCAAGGAGGGCCTGCGCAGAGCGAGGATACCGGAGTACTTAACTGGAGTCAGCGTCGACTACAAACAGCAGGCAGACATCCCGTCGGTTAGTTGGCAACCGCTCGTGGCCTGGCTGCCCTCTTCTACCTGGCTCTCACCGGCACCACTCAGTAACTGCGTCGAAGCACAGTGTATCCATGGAAACGCTTGCTGAGAAAGGAGAGTAACATTCTGTAATCCTCGTGGTGATTTGTGTCATTGTCTACCTGCCCTCCTTATTATTTTCTGGTTTGTATCCGACCCTCAGACTTTTATTCGGTCGGCTCTTTGGTCGTCAATATAGACAGTAGTGTTGTACTAAGACACCAGTTGTCGTTTCAAAATTTGTGCCGGCATTATATTACTGGTTTGTATCCGATCATTGATGTTCTAATAAATCAGCTCTTGGTCGTAAATACCGCCGGAACAATTGTACTAGGGAACAAATCGCCGTTAACCAAAAGAGGAGGCTTGTGGTTAGATTTAGCTGTTAACCGTTTCAATTCTTTGATTGTAAATGCTTTTCTCAGTCATTAGCTATAATCTGAACAACCGGTTGTACTAATCTGTTAGTTTCTATGTTCGAAAGAACGGTCACTATTGCTGTATTTTACCTGGATCTTGTGGTTCCCCAGAGTGAGTTCTCTTGTAATCAGTGTTCACAAGTAATGTTTTTATAACATTTCTTCAGAGCGATCTTAATAACTGACAATCAGTTTAACTTTGAAAATATTAACAGCCAACTGTCACCAGGGCTTTAGTCAAAATAAAATTGTCAGAAGGAACGTGTTGGGGTCGATTCGCACCTTGGTTGCTGAAATTAAGAGGTTGGTTGCTCTGAAGTAAGCCATATCATTGTCATATTTTTTTTCCAATCAGATTAATCTTTAAGTACAGTTGCGCATCTTAATCTCGAACCTTTCGACAAAAGCTTTGAAATTAAAAGTTACGTCACCTGTTTTGAGTAACTAAACCTCTCTTGTCATCAGTGGTGCCTATATAGTTTTCATGTGTTGCTGAAGGGCACTTAATAAGATTGTGTCCAACGCGACAATAAACACCGCTGGTCCACCGAATAACGGACGGGCTGCAGGTCTGGCCGTCTTGTAATCAATGTCATATTGTTTGCTGTTTTTTCAATAAAGCACCTCAGATATTTTTTGTAAAGATTAAAAGCTTATTCAACTCAAGGTTTAAGGTCAAAAGAATTTCGCAAATTTGTTCATTTTGTCAAAGAAAATTTTATGGTTAAATGCTTCGATTATCTGTAAAACACAGTGAATATATTGTTAAATAAACAGGTTGTGTGAAAAGCAAGTTATATTGGTGGGTCCTCCCTTCCACGGTTTCCTTAATTCCAGTATGTACCATGTATCAGACAGTGTTACCGCATCCACTCTACAGACCTGACCTCCGCTTGCTTGGACCATTAAAGGGTGCCACACGTGGAAGACATATTGAGGAAATTGAGGAGGTGATTCACACAGTTAATCAATGGCACCGCCACCAGGACAAGGATTGGTACCAATGGGGCATAAACGCCCTTGTTTCTCGCCTTAGAAAGACCATAGAACGGAGTGGAAATTACTTGGGAAAGTAGGGTGTGTAGATAAAACACCATTCTTTCGTATGTGTAATTCTCACTGTGTTCAATAAAGAATTGTTGAAGAAAAAAATTCGGTGCATTACTTTCTGGTCAAGCCTTGTACATGAGAGCGTATGTCATAGACCAGTACGCAGTTAAGTACACAAAACCTGTTCATGTTTTTCCGAGCCAGTAGCAACTCGAATTGCTGGTGGACGGCGAACTACTGAAGCAGAAGAGAGATTTTCCCGGTTGCAGCGTTCGTTTATCGGCAACGCTCTCCCGCCGTCCCCGCAGAGCGGAATTTTTGGTCCCGCTCTCACGAGCCGCCACTGTCGCAAGTTTACCGGCGACTGTGACGCGTGCTTTCATCTCGCGCTTTGCCTTGCGTCAGACCTTTGGGGCGCTTGTTCGCTCCCGAGGTGTGTCAACAGCGGCTCCAGCGCGACGGCTGCCGAAAAGAGCACTTTGATCGACTAGCGTGTCCCCAGCCTCCTGCCTTTAGGCAACCCACCTCACTCGTGCATTCAAACCACCGTTAGCACCAAAACCCTCGAACACCAACTTTCATCGTCGAATTTCTTAGCAAGCAGTGAGAAAAGCTGGGAAAGAAGGCGCTTTGTAACAACAATTTGGGAGCTCTTAAAAATAAAATAAAGACTAGTGTAACTGTTAACAAGTTTGTTTGCTTGGCCATCCTCCGCAGCAAGCACAGAAATACTTGTTTTGTAAATAAAACCGGCCTGAGCTACAACTTAATTTATTTTTCCCAGAAGAGTTTCGCCTGCTTCTTGCTCAAAGGCATCATCAGTGGGATGGTTTGCTGTAACCAGCGTTTCCTCTCATCTGGTCTGGAGATCACACAACCACTTTATTTCCGATACATAAGCACAATTTTGTATTCCCAACTTTTTCATACTGTTAGCCATGTTACTCCTTCTTTTTTGTTGTGTACTATTATTCTTTTGACACCCTATATTGCTATTTCTTCGGACACTGTGCTTTTAACAGCGTAAATATTGTAACTTCATTACATAAAGAAGGAGAAACGTGGTGAGCAGTGTGAAAAATGAACAAAAACTTATTAATGAAGAATGAAATTTTGAAAATACTGTTTACTAAGTGACGTATTTAAATGACTAGCACTGCAAGATCACAGGTTAACGTAAGCAAGAGATCAGCAATTGGAGCCGGCCGCCGTGGCCGAGCGGTTCTAGGCGCTTCAGTCCGGAACCGAACGACTGCTACGGTCGCAGGTTCGAATCCCGCCTTGGGCATGGATGTGTGTGATGTCCTTAGGTTAGTTAGGTTTAAGTAGTTCTAAGTTCTTGGGGACTGATGACTTCAGATGTCAAGTCCCACAGTGCTCAGAGCCATTTGAACCATTTGAACCACCAGCCATTGGAAACGCGAAATGCTGTCATAATAACAGTGTAAACGACAGAACGTTGATTTGCAAGCATGCAAACGTGCATTCCTTGTATTGTACAAGTGCAGAATTTGTCAGTGTGTGGACTGGAGGTCCGTGTCTGTCGCACTTTGTCGGTCAGTACAGGGACGATGAATGCTATCTGTGGATGATGCTGGAGTTGTCGTCCGATGGTGTCCCCTATGTGCTGGAGTGGAGACAGATCTGACGAGCGAGCAGGCCAATGCAACATGTCGACACTCTGTAGAACGTGTTGGGTAAACGGCGGTATGTGGGCGACTGTTGGAAAACACCTGTTGATGAATGGCAGAACGACAGATCGAATCTCCATAGTGACGCACAAGTTTCCACACAGAGTGCGTGGGATAGCTACGAGAGTGCGCGTGCTGTCATACGAAATGCACCCCAGACCACAACTCCAGGTGTAGTTCCAGCAGGTCTAGAAAGCAGACCCCCAAGTGGCTTCAATGACACCGATGCAGAACCAGATGTCATCAGGAAACACAACAGACCTCCACCCTACCCTCCAGTGAACTGTGGCTCTGCACCACTGAAGTGGCAAATGGCGGTGGTTAGGGGTGAGTGGAATGCATGCCACGAGGCGTCAGGCACGGAGCTGTGCTTGAAGTAACCGATTTGTAACAGTTCTTTTACTGTGGTGTCAACTGCTATTCAGATTGCTACTGCAGATGCGGTACGATGGACCAGAGTCATATGCCTACCACGATGTCTTACACCTATATAAAGGCACGTGGCCGCCCGGAGCCCGGTCTTCTTGCGATTGTACACTCTTGTGAACACCACTGCCAGCATTCAACTACTGTGGCCATATTCCTACCAAGACTTCCTGCAGTATCAGAGAAGTAGCCGTATTACACGACCTCGTTCAAGCCTAATGAACTTTTGACATTGCGTCTTTGTCACCTTAAAGGCGTTCTT
Source organism: Schistocerca gregaria (assembly GCF_023897955.1). NCBI lineage: Eukaryota > Metazoa > Arthropoda > Insecta > Orthoptera > Acrididae > Schistocerca > Schistocerca gregaria. The sequence goes on along the minus strand of NC_064925.1, from coordinate 472,786,586 downwards.
GATTAACACGATCTCACCACGTCCAGTCCCACAGGTAATTAACGCTCACGACTGTTACAGCGTTTATTTAAAGCAAAGTAGCGCCACTCTTTTGCGACTGTTGAGAAATTGCAATAAACATCATCTTTCAGATGTAAAACACGCTTACCAACTTTCGTTTATGACACACACTTCCTTGGTGTTGCGACTTTTTATTAAAATATAAAACTTTTCATATTGTTATTATTAAAATGATTATAGAGACATCTTCTAAAATAAATATTGCTAAAACTGCCTAAGCAGTTCACAGTATTGCAATGTAAAGGTATCTACTGACCGGAAATAATCTGGGAGAAAGGGAGTGAAAGGGGGGGGGGTGTAATTGTAGCATGAGGATTAGTATTTTGGGATGCGTGTGTTGCGGGAATGTGGGTGGTAAATAAACATAGGACTCAGGGTACGTGTACCCATAGTCTGTAAGGCGAAAGAAGAAACTTGAGAGTTAACGTATTCTTTGTGCAACTGCTTCACACGTTTACAACTAAGTGTAACGTGAACTTTCGTCTCTACATGAGATCATCGGTGTTGCCATAGCTCCATAGGCGACTATCATTAAGAAACTTGTAGCTTCGGTGTTACTAGAAGCAGCTTCAAGTAGCTGAAATCTGGCAACAGGTGTGAGAGATCTTCTTTCGCTATTCATACTACAGAAAGACCTCCGCACGCAATGATTATCAACAGCAAAGAGTAGATGCAATGGAAAAGGAGGAAGTCCCCTGATGTGTGAGATGTCAGACTAGATCACTTACGAGTTATAAATGTCAGATCTGGCATCACCGGCTGGTACAGGGAATCTGTTACGAATATGTAGGGAGAGGAAATGAAAAGAGTGTAGGCCCTGAAAGATGGCAATGAAAATGCCATAATGATAATGATGTGTGGTGGGCATTTCAGAGAGCGTATTGGCGCTGGTGAGGGGAGGGGCAGGAAGGGTGTTCCGTGTCTATGCAGAAACCGAGAGAGGGGTAAGTAGGTGTGCGACTGAAAAACGGAGAGGGAGAGGCGGTTGCGACGGGGGATGGGATTAAATATGTATCTGTATCTGCCACAGTCACTAATTAAAAGTGTGTATCATCTGTTAATGAGTCGTTAGGCGGTTTGAAACCAGACGTGGAACAATAAAAATGAAACCATCACGAAAGGCGATTGATTGGAGTTGAAAACCTCTATTCACCACAGTCGCAGTGCCCCATATCCATAATGGTTGAAAGTTTCACATCTGAGAATTAGTTCTGAAATTCTATTTAACGTACCTAAAGCACTCAAAATCATTTTTATTTCTTTTGCCCACCATCCAGTCAACGATGGGAGATGGTTGTAAATTCCGCAGCCTTTCATCATCACGTTTCCTTAATGCCTTTTTGCTAGTATATTGTACATATTGACATCTGTATGCCCCTGCCTCCTGAAAACTGGCTTTTGATGTCTTTCCAAAGCTCATGACTTCCGTGGAAGCAGGCAACTGTAAATGCTGTGGAATGGGGTGAAATTCTCTACTCGGTGGGATGTGAAGTCACGAATTTTCCAAATACCGTGACACTTGTAAACAGGTTTCAGCTCATTTGTCATTTTAACGTAATTTGCTCTGTATTTATATTCCTCTAATACACGCCACTTAACGTCACTGGAATTCCATTTGTGTTCGTTTTGCTGACGGAAACAAGTGATTCTAAGAGCTTTGTGTAGCATGATAATTAATTAAGGATTTTCTCCCGTATATAATACTTGTTTCATACTGAAGGACTAGATACAACATCTCCCGTTCCCGTGGTTATCCACTGAGATCACTGGGCATGTGTCTGACTATAGAATTTAAAAACTTGCTTGCCATAAGAAATTTGTAATTTTTATCGTGTCTCTCTTCCGTAATATAATTTCTATAACAAACAAAGTACAAATTTTTTCGCGCTATCTTTGCCACATAATACTTCTCCAAATTTTTCAGTACTCTTTTCTACATTACTTTATAATATTTCTCTCTCTGAAACTATGTATGTGTCTGTCTCACTCTTTGAAATTTTAGTCAATAGGCAAGTATATTTCATTATGGAGTGGCAGCTTTTTCAGGGCTGAGACACTGTCTGAACAGTTGAAACTTTTTTATAGTATAAAAATGTAAGACAGTCAAATTTTTGTGTTAGTTGAAGCTGGTAGGAATCTCAGCAGAACCTCATCTCCTCTCTGCGGAAACTGGACCTAGATGAGAAGACCAACAGACTAGTCCAGGCCACATTGTGGAACACCACCTTCAAAGTCCAATTTAGAGATGAGCTCTCTGAGAGTTTCATCATTGAAAGGGCAATTAAACAATGTGATGGCCTCTGGTGCATGCTCATCAGCTGTCTGCTGGAGTTTATCAGGGAATGTACTCGCACACTGGAATGAAGATTGGATAGAAGAAAAATAATCTCAGTGTACTCTGCCTAGCCTTTACATTTGACTTGGTCTTGTTGGCCAACAGTATAAGGGAAGCTACTCGCCAACTGCGGAGCCTCTACAATAGTGGTCGTCAAACTTTTTCCCTCATGAGTCATCACTGACAATATGGGATGGCATCTCGGGCCGTATATGTTTTGAACTTAAAAATAACTGGTAACCTACACAAAATGTAGTAAGGACACCATAAATTGGCCGCTGGCCCAGAAAAGTAATCCGGAACGTTTCGTGTCGCCTTCCTTTGTTCCACGCTGCTGCCACCTTCAGCGACCTCAAAGTTGTGACACTGTACTTGCCTGATGAAGTATCGATAAGTAATCAGTATGAGCGGATGATTCATTGTTAATAACAGTAATTGTACTTATATTTAAATTCTCTGTGCAATATGACACATGGTCATAAATGTACTAAACTGTTTGAATGTTATTTGTCTTCTTCTCATTGCGTTTTGTTACACAGTTTTAATTTAATTTCCTTGCTAGAAATGAGTATTGCATTTGAATATGACCATGTCTATAATCCGCATACCTAAATCCATGTTAATGTTAAAATGAATGTGAGTTCCTAAGGGACCTGAGGTCATCGGTCCATAGACTTACTCACTACTTAGACTAACTTAAACTAATTTATGCTAAGAACAACACACACACCCATGCCCGAGGGAGGACTCGAACTTCCGGCGGGAGGAGCGGCGCAGCCCGTGACATGGCCTCCTAGACCGCGTGGTCACTCCACGCGGTAAATCCTTGTTGCTTCGTGAAAAAATTTACCCACAGCAGCTCTTTACTATGAGTCGTATACACACATGCGATTCCAGTACTCAAAGACAACTAATCTAAACCTGCAGTGGCCATCTACTTACTCCCCTGAGGAAAACAACTAACTCAATTTAGCTCATGGCCCAATACATCATCATCAATTAAGCTAAGGCACATCTTAAAATATCTGTGTCTCTGTAAGCTCTTTTTTTTCTTCTGCTGAGCAGGGAAGCTACTCTCACAAGCTCTTAACGTTAGCTGAAATTTTTGGATTCGGCCATTAGTTGCTGGATGCACATTATTATAAAATCCAGCTGAGAACTGCTGACCACACGAATACAGGTTGCAGTTTGGCGACCTCTGCTCTACAGCGTAACAGCTAAGACCGTTTTGAAGCTCAGCATACAAAAATCTGCGTTAATTACTAACATAAAGCGAGCCTCACCTACAATTCCACTAGAAAGCACCTTCATTCGTAAATTCTCTGCAGTCAAATCTTTAGGATACTGAATTTCAGTAAATTCGAGTGAGAAATTGGCGACAGATACCAGGTGTGCCAAGTTGGAGAAGGTCTACCACTCTTGCAAGAGAATTCTAATCTACACGTACCTTTCGAAGAACCTTAACCTCAAACATTACAACTCAGTAATACTGTACGCCTTTGAAGCTACGTCATCAAGACAGGCGGAGCGATAGCGTGCAAGAACAAACGGATCACCATATTGGAATCAGATCTGGAGCAACAAGAAATCCTATTAGAAGCCATGCAGGACCTGTCCGAATTTTGGCAAATCACTCGACAAGTGGCATTCCCAGTGCCCCTCCCCAGCAAAGAGATCACAGGAACCAGCAGACCAAAGTGGCTTACAGCCAGAAAATGAAATATTTCTGGGCTAAGAAGAAGGAGAAGACCCTTGTAAAAAGTCGTAACGAGCCCCATGGTCCTAAAGAAGAACAAGAAGGAGAAGAAGAAGGTATACCAGCGGAAAATGCTCCTATAAGATCATAAAAAGCTGTTTAAAAGACTGAGCGAAAAGTGGGCACCACCTACCTCATTCTACCTCCTTCAGCACGTTTAAAAATTTTCTCAAAGTTTTTGGCAAGCGAAAATGGTCGAGCTCTTTTTAAGATGTTACTCACTTCTCACTCCGACAATCTAACGTAAATGTAATTCACTCACACCCATTAGTCCACCTCTGTAAGTCGCTCTTACCCATCAATTAGAACTTACCCATTCTCGCTCACTCATTAAGACTAACGCATTGCCAATGTCTCTTTGTTTCTCTCCTATGTACTGTCTTCTGTCCCACTAACAACTATCTTCTCAATCACTGTCTTCCTATTGCTCTCTCTTACTTCTACTATCTCATTCATTCATTCCCACTGTTGCTGTATCTCTCACAGCCACTATCTTTCTATTTCTCATTCTCAGAGTCACAGACTCTATCTCTCTTGATCACTGGCCCTCACCCACTTGTATTTCCCCCTTCTCTTTCCTCCTGTGCCACTGGCATGTCTCTTTCAGACTCTGTATGGCCATCTTTTCAGAATGGTTACAGGACCTCGGCTGTTCAGTACAGAAAGTCAAATAAAATACATTTCAGATGTCTAAATAACCAAATTGTTATTTTATTGGGCTACCAATTTCTACGATATATTATGCCATTTTCAGGTCCCGTGACCGATGTGTAGGAAGATTCCAACCTCGTTCAGGTCAAAATAGAGGCCACATTCAAAGACAGGTATCTGTATATTATTGCTACAACGATAACTTCGAACATCATCTGCCCAATAAAATAAGAGTTTGGAAATTTAGACATCTGAAAGGTGTTTGATGTGACATCCTAACTCTTTTTCCTAGCATTGTCATATCACTGTCAAGTATGTTCCAATGTCGCTGCCTCCTTCCCTTTCTCTCACACTGTCATTATCTTATTCTCTCTTTCTATGACACAACCGCTATCTACTATCTATCCATCATCATCATCATCATTTAAGACTGATTATGCCTTTCAGCGTTCAGTCTGGAGCATAGTCCCCCTTATTACATTCTTCCATGATCCCCTATTCCGTGCTAACATTGGTGCCTCTTCTGATGTTAAGACTATTACTTCAAAATCATTCTTAACCGAATCAAGGTACCTTCTCGTTGGTCTGCCCCGACTCCTCCTACCCTCTACTGCTGAACCCATGAGTCTCTTGGGTAATCTTGCTTCTCCCATGCGTGTAACATGACCCCACCATCTAAGCCTATTCGCCCTGAGTGCTACATCTATAGAGTTCATTCTCAGTTTTTCTTTGATTTCCTTATTGTGGACACCCTCTTGCCATTGTTCCCATCTACTAGTGCCTGCAATCATCCTAGCTACTTTCATATCCGTAACCTCAACCTTATTGACAAGGTACCCTGAATCCACCCAGCTTTCGATCCCATACAACAAAGTTGGTCGAAAGATTGAACGGTGCACAGGTAACTTAGTCTTGGTACTCACTTCCTTCTTGCAGAAGAGAGTAGATCGTAGTTGAGCACTCACTGCATTAGCTTTGCTACACCTCGCTTCCGGTCCTTTCACTATGTTTTCATCCTGTGAGAATATGCATCCTAAGTACTTGAAACTGTCCACCTGTTCTAACTTAGTACCTCCTATTTGGCACTCAGTCCCTTCATATCTCTTTCCACTGACATTACTTTCGTTTTGGAGATGCTAATCTTCATACCACAGCTCTTACATTTCTGATCTAGCTCTGAAATATTACTTTTCAAACTTTCAATCGAATCTGCCATCACAACTAAGTCAATCGCATAAGCAAGACTGCTTATTTTGTGTTCACCTATCTTAACCTAATCCAGCCAGTCTATTGTTTTCAACATATGATCCATATATAATATGAACAGCAGTGGAGACAGGTTGCAGCCCCTGCAACTACCCTGAACTCAATTTACCGTCCACTCTAACTGCTGCCTGACTATCCATGTAAAGACCTTTAATTGCTTGCTAAAGTTTGCCTCCTATTCCATAACCTCGTAGAACAGACAATAAGTTCCTCCTAGGAACCCAGTCATATGCCTTTTCTAGATCTATAAAGCATAGATACAATTCCCTGTTCCACTCATAACACTTCTCCATTATTTGCCGTAAGCTAAAGACCTGGTCCTGACAACCTCTAAGAGGCCTAAACCCACACTGATTTTCATCCAATTGGTTCTCAAGTAATACTCGCACTTTCCTTTCAACAATACCTGAGAAGATTTTACCCACAACGCTGATTAAAGAGATACCTCTGTAGTTGTTACAATCTTTTCTGTTTCCATGTTTAAAGATTGGTGTGATTACTGCTTTTGTCCAGTCTGATGGATCCTTTCCCGACTCCCAGGCCATTTCAATTATCCTGTGTAGCCATTTAAGACCTGACATTCCACTGTGTTTGATGAGTTCCGACAATTTCATCCACCCCAGCTGCTTTATTGCACTGCAATCGATTGACCACTTCCACCACTTCCTCAAATGTGGTCCTATTTCCATCCTCATTCCTATCCCATTTTACATTGACATCTGAAACATTACTGATCGTATTTTCACCTACATTGAGCAATTCTTCAAAATATTCCCTCCATCTGCCCAAGGAATCCACAGGATTCACAAGCTGTTTTCCTGACCGGTCCTAAATACTTGCTTCTACGATCTTCCATTATTTATTACTTTTCCGACTTTGCCACTGTCACTATCTCCTTCTCTCGCGGTATAAAAAAAAGGGATTATATTCACATGCCAAAATATCTGGGAAATTTTTTAAATGTGCTCAGGAAGGTAGAATGAGGCAGGTGGTACCACACTATTCAGTCAGAGTCTTTTAAATAAGCAAGAATATATTCGCAATTTTTGTGCTCCGATAAGTGGGGTTTTCCGCTGTTTTACTTCTTTTCCCTGCTGCGGAAAGAAAAGTGTTGGTCAGCGGGATTTTGATAGTTTGCTCACGTCACACTGAAATAATGCAAAACTAATTTTACACCTCAGACTGGATTTTACTTGCAAAAAAATTTTGCATGTGCTTTCGAACTGCAAGATGGGAGTCCCAGAACCCTCATGATAATAACTCAGTTACCTTACTGCAGATTTCTTCGCGCCTTGTCACCGTTCACACCATTTTTCAGCTTAAGCTGGATTTTATGTGCGTCTTTTACGTGTACAAACATGTTAACTTCGAACCTGTGTATCTCGGAAACCGACAACTATACAATTTTCAACGTTGTTTGAGATCGGGATCTTAGGAACATATCGTAAAAATTTCAGCCGTTTGTTGCGCATAGACATCTTGGAACCCGCGGCTCGGGTTTCGTTCAAAAAAATGGTAAAAACTTTTTTGTTGTTTTCTAACGAACAGGCGATGAACTAATGGTGCCTCCATAAGCCGTTTAAGTCCCACCGTAGACCGCATCAGATGCAATAAGAACCAACGGTTTTGCTCCATTTGCCTAAGCAGTAGGAAGTTTGTAGCGTTTATACTTTGACCGCACGTTGTACTGTATTGTACGTTAACCGGGGACCTAGAAACGACGGAGAGGCTCCGTCCCCGCCGCAGCCGCAGTGGTCCACAACCCTAAGACGGCTAGCGCAGTCCACCGCCCCACACCAAACCCAGGGTTATTGTGCGGACCCCCCCCCCTCCCCAAGGGAATGTCTCACACCAGACGATTGTAACCCCTATGTTTGCGTGGCAAGGTAATGGTGGTGTACGCGTACGTGGAGAACTTGTTTGCGCAGCAATCGCCGAAATAGTGTAGCTGAGGCGGAATAAGGGGAACCAGCCCTCATTCGCCGAGGCAGATGGAAAGAACAGATACTATCTTAGTGTATAAATAGTTAACGCTCACCGGCCACTTGACCATCTTCTTCTTCTGTGTGAATGCACAAACGGTGCCCGAACTCTTACGGGAATCGGCAACGCACCGCGAGTAATGAGTGGGGCACTACGAATGTTGTGCGGGACAATAATGTGGGTTACGCGGGAGGCGTGCCAGAGATAAATGGCTCCAATCGCGCTATCCTCTGTGTCCTCGGTGGCTCAGATGGATAGAGCGTCTGGCATGTAAGCAGGAGATCCCTGGTTCGAGTCCCGGTCGGGGCACACATTTTCATCTGTCCCCGTAGACGTCTGTCAACGCCTGTAAGCAGCTAAGGGTGTTCATTTCACTGTAAGATGGAAAACAGCGTAAAAACCATCCACAGACTGGCCGGCTCACCGGACTTCGACACAAGTACGCCGGGCGGATTCGTGCCGGGGATCAGGCGCACTCTCCCACAACGGAAAGCCGTGCGTTAGAGCGCTCGGCTAACTGGTCGGGCATTGTCCGCGTACTATACGATACTTATACTAAGTCGATCGTTCTGTTGGGTATACCAATGGTCCCTAGCCCACTGGCTATCCAGACCACTTGACCGTATCCTTCTATCACCAACAGATCCCGAGGTAGGGGGGCCGGCCGAACCCCGTTTTGATGCGCGTCGTCTTCGGACGTATGAGGTAGGCCACGCAGTCGCGATGGTATCGGTATGTGTGTGTGTGTGACCCCTCTTGGTACGCCGTTTGGCCTCGCCTCGCGCGGCGGCTGCCCCGCGCCTCGCCTGCTCCAGCAGCTCTCGTCCTCGCTGGGTGTTCTCGACTGGCCAGCTGCGGCGCTCCAGGGCAGTGGCCCTCGGCAGCCGGGGCAGGCGGCCGCGACCTTCACCTCGCAGGCGCCACCGCCGGCGCCGCCTCCCACCCGCCGCCCGCCGCGCTGGCGAGCCGCCACGCCGCACCGCGTGACGCAAGCACGAGAAACGGGTCGCCGCTGCCGAGGGTCCCGCTACAGCTGTGCGAGAGCGGCTTTCCACTGCCGTGAGCCAATCGCGAGGCAAACAACGATTTATCATTTTGTGGTCGGACATACGGTGTGTATCAAAAAGAATCACCAGATTTTAAGAAGAATTATAACTATTATCACCAACTGAGACATGTTCGTGAATAAAACAATGCCCTGAATATCGAAAAAAGTTTCTATGGTCACAAATTTTTTGTCATCAGACAACCTGTTTCACTCTATCTCCAAGTCTGTTTAATAAAACAGATCTGAATATGGTCGCACATAGAATGGTACCAGTGCCATCGATTTTAGATCACCATCTTTGTCTTCCGCGATTCAGGTCGGTGGTCGGGTGGTTAACGGAGAGAGAACAGAGACACCGGAGTGGATATTCGCAGGGTCGGAGAGGGCTTGTTGACGTTTACGGTGAGGCCTGTGGTACGACGCCTGTACGCTATTTGCAGGGCCAGCGAGAGATCCCGGCAGTGACTTGATGGGACCTCGGATTTGGTATCGCGGTGCTGCACTGTTATGTTTTGGGGTTTTCCTGCTGCGAGGGCATGTATAGGTTCTTGTTGTTGGCCATTGAAATTGAGATGTGTCTATGACCTGACGGAGGAAATGTGTGATGCTCGCCGCTGTTCCACGTGAAAATGCTTCGTCTGCCTTGTGTCTGTGCAGGAAATTATGTGAAGTAAATAGCTGATACCAGGGCGACATCTTGCTCTCACGCGTAGCTGAATATATTTCGGCACTATTGAATGCTGACGATATCCCACGTGTAAAGCAAATGAGGCCACTTGCGCCATACTAAGGTACTGTTTTACTTTCCGTAAATCTGTATCTGTTATATGTGCATTTATATGCCCTTCTTTAGTTGCAGAAGTTATAAAAGTGTGTAAACAGAGAGCTATGTGGAAAGGGATGTAAAGTTGAAACCCTTCCAATAAGTGAATACATTCGAACCCTGTATTGCTACAGGTCCCTTTCCATACCAGCAACTACCTTGGGTAATAAGTGTTATTCGGAGGTTGTCATGGCACTGTAAGTAATTATTATACTCAAAATTGTTTATTCTGGTTATACTAAATTCGAGATGTAAGGTCGGTTGTGTGCTGCTGTAAATTACTATTGTCTCCTCTGTGTGGCAGCCTAGCATTGTCAGTGGTTTCAATCTTTATTCCTCTCGTATTTCGAGTTTATATTCGTGGGTTTGCTGAAGCTGACACTGTTGAGTTGTAACACCTATAAACAGGCAAGTCAAACTGAGTATCCTACGAGCCCAAGACGATATTCTATTACGTGGTACCTTAGTTTATTATAGGTTAGAAGTGTTTTACGTGTTACTAATATTCTGCTGTTTGCTTTGTCTAAAGAGGTGCTAGTTCCGTGAAGTAGTCGTTTATATTTACGCGTTGTGCCTTTTCATGTTAATTGTTTTTTTAAGAAGCTACAAATGACTCTGTGCATGTTGCAGGTAGCTGAAACTGACGTACTCACGGGGGTCGCGTCCTGACGGGGTTGACAGTCGCCCTTTTTAGTACGGCACATCCGGCTATCTTCCTTCAGTACATTTGCCTCGCTTATATCGTTACTAGGTTTGTCGAGTGGAATTAGGGCTTACTGTAGTCACCTTATGTGTTAAAGTTAAGTATCTCCCTTGCCAGAGCACGAACCTTCGTGGATATAGTCGTATTCTCATTTGTAAAGATGGATAGTGTTATTCATTTGTTCTCGTCACATGTATGAATATTATTTTGTTATATTTAATGTCAGTAAACTGTGTTAGCGAAGTCCGAATTGGGACGTTGTATTCTCCTCTTGTGGAAACAAATTTAAGTCATTTTATTCCTTTTTAGGTAGTCTTTAGATGCGTATATTTTGCCTCCATGTTTGGTGTTTTTATGGCTTTCACGTTAATTAAAATTACAATAAAGGTAAATTTGGCAACGGAGGATTTCGTGTATTTATTAGCTGCTAAGTTCAATGCAGGAACCCCAACAGTCATTAAAGAGCGAAACCGGTAGTCTGATGACAAAAAATGTGTGACCATAGACGTAAAGGAAATTCATTCATATCTATTATGTTATTTGAGACATGTGCATGAACAACATACTGTTGGAAAGAGCAAACTCAAGAGTTTTACACGTTTCCCGCTAGGTAGGAGCAGTGTGCGTACACTGCAGTTCTTGTAAAAATGGTGTCGGGACAACAAAAGCATTTTGTGCTCCAGGTTTCGCGAAGTGCGTGTCAGTAGGAACAGTTCAGCGTGAATTTCGTGCTGGGTATTGTAATACCCATGTCTATATTTTATTCAGAATAATATTCACAAAAGCACTCTGTGTAGAATGCGAAAGAACATCAATACTATTCTCGTGATATTAATAAAAAGGACTTCATCGTTAATAATATAATAAATAATTATTGACAACCATATCATTTCATATTTTATAGAAAAAATTATATCTCGGACAACACCCATGGAAAAAGATAATGGAAATCTCAGTCTTTTGTTATCTATGATTCTTCTAGGTTGTATACATGGAAGATCCCTGGAGATACTAGAGGGTTTCAGATAGATCTTATAATAGAAAGAAAGAGATTTAGGAACCAGATTTTAAATTGTAAGACATTTCCAGGGGCAGATGTGGACTCTGACCACAATCTATTGATTGTGAACTGTAGATTAAAACTGAAGAAACTGCAAATAGGAGGCATTTTAAGGAGATGGAACCTGGATAAACTGACTAAAATAGAGGTTGTACAGAGTTTGAGGAAGAGCTTAAGGGAACAATTGACAGGAATGGGGGAAAAATACAGTAGAAGGAGAATGGGCAGCTTTGAGGGATGAAATAGTGAAGGTAGCAGAGGATCAAGTAGCTAAAAAGACGAGGGCTGCTAGAAATCCATGCGTAACAGAAGAGATACTGAGTTTAATTGAAGAAAGGAGAAAATACAAAAATGCAGTAAATGAAGCAGGCAAAAAGGAATACTAACGTCTCAAAAATGAGATCGACAGGAAGTGCAAAATGGCTAACCAGGGATGGCTAGAGGACAAATGTGAGATTGTAGAGGCTTATCTCACGAGGGGTAAGAAAGATACTGCCTGCAGGAAAACTAAAGAGACCTTTGGAGAAAGGATAACCACTTGCATGAATATTAAGAGCTCAGATGGAAATCCAGTTCCAAGTAAAGAAAAGTAAAGAAGGGAAAGCAGAAAGGTGGAGGAAGTATATAGAGGGTCTATACAGGGGCGATGTTCCTGAGGACAATATTATGGAAATAGAAGAGGAGGTAGATGAAAATGAAATGGGATATACGACACTGCGTGAAGAGTTTGACAGAGGACTGAAAGACCTAAGTCGAAACAAGGACCGGAAGTAGACAACATTCCATTGGAACTACTGACAGCCTTGGGAGAACCAGTCCTGACAAAACTCTACCATCTGGTGAGCAAGATTAATGAGACAAGCGAAATACCCTCAGATTTCAAGAAGAGCATAATAATTCCAATCCCAAAGAAACCAGGTGTTGACAGATGTGAAAATTACCGAACTATCAGTTTAATAAGTCACACCTGCAAAATACTAACGCGAATTCTTTACAGACGAATGGAAAAACTGATAGAAACCGACCTCGGGGAAGATCAGTTTGGAATCCGTAGAAATGTTGGAACACGTGAGGCAATACTGAGCCTACGACTTATCTTAGAAGAAAGATTAAGGAAAGGCAAACCTACGTTTCTAGCATTTTTACGCTTAGAGAAAGCTTTTCACAATTTTGACAGGAATACTCTCTTTCAAATTCTAAAGGTTCCAGGAGTCAAACACAGGGAGCGAAAGGCTATGTACAATTTGTACAGAAAACAGATGGCAGCTATAAGAGACGAGGGACATGAAAGGGAAGCAGTGGTTGGGAAGGGAATGAGACAGGGTTGTAGCCTCTCCCCGATGTTATTCAATCTGTATATTGAGCAAGCAGTAAAGGAAACAAAAAAAAATTCGGAGTAGGTATTAAAAACCATTGAGAAGAACTAAAAACTTTCTGGTTCGTCGATGACATTGTAATTCTGTCAGAGACAGCAAAGGACTTGGAAGAGCAGCTGAATGGAATGGACAGTGTCTTGAAAGGAGAATATAAGATGAATATCAACAAAAGCAAAACAAGGATAATGGAATGTAGTCGAGTTAACTCGGGTGATGCTGAGGGAATTAGATTAGGAAATGAGACACTTAAAGTATTAAAGGAGTTTTGCTATTTGGGGTGCAAAATAACTGATGATGGTCGAAGTAGAGAGGATATAAAATGTAGACTGGCAATGGCGAGGAAAGCGTTTCTGAAGAAGAGAAGTTTGTTAACATCGAGTATAGATTTAAGTGTCAGGAAGTCGTTTCTGAAAGTATTTGTATGGAGTGTAGCCATGTATGGAAGTGAAAAATGGTCGATAAATAGTTTGGATAAGAAGAGAATAGAAACTTTCGAAATGTGGTGCTACAGAAGAATGCTGAAGATTAGATGGCTAGATCACATAACTAATGGATAGGTATTGAATAGAATTGGGGATAAGAGCAGTTTGTGGCACAACTTGACAAGAAGAAGGGCCCGGTTGGTAGGATATGTTCTAAGGCATTATTTGATCACAAATTTAGCACTGGAGGGCAGCGTGGAGGGTAAAAATCGTAGAGGGAGACCAAGACATAAATACACTAAGCAGATTCAGAAGGATGTTGGTTGCAATAAGTACTGGGAGATGAAGAAGCTTACACAGGATAGAGTCTCATTGAGAGCTACATCAAACCAGTCTCAGGACTGAAGTCCACAACAACAACAACTACAATATTATGTTATTTGAAACATGTGCTTCAACAACGTATTGTTGGAAAGAGGAAACTCCCGAGTTTTACATGGTTCCCGCTAGGTAGCAGCAGTGTGCGTTCACTTCAATTCTTGTAAAAATGTTGTCGGGACAACACAAAGCGTTTTGTGTGTCAGTAAAAACAGTTCAGCATAATATTCACGAAAGCACTCTGTGTGCAATGTGAATGAACATTAATCCTATTCTCGTGATATTAATAAAAACGACTTCATCGTTAATAAAATAATACATAATTATTGTCAGGCATATAATTTCATATTTTCCAAAAAAATTATATCTCAGACAACATCTATCTCAATCTTTTGTTATCTATGATTCTTCTAGAAAAAGACTTCTTCTCGTTGGAACTGTTGAACTGATAAGATGTGATTAATGTTTCGTAACACAGAGGTCTGTAAAAAACTGTATTATGTTTAATTTAATATTTGATAAATAGAGATTGTTTGTTATTGAAATGAATCTTCTTTGTTTGGAGATTTATTTCATTTTAATTCTCGTCCTTTATAAATGTTAAATTTTCTGCTCAGCTATAAAAGAGTGCAGCCTTTAGCGCTATTGATCGACAGCGCGGTTTATTGGTACATTCTGAAAAATAAGCGATAAACATTGAGAAATATTTTGAAGTGTTAATGCATATAGTGAAGGTACAAAAAGATTTAGTATATATTATTTGTTAGTAGTAAAACAGGGCCTGAAGCAGAATCTGTAAGTGATTGTTTTATGCCACCTTAGTGAAATATTGCAGCGGCACTATTGAACTGATTTTCTATACAGAAATAAATGTTCTTGGTCATAACTGCGATAATAATTCTGTATTGGTGGCCCAGCACCCACTCTGAGGTAATAAATTCCAGTTATCCTGTGAATACAGTGAACTTACATGAATGTAAACAGCATCTTAAGTGATATAATTCTTATCTGCTTATTTCGTAACAACTCTTATAAAATATTTTGACAGGAAAAACACATAAGTGTAGTATGTGCATGATATTAAGTGACAAAACTGTTCATTTTGCTTAAAGAAAAGTATTGCTACCTCGAATAACATTAGTACTAAATTCAGTAAACGATCAGCAAACTAGTATAGAGGCTGTACTACTTTCCGTACTGAATGATGTTGTTGTCAATATTCATGCAGCACAAGAAATGATTAAGATGACTTATTCTCAGTATCAATGGTAAATGCAGTTGTAAATGCAGAATACTCAATTCTACTAACACGAAATGATGGTCTCTGATATGAAAGGTTGGAAACTAGAAAGTGAAACGCCATTAAAGCCACCTTAATGCAGCTTTGCTATATTCAATAAAGTGAAATGTACTTTTCCTGGGCGCCTTGGCCCCAGACGCTCTAGTTTCCTGAGGGCCTGTCGTTATGTTTCACTTACTTTTCGTTGTTTGCAGACGCGCAGTACTGCTCTGCAATACGAAGCTGAAATGCTGTGTTAGAGTGCAGCATAATCTTGACGGTTACGTGAAAGGCTTTGAGTGTTGTGCGCATAATGTTAATTCCTTTTTAACTGTGAGTTTAAGCAGTCTAGCATGTTTGTGTTTAACGCATTATACATGAAATGCAGCAAAGCTAAATGTCGCGCACATTAAAGTCCGACCAGCTTGATTGCTCTGTTAATGAGAAGATACTCTGGGCTTTCTGTGAGGTTCGCATTGAAATCTTGTTACTGAACTGATTAAAATTCTTTGAAAGCTATTTTCTATTTACATCTGAATTAGAGTTATTTTTTATATAGTGAATCGTGTGAGACCTGGTCCGTGCTGATTGGTCCAGGCTAAAACAAAAACTGTTTCTGCAATGAAATATTAATTCACTTTCGCGTGAAACTCTTAAGCAGATAATTTTCAGTGGGTGAATTCCTGTTTTTAAGCCATGTGGCGTAACTGAAAACTTAAAATTATGTTATTGCCCGTAATGACGTCTTTGAAACAAAATCAGCTCAATATATCAAAACTTCAAATTGTTCAGTAATAATTATGGGATGCCTTTCCCTACACTACTGAAAGGAAAACACAAGTTATCACATTTACAGAATTAATTATTATTATATAAAAAAGGTTCAAATGGCTCTAAGAACTATGGGACTTAACATCTGAGGTCATCAGTCCCCTAGACTTCGAACTACTGAAACCTAACTAACCTAAGGACATCACACCCATCCATGACCGAGGCAGGATTCGAACCTACGACCGTTGCAGCTGCGCGGTTCCGGACTGAAGCACCTAAAACCGCTGGGTCACAGCTGCCAGCTATTATTTTCGTAGGAATCTTTTTTCTTACAGTATTTGTAATAAACACATATCATTCTCATCACAAATCGTCAATGGCGTCCTTCAAGAACAAAACGAAGAGTAGTTTTTTCTCTCTTTCTTCCTCCTTAGAGGACTGTCTATCCATTTTTATCTTTGTTCACAGATTTTCCTTGAAATACATAGTTTTCGTATTATACAATATTTCACTGCAATAATCAGAACACATCGTGTTTGTGACTTTTATCACCGGGCGCGGGGGCCGTGCGGTTCTAGGCGTTTCAGTCCGGAACCGCGCGATTGCTGCGGTCGCAGGTTCGAATCCTGCCTCGGGCATGGATGTTTGTGATGACCTTAAGTTAGTTAGGTTTAAGTCGTTCTAGGGGAGTGATGACATCCGATGTTAAGGCCCATAGTGCTCAGAACCATTTGAACAATTTGAACCATTTGAACTTTTATCAATATTTTCGCTATTACGATCCTTTTCATATTGTCGCACTAGTTTCGTAAATTTTCACAGTATCGTCATAGGGATGGCACAAGGCTATTATACAACAGCACTGAAAATTACTAAAAATCATTACTTTGGTTTAGTTCAGATTACTTATCATACATTTAGCTTGTCTGCTTGTTATATACGATTACTTCTGTGCATTAACTTAGTGCCATCTACACTGCTTGACAGAAAATATTGCAACACATTTCCAGGTGTACATTTTTTCAGCAAAATAACGAATATCAGCACGGAAAAGCAGTGATTAAATAAAACCTCATGTTGCATTAATAATAAGCATCTAGTGTTATTGTAATATTGCTGAACTTTTACAATACGCAATCAAATCATACACGCCACAATATGGTGTGGATTCTCCTGCAGCACAGAGCATTAGACGATCGTATGCATTATTCCCAGAAACGGGTTGTTTGTGTAAAGGAAAATCGCCGGGCCGTGCCCGAGTGTCTGACACACACGTCAAACGCATCTGCCATAGTTTCACAAGGAGTCCGCAGAAATCCGTTCGTCGTGCACCGCGACAGCTCAACATGACACCAATGTCCATGAGGCGTTTGTTGTGTCGACGTTTACACATGAAACCATACAACATTCAGATACTGCAAGCTCTTCGTGAAGGCGACAAACAAGAACGTGTGCAGTTCTGTAATTTCGTTCTTGCCAAGATGGAGGATGACAGTTTTCTTCCACGCTTAGTTTTTGGTGACAAGGCAACATTCCATTTAAGTGGAAAGGTGAACCGTCATAATGTGAGAACATGGGGTACGGAACAACACATACGGTTGTGCAACATGAGAGGGGCTCTCGAAAACTTAATGTGTTTTGTTCAGTATCCCGGGAAAACGCGTATGGTCCATTTTTCTTTGCCGAGAGCACTGTTGCAAGAAGCAAATATCTTGATATGATAGAGAACTTGCTTTTCCCACAGATGGAGACTGATTCGAACGACTTGATTTACCAACAGGACGGGGCGCCGCCACACTGGCATCTAGAAGTGCGAGAATTTTTAAATCAAAGGATTACTGTACGATGGATCGGTCGCACTGGACCAAATGATTCAGCCTTACATAACTGGCCTCCAAGGTCACCGGAGTTGACTGCATGTGATTATTTCTTATGGGGGGTTATGATGGTTCAAATTGCACTATGGGACTTAACTTCTGAGGTCATCAGTCCTCTAAAACTTAGAACTGCTTAAACCTAACTAACCTAAGGACATCACACACATCCATACCCGAGGCAGGATTCGAACCTGCGACCGTAGCGGTCGCGCGGTTCCGGACTGAAGTGCCTAGAACCGCTCGGCCACCCTAGCCGGCGGGGGTTTATGAAAGACTCTGTTTATTTGCCTCCGTTACCAACAACAATGAATGGACCGAGACATCGCATAACAGCAGCTGTGGAAACTGTAAATCGATATGCTCGCAGCATAGTGGGAAAAATTTGCGTGCCCCATTGACATACGTCTTGCATCTCAAAGAGGGCATGTTGAACACTTGTGGAAAGGTATGAAAAAAAAATTGCGTTTTCCGTTCATGAAAAAACAAAATTCATTGTATATGCTTATTACTTTCGGAAATACATACCTGCTAAATCGGATCATTCTTTTTTATATACCCTGTATTTCTTTGTGCGCGTTTGCTTTCTGATATATAAAGAGGAAATGTGGTTCTCCCTTGAGAAACCACAATTGTTCTTGTTTTACTACTTATACATATTTCCATCTTCAGTGATTTTTTTATGATCAGAAACTTCTCTGACACATGTATGGGTAGTAAAACAAGAAAAATTGTCTCCTTCCTTTCCTTATTACAGTCAACAATTTATTATGGTCGTCAAATCACTCACCTGTTTGACGCAACCCATCACGAATTTCTCTCCTGTACCAGGCTCTTCATCTCGCCATGGGCCCCCATGTCCTGAATGATTTGTTAAATGAGGGTGTACCACGAGGAATGATTAGTATTCAAGTGCATGACAAGAACGGATGTTTACGGCGATATGAACATATTCTCTATTCCGAATGATTTCCGAGATAGTGTACATGTAATGTACATTGTTATTTATTTTCTGTTATTTACAACATTGTCAGGTTTACATATGCACACATGTACAACAATAATTAAACATTAAAAAACGTATTTTACAAGATATCAACTGGAAAATTCTTATTTTAACGCATTCAGCTCTCGTTATTATTCTACACGTCACATAGTTCACAATAAACGTTCGGATACGCCACTGTAAACTTCAAGGCATTTGTGCACTTCTGATACAACATGTTGTGTTCCTTGTCTGACTGCCTCGGCACGTTCTCCAATGAAGGCAGCAGCGCCCGCGATGCGCCCAAGCAGATCATCTCGAGTATTTATCTTTTTTTTGAACACCTCAGACCTCAGCCAACCCCACAAACAAAGATATAATGGCGTAAGGTTAGCGATCTTGGTGGTCAGTAAATTGTGTTACCACGACTAATTCAGCGATTAAGCGTAAGTGCGGTTGTGATTCTCCCTCACACTTCTGGTAAAACGTGGATCGGCTCCATCATGCTAGAAGTACATTGCAGTCCATTCGGCGTGGCCGAAGGGACGTTCTAAATGTGTTCAACAAACGTAACTTCAAAAATAAAATAAAGAAAGGGGGATAATTCTGTGCCGTCCTTGGCTCCTCTAAAAAGACTTTTCCTATTACAAGCGGCTTTTAGTAAGTAATGCAACACCTTTCTTCTGAAATCAGGTTGGTTTCATTCACGATCACAACACAACATGTTATTCCCCACTGTTTCGGCTGCAAAATCGTATTTTTCAGCATAATCTCCGTTCAGTGCGTCGGCCCTTACATCACGGTATGCCCATTTGGTACCACTCAACTGGTCGACTTCGGAGCCAATGTTTTCTGCATCAATAACCTCCCCACAATCCACGTAATGCATGCCGCAAAGTGCATCCTTGATTGGGCTAAACAAAGGAAGCTCTTTATGGTCTTCCACTGGGCGGCGAAGAAACTAACGGGCACACACCTTCGAGTACCCCAGCTGGTGGACGAGTGCGTCTGCACTGCCAACAGAGTAAGTCGTGTTGTACAGCGATGTGTTTTACTGTGATCCATCGATCACCTCGAACGAGTGTGTCCACACGTTCCAACATTACAGTTGTGTGCGGCCGGCCGGCACGCGGGAGATCGGACAGATTTGCGCGATCTTGTTGCGATTATGACAGAGACCTCGCTCTACCACTCACCGTGATTTTGTTCACTGCCATGTTCACAGAAGGAAATTGACGGAGATCCGAAATGTGAAATAATTTGGGTGGAGGTCACGGTTAAAGCAGGCTCAGACATGGATGTCTCTATAGGTCCCCTGGCTCAGCAGCTGTTGTGGCTGGGCACCTGAAGGATAATTTGGAAAATATTTCGAGTAGATTTCCCCACCATGTTATAGTTCTGGGTGGAGATTTTAATTTTCCGGATATAGACAGGGAGAATCAAACATTCATAACGGGTGGCAGGGACAAAGAAACCAGTGAAATTTTTTAAG
This sequence comes from Schistocerca gregaria, assembly GCF_023897955.1. Classification (NCBI taxonomy): domain Eukaryota; kingdom Metazoa; phylum Arthropoda; class Insecta; order Orthoptera; family Acrididae; genus Schistocerca; species Schistocerca gregaria. The sequence continues at coordinate 472,766,324 of NC_064925.1, read as the reverse complement.
TGCTTTATCTGAAAACTATCTTGAGCAGTTAAACAGAGAACCGACTTGTAGCGATAACATATTAGACCTCCTGGTGACAAACAGACCCGAACTATTTGAAACAGTTAACGCAGAACACGGAATCAGCGATCATAAAGCGGTTACTGCATCGATGATTGTAGCCGTAAATAGAGATATTAAAAAAGGTAGGAAGATTTTTCTGTTTAGCAAAAGTGACAAAAAGCAGATTTCAGAGTACCTGAGGGCCCAACACAAAAGTTTGGTCTCAATTACCGATAGTGTTGAGGATTAGTGGACAAAGTTCGAAACCATCGTACAATAGATGAGTATGTGCCAAGCAAGATCGTAAGCCATTATGGTACAACAAGCGACTTATAAAACTGCTATGGAAGCAAAGGGAACTTCACAACAAACATAAACACAGCCAAAGCTTTGCAGACAAACAAAAAATACACGAAGCGAAATGTATTGTAAGGAGGGGCATGCGAGAGGCGTTCAATGAATTCGAAAGTAAAGTTCTATGTACTGACTTGGCAGAAAATTCGAAGAAATTTTGGTCCTATGTCAAATCGGTAGGTGGATCAAAACAAAATGTCCAGACACTCTGTGACGAAAATCGAACTGAAACAGAGGATGACAGACTTAAGGCCGAAATACTAAATGTCTTTTTCCAAAGCTGTTTCACAGAGGAAGACTGCCCCGTAGTTCCTTCTCTAGATTGTCGCACAGATGACAAACTGGTAGATACCGAAATAGACGACAGAGGGATAGAGAAACAATTAAAATCGCTCAAAAGAGGAAAGGCCGCTGGACCTGATGGGATACCAGTTCGGTTTTACACAGAGTACGCGAAGGAACTTGCCCCCCTTCTTGCAGCGGTGTACCGTAGGTATCTAGAAGAGCGTAGCGTTCCAAAGAACTGGAAAAGGGCACAGGTCATCCCCGTTCTCAAGAAAGGATGTCGAACAGATGTGCAGAACTATAGACCTATATCTCTAACGTCGATCAGTTTGGAAGACCTATTATGTTCGAGTATAATGACTTTTCTGTAGATTAGAAATCTACTCTGTAGGAATCAACATGGGTTTCGACAAAGACGGTCGCGTGAAACCCAGCTCGCGCAATTCGTCCACGAGACTCAGAGGGCCATAGACACGGGTTCCCAGGTAGATGCCGTCTTTCTTGACTTCCGCAAAGCGTTCGATACAGTTCCCCACAGTCGTTTAATGAACAAAGTAAGAACATATGGACTATAAGACCAATTGTGTAATGGGATTGAAGAGTTCCTAGATAACAGAACGCAGAAAGTCATTCTCAATGGAGAGAAGTCTTCCGAAGAAAGAGTGATTTCAGGTGTGCCGCAGAGGAGTGTCGTAGGACAGTTGCTATTCGCAGTATACATAAATGACCTTGTGGATGACATCGGAAGTTCACTGAGGCTTTTTGCGGATGATGCTGTGGTATATCGAGAGGTTTTAACAATGGAAAATTGTACTGAAATGCAGTAGGATCTGCAGCGAATTGCCGCATAGTGCAGGAAATGGCAATTGAATCTCAATGTAGACAAGTGCAATGTGCTGCGAATACATAGAAAGAAAGATCCCTTATCATTTAGGTACAAAATAGCAGGTCAGCAACTGGAAGCAGTTAATTCCATAAATTATCTGGGAGTACGCATTAGGAGTGATTTAAAATGGAATGATCATATATAGTTAATCGTCGGTAAAGCAGATGCTAGACTGAGATTCGTTGGAAGAATCCTAAGAAAGTGCAATCCGAAAACAAAGGAAGTAGATTACAGTAGGCTTGTTCCCCCACTGTTTGAATAATGCTCATCAGTGTGGGATCCGCACCAGATAGGGTTGATAGAAGAGATAGAGAAGATCCAACGGAGGGCAGCGCGCTTCGTTACAGGATCATTTAGTGATCGCGAAAGCTTTACAGAGATGATAGATAAATTCGAGTGGAAGACTCTGCAGGAGAAATGCTCAGTAGCTCGGTACGGGCTTTTGTTAAAGTTTTGAGAACATACATTCACCGAAGAGTCAAGCAGTATATTGCTTCCTCCTACGTATATCTCGCGAACAGACCATGAGGATAATATCAGACAGATTAGAGCCCACACAGAAGCATACCGACAATCCTTCTTTCCACGAACAATACGAGAATGGAGTAGAAGGCAGAACCGATAGAGGTACTCAAGGTACCCTCCGCCACACACCGTCAGGTGGCTTGCGGAGTATGGATGTACATGTAGATGTAGATGACTCCGCAGACATTCTGTAAGCACCTATGAATATGTGCGATAGTCTGCTTTTCAACCAAGAGAAAATCAGTGACAGTTCTCTGCTTGGAATGCACCCCAGGCACAGATGCCATTTTGAAGGCTACATGTAGTGTACTGGAACTCCATGAAACTACAGGTGCTGAATCCGGAATATTCTAAGATGTACCACAACAAATTCCTCATTTTTCAAGCGAAATTAGCCGAGAAAAAAGTGTTGCGTTACTTATTGAACGACCCTCGTAACATGTTACCGGATATGCCGCACCAAACACTGATCGATAAACAAACTTGGAAATTGGTTTCCACTGTGCGGTGTGGATTTTCCTGTTACCATCGATAACTGTTACGTGTGTTGTTTATTACATTCTGTGTAAATGTGGCTTCATCAGTAAATAGTATTAATGGAAGCAAATAAAACCTGTAACTTAACCAGTGGCAAAATTCAAGCTGCGTGGTATTGTCGCGAAAGTGAAGATTGTGGACTCTTTAAATGTGAGATGGGTACAAGTCTTCAGCATTTAATATTCGTCATATCCGTATTTATAGGACGCCGACAAGTGCAGAAAGTCACCGTGTGCTGGTACCATGTAGCAGGTCTAAACTGCACTATTTCAACAATGTGTTGCTGTTCCTGCACAGGTTGTTGAACAACGTCTTCAGAAGAAAAATGGGAGCTAGGGAGAATATCTTGTTACATGCAGTGTGTTGAAAACTCTGGTAAACACTCTACGGTCAGGATCCGATGTATTGGAAAGTGCCGATGGTATTCTTCGACAGCAGAAGCCGTAAACGAACTCTGTATGCTTATGTTCTTCATTAGTACAGATGTGTGACGTTTAATCCAATTATCCAGTGCGTGTACAAACGCAGTTAATCAATGCTTCTCTCTGATACATCCCCAGTTCCTCCTACTACTTCACTTACAGCAGACCATGGACAACTGCGCGTTCAAGGCCTATCTTAATGGCAGAAAGATATCGAGAGCAAAGAGGTTGAAAGCAGCGAGGTATGCTGGGTTAGCATAACACGTCAAACAGGTTGAGTGGGTAAGACACTCACATGTGCGCTACTAGCCCGAGAGAGGTGTACTTTATGTGTGCTACCTCGCGAAACATTCAAAATAGTGTATACGTTCATCCCAAGTTTTTTGCTTCAAATCAGTATCCGTGCTATATCCCTGAATATTGAGCATTCCTCTTGGGACGCCTTGTATAAATGACTCTGAGCGCTACCGGGACTTAACTTCTGAGGTCATCAGTCCCCTAGAACTTAGAACTACTTAAACCTAACTAACGTAAGGACATCACACACATCCATGCCCGAGTCAGGATTCGAACCTGCGACCGTAGCGGTCGCGTGGTTCCAGACTGTAGCGCCTAGAACCGCTCGGCCACGCCGGCCGGCCAGCTTGTATAATCTGAACTCTGTCTTCTACTACAGTTACTATACTTTACGGCTCCCTCTTGTACCTAATCCGTAATGTCCTGTCGTCCTGTCCGTTCTTCTTGTCAGTGGTTTCCGTACGTTCCTCTCTTCGCCGATTCTAGTGAGAATCTCCTAGGTCCATATCTGTTCACCTAATTTTCAACATTTGTCTGTAGCAACAAATCTCAAACACTTCGATGTGCTTCTGTTCCATTTTTTTTTTTCAAAAACGATTCAAATGGCTCTGAGTACTATGAGACTTAACTTCTAAGGTCATCAGTTCCCTAGAACTTAGAACTACTTAAACCTAACTAACCTAATGGACATGACACACATCCATGCCCAAGGCAGGATTCGAACCTGCGACCGTAGAGGCCGCGCTGTTCCAGACTGACGCGCCTATAACCGCTCGACCTTCCATTCTTTTTTTTTTCCACCGTTCGAACGATATCCTGCTCCAAACGTACGCCCTCGTAAATTTCTTCCTCAAATTAAGGTCGATCTTTGATACTAGTGGATTTATTTTTGGCAGAAATTCCCTCTTTGTCTGTGCTATTTATTTAGCGTATGGCAAGTACAAATCACGTTTATAGAGAAATAAGCTGCTACAATAACTTTATAACTTTGGTATTGAGAACAAGACATAAAGAATTAAGTACAGTTGTGTCATGGACAACATATATATATATATATATATATATATATATATATATATATATTTAATTATATATATATATATATATATAATTAAAAATTAACATTTGTGTTTTTAGTATATTGAACTGCACTTCGAGTCGCATCCAGGAGGTCCGTTGTTTGACCTGAGTAGGCTCTCAGGGGGCACACTGCAATGATGTGCCAGATCGTCTGCTTCTCAGCGCCGCAGCCGCACTTTGGGGATGGTGCTCTTCCCCATTTGTGTAGAGAGTCCGCACATCGACCGTGGCCCGTCCTGATCCTGTTGAGGATGGTCCAGGTTTTACGTGGTAAGCCAAAGCCTGGAGGTCTGTTCGACGGTTTCAGTAAGGTGTGTTTACCTGTGGTGGTGCTGATTCTTCCCATTCCACTTTCCAGCGTTCTTCAAGACAGAAACCATTTTCCTCCAGATCTTTGGCCCTTATAAGAGGTGGATGTCTAGAGTGCAGTCTATCTCTGTCAAAGCCATTGCTCAAAGCGTGAATCGGAAGTTGCGGGTTGTCTTGTATTTTTTTAAATTCTCTGACAAGCGCATGTTCTCTTCGTAAGTGAGGTGGCGGTATGTGGCTCAGTGCAGGTGGCCAGTGAATGGGGGTTGATTTTATTGTACCTGAAATAATCCTCATAGTTTGGTTCAGTACTGTGTCCACCATCTTGGTGTGAGCGCTCTTTAGCCAAACAGGGGAACAGTACTCTGCTGCACAGTAGACAAGTCCCAAAGCAGAACATCGCAATGTAGAGGCGGAGGAGCCCCAGCTGGTACCACATAGTTTCTGATTGATATTGTTCCTAGTACGGATTTTTGCAGCAGTGATGATGAGGTGTTGTTTGTAGCTCAGGGTTCTATCTAATGTCATTCCCTGGTATTTTGGGTTTTTATTATAAGGCAGAATATTGTTGAAACTTCCTGGCAGATTAAAACTGTGTGCCCGACCGAGACTCGAACTCGGGACCTTTGCCTTTCGCGGGCAAGTGCTCTACCAACTGAGCTACCGAAGCACGACTCACGCCCGGTACTCACAGCTTTACTTTTGCCAGTATCCGTCTCCTACCTTCCAAACTTTACAGAAGCTCTTCTGCGAAACATGCAGAACTAGCACGTGTTACGTGTTACGAAAATAGTATGAAAGGTGACTTCTGAAATTTTCCCGGCGTATTTGTTCTTCTAATAATTTCCGGGTATGCAGCCGGATCCCGTCGACATTCTGCAGAATGTCGACGGGATCCGGCTGCATACCCGGAAATTATTAGAAGAGTATGAAAGGTTTTTATATGACAGTTGATCACGTACAATTTCATCATCTTGCTGCTACAACCTAAGTAGGAAGCTTATTCACAATATAAAACCACCAGATACAAGTCTTGATGCATCTGGCATTTACATACTTACCTGCAGCCAATGTAATAAATATTATATCGGCCAAACAGGCAGAAATTTCATAACCCAATTCAAACAACATTTAGACTGCTACAGACTTGATAAATGTAAAACTCACATTAAAGAGACAGGCTACCCTTTGAAAATCGAAGTCAACCTCGAAATTTTACACAGAATAGGAAAATGTAAAAGAATGGATATCATGGAAGAAATGGAAATTTTCATACATAACACAAAGCATGGAAATAACATTCTTAATGAAATAACCGAATACAAAAACTCAAAATTCTAACTCAATAGATTCAAAATATGTCAATGTAAATAATTGATTACAAATCTGTCAGTATCAATAATATCGATACAGAACCACGATAACCGATACACTGACATGCTACAGTCCGCCATCTTGTGTGTATAACATCGAATCAATTTGTGCAGTGAATTACGTTGGCCGTCAGTGACAAAATATAATGTGCAATAGTGTAATGTCAATCGACAGCTCAGCCATTACACCAGTGATGCAAGTGAAGCAGCAAGATGATGAAATTGTAAGTGATCAACTGTCATATAAAAGCCTTTCACACTATTTTCGTAACACATAACTGATAGAAATCTATCTGCATCGTATACAGGCTGTGATATACATAGTCAACCACAAGGTAGAAAACCAGCAGAAGACATCACTGATTTCGATTTCTAGATATACACTGCCCCCCTCCTTCCCCCCAAATGCCACATTGGCAGCTACAGTAAAAAAAAAAAAAAAAAAAAAAAAAAAAAAAAAAAAAAAAAAAATAGACAAAGTGTTCTAGGTTAATCTAGTTTAAGACTGTTTATTCTTCAGTAACATTTCTCTAAAAGTATTGTAACGTTGAAGAATTAAGTTGTTCTGAAAGCGGTGCTTATATTCAAGACAATAAAAGCGGGTTAAAAGCTGTGAGCTATCTGGGGAAGTTAACCTTGCATTACTGAGCAACTGTTTCACCAGGTATCCAGTCTAGCTTACCAAATTCCCAACCAGACTAACATTAATTATAATCTTTTAGTAGTCATCTTACGATAACCGGTGATATATATATATATATGACAATTCTAAAAAAGGAAATATATCCGTTTATATTTGGACATTTATTTTAACATTGATCATTGTTCCGTTAAAATTTCAGCATATTAAACTTGATTCATAACTAAACTGGTGCCTTATTTAAGATTGTCAAAATGTGAGTCTGTAGTGTTACGGAACACATCAAATATGGAGCCAAGATTGGGAGACTGCATACAACACTGCATTCATAAAATTACACACGAAGAACGTTGAAACAGATGCAAGAGGAAATTAGCCACAGCCAACCGATTCAATTTTCACCCAAGGAAGTTACGTTCGTAGCGCAATCCTGTCTGTCATGAAATTACCACACACTGGTATACTAAATTCATACTAACTCTCTGTGAAATCTTCCCGAAAAGAATAGCTGAGTGCTACTTTGATGATTACACTACATGCTTCACGTGGTCAACTTGGTTTACACAAAGAGTGTAGCTCCACAATAATTTTGATAATTAAAATAAATTACATCGAAACACAAATTACAAAAGAAAAACCTTGAACTGGTTGCTATCGTCTTACTATTAACCTGATGGGTCAAACAATTGTATAAGCACGTGGTACTGGTCTCACAAAGTACACCCTACGTGGGTTGAACATAAAGAAAAGTTGCTATATTGAAAAATATTGTCAAGACGAGAGGTTATAATATATATATATATATATATATATATATATATATATATATATATATATATATAAGATTGATGATCTTAGAGTTACGGATCTTCCACATGTGGTTCCACTTTATTCACAAAGTAGTGACAAAGGAACTACCGGAAGATATTCTGAACTTCACACTCGAGTTACAGTGCGTTGCAATTTAAGATAACATTAGATAATTTAGATCTAAACCTGAAATAGAGGTGATTAAATTTTCAGTTAGGCTGAACTTAATAAATCCATTGTCCTACGGCTTAGCAGACATGCGCTTAGCCGGAGATCTTACCACTTCAGACGGTCGGCGAAGACAGACTGACCTGGGCCCCTACCGAGCGTGCTTAACAGATACAAATCGAAGTGGCCAGAGAGGCAGCTTCCTGTACCAACATGACAAGGGACGGACAGGACCATACTAAGAATAGACACCTCTCTGCTTTTAGAAAGCGTAGCTACCTGTTCTGACTTTGGTCCTACTGTTCTCTAGCAGACAGCCTTGTCTGCTACCCTCAAGCATGCGACTAGAAATATATTTGCTCATTCATCCTCTCACACAGAAGGGAAGGGAGATGACAGTATCTTATCATATACAGTGTATATGATAAGATGGCAGATGTAGGATCCGTATGATACTGTGTGCCATGAATTACGTATAAACTGTGTTTTAATGTGTAGTAGTGTGACAGATCGTTCTTGATTATGGGTAAAAGTAACACGTTCCACTGCTCAGTCTCCTCCCAGCTAATCAGACACCACAGTGAATTTAGAAGTGGAATGTCTGCCATAAATGAGAACAGTTTAAAAAAATTAACATGAAAGGAATCCAACACAGACCTTTCAGTAAGTATGTTTGTATGTATAAACGCCTGAAGATGAACAGAACGTGTTCGAAACGCGTTGCATTATGTTAGGTTAAGCATAAAATAAAAAGTGACTGGTAGCAGAAACTTGAAATAAATATCTCCCTTTCAGCTCTAATTTCTTGTTCCTCCCATTATTTTCCCCAGGGAAGCGTCCTGGGACCTCTACTGTTCCTGATCTATATAAATGACCTGGGTGACAATATGAGCAGTTCTCTTAGACTGTTCGCAGATGATGATGTAATTTACCGTCTAGTAAGGTCATCCGAAGACCAGTATCAGTTGCAAAGCCATGTAGAAAAGAGTGCTGTATGGTGTGGCAGCTGGCAGTTGACGCTAAATAACGAAAAGTGTGAGATGATCCACATGAGTTCCAAAAGAAATCCGTTGGAATTCGATTACTCGATAAATAGTACAATTCTCAAGGCTGTCAATTCAACTAAGTACCTGAGTGTTAAAATTACGAACAATTTCGGTTGGAAGGACCACATAGATAATATTGTGGGGAAGGCGAGCCAAAGGTTGCGTTTCATTGGCAGGACACTTAGAAGATGCAACAAGTCCACTAAAGAGACAGCTTACGCTACACTCGTTCGTCCTCTGTTAGAATATTGCTGCGCGGTGTGGGATCCTTACCAGGTGGGATTGACGGAGGACATGGAAAGGGTGCAAAAAAGGGCAGCTCGTTTTGTATTATCGCGTTATAGGGGAGAGAGTGTGGCAGATATGATACACGAGTTCGGATGGAAGTCATTACAGCATAGACGTTTTTCGTCGCGGCGAGACCTTTTTACGAAATTTCAGTCACCAACTTTCTCTTCCGAATGCGAAAATATTTTGTTGAGCCCAACCTACATAGGTAGGAATGATCATCAAAATAAAATAAGAGAAATCAGAGCTCGAACAGAAAGGTTTCGGTGTTCGTTTTTCCCGCTCGCTGTTCGGGAGTGGAATAGTAGAGAGATAGTATGATTGTGGTTCGATGAACCCTCTGCCAAGCACTTAAATGTGAATTGCAGAGTAGTCATGTAGATGTAGATGTAGATGTAGATGTAGATGTCCATATTACCCTATATTCGTGTGACCAGAAAGCCTTATCTTCTTTGCATTTCAGTTCAGTATCACATTGCGCCTAGACAGAGCCCTGTTCAGATTTTTTATCTTTCCGACTACGTCCAAACTTCTGAAACTCCACGCTCTCAAAAATGGTTCAAATGGCTATAAGCACTATGGTAGTTAACATCTGAGGTCATCGGTGCCCTTGACTTGTAACTACTTAAACCTAACTAACCTAAGGATATCACACACATGCATGCCCGAGGCAGGATTCGAACCTGCGACCGTAGCAGCAGCGCGGTTCCGGACTGAAGCGCCTAGAACCGCTCGGCCACAGAGGCCGGCTAACTCCACGCTCTGACTGGTTTAGTACTGTTGCTTATTCAGTGTTTTTCTCGTGGTTAGACTCCCCTCCCGAAGGTCCCAGTGGGGGACTGATGCGCTAGCGCCGAGCTGGCGTAGGCCCAGACGGTGAAGCGGCGGGTGACGTGGCGGCCAGACATCCCCGCACTGCGGACCGCGGCGTGTTTGCACAGCGGCCGACACGTTATATACAGGCTCGCCGCCAGCGGCCGGGGCCGCGCGTGACTCCTTTCGGAAGCTCAGGTGGGCGCCCCAGCGGCCGGCAATTCGTATGCATCGCGATAGGAAGAAGGCAGCCCACGTGGCCCAGCTCAGCGGCACGCGACCGCCGCCCGCTCAGCTCCCATGCCGAGCGCCGTGCCACAGCGTGAGCGGCGGTGCTGCTGCGTTCGATACGGCGGACGGCGGCGTTTCCCCACCCACATTCCACCTAAACACGCAGATTTTGGAAACACCCTGCGGTGTGGCCCCTAAGGACACACCGAAATCGCAATTAAAATCAGTTGTAGTTGCCACACGCCTCTTTATTACAAACACCTACCTCATAATACATTCACAGGAACCATAATTGCTGCAAAGCTTGTCTTATAGAACACAAAAATATTTTAAGATATCTTCCACATATCGTTTTCTTTCAACCACTTATATTAATTTAGACCACATCCTTTCTTCTTTCCTTCTCTGGGCCTTGTCCCGCTCCAACGTGGGGTCGGCTTTGTCCGGAAAGCTTTTGACACCGTTCCTCACAAGCGATTTCTAATCAAGCTGCGGAGCTATGGGGTATCGTCTCAGTTGTGCGACTGGATTCGTGATTTCCTGTCAGGAAAGTCGCAGTTCGTAGTAATAGACGGCAAATCATCGAGTAAAACTGAAGTGATATCAGGTGTTCCCCAGGGAAGCGTCCTGGGACCTCTACTGTTCCTGATCTATATAAATGACCTGGGTGACAATCTGAGCAGTTCTCTTAGACTGTTCGCAGATGATGCTGTAATTTACCGTCTAGTAAGGTCATCCGAAGACCAGTATCAGGTGCAAAGCGATTTAGAAAAGATTGCTGTATGGTGCGTCAGGTGGCAGTTGACGCCAAATAACGAAAAGTGTGAGATGATCCACATGAGTTCCAAAAGAAATCCGTTGGAATTCGATTACTCGATAAATAGTACAATTCTCAAGGCTGTCAATTCAACTAAGTACCTGGGTGTTAAAATTACGAACAACTTCAGTTGGAAGGACCACATAGATAATATTGTGGGGAAGGCGAGTCAAAGGTTGCGTTTCATTGGCAGGACACTTAGAAGATGCAACAAGTCCACTAAAGAGACAGCTTACACTACACATGTTTGTCCTCTGTTAGAATATTGCTGTGCGGTGTGGGATCCTTACCAGGTGGGATTGACGGAGGACATGGAAAGGGTGCAAAAAAGGGCAGCTCGTTTTGTATTATCGCGTTATAGGGGAGAGTGTGTGGCAGATACGATACACGAGTTCGGATGGAAGTCATTACAGCATAGACGTTTATCGTCGCGGCGAGACCTTTTTACGAAATTTCAGTCACCAACTTTCTCTTCCGAATGCGAAAATATTTTGTTGAGCCCAACCTACATAGGTAAGAATGATCATCAAAATAAAATAAGAGAAATCAGAGCTCGAACAGAAAGGTTTAGGTGTTCGCTTTTCCCGCTCTCTGTTCGGGAGTGGAATAGTAGAGAGATAGTATGATTGTGGTTCGATGAACCCTCTGCCAAGCACTTAAATGTGAATTGCAGGGTAGTCATGTAGATGTAGATGTTATTACGGTTTTGGCACTGTTAAGGAAATGAGACAAAGTAGTAAAGGAGTTTTGCTATTTGGGGAGCAAAATAACTGATGATGGTCGAAGTAGAGAGGATATCAAGTGTAGACTGGCAATGGCAATGAAATCGCTTCTGAAGAAGAGATATTTGTTAATATTGAATATAGATTAAAGTGTCAGGAAGTCGTTTCTGAAAGTATTTGTATGTAGCTTAGCCATGTGTGGAAGTGAAACATGGACGATAAATAGTTTTCACAAGAAGAGAATAGAAGAATTCGAAATTTGGTGCTACAGAAGAATGCTGAATATTAGATGGGTAGATCATATAACTAATGAGGAGGTATTGAATAGGATTGGGGAGAAGAGGAGTTTGTGGGACAACTTGACTAGAAAAAGGGATCGGTTGGTAGGACATGTTCAGAGGCATCAAGGTATCAACAATTTAGTATTGGATGGCAGTGTGGAGGGTAAAAATTGTAGAGGGAGACCAAGAGATGAACACACTAAACAGATTCAGAGGAATGTAGGTTGCAATAGGTATTGGAAATGAAGAAGCATGCACAGAATAGAGTAGCATGGAGAGCTACATCAAACCAGTCTCAGGACTGAAGACCACAACAACAACAACAACGGCAGAGGGTGGCCAGATGGCCTTCCAGACGATCCCCGAACCCCCCGGGACGGAAGAAGTGTACCCCAGCTGTCTGCGTCTAGTGTAAGTCGTGAAATAGTGTGAACGTTTTCAAATGTCTGTGGGTCGTGTAACTGAGGCGGAACTTGGGGACCAGCACGGTATTCACCATCCGCGATGTGGAGAACCGCCTAAAAACCACATCTAGGCAGGCTGGCATACCGGCCTGGTCATTAATCCACCGGGAATATTCGATTCGGAGCCGGCGCGCCTACCCGAGTCCAGGAAGCAGCGCATTAGCGCTCTCGGCTAACCTGGAGGGTCTAATTTACCTACGTCCATGGACCCATAATTAGTTCAATATGATTGACAAATAAATTACACCTACTTTATCACTTGCATAGAAACCCTTTCATCTCTCTTTTCATCACAGCCAAGTTCGGAGTTCAACAAACAGTAATGTTTTAAGACTTCTTTGGCCAACGTTTCGTAATTCACAGACAATATTCATAAAAGCATCCCTCGGAAAATATATCTGACTTAACTAGCTTAGATAAAAGTTCTGAGTTCAACAAATGCCAAAATTTTTAAGGTTTACTCGGGCAACTTTTCATCAAATGAAACACTATTCATAAAACCGTTATTAAGATAATTATGGCTGACATAACCAACCCAGTGTTCAACAGACAGCAATGTTTTAAGGCCTCCTTGGACAACTTTTCATAATTCAAACTCAGTATTCATAAAAGCATCCTCGTAAAATATGACTAACATAACTATATGAGATAATGTTCTGAGTCCACAAAACATCAAAATTGTAAGGTTCACTCGGCCAAGTTTTCATTAACTAATAGAATGTTCACAAAATGCGGATTCATAAAATATAACTAACTCACATCAAAGTTCTGAGTTCAACAAACTCCAAAATTTTAAATGTTTACTTGGCTAACTTCTGATTAATTTGAACAATATTATTTGTATAGACCAGTTTCGTATGATTTCGTTAGCTAAACAATAATGAGAAGATATTCCCGAGAAAAACTTAACATGGGCCGCTTCCGCCCTACCTGATAATTAGTGATGGAGCCTAGCACACCAAAAGATTTTAACCAATACAAGAAATCCACGGGACACAAAATTAAATAAAAGGTACTCAACTTTGCACTGCGATTGGAATGGAATTACATGACAATAACAACATAACCCGAGACGTGGAGGGGGGGGGGGGGCAGGGCCTTAAATATCACTCTGGCACCGTGGTAGTTCGATCCCAGTTTGCTCGCGTCAACCACTGCCAGTTATCTGCAACATAAATCACATCAGCGCCAAACAGTATTCTGAGGCATGAGATACGCAATCCTGACTGCACAACTAATTACGAATAGCTTTCAATGATATACTCCACAAATGAAACCAACAGAATTAACCACCGTGACTTACTTGGGGAGTCACGGCTCTTAGAAATTTATTTTATTTATTTATTTATTTATTTATTTGTTGTGAAATCCTATGGAACTTAACTGCTTAGGTCATCAGTACCTAAGCTTACATACTACTTAACCTAAATTATCCTAAGGACAAACACACAAACCCTTGCCCGAGAGAAGACTCGAACCTCCGCCGGGACCAGCCGGACAGCCCAAGACTGCAGCGCCATAGACCGCTCGGCTAATTCCGCGCAGAAAATTTTGGTTTGCCAATCCCTTGCCGACCGGAGAGGCCGAGCGGCTCTAGTCGCTACGGTCTGGAACCGAGCGACCGTTACGGTCCACTGCCAGTTATCTGCAACATAAATCACATCAGCGCCAGATAGTATTCTGAGGCATGAGATACGCAATCCTGACTGCACAACTAATTATGATTAGCTTTAAATGATACACTCCACAAATGAAACCAACAGAATTAACCACCGTGACTTACTTGGGCAGTCACGGCTCTTAATATATTTTTTATTTTTTTATTTATTTATCTGTTTTTTTTTTGTTGTTGTGAAATCCTATGGAACTTAACTGCTTAGGTTATCAGTACCTAAGCTTACACACTACTTAATCTAAATTATCCTAAGGACAAACACACACATCCTTGCCCGAGAGAAGACTCGAACCTCCACCGGGACCAGCCGGACAGCCCAAGACTGCAGCGCCATAGACCGATCGGCTAATTCCCCGCAGAAAATTTTGGTTTGCCAATCCCTTGCCGACCGGAGAGGCCGAGCGGTTCTAGGCGCTACGGTCTGGAACCGCGCGACCGTTACGGTCGCAGGCTCGAATCCTGCCCCGGGCATGGGTGTGTGTGATGTCCTCAGGTTAGTTATGTTTAAGTAGTTCTAAGTTCTAGGGAACTGATGACCACAGAAGTTAAGTCCCATAGTGCTCAGAGCCATTTGGACCATTTTTTTTTGCCAATCCCTTAAAACCATCACCAAAATAATGGCATTAAAGTTAGATTAGAAAGAATAATCTCGGCACACATTTAAAGGCGAGACGAAAATAATGACATAACACGTAGCAGGGGAAAAATATTTCAGCGTAGAAATGAACGCCAAACACAGCCTTACGCACTACTTAGTTACACTTCCAGCTACGTATTTAGCCATGCTTCATGTCTGTTTGGTGGGCTTCGTTACACTTCCTCAACTGCCGTCAAGGTATCAAGTGACGACACCAAATTCAGTGATGAGCAACTGGAACAATTCCAGATGGTTTTTAGTACACTGAAATATTTAGTTAATAGGAACACCATCCACCGAAGCAACTCGACGACTCCAATTGATTCGGCATGTGTAACTTGTCCTTTCAACCTCGAGGAAACCTCAGTCACCATGGGCAGAAGATTTGCATTGTAACAGCTAAACTCGCAACAGCGGGTGGCCACGCTCCTTCGTCGTGCCGAGTCGGCCTTTCGCCGTGCTGCATACAAACACAGTCCCACGTCACTCCACTCACACCGCGGATACCCGCACACCAGCCCCCAGCAGAGCGCGCACACTGCAGTTAAAATCCCCCGCCGCCAAAGATGTGAAGAAGACAAATCAACATCGAAGTTGACTCAACGATAAAAAAAATAATAGATGGAAACTTGTGCCAGCAACGCACCAGCTCACACACTACACAAACACTGTCCAGCCATTTGATAACCACCAGTCAGAAGCTATATTGTTGTATAATTAGCTTATAAACCCAGCATGGGCCGCGTTACTTATCTATTCCAGTCTATTGGTCCATCTCCTCCCCCGTTATTTCTCTATCTACCCCTCCCCTCAGTCCCTATCCACCTCCTAGTCCCCTCCGTCTCTCTGTCCATCGCTTCGTCTTCCTTCTCTCCATCTCCTCCTCCCCTTCACTCTCTCCTTCACCTTCTCCCCTCCATCTACTTCTTCCATCCCTTTATTTGTCCGTCTCCCACCTCTCTCCGCCCTTCTCCCCCCCCCTCCCCTCTCTCTGTCTCCTCCATTTCCTCATCCCCCTTCTCTGTGAATTTCCTCTCCCCTCACCGTCTATCCGCCTCCTCAACCCTCACACTCTCCATATCTCCTTCCCCCTCTATGTCTGTCCATCTTCCAATCCCCCTCAAACTGTCCACCTACTCCCCCACCCCTTCTCTGCCCCTCACCTCGTTATTACCCGCATCCCCGCTACAGTGGCACTTTGGTGATTTTTAGCCCCCACAGACTATACTTCTAGCTACTAAATAATGTATGTATCAAGTGTGGTTGAGACCGATCAAGGAGGAGATGTTGAATATGTGAGTATGCGACATACGGGGTGACAATTATTGAAATGAAACTTCCTGGCAGATTAAAACTGTGTGCCCGACCGAGACTCAAACTCGGGCAAGTGCTCTCCTGCAGGTTCGCAGGAGAGCTTCTGTAAAGTTTGGAAGGTAGGAGACGAGATACTGGCAGAAGTACAGCTTTGAGGACCGGGCGTGTGTCGTGCTTCGGTAGCTCAGATGGAAGGAGAGGGGTCTCTCCTCCCACAACTCGGCCTCTCCCGAGTAGCAACAGATGAAGGCGCGGACGCGGCCAGCAGATCATAGGCCCCGCCTTTTACGGCGGCACTGACGGCGGCCCCCACCGCAGGAGACGATCTACAGACCTATCGCTTAACGAACATCAACATTAACACCATTCGGACACGTATGAAGTTGTCGCTGCTTCAAGACATGCTCAATGCAGCAGACGTTGACATTGTCTTTCTCCAAGAAGTCTTCGTCGCCGATTTCCCGGGTATGTATGGATATACGGCTCATGTGTCCCACGCCTCGCCAACTAACAGTGGAGTCGCAATTCTCCTCAGCGAGGGCCTCGAGACGGACGAAGTCCTATATCTCTCCGACGCTAGAGGAATGGCCGTAACGGTGCAAGGCGTCCGTTTTATCAATGTGTACGCCCCTTCCGGAACGAATCGCCGTATTGACCGATCGCTCTTCTTCGCAGAAGGAATAGCACCCCTTTTTCAGGGCAGGCACGATGACTTGATATTAGGGGGTGATTTCAATTGCACCCAAGCACCTAAAGATCAGCTGCCACGCCATTCGCCGTGCCCAGAACTTGGGACACTCATCGGCGATCTCCTGCTGGTAGATACATGGGAACATGTTGGAGGAAATGGACCAGGATACACCCATTTCACGAGTCACTCGTCTAGTCGCATCGATAGGATTTAAGTCTACCGTTCTCTCGCGGCAACGGTGAGTGACGCGGAGGTGTGGCCAGTAGCCTTTTCTGATCACGAGGCCTATATATGTGCCGTCACCCTTCGTCGCCAACGGGTGTGGCGTAGCCGACATCCCTGGAAATTAAACCTGGCTCATCTTGCTTCTCCGGACTGTCGACGCACCATCGAAGACACGTGGAGTTTGTGCGTCCGCCGCCTCTCAACGTATCCTACGTCGATTAGTTGGTGGTTAACCTGAGCCAAGCCGGCCCTCCGGCGAACCTTCATTACGTATGGTCGTGAGACTGCTGCTAGGAGGCGGCAGACCCTTGATTTTTATTTCACCGTCCTTCGCTAATGCGCCTCCTTGCCACCCACACCGGAACAACAGTTGACAGTTCAGCGTGCGAAAGCACAGATCGTAGCCCATATGCGCCGCCACCTCGAAAGGACGATCGTCGGAGCGCGAACACAAGACAGACTCGCAACGGAACGAACCACCATGTACCACGCCATCACCACTGAGGACGGCCGTCATCACACCACACAACGCGATATTGCTCCAGTGTTCTTCGACCATTACGCACGACTTTATTCTGCTCAATGTTCCGACCCGACGACGGTGACAGCAGTCTCACAACTGGTTTACGGCGTTGTCCCACAGGATTTACAAACTGAATTATTGAACGAAATTACGGAAGATCAAGTTATCGACGCCATCGGTAAAGGAGCGGCGAATAAATCTCCTGGCCCGGACGGGCTCCCTGTGGAGTTTTATAGAACTTTCCATTATTTACTGGCTCCCAAGTTAACAGACATCTGTCGCGAACTTATGTCCCCCGCGGTGCCGCTCCCTGCGACCTTCGTAGAAGGAATAATTATACCGGTTCACAAACCTAAAGGTGGGGCTCGAATACAAGATTACCGCCGGCTAACACTCGTCAACTGCGACATGAAGATATTCACCAGACTGTTAGCAGACCGTCTACGACCGACCCTACCTTACGTCATCTCGCCAGATCAGACTTCCCTAGGGGGTATCAACAACATCCACACAGCACTGTGTCGATACCGTGACTTAATAGCCCTAGCCAGGGAACGCCGCATCCCGGGAGCGCAGGCATCACTAGATTTTAGCCCAACTTTTGAACGAGTGGATCACGCGTACCTAACATCCGTTCTCCAGCATATGCAGTACCCCCAGCAATTCACAGACGTCGTGATGCGCCTCCTCCGAGAGGCCACTTCCAAAGTGCTCGTTAACGGGCGTCTCTCGCAGTCCCTCGCGATTTTCCGCTCCGTGCGTCAAGGCTGCCCCTTGTCGACGTTACTATATGCTCTGGCACTGGAACCGCTCCTCTGTGGCCTCCGTCAACGCCTCACCGGTCTTACCCTACGTGACGTCACATTTCGCTGTACAGAATATGCAGACGACCTGGTTCTCGTGTTCCGCAATCGCGACGATGTCAACAGAGCACTAGAATGGATTACCACGTACGGTGTGGCTTCCGGCAGCTATCTCAACGTTGGCAAATCCGTCGCCATGGCCATAGGAGACGGGTTGACCCTAGCGTGTGTCGAACCCCTACAGCTTCGTGGCACTATCAAATGTATCGGAATAGAGTTTCACAACGACATATGGCGCACTGCGGCTCTTAACTACCTCCGCTTATTACAACAAATTCGGGTCCAGATCTTCAACCTTCGTCTGCGGACCCTGGA
This sequence comes from Schistocerca gregaria, assembly GCF_023897955.1. Lineage (NCBI taxonomy): Eukaryota > Metazoa > Arthropoda > Insecta > Orthoptera > Acrididae > Schistocerca > Schistocerca gregaria. Next base: position 472,747,691 of record NC_064925.1, on the reverse strand, counting down.
CATTCTCCAAAGGACACACTTCGTCAATGTTTGCCTCGCATCGCGCCTTCCACACATAGTGCGTGTTCTCCCAATACCGTTACTGATGGCTCGACGTCTATTAGCGGCATTCGGAGCCTACTTCAGTACAGGCATGCTCTTCAAAGTCAGTTATGAGTCACTGACCCTTCCCCCAGAAAGGGGGTTAGTCCATGTCCACGACAGAGCTGTGGCCCTGTATGTCAGCTCGCACATCAAGCTGTGGCGCCACCACCCGGAAAGTTTGACAGGTTTGCTTTTGGAGTCCTTAGCTCGGCCCTCCCTTATGCCCCCACTGACAACGCAAGACATACCCCCACCCTTCTACTACTTCGGGAACTTTTACATTGAACACAGCTATGTCCGTATCGCAGTATCACCGACGAAACAGGCGTCGGAGCGAGATATATATCATGTCCTACAGCAGAGGCGTCCACCAAACATCGTGGAGACCAAAAGCCCTCAGATTAATTGGAAGGTGGTGTGGAAGACGATTCACGCGGTTACGCTGGACCCTCCACGCAGCTGGATCATCAACAGGTAGGAGAAGACACCCATTGAATGAGCTGACAAGACTAAGTTCGATTCTCGGTGGAATAACATGATATACGCGAAGACGTACCTGGATGATGAAGCCTAAGGAGAGTAGCGACACACCCTTCTGCATCCTGTATGAAGCACTCTTTTTTTTCGTTTTCCCCATATACATTACCTCGGTAGGAACGTGCCGAGATTTTTTTTTTTTTTTACTCAGAGCACGATGCGGTGCTAGATACATTTATTTTTGTTGTGGTATAAAGTAAAACCACATTAACTTTGTATTAAAAACAGTCAATAAAAATAAATAAATAAATAAAGATTCCCACAAAAGATTTCCCCTTCCCATCCCCGATTCCTTAATTCCTTGACGGACGAGGGGGACACTGTGATCAGGCCTCGGGTTACGACCCCTGATCACTCTGCCTTCCCCGCCCTCCCCCATAAAAAAGAAGATGGTAGAGCAGTTTCACGCGAAAAGCAAAGGTCCTGAGTTCGAGTCTCGGTCGGGCACACAGTTTTAATCTGCCAGCAAGTTTCATATCAGCGTACTCATTCTGGAATTATTGAAATATATGGAAAAAACGTAAATTAGGTACATACTACGGCGTGCACACATTTTATTCAATGTGTAAACATCACTACAGATATTCGGATTTAGGTCACGACATATTCGATATGCCTGCTGTCATTGGCGATGACGTGGCGCAGACGTATAAATCTGCACGACCCGCTCAAGTGTCTGTCGATGACCTGCTGCATGGCTGTTTTCAGCTTAGCAATGGCTTTGGGGTTATTGCTGTGCACCTTGTCTTTAATACAGCCCCACAGAAAGGAGTCGCATGTATTCAGATCCGGAGAATATGGTTGCAAATCGAGGCCCATGCCAGTGGCCTCTGGGCTCCCCAGAACTAGAATGCCGTCTCTAAAATGCTCCTCCAGGGTATCAAACACTCTCCTTCTTCAGTAGAGTCGAGCTCCGTCTTGCGTGAACCACAGCTTGTCGAAATCAGGGTCGCTTTGGATAACAGGGAGGAAATCATCTTCCAAAACTTTCTCATCTAGTCACCGTGCCGTCAATGAATATCGCACCGATTATTCCGTGAATGGATATTGCATTCTACACTATCGCCCGTTGAGGATGTGAAACGTCCCCTTTGAAAAATTTTACACGACTGTGCTTAAACTGACACACAATAGTATTTAGCGCAACGCAATCTGACTTTCAAAAATCCCTACGAAAGAATGGCCCTGACTAACATTAACCTATACGTTTCACAAATCACTTACCTCACAAAAATCTTCGTTACTCAAGCTACTGCAATACAGCGAGCACCACTACTGCCAGCTAAATAAAATATTCAAACTACTGAAGGCACTAACTACTGACAGGCATAGTTAGCAAATGAAAGATTTTAATACAGAACAATGTATTTACCTTAATAGTTATAATATATAAATCAGTTCGTGACACCAATTCTTACAAATTTCAAAACTCCGCCATCTCTCTCCCCACGTCCACCACTGCTGGCGGCTCACCTCCAACTGCGCAACGCTACGCGCTGTTAGCATCCAACTGCCGCTGCCCAACACTACAATGGCAGACAACAATGCAAACCAGCCACATACTGCACACGGCACAGCCAGTAATTTTTATACAGAGCGCTACGTGGCGGCGGCGTTACCAAAAAAAAAGAAACCTAAACAGCCTACTTACAGATGAAGAGATTTCTCGATCGCGAAATGTGGGTTCTCAGTCCCCCGAATGCGCCAAATTTGCTTATTAACGAATCCATCCAAACGAAAGTGGACTTCGTCTCTAAACCGAACAATACTGCTCATACTAATTCCTATCGTGCTCAGCGGCCAACCGTGCAGTTTGAACATCCTTACTGTTGTAAATTGGAAATTTGTGGTAAGGGCTATGGAACCAAACTGCTGAGGTCATCGGTCCCTAGGTTTACTCACAACTTAATCTAACTTAAGCTAACTTACGCTAAGGACAACACACACACACACACACACACACACACACATATGCCCGAGGGAGGACTCGAACCCCCGACGAGGGCAGCCTCGCGAACCGTAACAAGACGCCTAGATCGCAAGGCTACCCCGCGTGGCCTCAAATGTTGTGAAGACTTTATTTCATATAGTTCATTAACTGTTGCCCTGTACATTGCATACATGTATGTTTTACAGCACACAACTCGAGACGGTATGTTAAATTTACCTGTGGACTCCAGCCGCTTCGCTTCATGTTAGACGCGGATACACGTTGACAAAATAACAGGTTCACTGCAGTGCTCATTCTCGTGGCCTCACTGACATAATGAAAAACAGAAATAACCAACAAATTGCAGTTCATACTTTTAAAAATAATTTAAGTCTGCTACATACAGGACATAAATACCAACAGGTCGTTTTCTTGCACTTTTACGTCACACCTTCTCATCCACCCACCCGTCCCTGGTGGAAATGGGAATCTTACTCCAACAGTATTTTTGTACGAATAATACATCCATCTAATGAGTTTCGTTTAAATTACTCTAAGTATTTCCGAGGTATGATTCATTGTCGGCCCCTTTCAATTCCTGTCCCCATGGAATGTAGGTCGTTTCTAACCGCGCAATGCTTTTTTTTTCACATAGTAAGTAACCACTAAAGTCCCTATTCATTAAAGAATCCAACTCCTCTGTATAAAACAGCTACAAACAGCTGACTAAAAGTCACTTAATGTGTTGTATATTTGATGTTAAGAACCTAAGCGAGAATAGGAAAGGATTGATATTACTCTTAAATTTCATTGAAGGTTGTTAATTGCTCTCATTACCAGACACTTTATTAGTATTGTATTATGTATCGTGTATTAAACGGGGGACCTAGAAACGACAGAGCGGCTTCGTCTCGTCGTAGCCCTCAGTAGTTCACAACTCCACAGCAGTCCACCCACGCCACCACCGCCCCACACCGAACCCAAAGTTAATGTGCGGTTCGACCACCAGTGGACCACCTGCGGTGTACGCGTACGTGGAGGCAGTGTTTGCGCAGCAATCGCTGACGTAGTGTAACTGAGGCGATATAAGGGGAAAGCCCGCATTCGCCGAGGCAGATGGAAAACTGCCTTAAAAACCATCCACAGGCTGTCCGGCACACCATCCACAGGCTGTCCGGCGGATTCGTGCCGGGGACCGGCACGCCTCTCCGCTCGGAGAGCAGCGCGTTAGACCGCGTGGCTAGCCAGGCGAGTTTTATGAGTAGAGTCTGGATAACTTGCACGCTGTTTTAAGAAGAACCTATTTTTCCAGGCTTCTCCGAGTTTATGACGTCATCTCTCCTGAGCTACGAGTCTTACAATAATATAGTTTTGCATGTAGATTCAGTGGTATATATAGAAACTACTCCCGAAATGTGTTGCGAATACAGCTACAAGTGAAGAAGAAATAAATTAACCCTTTTAACACCGAGTATTTTTTGTAACACTGAGTACCATTGGGGTCTTCAGTGACTCCAACGGAATTTATTTTTTATTAAGGATAGTTTTAATAATGGTAGAATAAAATCACAGTCCTTATTTTTTCCACAATCTAAAGTATGATGTCAGTGATATTACATTACACGAAAATGCATATTTTTTAAATTATTTATTTCCATAAAATTTACAAACGATTTTCATGAAACTACAAACATTTTTGATTAAATTCCGAATTGACATTTATGACGCATTACACTTACACTAATAAATTGCAGAGTGGTTTCTAAACACAGAACATCCACATTTTGAACATTTATCGGTGAATTTTCTATCCTCAGACCTTTTACAAAACGGACATCTTACTTTTTTTTGTCTGTACTGTTGATGGAAGTACTGGGGAAATAATTTTGTCTGGCTTTGTTCTGACGAGCTGCTTTCCTAATTCTATGAGAAATGCCCGTCTCCTGTAGTTGGTCCTTTCTGCCCAGTCTGGTGGAAGATGTAGCCATATGATAAATGCATTCAGTGCACTAATTTCAATCATGTTGTAAAATAATACCATTGGCCACCTTCTGCTCATCTTGTTTGTAGTGTACATTCTAACCAGCTTGTCCATGGTATCTACTCCTGATTTTGTTTTATTATAATCCAGAATCATTACTGGCTTGCATTCGCCACGAACTTCCATTTCCTTCCTTGAATGCATTGTACTGAGAACTTTCCCCTTTTTCGGACAATATGAAACATTTGAAGCATGCTCTTAGAATCCAAACATAGATGAATATTTGACTTGACCTTTGGTCTGACTAAAAGAATGTGATAGTTCTTTATTTTTTCTAATTGTTCCTAAGAGTGTGAGGTTGATTTTCAGAAGTTCTCTCGCCAAACTAAGACTAGTGAAAGAATTGTCAGTTGTTACATTACTGCCACTGTTGTCTAAGCCTTTCACCACATCTAAAGCAATTCTCTTGCCTTGACCAACTTCACGAGATTCGTTTTCTTGTTACCCAGTGTAAACTTGGAGATTGAGAACGTAAGACGTTGCACTATCACATACAGCCCATAATTTCAACCCATATTTTCCTGGTTTTGAAGGAATATATGGACATCTACCATGAAATGCCACAAGTCAGAAATATGTGTTACTTCCTGTTCATGCTGGACATCTGCGCTGTCCAAATCTTCTTCTGAACATCCGTCTGATTGAGGAATATTCTCCTCTAAGACGACAATTTCTCCATCACTGCTTGAGACATCAGAAACTATATCGCTGATATCACTATTTGATTCTCCAGATAAAGGATTATCCTGCAGTAATATTTCAAGCACTTCGTTTTCGGATAGGTGACGAGCCATTTACCACTAAACGCAACACACACAATAGTAGTCTCCACTTGTATGGAACAAATAACTGTGGCTTATGAAGTATTGTCAACAATCACTCGTTACAACAATATTTACAAGAATAAAATAAAGGAAATACAGCAACAGTTACGGGTTTAATGCAGCATTATTGGGTAATAATAAAGCAAGAGAGCATTGGGGTTGCATTTGACCCCAACGGATTCAGTGGTTCTTTCTTGATTTTCTGCAATACTAAATATTTTCAAAAAGGTATATTAATATATTATGAATCCATTACTTAACTCAGGAAAAGTCCGAATTTTTCATAATTTTTCGAAATAGGAAAAAAGGTATATTTTACAGAAAATTACGGCCTGGCGTCATTACAGACCCCACGGTATTAGAAGGGTTAAAATGACATTTTTGATGTTGCAGTTTTGCATGCAGTTCAGTGTTCCTGAAGTCATATTTCCTGAACCATGTGTCGTAGAATTATAAAAGTTTGCAGGCACATGTAGCGGAATGTGTAGATACTGCCGGCAGATAGAGTTAGTAGTAAAAATTTACTACATTATATCGTCATGCTTGATGCAGCAGTTGTATGGCATGCACAGGGAAAATTGTAAGGTGATAAACTTTTCTTCTTCAATCATTTTCTGGAGTGTGTCAGCGAGAAAAATTGTGGTAAAAGTTCTAAATTATGTGCAAAGTATGTTGCTAGTCGCGTAGAAATCTCATCCTGAACCAATCAATGAGTATATTCTGGACATTTTTGTGCAGTTCGCTACTCTACTATTTCATCCACACATGTTTGAGAGGTATGTACACTCCTGGTAATGGAAAAAAGAACACATTGACACCGGTGTGTCAGACCCACAATACTTGCTCCGGACACTGCGAGAGGGCTGTACAAGCAATGATCACACGCACGGCACAGCGGACACACCAGGAACCGCGGTGTTGGCCGTCGAATGGCGCTAGCTGCGCAGCATTTGTCCACCGCCGCCGTCAGTGTCAGCCAGTTTGCCGTGGCATACGGAGCTCCATCGCAGTCTTTAACACTGGTAGCATACCGCGACAGCGTGGACGTGAACCGTATGTGCAGTTGACGGACTTTGAGCGAGGGCGTATAGTGGGCATGCGGGAGGCCGGGTGGACGTACCGCCGAATTGCTCAACACGTGGGGCGTGAGGTCTCCACAGTACATCGATGTTGTCGTCAGTGGTCGGCGGAAGATGCACGTGCCCGTCGACCTGGGGCCGGACCGCAGCGACGTTCGGATGCACGCCAAGACCGTAGGATCCTACACAGTGCCGTAGGGGACCGCACCGCCACTTCCCAGCAAATTAGGGACACTGTTGCTCCTGGGGTATCGGCGAGGACCATTCGCAACCGTCTCCATGAAGCTGGGCTACGGTCCCGCACACCGTTAGGCCGTCTTCCGCTCACGCCCCAACATCGTGCAGCCCACCTCCAGTGGTGTCGCGACAGGCGTGAATGGAGGGACGAATGGAGACGTGTCGTCTTCAGCGATGAGAGTCGCTTCTGCCTTGGTGCCAATGATGGTCGTATGCGTGTTTGGCGCCGTGCAGGTGAGCGCCACAATCAGGACTGCATACGACCGAGGCACACAGGGCCAACACCCGGCATCATGGTGTGGGGAGCGATCTCCTACACTGGCCGTACACCTCTGGTGATCGTCGAGGGGACACTGAATAGTGCACGGTACATCCAAACCGTCATCGAACCCATCGTTCTACCATTCCTAGACCGGCAAGGGAACTTGCTGTTCCAACAGGACAATGCACGTCCGCATGTATCCCGTGCCACCCAACGTGCTCTAGAAGGTGTAAGTCAACTACCTGGCCAGCAAGATCTCCGCATCTGTCCCCCATTGAGCATGTTTGGGACTGGATGAAGCGTCGTCTCACGCGGTCTGCACGTCCAGCACGAACGCTGGTCCAACTGAGGCGCCAGGTGGAAATGGCATGGCAAGCCGTTCCACAGGGCTACATCCAGCATCTCTACGATCGTCTACATGGGAGAATAGCAGCCTGCACTGCTGCGAAAGGTGGATATACACTGTACTAGTGCCGACATTGTGCATGCTCTGTTGCCTGTGTCTATGTGCCTGTGGTTCTGTCAGTGTGATCATGTGATGTATCTGACCCCAGGAATGTGTCAATAAAGTTTCCCCTTCCTGGGACAATGAATTCACGATGTTCTTATTTCAATTTCCAGGAGTGTAATTGTTACCAGATAGTGTTTATTCGCAGACAGCAAGTGATATGTGTATCACATTTGGCTGAAACCGATCCAGTCACTTAGGAGAAGATTTTGAGTATACACATAAACATACGTAAACACACACACACACACACACACACACACACACACACACACACAGACACACACACACACAGACACACACAAAAGTTTTGCATCACCCCTTTATTTCAAAATTGATGGGACGGGAAGCCAAAATTTGCTCTGAAGCATGCATATATATTCATTTGCAATGTGTCTAAATCGCCAAAAAAAAACGCCAAATCAAAAAAAAGTGACGACCAAATTGTTTGTTCCCAATGGGGTTTTTTCACTCCACTTCTGAGCAACGTCAATACGTAGCGGAACGCCCCCTTGCTGAGATGCTCGCTTCAATCCGTCGTAGCATATCATCGATGAGATCATCAAGCCAGCCCTGGCCCAAACTGGACCACACTTCATTGGAGATTGTGCCTAAGTCGCACAGGGCACGTGGTCTTTGTCAACATCCATTTCAATCGTTCCCACACCATGTGTCATAGGGTTCATGGCCGGGGAACAGGCAGGCCAGTCCATTCTGATGATGGAACATATTCGCGAGACTGCCACGATGAACACGGGAGTTATCGTCCATCAAGAAGTAATGGTCATGATGTAATCGCCGGTACGGTCAGATTACTGGTTGCAGAATCTCGTCCCTGTACCATGGAGCGGTGCAATTGGCTTCAACAAACACAAGAGGTTTACGGTGGGCGCACGTAATGCCACCCCAGATCATCACTTCACCAGTACCTTGTTGCACATATGAGGGACACTGTTGAAGACAGTCGATGTTATCGGTTTGTCTTTAAACACGTTGCCTGCGTCTATGAGGGTCCATACGGTTTCGAATCTCGTCCGTAAACAACAGTCGATTACAATCCTGGGGCATCCAATCTGCATGATTTCTTTCCCATCTGTAACAGTGTTTGTTGCCGTAGTGTACGACTTGGTGGTCGTCATGGTCATCGGGAATTCAGATTCGCATTATGCAGCCGTTTCCTAACAGTTTGGAGTGATTTTTGACGTCCTGTGGCCTCTCTGAGCGCCGAATCCAGTTACGGAGCAACCTGGCCACGGTTCCTTTCGTTCGTCGGTATCGATCACCCTCTGTACCTGTCTAAAGCAACGGGCTGAGCGATGTCTCTCTTCAACATTACCTGTCAATGGGAATCGGTTCCAACTCGGCATCTCATCGAGCATCATCCGTGGTTGACAAGCCTCCTGCACGTAACGTGACGATACAGCCCCTATCATTGATTGCCAATGTCCTTCGAGGCATGGCGGATCTTCACTTTGCTGTTACACAGACGTCTATAATGTGTTCTTATTCTTGCCTTATTTTGAACTTAAATGCTGCAATTCATTCGCTTGTGGCATTTGACCTGTAGGTAGTACTCATGTCAATTTCATGTATGTTCACAAGCGTCATGGGTGACATTTCAATCGGTACAGGAACAATCACAATAATAACACACCTGCGCGACGCATCGCGATGGTGCAAAACTGTTGATATTTGTTCACACAAACATACCATACATACAGAAATTTTTATGAGACACAGAGCTAACAGGATTACAGTACTTCTATTGAAAGTTACTTGTTTGTTGACTCTTTCCTTTCCTCACAACATATTTTATTTTGTGGGCGTAAAGTCCTACTGTAGATGATTAGTGTTTGTATATTTAATAGATATTTTTCAAAATGTAGAAAGGATGTTTCCGATGTTAACATTTTGTATTTGTTTCTGATAAGTTACTGCGTGCTTTTACATCAATTTAGTCCTATAAAAATATTACCTTCTATGTACGTCAGAGGGCGTAATTACCTGTGTTTTTATTATGCCTGTACTACGTTTTTTAAAAGTTTTGCCATGACTTCAGACGGCAAAAACTCATCATTTGATTCTAAAGGCTATTTTATGCAAGCTTTGGTTTTTCAATTAATGGTATTTGTTGTATCTGACGTCTGCGTGTTGTACTCTTTTGAATGTAGAGGGCACTATGATGCTTTTTTTCCTATACTGACCAGCTCAGCTAGGTGGGCGTGTAAGCTATAAGCTCACTGTGTTTTGGATCGGCAAGATAGGCTCTTCTGTAATTTCAAAATTATCATTTGCAGTAAAAGCGAAGATCTGCTGGAAGTGATCATCACAGTACGTGTTACACGTAATAGAAAATTTGGTTGTATTACATTACGGGTCTACATGGTTCGAATAGTTTGATATGTGCGAGAATCTGTATTTTTGTATATGTTTTCCTGTTTATTTTTTGATGATGGTTGTAAATAGGGCCACATTTGTGTTACGATCATCATGTCTCACGGTTCTTACGTCACACTGTGACGGAAATCGATCTGTAAAATAAAAGATTTCAGTCTTTGCTACCGATGCTGCCATTTATCCAAAATACATTGACACTAATGCGGTCATGTTGCACACGGGTCCCAATGGAATTAACATCATTTCTATTGCGTTTCAAATGTCCACTAACAAAATCCATTATACAGGTTCAGATACTTTTGCAAACTCTTTGCTACCACAATGCATCGGTAGTAGACCTCTGGAGTGTAAGTTGGCCATCAGAGAACAGACAATTAGCAAACCATGTGGGATTCTTGTTTGAAGGAAGTCAGCCATTCTTCTATTTGCTTATTTCCATTGATTATTGAGTACTTTGAAGTGTTAATACCCATCTTATCGGAAGCTACAACTGAGGTTGTACGCTGTTCTGATGAAATAATTTTCGTTTTTGAAGCGCTGGAAGATGTGTGGTAAGATCAGTACAGTTTCTTTCCTGTGCTGAAGTGCACTTTACCGTGTGAGTTGAGCCGGATTTGTTTATTAGTATCGCTCCACGCGCTGATATCCTTCCACGTGCTTGTGCGTGACGGAATAGTTCTGGAGATGTTGAGCATTATCAAGTCGATAGAGGTTAGTTTCCACATCGTTTATAGCTTCATTACATTCTGCACACTCTTGAATTCTTCAGTGTTGACTGTTTCTGGAGTGTCAAGTTTGGCTCAAATGGTTCAAATGACTCTGAGCACTATGGGACTTAACAGCTGTGGTCATCACTACCCTAGAACGTAGAACTACTTAAACCTAACTAACCTAAGGACATCACACACATCCATGCGCGAGGCAGTACTCGAACCTGCGACCGAAGCGGTCACGCGGTTCCAGACTGAAGTGCCTAGAATCGCAAGGCCAGTGTCAAGTTTCTTTCGCTCGAAAGCTTCTGGATTATCTTCATCATGATAGTATCTTTATTGCGTAACGAGAAGTGTGGGTTTGAACGTCACCACAAAGTTGTAAAGTACGTGATTAGTTCTTAATGGACAATACGTTAATTCTAAAATCAAGTGTTTAGGTATTATTTGCCTGAGACGTATTTTTCCATACATACCTTATTTAGAGGTGTCACAGTTCCGAGTCGCTATCTTGTGATATTTAAGTATGGTGTTGTTACTCAATTCCAATAACAAATATTGAAACTGAGAGTGGGCATTGATTATTTGTATTAAGCACCACCAACAACCAACTGTGAGATGGCAGGGGCACTGACTGCACTAAGCTACTTCTATATGTATTGGGAACAGTATTTATTCACTTATTATGCTTTACGAGTATCGGTTTTCATCGTTTCAAAGACATAAATACACAATACCATCCGTGCATAATAACCGAGACTAACATGTCCAGAGTGGCTAACAAATATCTGGTTACTTTCAGTGATTTCAAGCAGGTGCAAAGCAGTTTGGAATTGCTTGCCATCACTAAAAGTTGGTAGCACCGCATCACTGAACTGGTATCAATAGCTGGTCGGTAAAATTTCAGTCTGTTGTTAAATGATCTTAAAAACCAGTTAACTATTTTCTGCATTCTGAATTTATGTGCACAAAGCGGGGAGAGCGGTCCATTGCACTGTTGGATGCGGCCAGCGAAAAGCGAACGCATTCTCACGCAACCTGTTTCTCTCTCGAAACTGTTGATTCATGCATTATGTACTGTTTTAAGTTACGAAGTTCCTTTTTCTCTTTCCATTGCGCAGAATTTGTGAAAGTAAGTAGAACGTAATTATGTTAGAGATGGTTTTCAACTCAGATAGTGTTAGAAACTTTTACTTCGAGCACACACACACACACACACACACACACACACACACACACACACACACACATACCTTTCAACTGTAAAAAGTCCGGGAGTATACATAAAAGTTTTTTAAAGTGAAACGACCGACAGGGCAGTTCGACCGTTACTTGAACACTACTTGTACGTCTCGGACTTTCAGCCCATAGAGCTGATAGAGGAAACAAAAAAGGTTCGAAGAGCAGCGTGTTCGTTGTGTAATCAAGTAAGCTTCACGTAGATGCTCATGTAACTCCAGTGGCATATCCTACAAGAAGGGTGTTGTGTAGCACGAAGTAGTTCACTGTTAAGTGTCTGAGAACGTACGTTCCTAGTGCACTGGGCCAATACACAGAACGAGTTTGCTTCAGAGGGAGGAAACTTCGGGAAATCAACCCTGAGAAGACAGGGAGCAAAAACGGTCATATGGATACGTGGCTGGATATGCGTTCCTAGTAAAGAACACCCACCTGAAGGTAGAGATAAAAGATCTTTGGCGGTGACATAGGCACAGCACCAAGCAGGTGGCTCGTCAGCATGGGCTAAGCCAGACGACCTTGTGTAACACTCTGTGACATCTACCACTACCTGTATAACCTTTCAACGCATGCGGAACCGGACTTACCTTCAAGGTGACAGTCTTGTCGCTGGTTCGTCACACGGGGCACCAAGGTGCTGGGATGTTTCTCATCCATGTCACTCACAGATGACGTTACCTTTAAGGGGGGAGGGGGCGGGGGGCGGTAATGTCATCCTCCACAACACCCACTTGTGGGCTACGTGGAATCCATGTGGTATGGTGGCACCGAACCATCAGCACCGGTTTAGAGAGAGTGAAGATTGTTGGTGACCTTCTCATGGGGACCAGTCATCGTCCCACAGTGGTTTACAGGAGAGGTATGTCAGCACTCCCTGTGGGTGACTCCACGTCCGCTAACGGAATTGGTACGATGGGTTATGTGGCTAGTATATCATGGTGCTCCATCTCATTCATTTCATGAGTGTAGAGCTAAAGCACCAGCCCAGACTCAACATTCTCACCTGTCTCGTGAGTGGCTTTCTTTTTTTTTTCTTTTTTTCAGTCACTGAAACCTACACTGCCAATAACTTTTGTCCCCACTTTCATATGGAAGTATTGTCAAGGAACACATTTTTCGTCACATTTCCATACTAACTTTTTTTGCTCTGTATCCTCTCTGGATTGGTTTCCTGCACTTTATCCCCGTTTAGCGAAGTCGCCCTGTATTGCTTGCTCCTACAAGTATCCCACTAAAAGACCAGTACAGGGATTCAAGCTCATCCGATCAACTACCAGCAATTAGTGGCCCCGCACACCATTTGTAATTCGCACAAGAAATTGGGGAAGTGACAAGTACACGAAATACCCTCAGTACCACACAATGTGACTTCAGGAGATGTTGTTGTTGTTATTGTCTTCAGTCCTGAGACTAGTTTGATGCAGCTCTCCATGCTACTCTATCCTGTGCAAGATTCTTCATCTCCCACTACCTACTGCAACCTACATCCTTCTGAATCTGTTTAATGTATTCATCTCTTGGTCTCCCTCTACGATTTTTACCCTCCACACTGCTCTCCAGTGCTAAATTTGTGATCCCTTTATGCCTAAGAACATGTCCTACCAACCGGTCCCATCTTCTTGTCAAGTTGTGCCCCAAACTCCTCTTCTCCCATATTCTATTCAATACCTCCTCATTAGTTATGTGTTCTACGCATATCGTCTTCAGCATCCTTCTGTGGCACCACAATTTCGAAAGCTTCTATTCTCTTCTAGTCGAAACTATTTATCGTCCATGTTTCACTTCCATACATGGCTACACTCCATACAAATACTTTCAGAAACGACTTCCTGACACTTAAATCTATACTCGATGTTAACTTAATTCGACTACATACCATTATCCTCGTTTTGGTTTTGTTGATGTTCATGTTATAAGCTTCTTTCAAGACGCTGTCTATTCCGTTCAACTGCTCTTCCAAGGCCTTTGCTGTCTCTGACAGAATTACAATGTCATCGGCGAACCTCAAAGTTTTTATTTCTTCTCCATGGACTTTAATACCTACTCCGAATTTTTCTTTTGTTTCCTTTACTGCTTGCTCAATACACAGATTGAATAACATCGGGGATAGGCTACAACCCTGTCTCACTACCTTCCCAACCATTGCTTCCCTTTCATGTCCCTCGACTCTTATAAGTGCCATCTGGTTTCTGTACAAATTGTAAATAGCCTTTCGCTCCCTGTATTTTACCTCTGCCACCTTCAGAATTTGAAAGAGAGTACTCCAGTCAACATAGTCAAAAGCTTTCTCTAAGTCTACAAATGCTAGCAATGTAGCTTTGCCTTTCCTTAATCTATTTTCTAAGATAAGTCGTAGGGTCAGTATTGCCTCACGTGTTCCAATATTTCTGCGTAATCCAAACTGATCTTCCCCGAGGTCGGCTTCTACTAATTTTTCCATTCGTCTGTAAAGAATTCGCGTTAGTATTTTGCAGCTGTGACTTATTAAACTGATAGTTCGTTAATTTTCACATCTGTCAACACCTGCTTTCTTTTGGACTGGAATTATTATATTCTTCTTGAAGTCTGAGGGTATTTCGCCTATTTCATACACCTTGCTCACTAGATGGTAGAGTTCTGTCAGGACTGGCTCTCCCAAGGCCGTCAGTAGTTCCAATGGAATGTTGTCTACTCCCAGGGCCCTGTTTCGACTCAAGTCTTTCAGAGCTCTGTCAGACTCTCCACGCAGTTTCGTATCTCACATTTCATCTTCAACTACATCCTCTTCCATTTCCATAATAGTGTCCTCAAGTAAATCGCCCTTGTATAGACCCTCTATATACTCCTTCCACCTTTCTGCTTTCCTTTCTTTGCTTAGAACTGGGTTTCCATCAACGCTCTTGATATTCATACAAGCGGATCTCTTTTCTCCAAAGGTCTCTTTAATTTTCGTGTAGGCAGTATCTATCTTACTCTTAAAGAGATAAGCCTCTACATCCTTACATTTGTCCTCTAGCCATCCCTGCTTAGACATTTTGCACTTCCTGTCTATCTCGTTTTTGAGACGTTTGTATTCCTTTCTGCCTGCTTCATTTAGAGCGTTTTTATATTTTCTCCTTTCGTCAGTTAAATTCAATATTTCTTCTGGTACCCAAGGACTGCTACTAGCCCTCGTCTTTTCAACTATTTGATCCTCTGCTGCCTTCACTACTTCATCCCTCAGAGCTACCCATTCCTCTTCTACTGCATTTCTTTACCCCCATTCCTGTCAAATGTTCCCTTATGCTCTCCGTGAAAGTCTGTACAACCTCTGGTCCTTTCAGTTTATCCAGGTCCCATCTTCTTAAATTCCCACCTTTTTGCAGTTTCTTCCGTTTTAATCTACTTGAGGAGTACAGATGCAAATGCGGGTAAAGCTGATGTCAGATTATGTGCACGTCACACCTAGATACTGTCAAGAAAACGGTTCACATATACAGACTTTGCACAATTCTGACCATGAATTTTGATTAACTAAGCTCAATAGAACCCGTTTAACTTCCAAGGCTAACTAAAGTAGCCACGTCAGAAGTTGGTAACAAATTCCGACAAAAAAACATAAACGCGAAAAAACTCCGTAGTAATTTTGTAGAGATTTATGGAAATGGCTATCAAATGGTTAAAATGGCTCTGAGCACTATGGGATTTAACGTCTGTGGCCATCAGTCCCCAAGAACTTAGAACTACTTAAACCTAACTAACCTAAGGACATCACACGCATCCATGCCCGAGGCAGGATTCGAACCTGCGACCGTAACGGTCATGTGGTTGCAGACTGAAGCGCCTAGAACTGCTCGGCCACACAGGCAGAAATGGCTGTCGTTTTGTTTAATTGGTAACGAAAAGCCAAACAAACTCATGCTCAGTCATTGCGGTAATGTGACATCTTATTGAATATAAACACAGTTTGTCTAGCTGACAGCTACCAGATTCAAAATTTCCACCTATGGCGTGTATTGCACCAACAGCGAACGAGACGCCTAGTTTTGAGTGGTCGGCGCTCAGAATTAATGGCAGAGGCCACAACCTATACGAATCCGATAGGAACACTACAGACGTATATAAGAAAATGGTTCAAATGGCTCTGAGCACTATGCGACAACTTCTGAGGTCATCAGTCGCCTAGAACATAGAACCTAACTAACCTAAGGACATAACACACATCCATGCCCGATGCAGTATTCGAACCTGCGACCGTAGCTGTCGCTCGGCTAAAGACTACAGCGCCTAGAACCGCACGACCACTCCGGCCGGGGTATATGAGAACAAACCCCTCCAAAAGACTATTAAAATACACGCAATAGCAGCTGCAGTAAAATAAAAAACAAGGCAAAGAAGGTAAAAAGTAGTAACTGCTGTTAAAGGTGGAATCAATAACGTCAAGATAAATAGGAAGAACACGTCACTGAAATTACATTTCTTTCTAAAGAAAGCAAATACTGAGGAAACGTTATTACGAAAAAGAAGGAATTTCCACTTGAAGCTACCCGAAACGCTTTGAGTCTTTAGAGAAGGAGGGGGGGGGGGGGTCGCTATTGCAGTGCAGCTTGACTTTTTCTAGTAGATACGTTGTGACGTCAGCCGCAGTTCGTTGATGCTGGTGGCACAATTAAAGTGGCCCCATCAGTCGAGAAACTGCACCGAATACCTGCTCTTGCACAGAGTACGACTCTCCAGGCGGTAACACAGCCGTACTTTGCATTCCTTTTGTCATAAACCGATAGAACGTCGTAATCGCTGTGCCGTAGGTTCATTTTCGTATCTGCGTGATTTCTTATCTACGTGACGTAAGATTTCTTAAACACAAGAGTCTGTTATCAGTGTCCAGTAGTATAATATTCAATTTGAGTCGACGACTGTGAATTTACAGTTCATACGCTTTTAGTAATCACAACTGCGAGTTCAAAGATCTGCCGAAAATATTACCACACGTCATAAACAGTTAAAAAATATCCTTCTCGGAAACAGTTAATTTTTTAAGCACCGCAGTAATGGTTGGGTTGATTTGGGGAGGAGACCAAACTGCGAGGTTGTCGGTCTCATCGGATTAGGGAAGGATGGGGAAGGCAGTCGGCCGTGCCTTTTCAGAGGAACCATCCCGGCATTTACCTGAAGCGATTTATGGAAGTCACGGAAAACCTAAAGCAGTATGACCGGATGCGGGATTGAACCGTCGTCCTATCGAATGCGAGTCCAGTGTGCCAACCACTGCGCCACCTCGCTCGGTCCCGCAGAAACCTCCTAAGTTGAACGCACGATAATAAATCCAAAGTGCGTTAGTTCGAGCAGTCCAGTTAGCTCAGAAACAATCCGGTCATAACCACGCTAGCCACAGTCCAAGCATTGTGAGTGCTGTTTATAGTCACTAGATGAAATTCACAATATTCTCTGTTTAACATTTTGTTTCACAATGTCCACGTCCAAAGTTGGTTTACCTGTGACCGAAAAATAAGAACGCGGCCGTAAATATTCGCGTGTTTCTGTCTATCACGATTACACAACATAAAATCGCGTACGCCGTGACACTTAACACCAGTTCACTCTTAACTGTTCGATTCCTGGCTATCGATTCTGCTCTCGCATCACTGTTCGTTTAACAGTGCTGCATATTGCATTTATTGTTACGCAAAGCATTTCCCAAAAGTATAACAAAGAAGAGTAAACCTACACTGAAACATTTGCGTACTCAGTAAGAGATTCCTGCATTAAAAATACTTGTATTTGGTACTGTAGAACAGACCAAAATATCGTAAACCATCTAACTCTGTACGTAAATGACACAGAGTAAGTGAAGCACAAGGAAAGAGAGAAGGAAAAGAAAATCTTTATCTCCGATAATTTGCAATGTCTTTACAATACCCATTACATCTCTAACGTCGATTGGTGCTGTAAACAACTTGTGATATAATTATTTATGAATAGGTCGACGTATGCAGAAATGAAGCGTTGTTCAGAAAAGTTGCGTTGTACCGGGAGGGAAAAGGTTGATATTCATTTTTAATTTGGTTGACAAGGAGCAGTCTAGATTATATGTTGTTACTGGACGGCCACTATGGCCGAGCGGTTGTAGGCGCTTCAATCCGGAACCGCGCTGCTGCTACTGTCGCGGGTTCGAATCCTGCCTCGGGCATGGGTGTGTGTGATGTCCTTAGGTTAGTTAGGCTTAAGTAGTTCTAAGCCTGCTCAAAAGGGAACCTCCCCATCGCACCCCCCTCAGATTTTCGCAAAGTTATGATTTGTCCGTTCGTTCATTGACGTCGCTGTTCACTATAAGTAGTTTAGTGTCGGTGTTTTGCGACCGCACCACAAAACCATGCCATTAGTAGACGAAATGACGTGCCTCTCCAATGGGAACCAAAAACATTTGATCGCAAGGTCATAGGTCAACCGATTCCTCCACAGGTAAACACGTCTATGCGACACTGGTGACGGCATGTGCGTCACTTGACAGGAATATGTTGTCGACCCACCTAAATTGTACACTTGGCGAATGGGTAAAGAGATCCTTCTACCTTGCCCCATTTAGGTTTTCTTGTGGATGTGATAATCACTCCCAAAAAAGTGGTAAAAACATAAGAGTTTCTCACATAAACTGAAAATAAAGAATTACACGTTCCACTCGAGGGAAGACTTGAACGAAGGACCTCTCGTTCCGGAGCTGCTCACGCTAACCACGGGACCACAGCGCTCCTGAGCTTACATTGCCATAGATGTTACCTATCTTTCGCATGGACTACTCAGTTTGTATATTTTGCTTACTTTCTTCATAGTTCCACACAACTTCTTCCTGTTTTCTCGATTGATCTGAGTTCAGTTTTTCAAGGCCTATCCACTGTGACAACTTATAACTAAATCCGAGGGGGGTGCGGTGGGGAGGTTCCCTTGTCAGATGTTAAGTCACATAGTGCTCAGAGCCATCTGAACGATTTTGTTGTTACTGCTGTGATCACTTTCAACCTTATTACTCCATCTTGGTAGAAGAAAGTGCTAATCACAAGGGTATGTTTTGCGTTATTCCTTGTTAGGTTTTTGGTTAAAATAAAGTAAAACAACAGAAATGCAATAAGGCAGGGAAATTTATGTAATAGACGGCATTTTCTGGGGTAGCATATAGAACCACTTGTTACCACCATGTGCTGCGTTCGAAAACACAACAGATAACGTGACCAGATTAATCCGTACTAAATTGAAGGTTAACACCTTATTCCGATTACTTTTTCATAAGCTGAGAGATGAGATGATAGCTCTCACCAGTTTCAGGTGATATACTTCGTCAAAAGTTTAGGTCTGTGTCAAGTCCAAATTCGGCCGTAACTGGGCATTACTACAAACTTATGTTTAGTGAAAATTGACGTTGTAAAAGTGGAGTACACGATCTATTTTGTAAAATATTGTATCATTCACTGTTTTGCCTACTCTCACAACAGTTTATCGTTCCGAACTCTGTAAGTCATTGCCAGAACTAAAAACTACAGAACGGACGAAATTCAAAGCCATGCCTGCTCATGTTTCGTATTTATAAGATGGTACATGAGGACGCTTTCTAACGTGTGTGCAGGGCGTTAGCGTTATAAGTGCAGATATTGCGATCATTAGTGCCTTAATATGTATCCATATCGAGGTATTAGTGGTTTTTTTCCGTGCCTTCAGTCTTCCTGAAAAAAACGCTGCTGTTTTCTACACCGTCGTAGCTCCATGACTAAGTGGATTACGCCTGCCAGTGTAGATTGACCGTTTCACGTCCATGTCTCCACACTCCAACAAGTGACCTGCTGCCCAGGTGAGAATAAGTTTGCTTTCTCTGCATGTAGTTGGAGGCACTAACAAACCTAAAAACATAGTTCTCCTAATAGCTATAATACTAAGTCTGCAAATGAAGTAAATACTGATTTAATGTTGTTCAGTACACCGTCCTTAGTCAACAATAAAATACCTGCACTTAATCTCTAAACACCCCTCACATGGGCATACACACACCTATGCCCCTTCATGGTCCCAACTCGTACACTGCGGATCTAGTGTGGATCTAGCCGGCACTATGTATCAGCATGTGTGTGTGTGTGTGTGTGTGTGTGTGTGTGTGTGTGTGTGTGTGTGTGTTTTATTCCAATCTAGCTTGTCAAAAGATCAAGCTAGCAAATTTTCTCTCTTGTGTGCCTATCGATAACTCACTACCTACGCTTTTCGGAGAGTGGTCTCCTTTAACATTGACAATGAACTACAATTATGAGAATAAAAAGAAATGAGGAAAAACGAGTACTGACGACGTCGGGACCTCCAGTCTCATAAAACAAAACAAATATATTCGTTTATTACTGTAACTACACAGCATGTTAAATTCTAAAAATCAAAGGAACGAACGCAAGTAAAAATCTGATTGATAAAGTCACATAATTATTTCCCCACGGTCACAAATTTAAAAGTAGAATTGAATGACAGATGTCTTAGTGTTGTCGTCATGGTTCGTGATCTGTAGTGGGAGGGGGCTCTTATCTTCTTATTATTTTTGTCGTTGGAGTGGTGCGACGGCAGTGTGTAGATGGGACAGCAGGAACTACCCTGACACGTCTTGCACGCCTGCAAAACGAGCTCACAGCTGGGAGGTACGGCGTCAGATTTTGTACTCGTATACTATTTCAGGCACATGATTGATAACCATCTCCTTGACGCGCAGTGCATCAGATAATACGGAGAACAGTATGGTTCAAATGGCTCTAAGCACTATGGGACTTAACATCTGAGGACATCAGTCCCCTAGACTTACAACTACTTAAACCTAACTAACCTAAGGACATTATACACATCCATGCCCGAGACAGGATTCGAACCTGCGACCGTAGCAGCACCGTGGTTCCGGACTGAAGCGTTTAAAACCGTTCTGCCACCACGGCCGGCTACGGAGAACACAATGGTCCATAAGTATCACCAGGAAACCAACTCTTCTCTTTTGTTCGTTTAAAATTTGGTCCGGAAGTGGTTTTTTGAAACTGTGCATTTATACATTCGTAAACGCTGCGCTCTCGTGCGCCCTCTGCAAAATTCACTGCTCAAACTCTCAAGTACGATGCAGAACAAGCACTGTAGCTTGTGTGTGACGTGACCACGGTTAATGATAGGTGATTGTGTGATATGTTAGTTTTCTAACAAGATGTTGGCTATATTTTTAAATTTCTCTTTATGTTGCACATTTTAATTTCTTATATTTCTCTTATTTGAGTCTATCCAATGCTATCAAGAAAACTGTGCATATAACAACTATTTGTCAAAAAGATCGCTATACTCATATTCGATAATGTCAGATTTCACCACACGTAGCACTGCAGTAGCCACATAAACTGAACTGCTGATTGCATAAAACTAACTGAATCTGCGTCGCACACTAAACTGCACAGGTGCCAGTGAATTGTACAGCGTAGGACCTTTCAGAGACGTTTGTCAGTGATGATGTACGTCGTGCGTATCTTTTACAGAACCAACGAGAAATACGGGCGCGCAACGAACTTGTGACGTCACACTAGTAGGCTTGACCGCCACACTTCAGGAATGCTCGGATCCGTGCAGGGCCCACAGGAAATCGATATTTAACTGAAAAGTACCGACTAAAGGTGTTAATTTTGTCGTCTTTAAATGCGTAATCAAGCATTGTTTTACTCGTCTGAAAGGGTTACTCGCTCCCCACCTACTGCTGTCACTCGTAAGAACTGCAGTGTCGCGTGATGTGACACAAGCGCCACAGCCTCTATCTCGTGGGCTTCGCATCTTTCCCATGTTACCAGCTGCAGTAGAGGCGTTGGAATCAAGTTGCTGGAGCTTTCACGAGCCGTCTTCCGGCGTTTACTGAGCTGTTTTAAACATATCTTTCTCGCCTGACTGTGCTATGGAAAACAAAAGATGCATACCTACGGCTGTATCAGAATGGTCCTGTGATTTTTCCATGGGTAAAAGAATAGAAAGAGCTGAATTTCCAGTGGAAATCTTTAGATGTTTTCC
Organism: Schistocerca gregaria; assembly: GCF_023897955.1. Taxonomy (NCBI): domain Eukaryota; kingdom Metazoa; phylum Arthropoda; class Insecta; order Orthoptera; family Acrididae; genus Schistocerca; species Schistocerca gregaria. The sequence goes on along the minus strand of NC_064925.1, from coordinate 472,725,835 downwards.
ATTATCATGCAATAGAAACATTATTTATTCCAGCAGAGCATATTCTATCATTTAACTCTTCCATTTACTTTATGCTAGTAGCGATCACCATTTACTATCGTTGTTTTACTCTATGTAAATGTGAAATTGAAATTATTGGCGATAACTTTGCTGCTGAGTAGTGATGCGTTTAAAGATAATTTATTCCCAACTTGTAAAGCAATATAAGCAAATACAGAGTTCAATAATTATAGCGCATTAATAAGGTTTTCACAAATTACGCAACACAAAACACCGCATGCTACTGATGAACAAAGAACTGCTACAAATGGAACAAAATTTGCCACACTGAAAGCAACAAAGGGCGATACTAGGTAAACTACTATTCTGCAAGATGATTTTGTGAAAAAGGAAAAAATTAAAGAGGGAGAATAAGGAAAGTTCCTCTTTTGCAGTGAAGGGTGGAATCTGCAGAGCCATATCAGCCAACAAAATAGCTCTCTGTCACATTATAGCAATTATTTTAATTCATTTTATTCATTTATTAGTTTGCACTGAAGCTCACTAGAACTTACAGCTCGTTCTGGCTCAGTCTTCTCGTCTGAGTTGACAGGAGGGAATACTAAAGTTTAAAGTAGTATTCATGTCGGTGTCGTCAGAGACGGATCACAAACTCGGACTGGAGAAGGACACGGAACAATATCGGCCGCAATGTTTCAACGGAATCCCCGGCATCCACCTTAAGGATCTAGGGAAACAGACGTTTTACTTGTCACGTAACAGCTGTCTTTAGAACCTTATTATGCTGCCACCAGTTTATGCTATTTCGTTATCATGAGGCAGATTTTAAAGTTTGGAACGGTATGAACCACATGTCCATTGTGTACAAACTATGTATCACACATAGGTAATGGCGAAGAAGTAACGGGACCTTTTGTTTCACGAGACCACCAGTCCCGAAAACACACTGAATGAATTACTGAACGATAAGAAATTACTGTCATAAAAGAAATTGTTCCCTAGGAGAAAAATAATGTTGAGTTGGTATATCAATACAGCTGTAGACGTAAAATAACATTTATTTCTTTTCCCTTTCTCATACTGATATTCTAATACTAAATGTCGGATATAGCATCATCAATAAACAAAACCAGACTACCTGTTTTTCCCTAAAAGTTAGAAGTAAAAACTGCAGTTATTTATTAATGAATCGCAACATTAAGTGAGAGTTTTCAGAGGTGACTAGTGTTTTTAGTAATCAGTATGAGTTGGCTGTTGAGACTCGAATCTGACCGAAGCAATGAAGCTCCTCTGAAGCATGCTCACGTCATCTCGCGAAGTTTTTTTAGGGGTACACGTGGTCTAGGGGTAGCGTCTTTGATTTATAATCAAAACGTCTTCGTTCCCGGGTTCGATCCCCGCCACTGCCTAAATTTTGATAAATAATCAGCATTGGCGGCCTCATTCTGCCAACGGCCTTGTCAAAGAGGGCGGAGGAGCGGATAGACGTTCAGGGCACTCTCTTGTCCTAGGGGTGGGAAATTGCCCCTAAAGGCGGAAGAATCAGCAATGATCAACGACATGAGGATGCAGAAGGCAATGGAAACCACTCCATTAAAGCCACGTAACGTGTATCCACAGGATATGTGGCCTGTAGTTGAAGAAGTCAGTCCGCCTTTAGCCGCGGAGCAGCTCGGACTTGTTTACGTCCCGGCTGCGAACGTTCGCGGAAGAAGCGGTGTATACATCGTCGTCAATCGCGTGTGTTACTGTTTGAATCGAACGCCATGGCACATAATTTCCGAAAAACCACGATACAGTTCACGTTCTGTAACGAGTATGCACGACCGAAGGCTTTCGTAATCGAACGTTTCTTGAGGGACGAAGTGCAACTTAATTACACGGAGATCATTGGAATTCATTTATCAATCGTGAGCAGCACTCTTTACGTAAAGATGATTGACGACGCAGCATGCGATAGGATCATTGAAGCCGCCAAACGAGGATTCCAGTTCCGACACTCCGATGGTCATATTGGCGAAGTTTTAGTCGCTCATTCTGGCCTGGGCGTGCGTACGATTCGAGTCTTTGAGCTGCCTTTCGAGGTACCAGAATCATTGGTCACTGAATCGCTCCAGCCATATGGCAGAGTTATCAGTCATACGGCCGAACGTTGGGCAAGTTTTAGCACGTATCCAGTGCTCAATGGTGTCCGACAGGTGCGAATTGCCCTTACGAAACATGTGCCATCGTACATCAACATCGGCGGCTGTCGAGCTATTGTCATCTATGATGGACAGCCCCGGGATTGCCCCGGGTGTGGTGGTGAAGGACATCTTCGATCTGCGTGTATGCAGAGGAGACTCGTGCAACTCCCTAGCGGAGACCTCCAGAATCCGACTACACCAACGTCACTGCCGATGACTTACGTGGCGGCGCTTCGTGGGGAGGTGACGCCGAGGCCGGAACGCACTATCGAACCGACGCCGCAGTTGATTGAGGCGCCTTCGGACCCCACTGAAGAAGGAATGGCTCCGAACAACCTGCAGTCCCAGACATTACAGGTGGTGCAAAAAGAGGTTGACAGCGTCACAACAGGCATGGAGGCAGAAGTGGAACGGCCCCAGGGCGTTGTGGCGACGGCGAGACTGCAGGAGATACAAGATTCACCGACACCAGAGGCCGAGGTGAGGGCCCGCAAACAACGCTCGCCAAAGCGCCGCAAGAAGCGCCGACTAAACTCTTCGGAGACGCTATCTTCTCTTCTTGGAAGCCCAGAGGAGACTAACACTATGGACCTGTCTGACTTGGAACCACAAGCTTCCGATGTCGCAGACCATATGAATTCGGACAGTGAAAAGATGTCATGTCGCTCAGACGACGCATCCGCTCAGGCGCCTGCTACCCTTCCGCGGTGGAGTCTAAAGCTGCGAAAGAACAACAGCTGTCACTCATCAATGCTGCACAGGAAAATTTGGAGCACCACAATGATATCAGCTGGTATGAGCAGGACGATGAAATCACCGATGCGGACCATTCTACTGGTGGGGACTCGCATCCGTCTGCATCTCAAGAAACCAAATACCGCAGGGACTCGTCCGTCGGGCGACCCTCTGCGGATGTGCAAAGGGACTGTCGATACGGTGCAACTTTGTCATTTTAACATCATGTGAAGATGACAGCTACTCGACCCCAGGCATACAGAATAGGGACAGTGAATGTAAATACCATTAGATCGCCCGTTAAACAGCAGTTGTTTAGGGACATGATATACGCGTCGGATGTGGATATACTGATGGTGAAGGAAATCTACATTCCTGAGTTCCAGGAAGTCCATGGCTACATCTCCTACACCTCGCCGCACTCGAACAACGACAGTGGAACGGCAATATTGGTCCGGGACGGGATTCCGGTTCGCGACCTGGCTTATCTACCTTCGGCACGAGGACTGGCGATAACTGTTAATGGAATTCGCATTCTCAATGTTTATGCCCCTTCCGGCACCGACAACAGACGGGCGCGTGCGAGATATTATTCGGAAGAGATTGTGCCCTTATTTACCGGCAGATTCGATCATTTCATTATAGGTGGTGACTTCAATTGTGTTTTAGCCCAAAAAGACCAGACTCCACATTACAATACCTCTCGTGAATTGCATGTGCTATGCCGGTATCTGGAGTTAAGCGACACCTGGGACATGATTCATAGGAACCGTGAGGGATATACTTTTTATACCAGTCACTCAGCGAGCAGACTCGATCGAATATATGTTTCGGTTGGCCTACAGGATAAGGTGATCGACGCGGAACGATGGCCTGCGGCATTTACTGATCATCTGGCTTACATTTGTACCATAGCACTCCCTAGGCAAAGTGTGTGGAGAAGCCGCGGGACATGGAAGCTCAATTCGTCACTTTTGGCAGACACCGAATGTCGTCAGAGAGTCGAGCAGGTATGGGCCACATGTCAACGCCGTCTACCAACATATACCTCCGTGCTTCAATGGTGGCTCGAGTGTACTAAGCCGGCAATAAGAAGAGCGCTCATACAGTATGGTCGGGATAAGACGAGATGGCAAAGAGACACTCTTGATTATTATTACACCATGCTTCGTGAGCTGTCCTTCCAGGTGCCGTCTCCAGAACATCAAGCGGAAGTTCATCGTGTCAAGGCACAAATCCTATCGATCACGCGACGACGACTGGGTGGCATCCCAATAGGGGCACGATGTCTCGACACCATCGCTGGGGAACGTACCTCGATGCACCATGTGTCGCGGGAACATAAACGTTACCGCTGGTCATTGGTAACAGTGGTCCACGGCTTAGATGGCCGTCAACTGACAACACAACAGGACATTGCAAATGAATTTTTAGAGCATTTCCGCCACCTCTATGCCGGTACACCGACGGACCGTCTCGTGGGGGAAGAGATACTGCAACATCTGCAAACGACACTGACAGAGACGGATAAGGCAGCGCTTATGGAGCCACTCACAGAAGACGATATAAAGGTGGCACTCAAAAAAGGAGCGGCCCATAAATCACCAGGGCCAGATGGGATTACGCTAGAGTTTTATCGAGAATTCGTGGACATGATGATGCCACAGTTGGTGTCGATGTACAATGAGGCGATGCGTCCGGACATGCGCCTACCGTCGGATTTTGTAACGGGCTTTCTTCTTCCCATCCCGAAGATGGCGGGGAGTCGCAATGTTAATCAATATCGGCCTCTCACTATGCTAAACACCGATTATAAAATCTTTGCAAGACTACTAGCGTCTCGTCTCAAGCTGGCGATATCCAGGACAATATCCCCTGATCAGGCTTGCCTAGGGCTGCGAAGCAACATCTCCTCGGCGTTAAGTGAATACCGAGACGTTATCGCCCTTGCGGAAACGTGTAAAATGCGAGCAGCGATGATATCTGTGGACTTCGATCGTGCGTTCGATAGGATAAACCATGACTTCTTGGCGTCAGTCATGAGCCGAATGGCGATTCCACCTGTTTTCATCTCCATCGTTATGAGGCTAATACAAGGGGCTACATCGAAGGTGATTGTAAACGGCCGGGAAGCGGGCTCGATTCCCATTAACAGCTCAGTCCGACAAGGGTGCCCACTCTCCATGATGCTGTTTGCGGTAGCGCTTGAGCCGCTGATGTGTGTTGTGAGGCGCTCACTTACTGGGATAGTGCTTAATGAGAACTCTTTCGTTTGCCGCGCATATGCGGACGACATGATCCTCCTTGTCAGATCAGGACATGAAGTGAGTCAGGCTGTTGAACATCTAGACTCTTACGGGAAGGCGGCAGGCAGTGTCGTTAACATGACGAAATCCAAAATTATGCACATTGGACGGGGTCTGGAAGACGTATTGGGACCGTTTCAGACGGTGGAATCTCTGAGATGTCTGGGGATTACATTTACCCGTTCACTACGGCGGTCGGCGGCGGCGAGTTCTCGGCGGCTTCTGCAGAATGTTCGTCTGACGATACGCAACAACTCACTGAGAGCCTTTGACATGATCCAACGTGTGGCATACACCAACGTTCACATAACGTCACGACTGCCCCATTTAGCGCAGATCCTACCAATACCGAAGGGTATTGCAGATCGCCTCATAGCTGCCTTTGGTTACTATGTTAGTACTGGGATGTTATTTAAGATCAAATATGATACGTTAACGCTACAGTTCCGGAACGGTGGCCTCAACCTCACAAACGTGAGAAACAAAGCTCTGGCGCTTTACATGCGAGCGATGATACGAAATTGGCAACAAAGAAGGCATACCATAACGTCAGCTCTGATAGTAGTACTTGTTCCGCCTTCGTACGAACCCCCTATTGCGATGGGCAATATTTCGCCTTCTCTTGCACACATTGCCTCGTTTCTTGTTGATTACAGTTATGTTCGTCTGAAAGTACCTTCGACGAGAATACCCACGACTCGGGAGATCTATAGATGCTTGATGGATCATCATGGCCGCAATATAATGGAATTCAAATACCCGTCGAGAACGTGGAACCAAATTTGGTGTGCAGTGCATACTCCATTACTGTCAACAGCAGCGAGATCGATGTGGTATATTCTTATAAACCGTAAACTTGTGACCAGGAGTCGATTACATACAATTCATATGGTCGATTCTCCTCTTTGCACCAACTGTGGACTGTTAGCAACGGAAGAACATGGTTTAATGTGTGGCGCAGCGAGGGACGTCTGGATGCTGACGCGTCGAATACTGGCCTTCCTTCAGCGCACTAACTACACAGAAATCACATCGGATGTACTTTTTCTACCGGACAAGACCTTTTTTCCCAAACAAAAGACATATGCGGTCAATTGGATCGCTGGACATGCGACGAAATATTTCTTTTCATACGATATTAAGTCCGTGATGGATTATTGGATGTATTTACAAGAACAACACGAGCTCATACGGAGTCATACGAAATACAGGACTTACTTTTCCAATTTTTTAGGAAGTGTTTTTCACAATCCTCCCGATAGCTGGGGGGTCCACCCGTGACTAGGATTGTCATTTACTTTATTGCTATTACAAAAAAAATGAATAAATAAATAAATAAATAGAAAATAGGGCGGCCTTTGTGTTGATTTAATGGTTTCTAAATTGTTTTTGCTGTCTCGATACTTTTCTTCTCCCTAGGACAGCACAATTGTACGAATAAAGAATGTTTGTTTACAAAAAAAAAAAAAAAAAAAAGTTGGTAGAGCACTTGCCCGCGAAAGGCAAAAAAAGAAAAAAAACAAGAAAAAAAAGAAAAAAAAGCAATGAAGCTCCTCTGAAGCATGCTCACATCATCTCGCGAAGTTTTTTTAGGGGTACACGTGGTCTAGGCCAGTCGGCCTTTGGCTGTGGAGCGGTGCGGTACGTCCCGGCCGCTCCGTGTCGCGTTTCCGGGTGTGTTGTTGTTTACCGCGCCGGCGCGCTAGTGTTATGTATTGCCGTCACGTTCCTCACACACGATGGCTCTGTCGTATCGGAAAGCCACGATCAAGCTGCAGTTCGACACTACGTACTCTAGACCCAAGGCCCACGAAGTAGAGCGTTTTTTAGGCGATGTGGTACATGTTGATCCTAACGAGCTGATCTGTATCCACTTATCTATTGTCTCCAGCGTCGTATATATTAAGTTCACTGACGACGAAGCATGTGACAAACTTCTCAGACGCTCGACGGCAGGTTATCGGTTCTGCCACTCAGACGGAAACGTGGGTGTGGTGACGCTTGAACGTGCTGGATTGGGAATCCAAAATGTGCGCGTGTTTGAGCTCCCTTTTGAAGTTCCAGCGGATTCGGTCACCCTTGCTCTTTGACCCTATGGAACAGTTCTCGGCCACACGGCCGAAAAATGGAAGACCTTCGACACCTACCCTGTCCTTAACGGGGTGCGACAAGTCCGTATTGACCTGCATCGCCATATTCCTTCGTATCTCACGATCGCTGGTTGCAGGGCAATAATTATTTATGACGGTCAGCCGAGAACCTGCTCCCGTTGTGGCCAGACGGGACACATGCGTACCGAATGCCTGCAACGCCGTCTCGTGCAGACACCCTCGACCGACCAGATTCGTCCGTCGACACCGACCTCTCTGCCGATAACGTATGTTGCGGCGGCGAGACGGGAGACGCCAGCTGTATATGACGACCCCACTGTATTGGTGCGAGCTTTGGAGGACCCTGCAGTACCTTCCACGGAGCCCCAAGCGTCTTTCAGTGCTGATGCTACTGATGTCCTTTCGTCGGACCCCGGCGCACCGTCACAACGGCTCGCCGACGGTGCGATGGAAGTTGAAGCACAGGATGCAGCGTCCTCCCCTTGCCCTACGTCGGAAACAGAGGCGCGGCAGCGTAAGCAGAAATCACCCAAGCGTCATAAGAAGCGGCGCAAGACAACCGACGACGTAGAACAGCCCGAGGCGACACCGCTGGATGACGAGGTGCCTCAACCGCTCCACCGCGCCGACACAGGCGACCCTACCGTCTCACACGGTTCGACGTCTTCTCCCACTACCGCTGGGTCTGGACCACATGGGGATGCGGGAGATCACCGCAGCTCCGACACCGGGGATGCACCCTTGCCTCCGTCTGCCTCTCGAGATCCAGTGGTGCCAACGTCCCTGGGCGACTGGGCGCAGGAGATGGAGTTGCAGGATGCGTTTCGGGACCAAGACGATGCACCGATGCCGATGGCAGCGACTACGCGGCCGGCGACAGACGCCTAGGGCGGCATGAGCACCTCTCGTCGCTGCCTAGCACTTCGCAAGACCGGCGCTCCACGTCACGACTACTGTTCTCCTGTCATACCATGGTCACCTCCCGAGATTTGATGGACCAGGCATACCGCCTCGCCACGATCAACGTCAATGGCATTACATCTGATGTCAAGACCCGTATGCTGAAGGATACGTTACGCGCTGCGGATCTGGACGTTGTTTTCCTTCAAGAAGTCCGATCAGGACTCTGTCTCGATGCCTACGGATATGACGCCTACACTATGCCTGCAGATGTGGGCGGCGGAGATACGGCGATTCTACTGCGGGAAGGGATAATGGCCACTGATGTCTCCTATTTACCGTCGGCCCGGGGGCTCGCACACACGATTGGTACAGTACGTCTGGTGAACTTATATGCTCCTTCAGGCACTGGCAAAAGGAGAGAACGGCGTACCTTTTTTGCCGAAGATATAGCCCCGCTCTTCCAGGGCAATACCGACCACTTGGTAATAGGCGGCGATTTTAATTGTGTGCTCCGCCCATCCGACCAGGAGCCACACTATACCACCTGCCCGGCACTCCAGGCACTTGTACAGGACTTGGCCTTGTTGGACACCTGGATCATCCAACACGGCGACCGTCGAGCACACACCTACTTTACTAGTCACTCCGCGAGCCGTTTGGATCGAGTCTACGTCACCCGCGGCCTACGATCGGCCGTTGTCGACGCTGAGATGTGGCCGGCAGCGTTCACGGATCACCTCGCATATGTGTGTACTCTCACCCTTCCCCGCCAGCGCGTCCGCCGAAGTAGGGGTCCGTGGCGCCTCAATGTGGCCCTTCTTGATGAGATAAATTGCAGACGCGCAGTCGAGTCCACATGGAGCAATTGCCACCGGCGTTTACCCGCCTACCGTTCTGTACTTCAATGGTGGTTACGGTGTGCAAAACCCGCACTGTGCCGAACATTAGTCAGCTATGGACGCGACCGAGCGCGCTGGTATACTGCGACTACTGATTTTTACTATACTGCGCTCCGCGAACTGGCTGTACAACCGCCGTCGCCAGAGCGACAATCAGCAGTACAACGCGTCAAGGCACAATTGCTTCGTATCAACGCCGTACGTCTTGCGGGTGTGCGGGTGCGAGCGAGGACGACTGATGATGTTCGTGGTGAACGACCCTCCCTCCACCATATCATTCAAGAACGCCGAAGACGCAAAAGGCAGCTCATTACCGAGGTTGAGACGGAAGATGGGCGACGCGTTGACGCACAAATGGATATCGTCCAAGCGTTCACACAGTCATATAAACTTCTTTACGAGAGGGAGTCCCACATGAATGTAGGGGTCAGGGAAGTCCTATCTGACCTACCAGTCTCTCGGAACCTACAAGATGATGCTACGCTCTTGTCGGCGGTGACTTTGGAAGAACTGCGAGAGGCTCTGTTGCGTGGCTCTCCCAACAAAACGCCTGGCCCTGACGGCCTCCCTCTTGAATTTTACAAGCGGTTCTTTGATCTCATGGGCCCAATGTGGGTCAGGATGTACAGTGAACTCCTGGACGCCGATTTTCAGGTACCATCTGACTTTACTGAGGGTCTCTTGATCCCTGTGCCCAAACCCGGCGGAGGCCGTCGCCCTCTTGATTTTCGCCCGTTGACAATGCTAAACACTGACTATAAGCTGTTGACACGCATGCTCCGTGAGAGGCTCAAACCTACGGTAATGGCGGCCATTCACACTGATCAAATCTGCCTCGGGGGTGACACTAATGTGTTTACGACTTTAAGCACCTATAGAGACGTGGTGGCGCTCATGCAAACTTGCCGCCTCCAAGGCGCTCTTGTTGCGCTGGACTTTGACCATGCTTTCGACCGCGTTAACCATGGTTTCCTGCGTGCTGTTATGGAACACATCGGTGTCCCGCGTCTGACGACGTCTGTTGTGCTTCGATTGATCCATGGGGCTGTCACGAGGATTATGATGTGTCAACAGGTCCGTCCGGCAGGGTTGTCCTCTTTCTGCCATGCTCTTCGCCGTTGCCCTCGAACCAGCTCTTCACGGACTACGGCGACGCTTAGAAGGACTTACCCTCCGTTCCGTAACCTTTCGATGTGGTGCATACGCCGACGATGTGATGTTCTTAGCACGGTCTGGTGACGAAATACACACGGCGTTTTCCTGGCTCCACCAGTATGGGGCGGTGGCAGGCAGTGTGCTCAACCTTCGGAAATCACGCTACATGGAGGTAGGACGAGGAATGCCTGTAGCTCTGGCCGTACCTCTGACAAGGGTCCCGATGCTCAAGTGTTTAGGGATATCACTCCATCGACAAATACAACGCACGGCGGCCTTTACGTATCGTATGGTCTTACGACGACTCCGTTTAGAGGCTCGTCTCAATAAATTCAGATCACTGAACATTTTGCAACGCGCCCAATACGTCAATGTGTACATGGCTTCTCACCTTAACCATTACGCCCATGTACTGCCGATAACGGACACGATGGCTTCCAGGATACAGGCAGTGTTTGGACACGTGGTGAACGATGGTGCTGTTTTCAAGATCCGTGTTGTTACGCTTACTTTACCCTTCGACAAAGGCGGTGTTGGACTCACTCACGTCAAGCACAGAGCGCTGGCACTGTATCTCCGTTCCATGAGGCGACTCTGGCTTTCACCAACAGCCAGTCTCCCCGGCCTACTGATTGAAGAAGTGGCCCCACGTACGCTGTACCCACCGGTACCAGTTGGACATTTATCGCCCTCGCTGTCACATATTAGAACGTTTTTCGTAGAGCATAGCTATGTGTTGCGGGTTATATCGGAGACACGGAATCCGACAGCGAAGACTTATTATAGTGCTCTCCAGCACTGGACTCCAGATAACGACATTGTACGGCGCCACCCTACGGTCGACTGGCCACGGGTATGGCGAGCCATCCACGCGCCGTTCCTGTCTACTTTCGTGCAGTCGACGTGGTATGTGGTCGTTAACGAGAAACTTCCAACCCGACAACGGCTGCATGCCATTCACCTAATTGACGACCCTGTGTGCCCCCGTTGCACGACGTTAGACACGGACGAACATAGACTGAACTGTGGCCCCGCGCGTGAGTGCTGGAAACTGATCCGCCAGATCCTGGCTTTCCTGCTCCGCCGCCCCTACGTTTCGATTTTACCCCAAGAACTCTTTTATCCCGACGCTGTCTATTTCCCTATGACCCGGATGAATGCGGTTAATTGGGTACGAGGAATGGCGATACACTACATATACCGCGATGGAGACAAAGACGTCCTCGATTTATGGTACTATATGATCGACGAGTTTCTGGTCTTAACGAACAGACAGGATTACCGGAACCTTTTTGCGAACTCTTTGGGTCCGTCATTCATGGACCCACCACCCAGCTGGGGTGTGCCGGGTGTGAGAAGACATTAACTTGTAGATGTGATCTTTCCACGACTCCCCTATGGTAACAGAAACAGTCTCTGACTGTGTGCAGCGGCCCCGGGCGCTCCAACGATTGGTGGCTGGTGATGTCCAATGTAATGACGACCGCCCGTTCTTGGCCGCCCGCCTAGCAATGTGACCGCGGCGAGCAAGATGGCCCTTTTTAGTTCACTTTATTGGCAACTTTTTGCGCATGGCTGCCTTGTTTTTTTATGCATTCTCAAAAAAAAAAAGTTGGTAGAGCACTTGCCCCCGAAAGGCAATTAAAAAAAAGGGGGGGGGGGGGTAGCGTAAAAAGAAAAAGGGGTAGCGTCTTTGATTTATAATCAAAACGTCTTCGTTCCCGGGTTCGATCCCCGCCACTGCATAAATTTTGATAAATAATCAGCATTGGCGGCCGAAGACTTCCGGCGTAAGAAGTCAGCCTCATTCTGCCAACGGCCTTGTCAAAGAGGGCGGAGGAGCGGATAGACGTTCAGGGCACTCTCTTGTCCTAGGGGTGGGAAATTGCCCCTAAAGGCGGAAGAATCAGCAATGATCAACGACATGAGGATGCAGAAGGCAATGGGAACCACTCCATTAAAGCCACGTAACGTGTATCCACAGGACATGTGGCCTGTAGTTGAAGAAGTGTCATGATGATCTCTCCATTGGCAAAAGATTCCGGAATAGTCCCCCATTCGGATCTCAGGGAGGGGACTGCCAAGGGGGAGGTTACCATGAGAAAAAGATTGAATAATCAACAAAAGGATAACGTTCTACGAGTCGGGGAGTGGAATGTCAGAAGCTTGAACGTGGTAGGGAAACTAGAAAATCTGAAAAGGGAAATGCAAAGGTTCAATCTAGATATAGTAGGGGTCAGTGAAGTGAAGTGGAAGGAAGACAAGGATTTCTGGTCAGATGAGTATCGGGTAATATCAACAGCAGCAGAAAACGGTATAAGAGGTGTAGGATTCGTTATGAATAGGAAGGTAGGACAGAGGGTGTGTTACTGTGAACAGTTCAGTGACCGGGTTGTTCTAATCAGAATCGACAGCAGACCATCACCGACAACGATAGTTCAGGTATACATGCCGACGTCGCAAGCTGAAGATGAACAGATAGAGAAAGTGTATGAGGATATTGAAAGGGTAATGCAGTATGTAAAGGGGGACGAAAATCTAATAGTCATGAGCGACTGGAATGCAGTTGTAGGGGAAGGAGTAGAAGAAAAGGTTACAGGAGAATATGGGCTTGGGACAAGGAATGAAAGAGGAGAAAGACTAATTGAGTTCTGTAACAAGTTTCAGCACGTAATAGCGAATGTCCTGTTCAAGAATCACAAGAGGAGGAGGTATACTTGGAAAAGGCCGGGAGATACGGGAAGATTTCAATTAGATTACATCATGGTCAGGCAGAGATTCCGAAATCTCCAGGAGCAGATATAGACTCAGATGACAATATGGTAGTGATGAAGAGTTGGCTGAAGTTCAAGACATTCGTCAGGAAGAATCAATACGCTAAGAATTGGGATACGGAAGTTCTAAGGAATGACGAGATACGTCTGAAGTTCTCTAACGCTATAGATATAGCAATAAGGAATGTCGCAGAAGGCAACACAGTTGAAGAGGAATGGACGTCTCTAAAAAGGGCCATCACAGAAGTTGGGAAGGAAAACATAGGTACAAAGAAGGTAACTGCGAAGAAACCATGGGTAAAAGAATAAATACTTCAGTTGATTGATGAAAGGAGGAAGTACAAACATGTTCTGGGAAAATCAGGAATACAGAAATACAAGTCGCTGAGGAATGAAATAAATAGGAAGTGCAGGGAAGCTAAGACGAAATGGCTGCAGGAAAAATGTGAAGACATCGAAAAAGATATTGTCGGAAGGACAGGCTCAGCATACAGAAAAGTCAAAACAACCTTTGGTGACATTAAAAGCAACGGTGGTAACATTAAGAGTGCAACGGGAATTCCACAGTTAAATGCAGAGGAGAGAGCAGATAGGTGGAAAGAATACATTGAAAGCCTATATGAGGGTGAAGATTTGTCTGATGTGATAGAAGAAGAAACAGGAGTCGATTTAGAAGAGATAGGGGATCCAGTATTAGAATCCGAATTTAAAAGAGCTTTGGAGGACTTACGGTCAAATAAGGCAGAAGGGATAGATAACATTCCATCAGAATTTCTAAAATCATTAGGGGAAGTGGCAACAAAACGACTATTCACGTTGGTGTGTAGACTATATGAGAGTGGCGACATACCATCTGACTTTCGGAAAAGCGTCATCCACACAATTCCGAAGAAGGCAAGAGCTGACAAGTGCGAGAATTATCGCACAATCAGCTTAACAGCTCATGCATCGAAGCTGCTTACAAGAATAATATACAGAAGAATGGAAAAGAAAATTGGTAATGCGCTAGGTGACGATCAGTTTGGCTTTAGGAAAAGTAAAGGCACGAGAGAGGCAATTCTGACGTTACGGCTAATAATGGAAGCAAGGCTAAGGAAAAATCAAGACACGCTCATAGGATTTGTCGACCTGGAAAAAGCGTTCGACAATATAAAATGATGCAAGCTGTTCGAGATACTGAAAAAAGTAGGGGTAAGCCGTGGGGAGAGACGGGTCATATACAATATGTACAACAACCAAGAGGGAATAATAAGAGTGGACGATCAAGAACGAAGTGCTCATATTAAGAAGGGTGTAAGACAAGGCTGTAGCCTTTCGCCCCTACTCTTCAATCTGTACATCGAGGAAGCAATGATGGAAATATAAGAAAGGTTCAGGAGTGGAATTAAAATCCTAGGTGAAAGGATATCAATGATACGATTCGCTGATTACATTGCTATCCTGAGTGAAAGTGAAGAAGAATTAAATGATCTGCTGAACGGAATGAACAGTCTAATGAGTACACAGTATGGTTTGAGGGTAAATCGGAGAAAGACGAAGGTAATGAGAAGTAGTAGAAATGAGAACAGCGAGAAACTTAACATCAGGATTGATGGTCACGAAATAAATGAAGTTAAGGAATTCTGCTACCTACGCAGTAAAATCACCAATGCCGGACGGAGCAAGGAGGACATCAAAAGCAGACTCGCTATGGCAAAAAAGGCATTTCTGGCCAAGAGAAGTCAACTAATATCAAATACCGGCCTTAATTTGAGGAAGATATTTCTGAGGATGTACGTGTGGAGTACAGCATTGTATGGTAGTGAAACATGGACTGTGGGAAAACCGGAACTGAAGAGAATCGAAGCATTTTAGATGTGGTGCTACAGACGAATGTTGAAAATTAGGTGGACTGATAAGGTAAGGAATAAGGAAGTTCTACGCAGAATCGAAGAGGAAAGGAATATGTGGAAAACACTGATAAGGAGAAGGGACAGGATGATAGGACATCTGCTAAGACATGAGGGAATGACTTCCATGGTACTAGAGGGAGCTGTAGAGGGCAAAAACTGTAGAGGAAGACAGAGATTGGAATACGTCAAGCAAATAATTGAGGACGTAGGTTGCAAGTGCTACTCTGAGATGAAGAGGTTAGCACTGCAAAGGAATTCGTGGCGGGCTGCATCAAACCAGTTATTTCTTAATTTGTGTTTACATCTTAAATATATAGAATACCATTCTATACTAAATTGTAGACTGGCAGCATACTGTGTTTTATCGTTTTAACTTCCCACATGGTTTTATATTTATTCCTAGAATAGGTTATATTCTATCAGTCGCACAGTTTCTTTGCCTCACAGACAACCTTGTTAATTTTTTTCACATTCTGAAATAGTCATAAGAATTTATAGGCCTTTCTTCTGGTGTAATCTACACAAGAAAGTGCTTCTTCTTCTTTCTTTCTTTTTTTCAACAAATTTGTATTCCATCCTGCTAGCTTTTTGCAGTCCTGTGAAGATGTAAACGTGATTGGAAATGCTACATAACAATATTGCAGCGTACGAATTAAAAAAAAAAAAACTGTCAAAGTCACCCCATAGCAAAATGTTATGGTACTTTGACCTATGGAGTATAATTTTGAAACGATGTTATGACAAGAACTGCTTCCTCATTTGCATCCTTTATCTGGGTAGGATATGATAAAACAAATGCTCGAAGTACAGCTCTGTATGTCCTCTCAACAACATGCCGCACTGCTGCATATGGTCACGTGATGGCCCACCACGGACGAAATTCCACACAGAAAAGCGACGAAAAGCATATAAGCAGAGCAAGCACCAAGCAAGGGCTGCCTACATCATCGTAGCTGCGCATGCGCAGTACAGCCTATTGTCTGGCGCTGTCTGGTTACTACTCAAACGAACCTTCTGTCAATCTGCTCCTTCTCCCTCTGTCCGTCGCCTCCTCCCCCCACACTCTGGCCATCTGTTCTTCCCCCCACCCCCCCCCCCTCTCTGTCCATCTCCGCCGGCCGGAGTGACCGAGTGGTTCTAGGCGCTTCAGTCTGGAACCGCGTGACCGCTACGTTCGCAGGTTGGATTCCTGCCTCGAGTATGGATGTGTGTGATGTCCTTAGGTTAGTTAGGTTTAAGTGGTTCTAAGTACTAGGGGACTGATGACCTCAGATGTTAAGTCCCATAGTGCTCAGAGCCATTTGAACCATTTTTTGTCCATCTCCGTCTCGCCCTTCCCTTTGTCCTTCTCCCTATCCCCCCTCTCGGTCTGTCCATCTCTTCTTCCTCTCCCTTCTCTCTTCACTCTATCACCTCCACACAAGTATGAAGTTGCTATTTCTTACCTCCACAGTATTTCGTTCCACATGGTGAGTAATACGTGTAACAAGCTTGGTTCAGATCGATCAAGTGGTTTAAGAGAAACTTAGTAATCGCGGATTTCCCCGCATGCGCACAGTATTTGTACACATATTTCACCCGTCTCTGTAGTTAATTTCGCACTGCAGACTCGTTTTCACCCTGCTCAATGTTTATGACGCATGTCCTAGACTGCGTGTCGTTCAACGACATAGCTTTGCAGATACATTCTGCGATGTATTTGGACATAGCTTCCGAAATCTGTAGCTAATAGGGTTAGTAGCAAAGAAGTAATAAATTTAAACGTCATCCAGGATGCGGTAGATTTGCGTGCTTCTCACTATTATGCCATGCTTCCTGAGCCATGTGTCGTATAATTATGTATTTTTGCACGTACACTCAGTGGTATTTGCGGGTGGTTTCTGCAAACTGTGTTCCGAACACAGGTATAAGTGAAGAAGTGATAAACTAAAGGGTCATAACTACTTTTTCCTCTTTGATTAGGACTAGTTTTCCATCTGAGCTCCTGATATTCGTACAGGTGGTCCTCTTTTCTCCAACGGTCTCTCAAATTTTCCTGTAGGCAGTGTCTATTTTACCCCTAGTGATGTATGCTTCTACAGCCTTACGTTTGTCCTCTATCCATTCCAGCTTAGCCATTTTGCACTTCCTGTCGGTCTCATTTTTGAGACCCTTGTATTCCTTTTTGCCTGCTTCATTTACTGCCTTTTTTATATTTCCTCCTTTCATCAGTTAAATTCAATATGTCCCTTATTACCCAGGAGTTTCTACTAGCCCTCGCCTTTTTGCCTTCTTGATCCCCTGCTGCCTTCACTATTAAGTTAGTTATAAGTCAGTAAGTGCTCTTATTCTCAACTACTTTATGAATATAGTATTGCTATTTTCCCATTGTGAGCTACGTTTCTTTTTCACCCTCCCAACCTCCCTCAACCCTTCGGTTCTTACGGCCGCAGTGATTCTTTCTAGGTAGTAAGTGGTATGTGTACCAAGTTTAGTTGAGGAGGAGATGTGGAACATACATATATCCAATTTTATAATATGTATGGATACTTCGCCGCCAGATGCTCAGGACAAAAAGACCTCCACTTAAATAGCCTCTAAACAGTGAGACTTTCCCGAAAGTCGCAGAAGATGGGCAGGTACGGTTTAATTGAAATGTCTGCTTCGCACTGAAAGGACGCCCTCTTTTAGAGACTGACTGACAGCCGGTAGACTCTGCCAAATCCCGAGCAGCTGAAGCACATGCCTCCGTCTTGCCATCTCAGGAGTTTAAATAAATACTCGGAAGAAAAAATGGTTCAAATGGCTCTGAACACTATGGGAGTTAACTGCTGTGGTCATCAGTCCCCTGGAACTTAGAACTACTTAAACCTAACTAACATAAGGACATCACACACATCCATGTCCGAGGCAGTATTCGAACCTGCGACAGTAGCGGTCGCGCGGTTCCAGACTGTAGCGTCTAGAACCGCTCGGCCACAACGGCCGGCACATGCGGAGGAGTTCTTAACTGTTCTCCCAGGAAAATCTAACATTAGGGAAACTGTAGCAGCGGTGGGAAGTGTTACCACACGAAAGAGCATCAGAAAATTAGAGAACTTGCCAAATAACATGTCAGCTGCCGCAAGGCAGGAAATTTTAGGTCCTTGCACAAAGAGTGTTAGAACAGGAAAGCTGAGGAGACGAGGAATTCAGCAGCCTCAAGGAGGAAGAGGAAGAAAATGAACAAAACGGCCGAGTAGGGGTAGCCGCGAGTACAGTGGAGTGAGAGTAAACAAGGAATGATCAGTCAGTCGACAACCAGTCATTATTTGTAGTATATCACTCCTCCCCCTTGCTGTGACATAATTATTTCCTTTTACTTTTATGGTTTTTGGTACTGTCTTCATGTCTATTTTCGCTCATAAAGTACATCTTTGTTATAGATTAGACACTCACACGAGCTATATTCATCTCTGCAACTGTGTGATTTTCATCTGTAGCGAAACAAGTGAGAGTAGAAAGAAGCAACGGCATCTTGCCTTCCTCTGATAACGCTGGAACTGTGTAGACATAAAAAGAGATGCCCTTACAAATTGTGTTATATTTTTTCAAGTAGACCAGAGATTTTCAAAGAATGAGTGGTGCGGATTTTATGACTACAGTAATATGATTAATTCCTTGACTTTTACATTAGTAGACTGAAGAAAAATAAACTCCAGCAGCAGCACAACTAGTAGGGATAAAGTGGTTACTTTAACTTTGATTAGGAATCCAAACGTCCTCGGTCCCGGTTCGAAACCCGCCGCAGCTCAAATTTTAATTAATAATCAGCACTGGCGGCCGAAGACTTCCGGCCTACGATGTCACCCTCATTCTGCCAACGGCCTTGTCGAAGAGGGCGGAGGAGCAGACGGAGGTTCTGGGCATTCTCTTGTTCTTGGAGTGGGAAGCTGCCCCTAAAGGTGGAAGAATCAGAAATGACCAACGGAGTGAGAAAGCAGAAGGCAAGAGAAACCGCTGCGTTAAAGACACGTAACGGTATCCACAGGCCTGTAATTGAAAAAGTGTCATGATAATCTCTCCATTCGCATGAGATTCCGGAATGGTCCACCATTCGGATCTCCGGCAGGGGACTGCCAAGGGAGAGGTGATCACGAGAAAAAGATTGAAAAACCAACGAGTCGGAGCGTGGAATGTCAGAAGTTTGAACGTAGCAGGCAATCTAGAAAATGTCAAATAGGAAATGCAAATGCTCAGTCGAGATATAGTAGGGTTCAGTGAAGTAAAATGAAAAGCAGACAAGGATATATGGTCAGATACGTATAGGGTAATATTAACAGCAGCAGAAAATGGTATAACGTGAATAGGATTCGTTATGAATAGGAAAGTAGGGCAGAGACTGTGTTACAGTGAACAGTTCAGTGATAGGGTTGTTGTTGTCTGAATCCACAGCAGACCAGCACGGACAACGATAGTTCAGGTATACATGCCAACATCTCAAGCTGAAGATGAGGAGACAGAGAACGTATATGAGGATAATGAAAGGGTAACACAGTACATAAAGGTACATGAAAATCTAATAGTCAGGGTGGGCTGGAATGCAGTTGTAATAGAAGGAGTAGAAGAAACGGTTACAGGAAAATATGAGCTCGGAACAAGGAATGAGAGAGGAGAAATACTAATTGAGTTCTATAATAAATTTCAGCTAGTAGTAGCGAATACCCTGCTCAAGAATCGCAAGAGGAGGAGGTATACTTGGAAAATACGGGTGCTACGGGAAAATTTCAGTTGCATTACATCATGGTCAGACAGAGATTCCGAAATCAGATACTGGATTGTAAGGCGTAGACAGGAGCAGATATAGATCAGATCACAATATAGCAGTGATGAAGAGTAGGCTGAAGTTTAAGAGGTTACTCAAGAAGAACCAATACGCAGAAAAGTGGCATACGGAAATAGTAACGAATGACGAGATATTCTTGAAGTTCTGTGAAGCTATAGATGCAAGAATAAGGAATAGCTCAGTAGGATGTACATTTGAAGAGGAATGGACATCTCTAATATGCGCAATCACAGAAGTTAAAAAGAAAAACATTGGTACAAAGAAGGTAACTGCGAAGAAAATATCATTCACACAATTCCGAAGGTTGCAAGGTCTGACAAGAGCGAGAATTATCCCACAATCAGCTTAACAGCTCATGCATCCAAGTTACTTACAAGAATATAATACAGAAGAATGGAACAGAAAATTGAGGATGTGTTAGAAGACGATCATTTTTGGATTTAGAAAATATAAAGGCACGGGAGAAGCAATTCTGACGTTGCGGTTAATAATGGGACAAGACTAAAGAAAATTCAAGACACGTTCATAGGATTTGTCGACCTGGATAAAGCGTTCGACGGTGTAAAATAGAGCAAGATACTCGAAATTCTGAGAAAAACGGGGTTTACCAGTAGAGAGAAACGTTTAATATACAATATGTACAAGAGCCAAGAGGGAATAATAAAGGGTGGACGACCAAGAGCGGTCCGCAGCTAGTGGTCGTGCGGTAGCGTTCTCGCTTCCCGCGCCCGGGTTCGATTCCTGGCGGGGTCAGGGATTTTCTCTGCCTCGTGATGACTGGGTGTTGTGTGATGTCCTTAGGGTAGTTAGGTTTAAGTAGTTCTAAGTTCTAGGGGACTGATGACCATAGATGTTAAGTCCCATAGTGCTCAGAGCCATTTGAACCATTTTTGACCAAGAGTGAAGAGCTCGGAGTAAAAAGGGTGTAAGACAGGGATGTAGTCTTTCGCCGCTGCTGTTCAATCTGTACATCTGAGAAGCAATGATGGAAATAAAGGTTCGGGAGTGGGATTAAAATTCAAGATCAATGATTCGCTGAGGACATTGTTATCCTGAGTGAAAATGGAGAAGAATTACATGGTCTGCTGAATGGAATGAATGGTCCAATGAGTACAGAATATGGAATGAGAATAAACCGAAGAAAGATGAAAGAATGAGAAGTAGCTGAAATGAGAACGGCGAGAAACTTAACATCAGGATTGATGGTTACAAAGTAGATGAAGTTAAGGAATTCTGCTTCCTAGGCAGCAAACTAACCAGTGACGGTCAGAGCCAGGAGGATATCAAAAGTAGCCCAGCACTGGCAAAAAGGACATTATTGGCCAAGAGAAGTCTGCTTGTATCAAATAAAGGCCTTAATTTGAGGAAGAAATTTCTGAGAATGTACATCTGGAGCACAGCACTGTATGGTAGCGAAACATGGACTGAGGGAAAAACCGGAACAGAAGAGAATCGAAGCGTATGAGATGTGATGCTACAGACGAATGTTGAAAATCACGTGCACTGATAAGGTAAGAAATGAGGAGGTCCTGCGCAGAATTGGAGAGAAAAGGGATATGTGGGAAATACTGAGAAGGAGAAGGGACAGGATGATAGGACATCTATTACGACATCAGGGAATGACTTGCATGGTACTAGAGGGAGCTGTAGAATGCAAAAACTGTAGAGGAAGACAGAGATTGGAATACATCCAGCAGATAATTGAGGTTGTAGGTTTGAAGTGCTACTCTGATAGGAAGATGTTTGCACAGGAGAGGAATTCGGTTCGTGGCGGGCCGCACGAAGAGACAAGACTTTCTTATGTAAAATAATATCTGTCCGACGAGGGTGTTGTGAGTGGTAGGTTTGCTGTTTGTTTCTGTTTCCAGAATTTCTTTGACTGTTGAGCATGCAGGACCTACGTCTTGCAGCTGACTCACATTTTTACGTATGTCCAGATAGTACGCGTGATATGTTCCATTTTACATCAATAAAAATTTTATGTCTCCGATTTCTTTCTTACACAAAGATGACCTTTTTATTCCTCCCTGCATCTGCGATAACGCATCAGCCATTGTGTCCTGTTCTCATTCATTGTAAATTACTTTAAAGTTGTATTTCTATAGAAATAACAATGGAAGTGCTAACCTTGCACGCAGGGAGAGCAATCGCCTTAAGAACATTTAGGACCAAGTAGCGTCTTCGTTGCAAAATGGATCAATCTTACCGAGTGATTTGCGTGCTGTTTCGCTAAAAATGTTCTGACTTTGACCTTTGGAGGCATATGAGCCTATTCTTGACTCAGTTTGAGACTTAGAGTCGGATCTCTTTGTAACGTCCTCGTTTACTATCCTGTGTGTATGGTCCTTGGTTGCGGTCCGATGCTTGAGTATCTTCGCGTCCTATTGTGCTAGTCTCATCTGGTTTAAAAATGGTTCAAATGGCTCTGACAACTATTGGACTAAACATCTATGGTCATCCGTCCCCTAGAACTTAGAACTGCTTCAACCTAGTTAACCTAAGGACATCACACACATCCATGCCAGAGGCAGGATTCGAACCTGCGACCGTAGCAGTCACGCGGTTTAGGACGGAAGCGCCTAGAACCGCTCAGTCACAGCGGCCGGCAATCTCGTCTGACTTCAGCCTCCAGATACAGCAGTGAGCCTGCCGCTGTGAGGTAATTACTGCGGACAGGAACATAACCTCGTCCACCAGCCAGCCTCTACCTGGGAAAGGATTAGGCCGGCTGTCAACCAGCGGAAAAAGGAGGAAGTTAACCTGACGGGAGCACCGCTTAGAGCCGAGGAACTCGGAGATGCAAAGAGCCGCCCGTCAGCCCACTGCTACGTGATACTACAAGAGACCCGACGTCGTCTCATGAGCTGCCTGCACCTGTCGCCTGTTCGTAACAGCGACTGTGTCAAGTGCTGAGACGAGGTGGCTAATTCCCAAGCTTTGTCCCCCTCCCCTCCCCCCTCCCCTACTTACTCAGTTACTGAGTACTGCGTGCACCCAGTCAAACCGGTCCTGAGATCATATTTGTATTGTTGACTTGAAACTGATAACAAAAGTAAATGTTTGCAAGTATTTATCATTTCTGAATGTTCGTAACATTTTTGGTACCCTGCGTTGGGGGACGTCATTTGCTTTTCAGCTTCTAGGTAAGTTGATTTTATAACATCTTGGTTCCCAGCGTGGGACAACATTTACAGCACCCAGCGTGGGGCATTCTCATTTGTATTTGAGTTCCTTAGTTTATTTGTTTCAGTAAGTAAGGAATACGGTTGCATGGAAAGTGCAGTGGTTTATACCAGAACTGATTACACCAGATAGCATGGAATGCAAATGAGTGTTTCACAGAATTTACATTATAGATACAAATAGCTTTTCTCTTCTTTTACAATTGGAAGACGAGGTATGCTACTTCTGTCTTCTCTAGATGAAGAATTTTACGCTAGCACATGGGGGGAAACTGACACAAATATTGCCAGTACAGTCATATAGTTATAAAACACACGAGACAGCATAGAATCTGCGAATGCAAGGATATAAATCTGCAAAATGTATAAGGTGGCTATAATTTCGCACCTTACAAGATCTCATATACATACTCTGCCGTGATTTACAACCGGAATTAGGTATCATTTGATATGTTATACATCGTATATATGAATACTTAAAGAAGACTGACAGTTTCAAGTGCCCTTTGTAAATAGTTGTTAACGCTTATTGCATGAAAGGTGATTGAGTGTCTCTATTATCAAAACGGCCTAATGAATGACTGCCTATACTAGCAGAAGTTGGAATGCCAGTGGAAACTGTAATGATACTTGAATTACGTAACCATTACGGCACCTCATCTCAACCTCTCGATACCAGCAATATTCAACTGTGTTTCTGTAAAATAGTTAACATATTTCTGCGAAAACATTCAGATTTGATTTCATTAATGTAGAGATACTTCGTTACATCGATATGTATATATTGCAATGATATTATCGTTATGTGAATTCTTTCTTTTGACACTACGATCTTTGACGTACTTGTAACTCTGACTTTTGGGCGCGTGAGTGGTTATTAGAGAGTAAAGCTTTGGTCATCATGTTAAAAAGACGCAAAATGTAGTCAGTTCATGAAATGTGAACTATAACAGTTCAAATGCCTCTAAGCACTATGGGAACTAACTTCTGAGGTCATCAGTCCCCTAGAACTTACAACTACTTAAACCTCATTAACCTAAGGACATCACATACATCCATGCCCGAGGCAGAATTAGAACCTGCGATCGTAGCGGACGCGTGGTTCCTGACTGCAGCTCCTAGAGGCGCTTGGCCATTCCGGCCGGCGAACTTTAACAGTGAGGAGGATATTTTCAAGTTAGTTTTATATTGTGAAGTGATGTTTTGGAACAAGTTACGTGATATTGCCACAAAAGTAATAGAAAAGAAGTGTAACTTAAATCCGGAGTGCTGATTTCTTTTTTCGTCACCATTGTCCTAACTTGCAAAAGTTCAATCTTCAAGAATGGTTTATGAAACACATCTATAAAGCTTTTGAATATCGCAGAATAACACCTAGGACTCTTTGCGTCCGTCACTACCTATATTTTCGACGATTGAGTCGTGAGTTCACAACGAGACCAGCGTGGGAAACAGGAAAAGATGAGTGCCTAGTTTATCCATTATTTCAAGAAATGACTTTATTAACTATGCTCTAATGACACCTGCCACATAATATAACTTTGTTGTTGCTTGAAAATGCAGTATTTGGCAGCATGAGCAACACTACAATCATAATTAATTTTTTACCTTTGTTGTGGTAGGGTTGTTAGAAAATGAAACGGCAGGCGTAACTCAGGCTCTGGATGGAAAAGCACGCACAGCTGTGTTGGGCTGATTAACTCAGGAAATATCCCAAGACAGACGGTCGGGGCACCTTAGCGCGAAGCACAATACAACGGCGACCGGCCAGTATTGTAGCGGGGCCGGAAGGATAACCGGATAATACTTCGGAAACTCTGAAAATCTAGGACGCCACAGAGAGAAACGAGGAAGCGTTGCCTCGGAAATCACGCGGGCTGGGTTATTTCCGAGGATTTTTACTCAGAGAGGCGTACCATTGTATGAATTCCTAATTAACAGGTGTAGGTATTTCCTTGCAAACTTCCGGCGCTGGACGACAAAAGTCTAAAATACGGTTGGTCGGCGTTCGGAAGAATCTGTAGAGAGGGAGAATATTCTGTGGTTTCGAGAATATGATTCACCTTCTGCAGTTACGAAGGAGTGGAGCCGAGCTTTGCTGGGAAGCCAGCAGTGAAGAGAAAGAGGTCTTCCGTTTTGAGCGCCCATGTTTCACAGTAGCTCAGTATCAGCTTTTGTTTGTACAGATAGACTTGCTGTCTTTGCTCTCAGGAGTTTTGGTTAGAATTGTACTTTTGTGAACTTATACGATTCTGGACTTAGCCTCCGGGTAGGGACTCGTCATTGAGTATGCAGCATTTAGTGACTGGGAGCTCTTCTTCTGTCTATGCTTACATAGAGACGTTATCTGAATTCTGTCCTTGTGGCTGGGAGTTCGTGTTTCTTGCCTGTACAACACAGAGAGGAGAAGACAGTATTAGATTATATTAGTCAGAGGACCTCCTTCTGCCGATCTAGTGTTTGAAAGAGTTTATTTTGTGGCTGGAGTTCTTCCATCGTTGCAGATATGTACGAGAACCATAGGCCCCGACGCAATGGATGCAGTACCTACTGTGTTATTGGTGATTGCTTCGGCTTATTAGGGCTATGAGGGTAAACAGCTGTGATCACTTAAGTTTCATTTCCAATGAGGTTGCACACCACTGTAAATGATCTTTGAAAAGTAGTGTTTACTAGTGCCTGGTAGGTAGATAACGTTAGTCACTTCGCGTTATTTTGATTGAGCAGCCATAAAAAGGAGCATATTTGGGCTATTGATCAGTAATATTAGTTAGGAAATATAAACATTTGTAATATAAAGGGGCTTTTAATCTACAATAAACGTATAAGCAGAAACATTTATCATTTAGTAGTTACTAGTTCCCTTAATCATTCATTTATGTTAAGGTTGTAATCTATATATTAAAGAGCAAGAAGGAGGAAATAACATCACAATTAAGAGATCTTAAGATCTGCTTCAGGGGGTAGTCAGCCAGGGCCAAATTTTGATTTTCGCGTTCAGTTTTATCCGTTGCGCACATTCATTTTACACCCGCCAGGAGTAGCATCTTGGAAATGAAGGTTGGAATTGTGTGGACAACTTTGTAAGGACTACGTAAATCGGTAATGGAACTGAAGAGAGAACAATATACATTCCAATTATGATATTTACTCGCAAAATGAGAATTCATTATTCAATAGTTTTACAATTTACTAAAATTTTATGAAAACCTGTGCCGGAGTATGACTCTAACTCGGGTTTCTCACATGTATCGAGCGGTTGCCCTAACAACTTCTGCCATCCGAGCTTGTTACTCAAATTTGCACATGTCCTAGGTGCCATATTGCTCACATTATTCCCGAATTGGAAGAGACATTGTTTTTCTCCTCAGATTCCCTTGTCTTGCCATGACAGTGTCTGTATTGTAGACTGTCTGTATAGTTCGATGTAAAGTTCCTTCGCACGTGTGTGCACACTGTAAAATACTGACACTGTGCTGCTGTAATTCATGCCAAAGCAAGGCAATAAGATGCGGGCATAAATGGTGTACCGAGCGAGGTGACGCAGTAGTGGTGGTGGTGGTGGTGGTTAGTGTTTAACGTCCCGTCGACAACGAGGTCATTAGAGACGGAGCGCAAGCTCGGGTTAGGGAAGAATTGGGAAGGAAATCGGCCGTGCCCTTTCAAAGGAACCATCCCGGCATTTGCCTGAAACGATTTAGGGAAATCACGGAAAACCTAAATCAGGATGGCCGGAGACGGGATTGAACCGTCGTCCTCCCGAATGCGAGTCCAGTGTGCTAACCACTGCGCCACCTCGCTCGGTATGTGACGCAGTAGTCAGCACATAGGACGCGCAGCGGGAAGGACGATGGTACAA
Organism: Schistocerca gregaria; assembly: GCF_023897955.1. Taxonomy (NCBI): domain Eukaryota; kingdom Metazoa; phylum Arthropoda; class Insecta; order Orthoptera; family Acrididae; genus Schistocerca; species Schistocerca gregaria. The sequence goes on along the minus strand of NC_064925.1, from coordinate 472,699,029 downwards.
ATCCCCGTCCAACAATATAGATTTCAGTTCTCCTTGTTTTCCCTAAATCACTTAAGACAAACGGTTCCTTTGAAAGGGCGCGCCTGATTTTATTCGCCATACTTCCCTAATCTGAACTTTTCCTCTGTGTCTAATGACTTCGCTGTTGACAGGACGTTAAACACTACCTTTCCGTCCTTCCTTCCTATAGAGAATAGTCTGCCTGTAAACTGAAGAGCGAGCATCGCTTGTGGTGAGGGAAATGGTCGTTAGCGGCTGGAAGCTACAAATGCCATGCAGGGTGACTGAGAATCAGTTTCCCGTCAAGTGGTGCAGTGCAGAGTGCTGTGATTTATGTTAGTTCGTGTACGTTTCTTCCGTTAGTAACGTTAGTTATTAATTACTGTATTACTGTATTCTGTACAATGGTTACACATTTAATGTAAAATACGCCCTAAAATAAGAAAACGACTCACCACGAAGAAATTATCCGAATAGTACGGAATGCGACGGAGACGTGCAGACAAACAAATGATTAGAATTTCAGAAAAATAGGATGATTCGTTCGTAAAAATGACCTTAAGAAATTGAGCGAGCCAGTAACGTGGGTGTCCACCTTTGGCCGTTAGGTAAGAAGTTGTTGTGTCTGACATTGATATAATTGTTGCATGTCCTCCAGAGACACATCGTGGCAAATTCTGTCCAATTGGCGTGTTAGAGCAGCAAAATCCCGAACAGATCAGAAGACTTTGCCGATCATGATGAAAACGTTCTCAGCTGGGGAGAGATCGGCAACTTTGCTGGCCAAGGTAAGGTTTGGCAAGCACGGGCACAAGAATTAGGAACATTTGAGCTTTATGAACTGGGCCCTCCTATTATCTCGTAATTTTGATGATCTAACGCGCCAATTGGACAGAATTTAGCACATTATCCCTTAGAAGGACATCCAGCAGCTCTATCAATCTGGATCAAGCCGAATAACAGGTTGCAAAAGTCCCAGAGATGGACCAACGCGTCATTAACGTGCTCATTTTATGAAGCTCTTTGTCTTGAATCAGCCACCCAACTTTTTATTGTATTCCTTTCTTTGCCTGTCCATGTGCAACATATCTGCCAATTTCCTTTTCATTTGGATAATTCCTTGGTGATGCGTAGGTATTTTTTTTCTTAGAGTGTAATAAACACTACCAGAATTTTCTGCATACTGCATCGCTACTGATATAAAAGGTGTGCTGTGGAGGGATCGCAACAGCGTGAAATAGCCTGTAGGAGGACAGTCTTTAGAGCTCTCTTTGTTTCAGCATTCGAATTCTACTGAATAGCGAGTATAGGGCAACTGAAAATTAATGTAGTGATTACAGGAGGCTATAACTGTTCCGTGCTTAGGGCTATGTCGGTGAGAGTTACTGAGAACGTGAAAAAACGTTCACGATTTCAAGATTTACACTGTCGTGTAAACGCAATGGGTCGGAAGGTGACGGATGCGCGGTATCGTCTAACTGAAAATTTCCATGTCGTAATGTAGTATACCCCAATAGAATAACGGAAAAAGCCACGTATAACCCTCTTACTAAAATTTAGTTTAGTTTCCAAATAATGTACACTATGGAAGGATAGTCCTGTTAATAGGAAAAGCTAATCAATACAGTTACTCTTTTCAAAGTATTTGACAGTGTGTTATGTCTCATGGTTAAGTAAATCAGACTATTCTCTTCTTTTCCTAAGTTCTTAGATAGAAATGTAGTACGAACAATATTATACTGAAGCTAGGACAACTCAGTTCCAAGTTCATTTAGTGGTACTAACGGTCACCAGCCTATCCAGGCGATGAAACAGTGAAGTACTGGAAAAACAGAAGTATGAATTTTGCCTACATTGTTGCTACTGAAAATTTGGATCGTCAAATAAATATTACTCCACTTAAACAATGTAGGACTATACCCTTATACATTACGTTTTAAAGAAGTGATAAAGCCGAGTAGATAACTTCAGGGAAGCTATACAAATTTGGCCTGGGGTATCTTTAGAAAAGCAGTTTGCATAATCAACAAGTTTTCAATACTAAAATACTTAGATATTAAAGCACACACTTTTAATACTGAACATTTCACTTCGAGAAAACATCTTTCTTGCTAGACTTTACTTTCAAAATCTATTACTCTTTAAACTCATTTAATAGATTTTAGTAGCTTTGCTTCACTATGATTGAATTTTTCGTAACCAAACTTTTACTAAAACACTTTGCAATATTTAAGAAAACTTTATCACTATTTACACAAAAACAATTTAAATAGTGTCTCTTTACAATGACTTGGCACTTCATCAGTATGTAAAATAGGATACTCAGATTAGCCAAACACCAGGAAGGAAACCTATATAGGTGTATGATTAGGATGAAATAACAGGTTGAATCAGTTTGTTTAAAGTTCAAGAATGATTATTGAAACACAGTTTAAATTAATGGTTCACTCTGTACAAAAGCAAAAATACAAATAGATGTTCTCTGGTGGCTGTAGGCTTGGGTGTGGTGAACAATTATGACGGCTACATTACCGATAGTAAGGGCTGAAAGTATCTTGCTGTGTGGGTTCAATTTCTCTTCTTGGCGTCATTCAATTTTACATACAGTAGCCCAACAACTCGCAGCAATGGCGTAAGACGTTTTCAGTCTTCATCCGAGGCATTTTTGTGCAAATCTGCAGCAAAGCTATTCCTGTTCCACAAGGGTGTTGCCTCAATCACTGCTGCCTGCAGACTGTGTGACTTACTTCCCGCGCTTGCTCTAGGTAGCGGGCCAACTCACCCTCGGCACCTTTTCCACTCCCCATAGCCACTTTCGTTTCAAACAAAAGCACACTGGCTTTTCCGTAACAGCTACCTCTTACATTGTTCCTAAATGTGACCATTTCTTAAATTATCAAACTTACATCAACATGAACAATTTTTACATACAAAAATTTTTTAAATGCAAAGTGCCATCAGAAAATTATTTAACGTAATAAACCATTTACGTAGTATTCTACGTACATTACTAACATGCAATGCAAAAAACTTCAATCTCCAGTATAGTACCCATTAATTTAAATATACAAAGAGTATAGTACCAATATGCGAAAATTTTAAAGCAAAAATTGTAACAAAATTTTAATAAACCTTAAACAAATAATGTCACAGTAAGTTAACATAGTGGATCCCGCAGAGATGGCGTTGTACGTATTAAAATTTAACAGGGGTTGTGTCATCTCTGTTTTGTACGTCTTCAGTGCAGTCAAGCGCCTCCAGAGGCCGTCAACATTCACAAATGACATCGGTAGTTTAATGAAGCAGAATGATTTTTCAAGGGATTGTATGAGCACAACAGGTCCAAATAAATCGCTTTTAGTTTGAACGTATTCCACGGAAATAAAAGTGCGAAGCTCTTCGAGAGCTACAATCTCAAAAAAATAACGCTGTGTCATATTCTCATAACGAAACTGAAAATGTAACCGGAAGTAATTCAAATTTTACTGGAGTTGAAATGGGTACACTGCGTCAAAGTTACGAATAATGTAACAGTTGTGCTGTAAGACATAGAAATAGAAACGTAGCACGTCTCATTATTAGTGGCGACTTAAGTAGCATGGTTAGCCGGCACAACATTCTGTTATGTGGTACAGAAAAGCCTTCCTGCCTAAATGAACGTGGGCGTGCCTCACTGAAAGTTAGTGTGATCTGTACGATGTCAGCACAAAAATTCTACGGTCAGTTTTCTCCTTTGAACTGTTTCATCGGGCATTTATCTGCAGATGCTTGAGCAATGGCTGATGCATAGCTTGATACCGATTCTACGGAATACGTCTTTCAGCAAGATGCACCCCCAAATAGGGGAATTCAGGTTTTCATATTTTAAAACAACGTGTTCCAAACCGTTGGTCCGTCGTAATGAACATGAGAAGAAGCTCTGTTCTGGACTTGGACACCTAGTTTTTTGAACCTGAAGGCCATGGATTACTTTTTATGGGATTTTGTGAAAGACCTTGTGTGTGCGCCTCCCTTGCCAAAACAATTCCAGAACTGAAAAAGCCCGTTTCTAATACATATTCTACAGGATGCGTGACGTGAAATATTAGATGCCCGTTCATGTGACTAAGGGATGTGCAGGTAGAAAGTATCTAAAAAGTTTGAACTTTCTTTTTTCGTTCTCTGTAATAAAATAGTTACATCCGTTAGTAATCGAATTATTCGTTTTGAATAGCCTCGTACTTTGAATGAGATTCTAAATTCAGGAATTTGTCTTACGATCAAGGGTGCCTCCTATTGAAAACAGACAAGTGGCCCCTTTTGTCCTCTGCTGGTACAATGCACATGAGTACTAAAAGGAACTCGTTAAACTTCGGTTACACGATAAATTAGTCTAATCTAAAAGCCGTAAATACAGCTAAATACCTAGGTATTACAATTACGAACAGCTTAAATTGGAAAGAACACACAGAAAATGTTGTGGGGAAGGCTAACCAAAGGCTGTGTTTTATTGGCCGGACACTTAGAAAACCTAACAGACCTACTAAGGAGACTGCCTACACTACGCATGTCCGTCCTCTTTCAAAATACTGCTGCGCTGTGTGGGATCCTTACCATGTAGGACTGACGGAGTACATCGAAAAAGTTCAAAGAAAGGCAGCACGTTTTGTATTATCGCGAAATATGGGAGAGAGTGTCACAGAAATGATACGGGATATGGGCTGGAAATCATTAGAAGAAAAACGTTTTAGATTCCAATCACTAACTTTCTCCTCCGAATGCGAAAATATTTTGTTGACACCGACCTACGTAGGGCGGAACGATCACCACGATAAAATAAGGGAAATCAGAGTTCGTACGGAAAGAAATAGGTGTTCATTCTTTCTGCGCGCTATACGAGATTTGAATAATAGAGAATTGTGAAGGTGATTCGATAAACACTCTGCCAGACACTTAAATGTGATTTGCAGAGTATCCATGATGGTGAAGAATATGTTCCATCCATAAGCATGAAGTCCAAGCATATGTGCGTGTAACGGAGTAAATTCGATGACTTACTCACTTATAAGATTCAATTTAGCTGTAGTCTGTCTAGATATCTAACTAGACTGCTGCATCATTTGTACTTTAGTCCCCTGAAGTTACTGAAAGCGCTTAGGTAGTACAACGTGGAGCAAGTAAAAGTGGCCCGGAGAACAGAGTTCCTGGTTATAGAGAGAAACTGCAGAAGAAAGAAAATACAGTACTAAACTGACTACAGCAGATGTTGAAAGTGACCACCATTCATTTCGTGAAACCTTTGGGTCCTAATCAGAAAGTTTATGAAGGTGAATGGAAGCCAGATTGATGGAATTGCTGCATTCTCATCCGAAATGTTCTGCTGCAGATCTTGAAGAGTACAAGTGATGTTGCGATACATCTTACCCGAAGTAATCGCACACTGATAGATCTGATGGCCTGGGTGACCAGCTTGGCCCGCTACCAGACTGACCTCTGCTAACAACTCTGTCGGACTTGAAGATTGTGTAAATGTGCTCCAAGGTTCGGCCGGTTGTATGGGCAGTTGCTCCATCCTCTTGGAAATAATTGCACGTCTTTTCTCTTCCGTTAATGCTGCCACAAATGGTTTCACAATTTTGGCAATGTAACTCGCCGAAGTCAGTGTCTGATGAAAGAAGGTGAGTAGAGTATTTATTGTTATCTCTGTGAACAGCCACTCGCTAAACTGGAGGCGCTGAGAAGCACCAGCTGGTTTTAATACGTGGACAACAGACACTCGGTGGGGGTGCATGTGCACTGACGACATTTTCCGAATTCTTTGCTGGAACTCTCACACCACTAAAACGGTATTATATTTCTCACCAAACAACTGACCACGCCGTTTCCTAGACTTTGTTATCACGTTTCACAACGAATACCCGCTGCTTCACTGTGAGTACCCTTTGCACTGTTTCACTCATACTGATACAGTCCGCCAGTTCTAAACTAGTGTGGATCACGTGACGGTCTTACGATTGGTGTGCGCGTCACGGGGTGTGATAGTATGCATACTTTCAGGTCCAGTCGTCCGGGCCACTCTGCACTTTCTGTTTTCAGATGGTGTCAAAGATCACTTTTATGCTTAATAACTTCATCACCTTGTAATTCGAATGTCTGTATTTTGAATGTTTGATTGCTTCCCTAAAAGCTTGTTCCATACCAACGACTGCCAAACGATGATATCTTTATATCCTGAAAACTAATTTATTTTTATTTTTTAAGTCATCAGTCTTCTGTTCAAATGGTTCAAATGTCTCTGGGCACTAAGGGAATTAACATCTGAGGTCATCAGTCCCCTAGAACTTTAGAACTACTTAAACCTAACCAACCTAAGGACATCACACACATCCATGCCTGAGGCAGGATTCGAACCTGCGATCGTAGCAGTCACGCGGTTACGGACTGAAGCGGCGCTGGTCTGCCACACGGCCGGCTCCGTCTTCTGTCTAGTCTGATGCAGACCGCCACGAATTCCTCTTCTGTGCCAAACTGTTGATGCCCAGTAACACCTGTAGCACCTGCAAGCAACGTTTTCAATCATTTCTTTGATATTTTCCAATTTCTACAGCTGCCTCCGAGTACCATGAACGCTGTTCCACGATATCTTCACATATGTCCTATAATGTTGTATTTTTTCCAATTTTATCCACATATTCTTCTTCTCCCTGATTCCACGGACAACCTGCTCATATTTTACCTTATCGTCACAAACCAGATATAAATTAAAAAACACTTCTTGGTTGGTAGTTTTGTATGAAAGAAAGAAGCCTATTCAATGTGAAAGGATATTTTCAATAGAGGAAGTGGGTGTTGGCCGAGTAGAAGAAAGAGGAGGAGGAACCCTCCAGTAGTCAGATCTGAGCTGTGCCCTGAGTCCACAGGTTGCGCCCGGCTTGCGACTGAGCACATCTTCTCCAGACGGCGCGCGCCCATGGTGAACGGACGCTCTGCTGGAGTCTCTTGGAGTGGAATCGGCTCGGTGTGCCCTGTGGCCAGTAAGTGGCGAGGGGTTGTATTGACTTGTCTCGTACTCCCGAGTCCGTCGTTGTGCTTGTTCATCGGGCAAGTGGGACCTGCATTGACGGAAGCTAGAGGAGAGCACGTTAGAGGATCAGTTCCGTGCGACGCTTGAAGCTGGGAGAGGTCCTTCGGCACCAGGTGGTCCTTTGCGACCAGAGCGACGCGTTCTGCAGTGGGCCACCAGCTCTTGCCGTGTTGAGGATCAAGCTGTATGCTGTCGAGTCTCCACAACAGATGCCGAGTGAACAAGTGTCGGAAAGGTTCACGTTAATTCAGCTGTCATGTGCCGTCTTTCGCTAGAATTCAGCTGTCATGCGGTGTCTTTCATTAGAGCTCAGCTGTCGTGTGGTGTCTCTCCCACTGCTCTTTCCGCGTCGTGTAATTCTACATGTGCGTCCCGGCTGTTTGTCTGCCGAGAGCGTGCTTGCTAGCTTGTCGTGTTTAGCGAGTGAACTATTCCAGAGCCAAACCGCCACCATGCGACTGTAACCTATCGCCTCGTTCTGGCTAAGCTCTGTCTCCCATGAGGAACGCCTCTCTGGTGTTTTTATTTGTTGTTTGTTTAACGCTCCGTCTTGATATACAGGGTGATTTTTTCCACCGTAGATGGTGTTTACTTGGGTAAAGGCAAGCGGCAACGGGCGACGAGTAGCGGGGGTTTTATCAGGAGACCTATCCCCGCCATCAACAAGCACAGCATTCAATGTTTGCAACAGTGTTTCTCCGTTTGTCTAACACAGGGTCGTTTCAGGCTTCAGGACATCGTGAAGGACGTTCCCTAAATGTTCCGTCACCAGTCTTGGAGTAAAATGTGATTAACACTGTGGAAGGTGACCATCGTTTCAGTACCAGGCAGTTGGCCCGCCACTACAGGGTAAGCCAGACAACGGTGAGGAACACTCTCCATGACAATTGTTACTGCCCTTATCACTTGCCGCGTGTGCCGGGCTTACTAGCGTCAGAGTTTCCACATCAGGAGCAGTTTTATCAATGGTTTCTTCATCAGGCAACCACGATTTCGGGATTTGTGTCATCCATCCTATTCACAGATGAGGCCACCTTCACACTGAGTGGTATTTTCAGCTTTCGTAACAGTCATCTGTGGGATACCATGCAGAAACCCCACCGTGTCGTGACAGCGAATCATCAACGTAGGTGCAGGCGGAATGTATGAGCCGGGATAATTGGTGACGTATTTTGGGACCAGTCTTCCTCCCACGTCACCGAACAGGCCGGAAGTATCGGCATTTCTTGCGGAAGACTTTGCCTGCACTGCTGGGATAAGGGCCATTGATGATTCGAAGGGTTTTGTGGCTGCTACATGATGGTGCTCCAACCCACTTCACCGTCAACATCCGGACGCATCTCAGTCGTGTCATCCCTTGTCGATGGATCGGACGAGGAGGTCGAGGTCGTGTCCTGCTCGTTTACGGGATCTCAACCCGTGCGATTTCTGGTTATGGGACCATCTCAACAGTATCGTGTATGCAGAGTCCATTCCAGATGTGAACACACTGAAGTAGCGTATTCATGTTGTCTTTGACACTGTTCGGGTGCAGCCTGGCCGATGTGAATATGTGAGACAGAACATGCTGCGGGGCGTACACGCATGGGTTGAGGTTCACGGAAACCATTTTCAACACATACTATAACTTGGATGCGTGGTACAGACCGCAGTCTCTGATTGCATTAATGGTCTCTAACATGAAAACGATGCATTTACGGACATAAGTTCATCAGACCTACTTTGCTCCGTATCCTCTCATCAATCAATCCCTAGAGCTTGTACACGGCGGAAAAAGTCACTCACTATACATTTCTTCGTGTGTTTGGCGGTTTATAAATGTAACGCGTTCTGTGTGTGACTCCATTTGGTATACATACTGGTTCCCTTTCTTGAATTATTGTTGTGAGAGATAGACTCCTTGACTTGAACTGCGAGGAACTGCAGTTGTCATGCCGCTGTTCCATGAATATGAGTACATTTTCTCTAGGCGCTACAGTCTGGAACCGCGCGACCGCTAAGGCCGCAGGTTCGAATCCTGCTTCAGGCATGGGTGTGTGTTATGTCCTTAGGTTAGTTAGGTTTAAGTTGTTCTGAGTTCTAGGGGACTAATGAGCTCAGTAGTTAAGTCCCATAGTGCTCAGAGCCATTTGAACCAATTTCTCTTGTTTCTAAAAGTTGTATGATGTGTGTGTTTTAGAGGCAGCTAATGTGACTCGCTCGGACGGGCTATTGCGAGGCGTCTCGCATCACGGTGAAGTCAGAGCCGACGTTGCTTAGACACGCTCTCTTCTGAATTTGCTCTGGGAATTTATATTTGCTCTGGGAATTTAATTCCCGAATTTACGACATTTACTGTTTCAAAAATTTGATGCCTTATTCAAAGGATTTATTATTAATTCCTGTTTCATCCGTTTTGTGTCTTCCCCAGATTAATAATTTATTAGTCAGCCTCTGCTACTCTTGAGAGTCACTGTTCAGTTTAAATTTAACTGACTGCTCCTGTAATCTTATCGTGTTTCAATGAGGGTAGTAGCTGTCTCTTTAGCTAAAAAAGAGAAAATCTTGAATCTTATATGTTTTGTATTTTAAATGAATCTGCATTTCGAAATAAATTCGATTCAGTATTGTTCTTGTAACGAACGACGTTCAATCGCCACTCGCCCAGTCCCCTTTCAAACTCAATAAGTGTGCAGTGGCACGTAACAAGACTCCGTACAGCGTGTAGTAAACTGAAGAAAACATGAAAGTGTGAAAATCGGAACCCTACATCATCCTGCGTAGTCCTCCACCAGTTAAGCTGAAATTGCAAAAAGTAAACCCACTGAAATGGATTAATTTCACACTCTAATACCAGATTCAATGAACATTAATTATTGGGTTTTTAGTAAAAGTCCAGTTACACTTCAAGAGAAAAATAAAAGAAAGTTCTACAGTAACATTTCACACAGAACAATTTACCGGTGAGTATTTAAGTAATGGACACAGCTTTAACGTAGAGATGCTAGAGGAATACAAAAAATATCTATTTAAATGAGATTCCGAATCACTAACTAGACCCAATTAAAAGAAATCGAATAGGAAGGATAACGGAATACGAAATGCGTTGGTGACAGGACGAAACTTGTTGAATATCAAATGCTCTTCCAAGGGGACAGATATAATACATTAATTTGCTTTAAAATATGCTCCACGGACGGGTAATTTGTCTTAGCTGCAAGAAACCTTGAAACGATGACGATTACAGGCATTTAATTTTACATGTAAACCTGGGCCGGCCGGTGTGGCCGTGCGGTTCTAGACGCTTCAGTCTGGAACCTCGCGACTGCTACGGTCGCGGGTTCGAATCCTGCCTCGGGCATGGATGTGTGGGATGTCCTTAGGTTAGTTTTAAGTAGTTCTAAGTTCTAGGGGACTGATGACCTCAGATGTTAAGTCCCATAGTTCTCAGAGCCATTTGAACCGTGTAAACCTGTGCAACCTCAATTTTCTGTTTGTTCAGTGTTTCAGATGCTTAATTGAGGCTGAAAACAGTTGGTTTACTTTTGTTACCCTCACGTATCCTAATCCGACTCGAGCCCAGCTGCCGGACGGCCCGCGAGAGGCGGACAGCGGGTGACCATCAGATGAGGTGGTAAGCTACGAGTAAGGGAGACCCAAATATGTAGACAGGTCAGACGCGGCAGGCAACAGCCAGATTCCCTATTTCAAGATTTCCGAAAATCATTGGGCAGGTTATCCCACTGCAGACTGTTAACGAAGGACGAGCATACGGCATAGGTACACAGATATATGAGTGGCTGGAAGACTTCTTAAGTAATAGGACGTAGCATGTTGTCCTTGAAGTCAAGTATACATAAATCACCTGCGGACAGGGTGGGCACCAATCTGCATTAGTTTGCTGATGATGCTGCGGTGTACGGCAAGCTGATCAAGACGAGTGACTGCAGGAGAATATAAGACGGCTTAGACTAAATTTCTAGTTGGTATGATGTCCGCCCCTGATAGCTGAGTGGGCAGCCTGACAGAATGTCAGTCCTAAGGACCCGGGTTCGATTCCCGGTTGGGTCGGAGATTTTCCCAGCTCAGGGACTGGGTGTCGTGTTGTCCTAATCATCATCATTTCATCGCCATCGACGAGCAAGTCGCAGAAGTGGCGTCAACTCGAAAGACTTGCACTCGGCGAACGGTCTACCCGACGGGAGGCCCTAGTCACACGACATTTACTTATTTTTTTAGTTGGTATGATGAAAGACAGCTGGCTCTAAATGTAGAAAAATGTAAGTCATTGCGGATGCATGGGAAAAACAAACGCGTAATGTTCGGATACAGCATTAGCAGTATACTGATCAACACTTTCACGTAGTTTATATTTCCGAGGGTAAAGCTGCAAAGCGATGTGAGATGGAACGAGCACGTGAAGTATGTTCTACGGAAGGTGAGTGGACGACATGATTTATTAGGCGAATTTTAGGGAACTGTCATTCAACTGTATAGTAGGCCACATATGGGACACTAATGCGACGTTTTTTTAAGTACTGCTCGAGAGCTTTGGATTCGCACCAGGCCGGATTAAAGGAAGATATCGAATCAGTTCAGAGGCGGGCTCCTAGAATTGTTACCGGTAGCTCTGAGCAACAAGCAGCTGTTACGGAAATGCTTCGGCAACTCAAATGGGAATCCTTGGAGGAAAGGCGTCGCTCTTTTCGAGGAACACTATGGAGAAAATTTAGAGAACCAGCGTCTGAAGCTGAATGCAGAACAATTCTACTGACTCCAACATACATTTAGCGTTAGTTCCACAAAGATAAGATCCCGTGAAATTAGCGTTCGTGGGGAGGCAAATAGACAGTCGTTTTCCCTCGCTCATTCTGCGAGTGCAACAGGAAAGGAAAAGACTAGTAGTGGTATAAGGTAACCTCCGCCACGCTCCGTACGGTGACTTGCGGACTATATGTGTTGATGTAGACGTAGATGTAGATCAGGGGGCATGGGATGGTACTTCATGACGGAATTACGCACAGCAAACACAAGTGTTCAATGTGTGAAAGAAAGTGAGCACCAAACATCAAGGGAAGGAAGACCAAAAGGCGGAAAGACATCTATAAGAGTGGAGAAGCAGGTCAATCTACAAGAGAAAACCCCGACAGACAGATACCGGTCCTCCGGGTAGAGGGTTGGCGACGGGATACCAACACGTCCTGCAAAAATAATGACAGTACGAAAGTCACACAAGAACCCCGTGAAGTACTGGTTTCAAAAGAGCGAACCGAGCGAGAGGATGTACAACTAACAACCTGGAACATCAGCAGCCTGTAGCAGCTCCGGGCATCAAATTGTGTTGTAAGGGATGTGGATAAATGTGGAGTAGACATGATGTTCTCGAAGAGGCAAGGCGGGCGGAAACCGTGTGTGAAGAAATGGAAAAGATGTTTCATGTACCATGGTGCCTCGGAAGTGAGCCATTCAATAGCTACTGCAATAATTTATACATCAATTGGGTATTAACTTTGTAAGGTTTTTATATTGCTAACGCCACGTAGCACTCTGTATGAAAATCACTGGCTGTGCCGTGTGCAGTCTGTGGCTGGTTTGCATTGTTGTCCGTCATTGTAGTGTTGCGCAGCTGGATGTTAACAGCGTTGTGCAGTTGGAGGCGAGCAGCCAGCAGTGGTCGATGTGAGGAGAGAAATGGCGAAGTTTTGAAATTTTTGAGACTGGATGTCATGAACTGCTATATATATTATGACTTTTGAACACTATTAAGGTAAATACATTGTTTGTTCTCTATCAAAATCTTTCATTTGCTAACTATGCCTGTCAGTAGTTAGTGCCTTCCATAGTTTGACCGAGTGAGGTGGCGCAGTGGTTAGCACACTGGACTCGCATTCGGGAGGACGACGGTTTAATCCCGTCTCCGGCCATCCTGATTTAGGTTTTCCGTGATTTCCCTAAGTCGTTTCACGCGAATGCCGGGATGGTTCCTTTGAAAAGGCACGGCCGATTTCCTTCCCAATCCTTCCCTAACCCGAGCTTGCGCTCCGTCTCTAATGACCTCGTTGTCGACGGGACGTTAGACACTAACCACCACCACCACCATAGTTTGAATCTTTTATTTAGCTGGCAGTAGTGGTGCTCGCTGTATTGCAGTAGTTCGCGTAACGAAGATTTTTGGTGAGGTAAGTGATTTGCGAAAGGTATAGGTTAATGTTAGTCAGGGCCATTCTATTGTAGGGATTTTTGAAAGTCAGATTGCGTTGCGCTAAAAATATTGTGTTTAAGGACAGACATGTATAATTTTTCTAAGGGGACGTTTAAACTTCGTGGCTTTGGACTACATTATTTTAAAAAATACAACAATCAGACAATTTTTTGTGTATGTTTATTTATACCAGTAACAGATTCGGGCTCTCACACATCTGCAGGAGGCGTATTACATGTTTGAATCTTCAGTAATCACATCGTTACAACATCGACAGCAATATGTTAACTGCAGCTAGCCTGTCCAAAATTAACAAGTTCATTTAGATAGCCAGTTACAGTTATTTGTTACATGTCTACCTATTGTAATATCTTCTGTGGAAATTACAGTACAGTAGCTTCTTACTTCTGAATTTTATAAGCAGTAGTCAAAGAATTTTCCGACTGTGTTACTTCGTGGTTTAGCAGTTTCAGATCTACATACGTTTCTCATTCTCTATTGAGATAACTTGTTTTGATTTAACTAATGAAAATACCTGATGATCAAAAAGTTAGTATAAAGTTGAAAATTGAATAAATCACGGAATAATGTAGATAGAGAGTTACAAATTCACACGCATGCTTGGAATGACATGCTGTTTTATTAGAACCAAAAAAATACAAAAGTTCAAAAAATGTCCGACAGATGGCGCTTCATCTGATCAGAATAGCAATAATTAGCATTACAAAGGAAGACAAAGCAAAGATGATGTTCTTTACAGGAAATGCTCAATATGTCCACCATCATTACGCAACAATAGCTGTAGTCGAGTAATAATGTTGTGAACAGCACTGTAAAGCATGTCCGGAGTTACGGTGGGGCATTGGCGTTGGATGTTGTCTTTCAGCATCCCTAGAGATGTCGGTCAGTCACGATACACTTGCGACTTCAGGAAACCTCAAAGCCAGTAAGCGCATGGACTGAGGTCTGGGGATCTGGGAGGCCAAGCATGACGAAAGTGGCTGCTGAGCACACGATCATCACCAAACGACGCGTGCAAGAGATCTTTCACGCGTCTAGAAATACTTTTTTTTGTTCTAATAAAACCCCATGTAATTTTTATCTCTCTATTTACATTATTCAGTAGTTTATTACGTTATCAAATTTATACTGATTTTTTAATCACCTGGTATAATAGAAAGTAAGATAAGCACAGAGAAAAGACCAGAGTTAATCGTGTTCATTGCTGTTACCTATGGGTCGTCCATTTTTTCCCGACATGCCAGTGTCCTACAATACGCTAGAAACGAAATGATTAATGATCGAAAACCTTCTACGTCTACATCTGCATTGTTGTTGTTGTGGTTGTTGTTGTGGTCTTCAGCCCTGAGACTGGTTTGATGCAGCTATCCATGCTAATCTATCCTGTGCAAGTTCCTTCATCTCCCAGTACCTACTGCAACCTACATCCTTCTGAATCTGCTTAGTGTATTCATCTCTTGGTCTCCCTCTACGATTTTTACCCTCCACACTGCCCTCCAATGCTAAATTTGTGATCCCTTGATGCCTCAGGACATGTCCTACCAACCGACCCCTTCTTCTAGTCAAGTTGTGCCACAAACTTCTCTTCACCCCAATCCTATTCAATACCTCCTCATTACTTACATGATCTACCCACCTAATCTTCAACATTCTTCTGTAGCACCACATTTCAAAATCTTCTATTCTCTTCTTTTCCAAACCATTTATTGTCCACGTTTCACTTATATACATGGCTACACTTCATACAAATACTTTCAGAAACGACTTCCTGACACTTACAACTATACCCGATGTTAACAAATTTCTCTTCTTCAGAAACGCTTTCTCGCCATTGCCAGCCTACATTTTATATCTTCTCTACTTCGACCATCATCAGTTATTTTGCTCCCCAAATAGCAAAACTCCTTTACTACTTTAAGGGTCTCATTTCCTAATCTAATTCCCTCAGCATCACCCAACTTATTTCGACTACATTCCATTATCCTTGCTTTGCTTTTGTAGATGTTCATCTTACACCCTCCTTTCAAGACACTGTCCATTCCTTTCAACTGCTCTTCCAAGTCCTTTGGGGCCTCTGACAGAATTACAATGTCATCGGCGAACCTCAAAGTTTTTATTTCTTCTCCTTGGATTTTAATCAATAATCAAAATTTTTCTTTTGTTTCCTTTACTGCTTGCTCAATATACAGATTGAATAACATCGGGGAGAGGCTACAACCCTGTCTCACTCCCTTCCCAACCACTGCTTCCCTTTCATGCCCCTCGACTCTTATAACTGCCATCTGGTTTCTGTACAAATTGTAAATAGCCTTTCGCTCCCTCTATTTTACCCCTGCCACCTTTAAAATTTGGAAGAGAGTATTCCAGTCAACATTGTCAAAAGCTTTCTCTAAGTTTACAAATGCTAGAAACTTAGGTTTGTCTTTCCTTAATCTTCCTTCTAAAATAAGTTGTAAGGTCAGTATTGCCTCACGTGTTCCAACATTTCTACGGAATCCAAACTGATCTTCCCCGAGGTCGGCTTCTACCAGTTTTTCCATTCGTCTGTAAAGAATTCGCGTTAGTATTTTGCAACTGTGACTTATTAAACTGATAGTTCGGTAATTTTCACATCTGTCAACACCTGCTTTCTTTGGGATTGGAATTATTATATTCTTCTTGAAGTCTGAGGGTATTTCGCCTGTTTCATACATCTTGCTCACCAGATGGTAGAGTTTTGTCAGGACTGGCTCTCCCTAGACTGCCAATAGTTCCAATGGCATGTTGTCTACTCCGGGGGCCTTGTTTCGACTCAGGTCTTTCAGTGCTCCGTCAAACACTTCACGCAGTATCGTATCTTCCATTTCATCTTCATCTACATCCTCTTCCATTTCCATAATATGGTCCTCAAGTACATCGCCCTTGTATAGACCCTCTATATACTCTTACCATCTTTCTGCTTTCCCCTCTTTGCTTAGAACTGGGTTTCCATTTGAGCTCTTGATATTCATAAAAGTGACTTGATCCTCTGCTACCTTCACTACTTCATCCTATTCTTCTTCAACTGTATTTATTTCCCCCATTCCGCCAATTGTTCCCTTATGCTCTCCCTGAAACTCTGTACAATCTCTGGTTTAGTCAGTTTCTCCAGGTCCCATCTCCTTAAGTTCCCTCCTTTTTGCAATTTCTTCAGTTTCAATCTACAGTTCATAACCAATAGATTGTGGTCAGTGTCCACATCTGCCCCTGGAAATGTCCTACAATTTAAAACCTTGTTCCTAAATCTCTGTCTTACCAATTAGATCATCTATCTGATACCTTTTAGTATCTTCAGGATTCTTCCATGTATACATCCTTCGTTTATGATTCTTGAACCAATTGTTAGCTATGATTAAGTTATGCTCTGTGCAAAATTCTACCAGACGGCTTCCTCTGTCATTTCTTAGCCCCAATCCATATTCACCTACTATGTTTCCTTCTCTCCCTTTTCCTACTGTCGAATTCCAGTCACCCATGACTATCAAATTTTCGTCTCCCTTCACTACCTGAATAATTTCTTTTATCTCATCATACATTTCTTCTATTTCTTCGTCATCTGCTGAGCTAGTTGGCATATAAACTTGTACTACTGTAGTAGGCATGAGCTTCGTGTCTATCTTGGCCACAATAGTGCGTTCACTATGCTGTTTGTGATAGCTTACCCACACTCCTATTTTTTTATTCTTTATTAAACCTACTCCTGCATTACCCCAATTTGATTTTGTATTTATAACCCTGTATTCACCTGACCAGAAGTCTTGTTCCTCCTGCCACCGAACTTCACTTATTCCCACTATATTTAACTTTAACCTATCCATTTCCCTTTTTAAATTTTCTAACCTACCTGCCCGATTAAGGGATCTGAAAATCCTCGCTCCGATCCGTAGAATGCCAGTTTTCTTTCTCCTGATAACGACGTCCTCCTGAGTAGTCCCCGCCCTGAGATCCGAATGGGGGACTATTTTACCTCCGGAATATTTTACCCAAGAGGACGCCATCATCATTTAATCATACAGTAACACTGCATGCCCTCGGGAAAAATTACGGCTGTAGCTTCCCCTTGCTTTCGGCCGTTCACAGTACCAAAACAGCAAGGCCGTTTTGGTTAGTGTTACAGGGCCAGATCAATCAATCATCCAGACTGTTGCTCCTGCAACTACTGAAAATTCTGCTGCCCCTCTTCAGGAACCACACGTTTGTCTGGCCTCTCAACAGATACCCCTCCGTTGTGGTTGCACCTACGGTACGGCTATCTGTATCGTTGAGGCACGCAAGCCTCCCCACCAACGGCAAGGTCCATGGTTCATGGGGGAACAGAAGATCAGTAGAAAGTTGATTAATAATTAAAAACAGTTAAAGAAGTCGTAATGCAACACATAAAAGGAATATATCTGGCCTCAAATCCACACTACCGAGTGTTGCGGGACGTCGCGTTGCTATTTATATTTGAGTCGACTAATGGCACCCGCTACGCTCTTAGATGTCATGTGTTTTTTGGACACACGCTGTTATTCCAAGAAACTCAATGTTTTCCAGCTCTGAAAGGTTAGATGCCTAACGAGATCTTAATAAAGGGAGTTTCGGATCGCAAACCTTGCTTAAACTGAAATTTCCACCACAGCCATAGGGTTTCCTGACGCCTTTCTTTCGATAGACCCTTTAATTACGGTGTTCCATAAACGTGGAGCTTGCACCGCGATATTGGTATCCTGGTATTTCGTTTAGTGACTATACAGGAGGCTTAGTTCGGCGACAGATAATTCGCTTGTTCGGTTCAGTCGAGTGTATCGCTAATTTTCCTTGCGCCTCTCCTCGACTGATCTAATATTCCGTCTCAATTAAGACATTTCACATTCGCATTCAATGTCGTACACACCCAGTATTCCAAGAACTAAGTCCATAGACATCCACGCAGACGTGTCAATAAAGCTCAAGAGTCATCTTAGATCGGCCTAAGAACGAATGTAGTCTCCAGTTAACCTGTCCTGGACAATGTATGTAAACAAAAACATGGTACCCACATGGCGAGAATGTTGTAATGTGAACGATACTTATAACGATATACGTGAGCTCGGACGCTTACAGTATAAAGCGCGCATACCAAAAATCGTGGTATAAGCCAGTCGCATGCCAACCTGCACGTCTTAAGAACAGAACCATTGGAATGATGATCTATTCAAGGTCCAAGGGAGGAACGTGGTTACGTGAGGGAGAAAATATAGATATAATGGGGACGCAAAGTCACGCCTCTGGCTAGTCGCATAATCTAATATTACGTTGCAATTTGATTTACTTCGAATGCACTTAATAGTGCCTCATAAGATTACTGTAGGAGTTGAAGCCATGATTGTAATAGTTTCTGTAAATATCTTCCAGTATGTTTTCGTCAGTAACCTGTGATACACTGCCCTCTACATTTTGGATGGAGCTGGTTCGTACTCACTTTCACTCCGTGGCTCCTGATGCTCTGAAGATGTAAGTCATGTATTTCTGGACGAGCCAACTTCAGGTACGGGCTGCTCCTGTCCTTCAAAACCATTACACTTGTAAATAGGCTGTTTAGGTTTTCTTATTGGTAACGCCACGTAGCGCTCTGTATAAAAATCAATGGCTGTGCTGTGTGCAGTCTGTGGCTATTTTGCATTGTTGTCTGCCATTGTAGTGTTGGGCAGCTGGATATTAACAGCGCGTAGCGTTGCGCAGTTGGAGGTGAGCCCCCAGAAGTGGTGGATGTGGCGAGAGAGGTGGCGGAGTTTTGAAATTTGTAAGACTGGATGTCATGAACTGCTATATACATTATGACTTGATATAATAATAATGTTATATACTTCCAAAAAAATGAGGGAGCACAAAAAGACTTTCCCTTCACAGGAACTGCATACACAATTTTCTTTTCAAGTACTTGGTAATTTATTTCATAGAATAAGTTTTTGTGGTGCACCACTTTAATTATATAGACATTAAGATGTGAATATACATTTCCCTTATCTGCGTTGTTGTCTTTAGTGTACTAGTTTTTCTGCTTGTGGGCTTGTCATGTTTAGGTATAAGTTATTACATTTATTGCTGCTTGCTTTGCTTACTTGCATTTTTTTGTCATTGCTGTCTGTATTAATTGTTTTTTGCTGCTGCATTGTGTCGTCCCTTAGTTAAGAATCTGAGCTCAGTAGAATTAAGTTAGCTTAAGAGGGGGTAGACTATATAAGAGAATGAGTTGCAATGAATTGGAAGGAATGCATTGAGAAGCTATAAGAAAGTGGTTTGGCCAAAAAAGTATTTTGAAAGAGGATAGGAACAAAAAAAGTAGGGTTTAGGGACAACATGTTTAGGTAGGATTTTCTTGGAAATAAATGATGAGGTAAGATGATGGAAAATAAATAATGAGGTAAGAAATATGCGAACATATAAATACTGAAAGCATGCTTGGATAGGATTTTTTTTGGCTGGAGCAACTGTTGAAATAAGAGGGACGACCTATGGAACGAAGTTTTGGGTTGGACTGCAGTACCAAATGTTACCCTGAAAACAAACCCTGTCCTTTCCTTTTGTGTTATCCCACTATGTGTTTGTGTACCCTTACGTATTTGTTTTCTTCCTGTCTCTGTGTACTGTTTCATAGATTTTTTTCTCTTCTAATACTAAGCTACATTCACTATGATGAGGAATACTGTTATCCTCAAATGTAATTTGCATTAATAATATGTTATTTACTGTGTAAAGATGCTTAGACATTACTTATTATGTTTTGTTTTAATGCTCATGTGGGAAGTTGATGTTTCAAAAGTTATTCTGATCGTTTATGTATTTACTTATGTCATAATTCCTGTAACACTGATGTATATGTTAATTTCTATTGCTTTGTAAAGCCTGTATTACTACAAATGTTATCTGTATTGTTATGTTCTTTAATGATGTACTTTGTACCTTCCTTTTGTATTCTTATGTTATAAAATTGTAATTGACACCAGTTCATCAAATTAAGTAACTTGGAAGTTACATTTCACTGCACACGTTTCTGTTGGTCATAGTATATGGACAATATGTGAGAAGTAGGGACTGTTAGTGTTTGCACGTGTGTTAATAATTCAGCAAGGGACTGGATAACAGCATTGCTGGTTCTAAGGACAATTCCAAAAACTTTATGAGTGCACAAGTGGTGGTTATTCACTTGATATATTATCTGCAAGACTCTTCAATGGTGATTGTGCACCTGCACAGTCACAACAGATGGTACTGGCAATCTCTGCCAGGACTACATTGGGTCTGCTCTGTGATGACCTGCCTACCAATAGTCTTCAACTTCGACTAACTCTGCTGTGGGTTTGTTCTGTTGTGGCCCATTACTTGTCAGCATGTTGAGAGTCAGCACTGTCTTTCCGTTGGAAGGACAGCACTACTTCTTCAAGATGCATGGAAATCCACTACTTCTGTGTGCATTGTCTTTTACTGCTCAGACTTTGAGAAAACAAACGGGAGTTTTACTGTGATGGATGATCAGTACTGTCTTTATGGACTGTGAGAAAATTTTAGCTTTTGACCAACATTGTATCAATAAGTGTGTGCATTTGGTATCTTTCTTATTGTAATTATGAAACATTTTTTCAAGTTTGTATTGGCCAGTGCCCAAAACTATTTGTAAAATTTTTGTGGGGAGCATGGGGGCTATGTAAGTAGGCTGTTTAGATTTTCTTATTGGTAACGCCACGTAGCCCTCTGTATAAAAACCACTGCCCGTGCTGTGTGCAGTCTGTGGCTAGTTTGCGTTGTTGTCTGCCATTTTAGTGTTGGACAGTGGCAGCTGGATGCTAACAGCGCGTAGCGTTGCGCAGTTGGAGTTGAGCAGCCAGCAGTGGTGGATGTGGGGAGAGAGATGGCGGAGTTTTGAAATTTGTAAGACTGGATGTCATGAACTGCTATATATATTATGGCTTTTGATGATATTAAGGTAAATACATTGTTTGTTCTCTATTAAAATCTTTCATTTGCTAACTATGCCTATCAGTAGTTAGTTCCTTCCGCAGTTTGAATCTTTTATTTAGCTGGCAGTAGTAGCGCTCGCTGTATTGCAGTAGTTCGAGTAACCAAGATTTTTGTGAGGTAAATGATTTGTGAAACGTATAGGCTAATGTTAGTCAGGGCCATTTTTTTCTAGGGATTTTTGAAAGTCAGATTGCGTTGCGCTAAAAATATTGTGTGTCAGTTGAAGCACAGTCATGTATAATTTTTCCAAGGGGATGTTTCGCATTTATCCAGCGTACCTCCTTGCATCTCTGCATCGTCCTCATTGTATTTGCGAATTATTATGGTATGTATTTTATTCGCGAACTCCATGTCCTCGAGCCCGGTTAGTTTTCCACATTCAGTACGTGGCAACTTTGCCTCTAATATCTTAACAACGGTGGCATTAATTCGCCTCATAAGACCGATGTGCTCTCCTTACAGTCTATCCCGTACCCGAATACTCCTAAAGACGGCCTTGTACTGCAGCTATACTGGTCACACAACTATTGAGTATTTAGTGCTTGTTAGTGCAGGTACAACATGTCACCACAGAATGGCGCTAGCAGACAGAAGTTGCGTTTTGGATGCGAATAGCTCGTATTACTATTTTTTGGACGAGTGATTAATATGTCACGCACGTTTTCGTGCGGTTTTGAGGTCACAGGTAGCGTGAAGTACGGGAGACCAGCGCTGGTTATTGGTCGCCACAATTCTCAGTTCTCAATTGCCGCTGCTTCCTAGCACAATATGATCGCAATATTCTGAATAAGGAATTGTTCACTAGTTTGAGAAAATTGCATGTCCAGCTTGCGAATATTCTTATCTTCAGTTTCTGAAATGCTGCATCTTGAATAAATGTTCAAGGCAAAACCGTGCTGACACATTAATGTGGACTTCTTCTCCCTTGCATTTGCGCGTTGGAGTCTAGAAGCTTTGATAAGTTTTCGACGCTCTGCTAAGCAATAGCAAGCACTTCCTAACAGTTATATTATGCCTTCTGTTTCAACTGATGTATATATGGGAACAGTGGTTGAGTATGTAGTGTGGATATATTCGATACGACATTACATGAGCTCTCTCTTACAGTAAGGAATGACAGTCCTATGGGAAGTAACGGGTAACCCAGCGTCGTTATGTTTTCCTTGGCGTCACCACCATAGTCACGGCGTGTTCCTTCATTTGATGGTGCTCCCCGCTTCTTCAAGCCTGGACGCCGTAACAGGGAACAATTGCCAAGCCAGCAGGTACTGCGAAGCGTAGTCAATTGCAGTCGTCTTCCCATCTCGAAGACGCGTGACGTCCATGCGTACCAGCTTATTTGCACAAGCAATAACAAAACTTCCAAACAGTTTGCGATTTTAAACTACTTAGCTATTAAAAAATACTTTCAACTGTGGCGATCATCATTCGTCATCTAGCCTGACATCAGATGACACGTCTCCTTTCCAAAGAGATGCATTATATCACAGTAGGTAGGGCGTTGTTTTTACTTGCTGCGACAGTTTTCTAGATATTAATGACGTTTTTGTGTTGTAGCAGCTGTAAGTAATTATTTACTGAAGTATTTAACTCTCATTATTGACTCAATTAAATCTATATCCCAACTACTTTATGTTATTTTTTAACAGTTGACCCATGTTATTTTGCGTCAACTTCCGAGTTAGACTCGAAGTCTAATTTTTCCGCTTCGTTTGTGCATGTTCGCTGTTGATTGCCACAAAAATTCCGGAAATATTTGTGACATTTAATAATCTATCCAAGCAAATTTTTTAGTAGTTTTTCGCTTGTTTCACGTAAAGAGTTAGAAAAACCATTAAAAAAGATCTCTTGCTTGCAGGAAAGTAAAAATGGAGGGAATTTCAGTCCATAAAACTGCAGCTGGTCATCAAAGCAATTATCGAACGTAAGTAGGATCTCGTAAGAAAATTCCCCAGAACAAAATTGACGATGAGGAGTTAGTACGTCTTTCCACTTGTGGGGCGGCAGGGCAAATTATTGTTAGAAACAAATGAATGTGGAATGCCTTTCCCAACGATGCACCATATATGGGGCGGCGTATGGAAACTTATTGTTATTGAAATGTTCCTATGATTTATTTAATGCTGTTGCTTGCCAATCTCAACACTGGCTCTCTAACTACAATATTGGCAACCAGAAAGTGATTAACAAACGTGAAGCCTGTAATTAGAATTCCTAGTACCCACTTCATCTGAGAAATACACTTATAGCTACAGCTTATAGCTCTGAGGAAATAGGAGATTGTCTGGGATTCATAATCGAACACGATTCTTTCAAAAATGTTCACTATATTCTGAAAATCACAAACCAAAAAGAATCCACACAATCCAACTTCCAGAGCAGTTCAGAGTCTAATGCGCTGATGCAACTATAACTGTTAAAATTAAATGCTTAAGTGAATGCTTGCCATAATTTGATGATAATGTTCATCAAACGCCACGCTAAATAATGGTAGAATGTCTGTCCCGCGGCGGCACGTGAAAATACGACACACGCAAACTGAAAATAGAACATTAAAGTCATCCCAGAATTAATACTTCACTCGAAAATGATTTCATGGTTACGCGTATCCCGAGTAACTTATTACGGCATCCTAAGCTGTTTATAGCAATGATACCGACGCGACGCGACTGCCGGCACAGATGGTGCGCTAATCAGTATCTGGAGAGAACTGGGGCCTTTTCTTCTCGCGCAGCGTTCTTATATATAAAGCCGCGGCGCGGACGGCTAAGGGAACGCCTGATTAAATCCGCTGCCCCGACTAGCTGCTGGGCTAGTAATGCACCACATTAAGTTATCAAACAAATCATTGCTTCCTTTGCAGATGGCCGATGAAGCTCTCAATTTAAATGTGCAATCGGTACACAGGTAAGTAATCATAATAAAAGTCTGACGTCGCTCAGTCAAATATTTTGGGCGAGAGAAATAATTTAATTATACTACAGGCAGAAGATGAGCTCTGAACTTGCCCTTTGGAGATACGCTATCGCAATAGTTTTATAGATATTCAGTTGAAACTTCTCACATCTTTATGATTGTAGCGTATCTCCCTTCTACTTAAATTTAAACACCCTAGCTTTATTTATTCGCCTACTTAATCTATCTTGCTTCCTTAATTTTTAAGACAAAAACCTGAAAATCATGAATTTCAACTAAAATTGTAATTTATGAGATCCAGAAATATGTTTCTACTAAATTATTATGAAAAAGGAATCTAAATATAAATTTTTAAGTTTCTAGCTCTTTTCTGTTGCGCTAATATTTTTACAGAAAAACGTCCAAATTTCGAATATGGTTAAAGTTATTCAACTGATATTCAACACATATTGGTTTAGTGTTGCTCCTGACATGCTAGAAACGTTTCAGGTTATTTACTTGATTTTTATAGTATTGCGCAACATCTATGACGTCAGAGCTAGTTACAGCGGACTGGCTTGCACACAATGGAATTTTATACGGCGTGAGTAGGCTGCATCCCAACATAAAACCACTAGTTTTCTCCAAATAGGAAATTATTTTCCTGGTGAAACCGAGAAGGAAGTAAAGAAGTATGTTCGTCAAGCAGTCGATGTTTACCATTGATTAACACCAAAACAAACCAAAACTTTCAAAAATTACCTTTGCACTGAAAATTCTATTAAGTGATCTTAATCTTGGGAGGAGAATGGATGTGCCGGAGGTTTTCGTTCGCTAATCTCTTTTTAAAAGCAGCTAACTCATTCATTACAAGAACCAGGAGCGATCAGTTTAACTCGGGCTTTTAGCTTCAGCCAACCAAACATGAGCAACTTTTTCAATAGTTTGTCCAACAGTCCTCAGGAGAGGATTTTCAGCCTCACGAAATTTCGAATGTAGACGAAATTGGAATTGTGCAGAGACCAGTAAGAACTGTTGTTAATAGTGAACTTAAGGAGAAATGAAAGTGGGCAACTTTTTAACATGATAAACTGTCGGATTGCGGTCGGAAGAGACTGGGCTAATGTACAACGGCCGTCCAGAAAGTTCAGACACTGATTTTACTCCTGGAGTATGAGCTACACCAGCGCAGTAGTTACCGAGTCAGACGGGAGTAACAACTGTTAACAACAGCTGCGCTTTCGACCAGCTAGTTGTGAAGAGGCGGTCTTAAACAGTGGACGGGCAGTCGTTCTGCGTCAACGTTGCTGTGTTACAAATCGAAATGGAGAAACATCTCTACATCAAGTGTTCAAGACTATCTTCAGAATGTTATGAAAAGTTTGTCCCAAACACAATGACTTCCGAACAAAATCCACGACGCGTGGACGACTGCCGCGAAATGATTGCACTGCAAGACGCGGACAATTCTGATCTGGAAAACATCATCATGAATGACGAGACTTCGTGTTAGCAATATGAACATGTTACAAAATACTTTCTATCCAAAGTATCGTGCGAGCTAAACTACATCCTAAAGAAGAACTTTGTGGCAGTTTCACAAGGTTGTCTGAACGTTCATACTGAAGTGGAGGAAGGCTGTATAGAGCACGTGAAGCATTAAAACCACCATCTTGACGTCTGTTAACAGGTTTGGACACACGGGGCAGGACGTTTTCTTAAATACTTCCTTAAATTACTGGTTCGTTATCTTCATTGGTCTTAAATATACATTACTATTTTATCAGTATCATTAAAACCCTGCACCGCTTTGGCTCCAGCACAATCGACTGCTGAGAGAGAGGATCGGACCAGAAGGCGTAACGAGGAATTTTCTCAAACCTCGTTCACATAACTTCACGGTAACACCAGCAAAAGATAAGCAGTGAATAATTAAATGCAAACAATTACATAAACTGGTCACGCCAATCATTAAAGGGAATTCATGAACTTATAACGAGTAAAATTTTTTTAGAAGTTAATTTAAAAATATACCAAGGCAGTAATGAAAGTCAATCAAGAAAAATTTTAAATTAATAAGTTCCTCAGAGCGACCACTATTAACATAAAGAAAACTGCCACTCTGGATAGCTACACAAAGTTATTTGGTTTACAAATACACTCCTGGAAATTGAAATAAGAACACCGTGAATTCATTGTCCCAGGAAGGGGTAACTTTATTGACACATTCCTGGGGTCAGATACATCACATGATCACACTGACAGAACCACAGGCACATAGACACAGGCAACAGAGCATGCACAATGCCGGCACTAGTACAGTGTATATCCACCTTTCGCAGCAATGCAGGCTGCTATTCTCCCATGGAGACGATCGTAGAGATGTTGGATGTAGTCCTGTGGAACGGCTTACCATGCCATTTCCACCTGCCGCCTCAGTTAGACCAGCGTTCGTGCTGGACGTGCACACCGCGTGAGACGACGCTTCATCCAGTCCCAAACATGCTCAATGGGGGACAGATCCGGAGAACTTGCTGGCCAGGGTAGTTGACTTACACCTTCTAGAGCACGTTGGGTGGCACGGGATACATGCGGACGTGCATTGTCCTGTTGGAACAGCAAGTTCCCTTGCCGGTCTAGGAATGGTAGAACGATGGGTTCGATGACGGTTTGGATGTACCGCGCACTATTCAGTGTCCCCTCAACGATCACCAGAGGTGTACGGCCAGTGTAGGAGATTGCTCCCCACACCATGATGCCGGGTGTTGGCCCTGTGTGCCTCGGTCGTATGCAGTCCTGATTGTGGCGCTCATCTGCACGGCGCCAAACACGCATACGACCATCATTGGCACTAAGGCAGAAGCGACTCTCATCGCTGAAGACGACACGTCTCCATTCGTCCCTCCATTCACGCCTGTCGCAACACCACTGGAGGCGGGCTGCACGATGTTGGGGCGTGAGCGGAAGACGGCCTAACGGTGTGCGGGACCGTAGCCCAGCTTCATGGAGACGGTTGCGAATGGTCCTCGCCGATACCCCAGGAGCAACAGTGTCCCTAATTTTCTGGGAAGTGGCGGTGCGGTCCCCTACGGCACTGCGTAGGATCCTACGGTCTTGGCGTGCATCCGTGCGTCGCTGCGGTCCGGTCCCAGGTCGACGGGCACGTGTACCTTCCGCCGACCACTGGCGACAACATCGATGTACTGTGGAGACCTCACGTCCCACGTGTTGAGCAATTTGGCGGTACGTCCACCCGGCCTCCTGCATGCCCACTATACGCCCTCGCTCAAAGTCCGCCAACTGCACATACGGTTCACGTCCACGTTGTCGCGGCGTGCTACCAGTGTTGAAGACTGCGATGGGGCTCCGTATGCCACGGCAAACTGGCTGACACTGACGGCGGCGGTGCACAAATGCTGCGCAGTTAGCGCCATTCGACGGCCAACACCGCGGTTCCTGGTGTGTCCGCTGTGCCGTGCGTATGATCATTGCTTGTACAGCCCTCTCGCAGTGTCCGGAGCAAGTATGGTGGGTGTGACACACCGGTGTCAATGTGTTCTTTTTTCCATTTCCAGGAGTGTAATTTTAGTAAGGCAGAATAAGAGCTACTTAACGAAAATTTAGAAATTAGTAAATCACACAATCACACATATCTGATTAAGGTCTCTGTCAGCTATACAAATTAAGCAGTTTAACAGTTGCACAAATTAAATCCATCACAGCGGTCTTGTAGGCCCAGGCAATCAGTATTTCATACGTAACAGAAACAATTGATCAGAAAACAAAATGCAGGATAATAAGAACTAGACGAGCTCAATGGCTAGTATTAATCAAGTAACCCAGTGATGATAAATGAAAAGGGAGAGTACAGAGATCGGTCAATTAATTTAACCTTCCCTCAAAAATTTAATTAATACAGTTATTACACAATTCTGACTTAATATTTTTTTAAATTCTTTTTACATCTTCAGTTATTTGGCGGATGTATTCCAATCTCTGTCTTTGTTTGCAGTTTTTACTCTCTATAGTAAGTCACGGGCTTCAAATTCATTACGAGGGAAATATTCACTTACAATGACACCACAACTGGTGGTAATTTCAGTGAGCTAGACACAACAGTTTCATTATTCATTGAGTTCCAGCTCATTCCATTCTGAGCTGAGACTCCTCACAGGCACGATCCACTCACAGATCATCGAAACATACAAGATAACGAAACGAATTTGTTCACAGCTTCCTTTTCCATCGTCCAGCAATTTAGACCAGTCAAGGTGTTCTTAATATCTGGAGCCGCTTCGCCCGCCAGCAACAGTAATTGTACAATCAGCTCCGTGCAAGATGAAGTGACGGCCCATTTCAGTCCACTCGCTGGTAGCTCGCACACGTCACTCAAATTCCGCTCTCCGGAACCGCTGCACCAGAAGTTCCCACTGTCCAACCGGCCACTGGCCTTTGGTGTCCAGTATTTCAAACGCAACGGCTCAGTCGTTATTTGAAATTTTGCTCATAATCCAACAATTTCTAATAAATAATTCCTTTTCCTCACTTAAATAGTCCTTGACAACCAACCCGGAGTCTGGTAACTTGCACAAAAAAACGTAATCAAATAGAGCTTTTCTTCTGAAAAGCTAAAATCTGCTGAGGCCTCTGCAATGGATACATGTTATGAGATACTGTAAAGATAGAATTGGAAATTATAAACGCTGCCACTTCAAAATTTAAACGGTATACATTTTGGCAACATACTCGGTCTCCCCTGTGTATATTGTGAAGGGAAACGAAGGAGGCCGGCCGTAGCGTCCGAGCCGTTCTAGGCGCTTCAGTACGGAACCGCGCGACTGCTAGGGTAGAAGGTTCGAATCCTGCCTTGGGCACAGATTTGTGTGATGTCCTTAGGTCAGTTAGGTTTAAGTAGTTCTAAATTCTAGGGGACTGATAACCTCAGATGTTAAGTCCCATAGTGCTCAGAGCCATTTTAACCATTTGAAACGAAGGCGGTACAATTCTCTGAGACCTACCAAAACGAGTTTGACTATCGCAGTACCACAGGGAGGGAGGGAGGAAGGCGCTTCACTGTAAGCTAGTCAATTACTTTATATTGTAAAAATCTGAAAAACGTACTTCTTTCTTTAAGGAATTCTTGTTCCTGATTTCATAAATGTTTTAAATTTTTATGATAAATTTAACCCTAAAGTTTAAGTGTTATTAGTACGAGTAGATGTCACGTTCCCCATTGAATGTCATATTCCATATTTGCAGGTTCAGGACCTTATTAGCACATCACAATCTCTTTAAAAACTATGATAAGCGTAAAAGTAAACAACAATTAACGAAATGTGTGTTTTAAAATGTTTTTAGGGTGGGTATAACGTACCATACTCTCAGACCCTCCCTCACTCGGCTCTTGGAAGTACACATTATTGCAAGTACTTTGATGTTGGTAAGAGTGTGCAAAAACATATTTCCCAGTGATAAAGCACAGCAATCAGTCGTCCGCTTCTAGCAGGTTTTATTTGGCAAATCTAGATTTCGGCTAGTACCTAGCCATTATCAATGCGCCATTTCATAGTATAGATAGTAGTAGAGTAGTTGTCTAGAAATAACTGTGACAAAAACCTGAACTACAGGGGACTGACTTAGTAGAACATGCACTGGTACTATGAAATGGTTCATTGATAATTCCTAAGCACTAGCCGCAATCTAGATTTGCCGAACATAAGCTGTAGGAAAAGGACGACTGATTCCTGTGCTCTATCATAACATAGTCGTTGAGTGCATCCACGTTCCTAATGGAAGGTATCCTGAAAAGGATATTTTCTTGTTCTGGACCCTACTAATGCACCAGTACCTCTTTGAAAAGTATGTTGTTAATATAGGAGGGCTATTTGGGAAGCAAGGAACTATCGGTTGCGAAATGGAAACCACAATGAAAATATAAACTATTTTATTTGGAACAGTTAGCTACATCTTCCAGGTGCTTCTCTACTAAGCCATCGCTCCGACTAAGAAACCTATCGTAGCATTGTACCAAGTTTCGAATACCCTTTGCGTAAGAGGCAGCCCTCTGTGCTTTCTGAAAATTTTCTACGTTGCAATGCGGGTCGTTGTCTGTGCCGAAATGTTGTCATCATAACCAGTGGTTCACGTGAACAGACATGAAAATCAGAGGGAGGCAACTCCAGGCTGTACGGAGGAGATGAAACACTTCTCATCGAAAGCGCTACTCGACTGTCCTCATTGCCACTGCGGTGTGCAGTCGAGAACAGTCACGACAAAAGAAGTGGATGACAATTATTTTATGCAGCGTTGCATGAAATCAGGCAAAATCTCTCGGCATGGAACCATACTTGGCGGGTACGCTATCTTCTAGGCGCTCGCTGTGAGCTGGGATCCGACCTGTGGGGTTGATTGAAATCAGGCGAAATCTGGCGACAGGCACCCATACTTGACAGGTGATACTATGTTCTAGGCGCTTGCTGTGAGCTCAGAATGGAGAAGAGCAACGTGCCAGAATCGACAGGCATACTAGAGACACTGGGCAACACAGCTGTGCAAAGCTTTGTCGGATTTTCGCTTTGGTTTCCATCAGTGTGCTTTTACCAGTGGCGTTACCCAGGGTTAAACAGTTATTTATAAATAGATGTTAATGTCGAAACTCACTATTCACGCGTATGCTCTATCAGAAAAGCCCTCCCTTGTTATATCTTTAAAAGTACATTATAGGTAAAGCTTATTTACGAAATCATCTACATACAGGTATACGACGGGAATTCAAAAAGTAAAGGCACATCTGTAAAAAGCTGCACTTATTCTGACGATAGAAAACTGAAACATGCGTTATTTTTCTACGTAATCTCCCTGGGCTTCAAAGCAGTTTTCCCGACGTTTTACGAGTTTTTTTTTATTTCATCAGAAAATACGTTTTTCGGTTGCATCTGTAACCAATTTTGCACCGCATCAATGACGTATTCATCAGTTTCAAATCTTCTTCCTTATAGTGCTTCTGTTAAGGGTCCAAACATGTGAAAATCACTTGGAGCCAGGTCCGTAATGTATGGTGGATGTTCCAGCACCGCGAATCTCAACTCCTTTATTGCGTCGCCTGTCCGTTTGGCAGAATTTGGGCGAGCGTTATCTTGGTGCACGAAGACACCTCTTCAGAGTTTTCCACCACGTTTGGGTCTGATTGTAGGTTTTAGTTTCGTACGCAACACGCCGCAGCCACCATACAATACAGACCTGACTCTAAAGCCTCGTTTACGCTGGGGCGACGTCTTGCAACATTGTGGGATGCTACGGAAATGTGGTGTGCGTCGTCTTGTACCATGCTACAGAAGGCAACATCTTCCGGCGTATGTTGCATGCGGTAGGTTAATTTATACCAGAGCAACAGAATTTGTGCCACACGTGTGCCGGTCTTGCAGTTGTTGTTGTGGTCTTCAGTCCTGAGACTGGTTTGATGCAGCTCTCCATGCTGCTCTATCCTGTGCAAGCTTCTTCATCTCCCAGTAACTACTGCTACCTACATCCTTCTGAATCTGCTTAGTGTATTCATCTCTTGGTCTCCCTCTACGATTTTTACCCTCCACACTGCCCTCCAATACTAAATAGGTGATCCCTTGATGCCTCAGAACATGCCCTATCAACCGATCTCTTCTTCTAGTAACGTTGTACCACAAACTTCTCTTCTCCTCATTCCTATTCAATACCTCCTCATTAGTTATGTGATCTACCCATCTAATCTTCAGCATTCTTCTGTAGCACCACATTTCGAAAGCTTCTATTCTCTTCTTGTCTAAACTGTTTATCGTCCATGTTTCACTTTTATACATGGCTACACTCCATACAAATACTTTCAGAAAAGGCTTCCTGACACTTAAATCTATACTCGATGTTAATAAATTTCTCTTCTTCAGAAACGCTTTCCTTGCCATTGCCAGTCTACTTTTTATATCCTCTCTACCTCGACCATCATCAGTTATTTTGCTCCCCAAATAGCAAAACTCCTTTACTACTTTAAGTGTCTCATTTCCTAATCTAATTCCCTCAGCATCACCCGACTTAATTCGACTACATTCCATTATCCTCGTTTTGCTTTTGTTGAAGTTCATCTTATATCCTCCATTCAAGACACTATCCATTCCGTTCAACTGCTGTTCCAAGTCCTTTGCTGTCTCTGACAGAATTACAATGTCATCGGCGAACCTCAAAGTTTATATTTCTTCTCCATGGATTTTAATACCTACTCCGAATTTTTCTTCTGTTTCCTTTACTGCTTGCTCAATATACAGACCATCGGCGAACCTCAAAGTTTTTTATTTCTTCTCCATGGATTTTAATACCTACTCCGAATTTTTCTTTTGTTTCCTTTACTGTTTGCTCAATATACAGGTTGAAGAAAATAGGCGAGAGGCTACAACCCTGTCTCACTCCCTTCCCAATCACTGCTTTCCTTTCGTGTCCCTCGACTCTTATGACTGCCATCTGGTTTCTGTACAAATTGTAAATAGCCTTTCGCTCCCTGTATTATACCGCTGCCACCTTCAGAATTTGAAATAGAGTATTCCAGTCAACATTGTCAAAAGCTTTCTCTAAGTCTACAAACGCTAGAAACGTAGGTTTGCCTTTCCTTAATCTAGCTTCTAAGATAAGTCGTAGGGTCAGTATTGCCTCACGTGTTCCAATATTTCTACGGAATCCAAACTGATCTTCCCCGAGGTCGGCTTCTACTAGTTTTTCCATTCGTCTGTAAAGTATAAGTGTGTAAAGTAGTAAGTCTGTAAAGTATAAGTCTTGCAGTATAAAGGATGATAAAGTATTGCAGCGGCGGCGTACTTGGTACTTGCACATGCAGCTAACAACGGAAATGAAAACCAAAGGAAAAGAGTGGAAGAGAAGAATATTTAAAGAAGGTCCACGAAATGGTATCCTAGGAACTAGAAGCAGACGATGGTGCATTATTTAGTAAGGTGTGCTTTCGTCCCAGGCGCGTAAGTCCGCGCCATACCGTTGCCAGAAGGTGGCCTAACGGTAAATGTTCGCACAGGTTCCGGGCCGTTCACCACCCTGTGTCAGGGCCCGGGGTGGGACTTTCAGCCCCCAGTGCACCCGACTCTGCGGTACGACTGCTGCGGTATGACTGCTACACTACTACCCTCGCAAGCTCGCAAGTAAACGGATGACGCATCTTAGACGAAAGCAACAATGACAACATGAGAATGAAACTTCCTGGCAGATTAGAACTGTGTGCCCGACCGAGACTCGAACTCGGGACCTTTGCCTTTCGCGTGCAAGTGCTCTACCATCTGAGCTACCGAAGCACGACTCACGCCCGGTCCTCACAGCTTTACTTCTGCCAGTATCTCGTCTCCTACCTTCCAAACTTTACAGAAGCTCTCCTGCGAAACATGAGAATGATGATTTAGTTCTAAATGTTTTGAAACGCTCAACTACTACCTGACACTTTTTCAAAATTAATTAGGAAACATATTAATATTATTAATAGTAAGAAGGTATTAAAAACTCTCAGTGTTCGGTTCCACAAATTTTAATTATATGTAAATTTTTACTCCAGTGCGTGACAAATAAACATCCCAGGCAGGGATGCGTAAACTAAAGCCAGAGGAGGGGATGGTCTGATGCAGAGGGGGAGGGGGGGGGAATCCCCCCCCCCCTGCAAATTGCACACTGGTTTCCATTTCTCGACCGTTTCGTTCCTTAATTTCCGAATAGCCCTCGTAAGTTATCAGTAACTGTCGATTTCCCCCTTTTATAACGTCTTATTATGTTGAGTACAAAGTACCCCGACTTAGTAACGTGCTTCGTGAAAGATGCCTTGGTATTGCTAGGGTTACACACGCTTTCGCGTATCAGGCAGAGCCTCTATCGTGAAAAGTCCAGCGTAATGCGTTCTCGGTATTCGACAGGAATTCGCAGTGCAGAGTTCTGCGCGCGCCACCGCAGGCGACTAAACACACAGCACAGCAGTAGAGACAGTGCTCTGTGTTCGCGGCGCACTAGATTAGTACACACGCGACGCCGCTACGGCCGCCACCGCCGCCGCCTCCGCCGTTCCGCGCGCCGCCGGGAGCCAACCATAACAGAGCGCTGTTTGCCTTCGAGATCAGCCCCGCCGCCGCCGCTGTGGGGAGGCTCTGGGGAGCGCAGCGGCGCATCCCGCGGGTGCCAACGGCGTCCCTGGAGGCGGGCGACGCCGTGCGTCTGTCTGTCTGATCACTCAGCCCGACCGCTCTAACCAGCACCACTGGCACCGGGCAAGTAAACACTAACGGCGACGAGCCACGGTCGCACTTTTGCCATTCTTACATCTACATCTACATGATTACTTTGCAATTCACATTTAAGTGCTTGGTAGAGGGTTCATCGAACCACGATCATACTATCTCTCTACCATTCCACTCCCGAACAGCGCGCGGGAAAAACTGCGACGGGTCAGGCTCTTATCGCGCAGTTTCCTTTCCCTGAAAGAAAATCCACCTACCTCGTTTCTTAGGTAGTTGCTGCACTCGCCTCTCCTGATAGCAGCTACTGGAAAAATTGCAGAAAAGCAGTGTTGAAGAAACTGCAATTTAATAGCCGCTCACCGGAGGCCGCGATACATGTTTGCTGAAATACAATCTATGAGCAATCTTCCTAAATAAATTGAGTTATTGGAATGGTAGTAATTGTTTACTCAAACGAGAACGCGAAGTTGGTAATTCTATTTAAGCTCTTTATTGTCTTTAAGCCTGATCATCAGCCCGCTAATCTACGTTTGAAGAAAGTTCAGTTCACAATTCTATCCACACTCAAACCCCGCCAGAATTAACTTTCAAAGTTACGGAATTTACTTAACTGCAACACAGACGATTTTCTAACATACACGTTTGCAGTCGATGTTCAATAATAGTTCGTTTTTTAACGTTAATGCTCGCCATAAGCACTTAGTAAAAGTTTACTAAGTACCGCTACGCTTTTAATTATTAAAGTTACTCGCGTCTTTCGCGGAACGAAAAGTCACAACTCGCTCAAACTCACACTACGCGTTACTGGACTCTTCCAGTCTCAAATCGCACAGTACCGAACCGATGAAGCCGTTTTATGACTTCATTTTACACATTATTCGCGAGGACACATCAAGCATGTCTCTTCTCGATCACAGTTCCTTCGCGACTCCTCATCCACTCGCGACTCACTCTCCTAGTCTGCTAACCGTCCTCGCATCTCATTGGCTCACACATCACACAGCCAATCAGAATTAACTCTTTGGGTGCGCCTCGCGCCAAAATCTAGCACGCACCAGTCATGACTTCTGAATCATTTACGTCATGATTTCTTGTTACACAAAATTTACTGTATAATTTAACAAACCGAAAGGAAAAGTAGACTTTACTTTATTTCCAGAAATTATTTAAATACTCGCGAACGTTCTGGCTGCTTGTACAATACCATACACTCTTGGACATCCGACATTCACTAAGATGGGGAACCACTGGCGACTCTGTTCCCACGGTTACATCGTCTGAACACTTGCGAGTTCCAACCTAGATTTTATACACTTGCAAAGAATGGCGAATGTCCCTCTTTCATTCACTCAGGCACACTCATTCACTCTCACCTACTCATATAAAATAACTGTTCACAAAAATTCAAAACATTTATGGTTTTAACAAAGTTATAGGTGAATTTCTAAAAGTAAAATTCTCAAAATAAATACAAAAGCACGGAAGGTGATTTTGTTTCATAGTTGGATGGTCACTGAAGGTGATCTATACATAATGGTATTTATTTAGACTCGAAAATTGTAGAAATTTGCGTTTTCTGTAAGATTTTTCTAATTTCCAAAATATGCAGGTTTCAAAGCTCAAATTTGGATGACTTATTTTTATTCATAACAGAAACTAGTATATTAACTTTTAATTTCCTCAGGTTCCTCAGTTAGAAGTTATTAAAGATGAAAGTTCCACGTTATACACGCGGCTAGTTAGCGCACAGGTCTTACATTCTCACGGTACAGACATGCCATATGGTCGTGACGTCAGACGAACGGACACCGGTAATCTGCCCGCTACAGCACATATGCTAATCTGATGGCTACTTTACAGTCTGTCTACATTTCACAGTAAATATTTGATAGAAAACTGTGCGCTCGCACTAGTTGCGACGCCACAAAACGAACACCTAAACCTTTCTCTTCGAGCTCTGATTTCTCTTATTTTATTTTGATGATCTTTCCTTCCTATGTAGGTTGGGCTCCACAAAGTATTTTCGCATTCGGAAGAGAAAGTTGGTGACAGAAATTTCGTAAATAGATCTCGCAGCGACGAAAAACGTCTTTGCTTTAATGACTTCCATCCCAACACGCGTATCATATCTGCCACACTCTCTCCCCTATTACGTGATAATACAAAATGAGTTGCCCTTTTTTGCACCCTTTCGATGTCCTCCGTCAATCCCACCTGGTAAGGATCCCACACCGCGCAGCAATATTCTAACAGAGGACAAACATGTGTAGTGTAAGCTGTCTCTTTAGTGGACTTGTTGCATCTTATAAGTGTCCTGCCAATGAAACGCAACCTTTGGCTCGCCTTCCCCACAATATTATCTATGTGGTCTTTCCAACTGAAGTTGTTCGTAACTTTAACACGCAGGTACTTAGTTGAATTGACAGCCTTGAGAATTGTACTGTTTATCGAGTAATCGAATTCCAACCGATTTCTTCTGGAACTCATGTCGATCACCTCACACTTTTCGTTATTTAGCGTCAACTGCTTCCTGCCACATCATACAGCAATCTTTTCTAAATCGCTTTGCAACTGATACTGGTCTTCGGATGACCTTACTAGACGGTTAATTACAGCATCATCTGCGAACAACCTAAGAGAACTGCTCAGATTGTCACCCAGGTCATTTATATAGATCAGGAACAGCAGAGGTCCAAGGACGCTTCCCTGGGGAACACCTGATATCGATGATGTACCGTCTATTACTACGAACTGCGACCTTCCTGACAGGAAATCACGAATCCAGTCGCACAACTGAGACGATACCCCATAGGCCTGATTGGTGGAAACAAACTAGGAAGGAGTGAAGTGCCAAGATTTCGATTCAGTTTAATAGTAGGGCCCTTACTGTTGGCAGAGAGAATTTCCGCAGAAATAAGAGGGACGCTTTTATTGTTCAAAAAAAAAGCCAATACATGGAGATCAAAAGAACCCAGGTTGGGAGATAGTTCAGCTACGAGAAAGACAAGAGCAAAATTTTCGGGGACTCTTCTCTGAACTGGCTTCAAGTGCAGAATGGAGCACATAATGGTCTGTATGACACAGAGGAGAAATTTGTGTGAACACTGCGTTCACTGTGGCTGACATTCAGCTAGATATTAGTTGTAGCGTCATTGAGCTCCAACTGTGGAGAAACGAACCAGCCACTTCTTTAATTCTTCTTGCGAGGACTGAGGGGGCATTTTAATACGCACGCTGCTCCAGCCATGCGCGTGCATATCACCATATCCCAAGACTAGGGATGAATACATGTTTTCTCACATAACAAGAAACATAGGCCTGGAAAAATCGGCAAAGTCTTAATTAGTTTTTATAGGAATTTTAGAGGATGAGAGCAGCCATGCAGACGACAGCTCATCGCAGCTAACGTAAATACCGCGATCAGAGGCATGAACTTGATGGTTCACCAGCTTGTGTCCACTGTAAACTCTAGCGAACTTTGGTAATCTTTTGCTCAACTTGTCACAAGACTAACCAGCCTCCATATGTTTGATTGTCATTCTATGAAATGGAATTGGATGATTTATCATAGTACTGGCTTACATCATGACGTAGTCGTAAGAATAATTTTGTAAAGAAACTTCTAGTTAAAATTTAGCGTTGTTGTGTTTAGGATTATTTCACTTTCTGTGGACGAGATGCGTTCGTTGGACAACTCTTGTAACGTTGTCACATTGTGAACTGTGTAACTGCCTGTATTTCTGTGATAAGATAGCAACATTAAACAAAAATATTTACAGCTTACACAGTTGTTGTTCTGTCCTCAAAACCATACAACGTCAGAGAGAGAGCAATTTACGTTACTGTTAACCATCCTCCGCAATCTCATACGTTCCTTGTTGAAGTTTGGTAGATGATGGACGTATTTAATAGTGCTGTGTGAAGTTGTGATTATATCTGTTAGATGAAGAAAGAGTGATGGTAAAGGACAACAAGGATAAATAAGCTGTATATATTACAAAGAAAAGAGAATAGATATCTTGAATAATTTCATTATTTTTGAAGAGAAGAACTGTCAGGCAGGACTGCAGCACTGAGCAGCTAAGTTATCATAATAATTATTGTCAGGTAGTTAGCTTACTCATAGCTGAGAGAAAGACCATCCCACTACTCAGACTCATGCATTGACATATTAATTCATTAAGCTATTTCATTTTAATAGAAATTCTTTGTTAATATTGTGCGCTTTTAAATCATTGCTCACTTTGTTAAGCATGGTATTGTTCAGACCAGTGTTATGTGTGAAGACTACGAAAAGTTTTATTCGTCTTTTCGAATACATGCTTCGTTCTAAAATCGTTATCTTGGAATATCATTTCACACGAATAGTTACTCTCCCCATACCACTGTTTAACGTTACGTCTCACCACATTGTAACATGTGGTATGAAACAGTTAGAGTGTAGTTTGGAAATTTTATTTAGAAATAGATATCTAGCTTAGCCGCTAACTGCTTGCTGTTTACTGCTGCGCTATCGAGAAATCTGCAGCAATGTACTCAAGACGCGTGGAAATTTTGATCAGGGTCAGTTGCGCATTTAACATAAGACAAGTCGCATTCAGATGAGTTACAGTTCAGTTCAAACTAGGTTCCGTTTAGTCAAAGAATAGCATTCGGGTTTAAACAAGATAACAGCTTGTGGGTACATAGTTTTGGTAATACGTAGATAGAGTGGGAGTAAAGTTGGGCTATATTTCATACAGAAACAAATTGTAGTGGGGAGGATAGAAGGTTTAAAATTTAAGTCTGGGTAGTGTTGAATCTGACATTCTTTGTAGATGTTCTAGCCAGCTTTGTTGAATAGACTTGATTTTCTTATTTGTAGCATATAGCTCAAGCTCTTCATCTCTTAGTCTATCTAATCTTGAACAGCCCTTAACTCCCCTTGGAAATTTCATTTCTGCGGCTTGGATTCTACTTTCTTGCCTTTTAGTAGATGTCTAGGCTTCACTACCAAATTCCAATGTTGACGGTGGCTTTTACCTTATAAAACTTTGTTTTTCTGTCTTTTTCTAACTTTATTTGTCAGTGTTTTATTGACTGTTGTGCATATCATTTGATATTTATGCAGTTTGTTGTTAGTGTCGAGTTCACCCTGATACCTTATATTACTTCAAAGCTAATTTAAATTACTAACTTGAGGTGTTTTTCCTATTATGATTTTACTTCTCAACAGTTTCGTCCCTTTCAAATCCATCACTTCTGTTTTTGGAATTGCTACTTTCATATTAAATTCTGTAGACCCCTGAAGTCTTCAGAGTAGACGGCTTCCAGGAGCAGTTACACAAAGATCAGTAAGGGCTATTAGATGTGTTGAAGCCAACATTCCTCGGGGAAATAACTCCGAATAAGAATTGAACAGCTGCTGCCTTGCTGTTAGGTGACTCTTACCAAAGACTAGGCGACGTAAACCTTGATCAAAAATTACAGGCACCTCATGAAGCCAAAAGGTGGCAGTCCCACCAGACGTCCAGCCTGGGTTTCAGGATAGCATCCCGTACCAGGGACTTTAAATTGACTCAAAATCTTCAAAGTGCGATACACAAATAGTCAAATTCGATCATACACAGGACAAACTTTACACGATTTACGGACAGGTGGCGTGTACGACTTCCCTCCCTTAGGTTATCTTGTCAACTACGGCGACACGAACGACAGCCGTCTGCAACGCTAAACAAAGTCAAACCTTGAATACAGCCTGTCCTACACGGGGATTAACACTAACGAAAGTGTAAGGGCATATACTGGATAGTTTTCCGGCTTCCTACTGCCGTGCATGTTCTGTCAATTCACTGGCGGCAGTTGTCAACTATACTTCGCAAGCTACCTTATGGTGTGTGGTAACACAATCAGTGTCCCTCTATTCCTGGTACTTTTTGCATCGTATGAGCTCTGTCTCTTTCTGAATTTCTCGCCGTGATCATTTTGCGACACGTATGTACAAGATAGCAATAAATAGAACACAATGCTTTAGCAGACTAATGGAATTTATACTGTGTAGAACATCTTCATCTACATCAATTGGGACCCTGAAAAAAGAGAGGACAATAGCTGTAATAGTGAGCGTACCAGACGGCACCACCGACCAACACTGGTGTGAAAGACTCAACGAAGAAAGTAACCTTCACATGACGCGTCACTGCCAACCAACATTACTGGATGGAACTTGGACCGTACATAGGGAGAAATGGTACAGCAATGTGCAGCAGATGAGTGAATAGAAATGACACTATTATTCAAAGATAATAATTACACTGAAGTCACCACCATTTATGATGCTTTCCTGGACGTTTTTGAAGGAGGGCCATGGTTCTAAATAGGAAGTGTCACCACCATGAGCGGCATTCCATGTTCTGCAACGTGTTCTGATGTTGCCCACAAGATTGCTAAGGGGCTTTTGAGGGAGGGCGTTCCATTCCTCCAAGAGTGCGGTTAACACCTGCTGGGTGGTCATCGGTGCATATGGACATTCTGCATTATACGTCGCCCCGATACATCCCAAAAGAGCCTGATGGGATCTAAGACGGGAGGAACGGCAGGCTACCCCATTCGCTGAATGTTCTCTCATTCCATGAACTCCCACACCTGCGCAGTTCGATGCGGTCGCCCACAGTCACCGCCTAAAATGAAGTCAGGGCGTAATGTATTCATGGAAGAACCGCACGCGGGGGTGGAGTCAAGTGTCACAAAAATGTTAACCGGTGAGTGCACCATGCTCAAAAATTCTGAGGGCACCACGCCCAAGCACGATTATGCCTCTCCATACATAGTGCTCTTGGGCGGGTCGGGTCTCCACCTCTCGCCATATGACGATACTCAGACTGAATCTTCTCTCATCCGAGAAGAGTACGCGGTCCCCCCTCCTCGTCGGTACAGTCCCTATGTTTCTGGCACCATCTTGGAAGACGCCGCCGACGTGTGGATGTGAACAGAACACAACGCTCCGGCCATACGACAAGGAGACCCCACACAGTCGCCGAGTTTCGGTGGAGAGTGAGATCGAGTTAAATGTGGTTCCAATTGCACTCGCCGTTTGACATGAGTCCCTTCTTCCCTGCTTCCCAGTGTAGTCGTCATCTGCTGTTGTTGATCGTGGTCGACCACCTCCTCTCCTTTGGAAGCACTGTCTGGGGTTCAGAAAGCTCCACACATTTGTGAAACAATGCTGTGACCAATACCAAACTCGTGCGCTACACACGTCACATTGTTCTTCCAGTTTCACGATGTTTCTCCCCCGTGTGAAGTCATCTAAATGTTCTCTCCAAGACACGTTGCGATGAAGAACAACACCACAGTAACTGCTCCCTGAAGACTCAAACTGTCCCTTCAACTGCCTCGTGTTCGGAGGTGTAACATAATGTATATTCTCGAGAAATCAGCCACAGAGAAGGTTTAAAATGTATCAAGAGGTTGCGGTCCTGCTCTAAGTGCTTTCTCGGCAGGCCACGTGTGTTGACAAAGGACTAGCCAGCAGCGGGCAATAACAGGGTTTTTCCTATTAGTGAGTAGCAACCGGCGCACCTCTAGCCTAGTCTACAGCATCAGCCCAATATAGTGGCGGTTTTTGCTACAGTATGAAAAATAGCCATACTGATATACTTCATAATTCTATAAAAATTTGATCTTTCGCGGTATGACAAATCCAGACATATCAGCGTCCTTGCGGTATTTAGCTGCACTTATCAAAGGTTTCATATCATACAGGGTGCTCCGAAATTTCTGACACAAACTTTTAGAGGGGATAAATTACATAGTATTTTGAAAACGTACCGTTTCCGTTATAGGGCGGTTTCAATTCACGTGTTTAACTCATCCACTTCTGCTTGAGGAACTGAATTAGGCGTGCCGCAATGCAGTTATTAGCTAAAAATTCGAAAGCAAACATAACGAAAAAGCCATTTACCCCTACACAAAAAAGAACTCAGCATACTCTACGCACAGAAATTAATGTTTAAGTGTTAACGCAAACAAATGTGTTTTCGATACCTGTCACTGCCGTCGTTATCAGGAGTTAAAATCACAGACCGTCGGGGCTGGCACGGTGTTCTCCTTATACAGATGTAACGGCAGAGTCTGGAACCTTACATAGATGGCGGAAGTGACGCATGCGCGGTAGAGATGGGCGAACTCGTTCATCCTTGGGAACTAGTTCACTTCTGATCGTTCTTTTTTCGGAACCGTTCATTTTTACTCGTTCACCGTCAATTTGTGCTTGCTATATGGTTCTTATAAAAAACTGAAAACTAGTAGTGTTGATGACTGAAGGATGGAGGGCACCAAGAGGGGTCACTTGCCTCCCCCCTGGAGTATAGAGTTTTTATTCATTGCAGAATTCTTACACACTTTTAGAAGTAATTTCTGTGATTCCGCAGAACCTCTCGTTTAGCCAACTGCAGCGCTGTGTGGCTTATCGCAGGGAAATAACATAGGGTGGCGCGCGGAAAACCGGCCCCGAGTACAGACTGCTCGCCAATTACGGACGATGTGTTGCCCGTTACGAGCAGATAAAACAAACAGA
Organism: Schistocerca gregaria; assembly: GCF_023897955.1. Classification (NCBI taxonomy): domain Eukaryota; kingdom Metazoa; phylum Arthropoda; class Insecta; order Orthoptera; family Acrididae; genus Schistocerca; species Schistocerca gregaria. The sequence continues at coordinate 472,656,070 of NC_064925.1, read as the reverse complement.
CAAACATGTAATAATTAGGCAGTGAAGAAATAACAAGCTAATGCAAGCAACAATGGCGAAACAATCGATGACGTTGTTTAGAGAGCTGGAGAAGAGAACATGAAAATCTCACGCGACGCTCATGGGCTATAGCCCATGTAGTCTGTAAACCTGTTGGTGGCTGTCTCCCAACTTAATAGACCACAAGTGTCATGTATAAAGTTCTTTGTTTCGACTTCCACTACATAGCTATGCTACGTTGTAAACAATAATCGTTTATACCCTATATATACTTCACGTTGTCTCTGAGTTCGTAGGTGAAGTAGACTTACTTTATAGAAGCATAAAATAAAATGTGGTTTTCTCATGATACTTCCGTCACACGCTCAGTAAAAATTAGGTTTTTATGTTGCATTATTAAAGTTAATGAAGCAATAATAATAATAATAATAATAATAATAATAATAAAGTTGGCAGTAAAAAAGTTTTTTGGTTTGGAAGCTCCTTCTGAACAAATGTTTTTGAGATATAAGTAAATACGATTTAATGGCAATCTATGTCTTTTCAAATGGAGAGGCACCGCTTTTCCTACTGAGCCAAAATGACCCACAACCCACTTTGTTTTTCGTAGAAACCAAACTAGCATGTAGTGCAAATTGGAAACAACCAAACTTAAAAATAATTAGAGCCTTCCTAAGTGTAATGTTTTGTCTATGGAATATACACGACAATCGTTTTACATGAGTTTCCTTACACTAAAAATTAAGCAAATTATTGAAAGTTATTTGCTAAATCAAGTCGATGAAATCAAAAAATATATGAATAACAAATACAACTTGCCTTGTTATAAGTATGTCTTCCGCTGTTCATCGATATAATGAACAGGTGGTCATGCAAAGAACGACGAGTGCGGCCGAGGGAGACCGAGACTGAGACGAGCACGCGACCGAGGCTGGAACGAGAAATGACGAAGTGACCGCCGCGACCGAAGTGAACTAGTGAACTATGAACCGATCTTTTCTCTTTCCCGGGAACTATAAGTTGACCGAGGAGACCAAAGTGAACTATGAACCTATCGTTCCTCGTTCCCGGGAACTATAAGTATACCGCCGCAACCGAAGTGAACTATGAACCCATCGTTCCTTGGAATTCGTTTCTCGGTCCTTTCGTTCATCTTGGTGAACCGTTCCTTTGCGCCCGTTCGTTCGCGAACTACCCAACTCTAATGCGCGGAACGCATGTTGGGCTCTTCGATGCAGCTCCGTCCCCCGGCGGTTGGAGTGACGTCACATAGGGCGAGCGGCTGGCGCCATGTCTGAAGCTGCCGCTCCCTTGTACCTACAAGTGTGAAGCCTACGCTTTTACATTCTCTGTCTAAAGCCCGCTCCCATGCGCTACTAAGTGTGCCTCCTTGGTCTCCGTTAAAACTGTTGCTGTTTATTCTAATTTCAGCCCCTTCTTTGATAATCCCAGTCTGATGGTGACTGAGCCAAAACTCTAGTTTTTTCCTACACAATGTTCAGCCTCTCCCGACTTCTCAAGTTCCTTTTGACTGATATGTTGTGAATGGTCTGGAAAGCGCTCATCAATAGTGCGTATAGTTTGACCTATTTGAATGCTACCTCATTCACAGGAAACATCACACACGCCAGGAACTCGAAACCTGTGTTGTCTTTAACGGGGCGTAGCATATTTCTTGTCTTGGAGATGCATCGGAACACTGGTCTCAGCCCATATCTCTTCAGCACGCGTAATAGTTGCTCCGCAGTGGGAGGGAATGGAGCTGGCTTGTGCTCTTCCACTACATGTATATAAATGGCCCTGAACACCGTGGGACTTAACATCTGAGGTCATCAGTCCCTTAGAACTTAGAACTACTTAAACTAACCTAAGGACATCACACACATCGAACCTGCGACCGTAGGGGTGCGCGGTTCCATACTGAAGCGCCTAGAACCGCTCGGCCACATCGGCCACCCTACATCTGTATAAGCAGATCACAATATCAGCCCTGGCAGTTAGTGATTTTAACTCCTGATGACGTGATTGAAGCGTGCTACCGCAAAAGTCTTCGAGTACCACTGAGATTTATATTGGGCGGTAACTTAAAAACCTTTGTAATTTAAAAACGGCAAACGTTCCGTAATACTTGAAACCATGAATATACAGAGCGTGAGAAGACATATCAGTTGAACGGAACACACGTATGTTTCACATGTTTTAACGTACTCAATCTGCAAATGGAATGGAAAGAAAACTTTGTGTCGACGTGTGATATGCAACACTTAGTGTCGAGATGTGATATAGCGAGCCGGCCGGGGTGGCCGAGCGGTTCTGGGCGCTACGATCTGGAACCACAAGACTGCTGCGGTCGCAGTTTCGAATCCTGCCTCAGGCATGGATGTGTCTGTTGTCCTTAGGTTAGTTAGGTTTAAGTAGTTGTAAGTTCTAGGGGACTGATGACCTTAGAAGCTACGTCCCATAGTGCTCAGAGCCATTTGAACCATTTGATATAGTGAATAACTGGTGTCTAGAGAGTAGACAGCAGTTTGTGCAGTAAAAAGACTTTGGGCGGCTAGCAGTTCAAATTAACCCATACTTTGCACAATTCCGAGGCTACTGAGACTTAGTAAATATGAACTTTAACTGTGAATGATAATCGGTAGCTGTCCTTCAAGCATTCGTCCAGTGAGCTTATTCGATAGTAAGTAACATCCTCATTTTTTTTCTGTTTTCCGGCTTTCCCTTAGTTTCTATAAAATCTTGGAGGTATGTCCCGTCTATGCATCTAACTGGAGGTAGTTTGTTTATTCATAACAATGAAGGCTTTCACGACCTGATGGTACTGTTGTTGATCATTCTTCCGGGTTATATGGCCGTGGTCCATGGAATACTTCTATTCCTAACGTTTCGTCCAGTACTACGTTGGGCATCGTCAGAGGTGTGGCAGGACTCAACAGGACCAGCCATACCTCTGAAGATGTCCAGCGCAGCTCTGGACGAAACGTTAGGAGCTAAAGAGTTTCATGGACCACGACCTTACATCCCGGAAGGTTTACCAGAAGATATGTCATCCGGTCGTGAAAGCCTTCATACTATGATCAGAAGAGTTTGTTTATTGACATACGTGTTTCGCTTCTCAAATAAAAGAAACGAAACGCCTATGGCAATAAACAAAGTGCCTTCAATTAATTGCATAGACGGAACATACCTCCACGAAGTAGGTAATATGCTTCTATAATATAATGCAAAATATCCTCGCTCTCTCGAATCTTAACTTTCAGTCTTTCCGTATCTGGAATCTGTCCTATATAATCTACTTTCTGGTTACTGTAATTCTTTTGGAACAAAAACGAGCATGAAGTTTTAGGTGATATTTGAAACAATGTGGTCAACCCACCTACATATTCAACTAATTCTTATACAAAATGAGAGCACGCTACTGGCCTGTGTCCACTCGCAATTTTAAGAAAGTTGAAAATCATTTACTTGCAGTCTGTGGCAAATTTATTGTTGCTCTAGACTTTGTATACGACTGCCTTCCCACGGTGCCGTCAGCAATGGAAATTTTAAATACAGGTAGAAGAATAAACTTATAAACAGCCGACCAGTTGCAATGGATAAAGAATTCTTTACCTAGGTTTCGACAAATATAAATTTGTCTTCTTCAGAAGGTGGCCTAAGGACAATGAACATCGTAGCTTACATTAGAAAAGTATGAAACTTAAGCCAAGAGTAAATTTTAACACAAATTAGAGAGCTCTTGCATTGTGTTTATTGTCCTCAGACCACCTTCTGAAGAAGACAAATTTATATTTGTCGAAATCTAGGTAAAGAATTCTTTATCCATTGCAAATGGTCGGCTGTTTATAATTTAATTACATGGAACCGTTGCTGTTGTGCAACTATGTTTCAGATATTAAAGATCAAAGACATTAAACCGGATCGAGATACGGACGAAATTAGCCCGTCGATAAGTGTGATGTCGCCAAAAGTTCAGTTTCCTTCGAAAAAAAAAAAAAGGCGACGTACAACGGCGAAGAGATGAATGCGCCTTTGCCGACACTTCGTAGAATTCGGTGGCCCCGCGGTGCCTGCGATAGAAGCGCGCTGGGGGTGGAAGAGGCGGCGGCGGCGGGCGCGATTTGGGGGCGGGCGTGCGAGCCCTGCGGGAGGGATTTGGCTCGGCCTAGGGATAGAATGGAAGAGATTCAGAAATCCAAAGGCTTTGGCCGAGTCGAGTCAAACAAACGGCGGCGGCCCGCCCGGCTATTGATTCGCCGACGGCGCTTGGCGCCCGCTGCTGGAAGCCCCGGCCGGGTCCCACGCCGGCGCCGCCGTGGTGATGAATGAGCGCGACCGGGACGGCGGCCGAGCCGGCAGGCAGCGCGAGTCTCCAACGGCACACCCGCCATTCAGGGAGGGGGCGGCCGGCTTCATTAATCATCCCTACCTGAGTGACTGCCCGCCGAACCGCCCCGCGAGACCCCCCACGTCGCGGGGGGACGCACGGTAATTAAGCCTCGGTAGCGCGGGAGGGGTAAAGAGAGGGGGGGGGGGGGGCAGAATACGAAAGCGGCGGCAAGAAAGGCGAAAAGACCCAGTGCCATCTTCCGTGGCCCCGTAGGAAAACCTGCTGCTGAAGATTAAGCCACGTTTCCATATCCACCTAATGTCATTCCACATCAAATTGCAGGACGGTTCTTAGGGCAATGCTGCTGAGTGCTGCTGTTTCCACAAAACTGGGCATTAAAATTGCGACACCAAGAAGAAATGCAGATGATAATTTGGAATTCATTGGACAAATGTATTATACTAGAACTGATATGTGATTAAATTTTCACGCAGGGTGCATAGATCCAGAGAAATCAGTACCCAGGACAACCACCACTGGCCATAATAACGGCCGTGAAACGCCTGGGCATTGTCAAACACAGCTTGGATGGCGTGTGCAGGTACATCTGCCCATGCAGCTTCAACACGATACCACAGTTCATCAAGAGTAGTGACTGGCGTATTGTGACGAGCCAGTTCCTCGGCCACCATTGACCAGACGTTTCCAATTGATGAGAGTTCTGCAGAATGTGCTTGCCAGGGCAGCAGTCAAAAATTTTCTGTTTCCAGAAAGGGCCGTACAGGACCTGCAACATGCGGTCGTGCATTATCCTGCTGAAATGTAGGGTTTGCAGGGATCGAATGAAGGGTAGAGGTACGGGTCGTAACACATCCGAAGTGTAACGTCCACTGTTCAAAGTATCGTCAGTGCGAACTGGAGGTGACCTAAACGTGTAACCAATGGCACCCCATACCATCACGCCGGGTGATACGCCAGTATGGCGATGACGAATACACGCTTCCAGTGTGCGTTCACCGCGATGTCGCCAAACACGGATGCGACCATCATGATGCTGTAAACAGAACCTGGGTTTATCCGAAAAACGACGTTTTGCCATTCGTGCACCAGGTTTGTCGTTGAGTACACCATCGCAGGATCTCCTGTCTATTATGCAGCGTCAAGGGTAACCACAGCCATGGTCTCCGAGCTGATAGTCCATGCTGCTGCAAACGTCGTCGAACTGTTTGTGCAGATGGTTGTTGTCATGCAAAGGTCCCCATCTGTTGACTCAGGGACCGAGACGTGGCTGCACGATCCGTTACAGCCATGCGCATAAGATGCCTGTCATCTCGACTGCTAGTGATACGAGGCCGTTGGGATCCAGCACGGCGTTCCGTAATACCCTCCCGAACCCACCGATTCCATATTCTGCTAACAGTCATTGGATCTCGACTAACGCGACCAGCTATGACGTGATACAATAAACCGCAATCACGATAGGCTACAATCCGACTATTATCAAAGTCGGAAATGTGATGGTACGCATTTCTCCTCCTTACACGAGGTATCACAAGAACGTTTCACCAGGCAACGCCGGTCGACTGCTGTTTGTGTAGGAGAAATCGGTTGGAAACTTTTCTCGTGTCAGCACGTTGTAGGTGTCGTCACCGGCGCCAACCTTGTGTGAATGCTCTGAAAAGCAAATCTTTTGCATATAACAGCATCTTCTTCCTGTCGGTTAAATTTCGCGTCTGTAGCACATCTTCGTCACGTAGCAATTTTAATGGACAGTAATGCATATGATCTTCTGAATAGGATCTCCCCTATTTGTCTGTCTCATTCTGTGGTCTTACCGGAACAGCTGCTATATCCGTCAGATGCCGACAGCAGTCGCGCGTAATCTGCAGGAGCCAATAGTGCTTGCCCGTTGAGCCACAACTGCAGTGGTTCTGAACTATGAGCGCCCTCTGCTACCGCAATATACGTCGGCCGGCTCCAGCCTCTTACCCACTTGTACTCTGCATCTACATATATACTCTGATAGCCACCGAGCAGTGTGTGGCGGAGGGCACAATTCGCACCAAAGTCATATTCCCCCACCCCAACAATTCCACTCGCGAATTGAACGAGGGAAAGACGACTATCTGAACGCCTCAGTACGAGCTCCAATAACACTTATCTTTGAATGGTGATCATTGCAACATTTGAATGTTGGTGATAGCAATATATGCTCTACATCCTCGGCGAATATCGGATTTCGAAATTTACTGAGCAGCCCATTCTGTTTAGCGCGTCGTCTATCTGCAAGTGTGTCCCACTTCAAACTTTTATGAGAATTGTAACGCTCTCGCAATGGCTAAATGTACCATTCACGAATCTTGCCGCTCTTCTTTCGACCTTTTCAGTCTCTTGAATTAGACCCAACTGGTAAGGGTCCCATACAGACGAACAATACTCTAAGACTGGACGAACTAATGTATTGTAAGTAATTTCCTTTGTGGAAGGACTGCATCGCTTCAGGGTTCTACCAATAAACCTCAATGCAGAGTTCGCCTTTCCCGTTACTTGTGTCATCTCATCATTCCATTTGAGATCATTTCGAATAGTCACACCTAGATACTTGACGGATGTTACCGCTTCCAAAGACAGGAAATTTATTTTGTACTCTTACATTAATGGGGATTTTTGCCTTGTTATACGCAGTAGGTTACACATACTAATATTGATAGATAACTGCCAGTCATTACTCGGAGCCACATTGCCACGTGGCACTGCACAGACGCCTTCTAGTCGTGGCCACGACACCATGCATCTTAGTTAGCACAGCGAGGTTTTCCCCTGTTGACACTGATGAAATGGACTCTCTTTCTTGCTTCATTATTCGCAATGAGTCTTCGTGCTCCTGGAGAAATAGAAGTTCAGTGAATCGGCTGTTTACTGTGTTATCTAACTCGCTAATCATTCTGCTCCTCTCCAGATCTCCTTCAACAACAGTTGCTGCACCACTCTGTGGCCCATTTCTCCTTACTGTTGTGTACAAAGTCGTACAGAACATCATGTCGTCATCCAGGTGGTCATTTCCCTTCCTGTCGTCTATGTTTATGAATCTTAGCTAGTCTTTTGGGGTCATTCTTTCCACATGATCTTTACAATTTCTTTTTCTTCTCTTCTTCCATTTACTTATACATTGTATTCCAAGTTGTTCCTTCACTGACACATTTTTTTCTTTTCTCCCACACTGATACTCCTTGGATCTTTTTCACTACATTCATTTCCACTCCCATTAAACTTTGCTTTACCTATTTCGTTTGCGCTCTAGGTTCTGCTACATATTTCAGTACGAGATGTATCATTGTTTTGTAAATTTTTTTTCCCCTCGTTTATAATAAATTTCATCCACATACAGTATTTTGTAGATATTCAGCTGCCCTTACTGACTTTGTCAGTTAATATTTTATTGGTTAAATCTTCGTAGCTGGTGATAACAGTTCCTAGATAAGCTCATCACTTATTCAGTTCACACACCAGCTACTTCTAATTTACACCTTGCAAGTGCTACTGATCGTACCAATCTCTTAGTCTTTTTTTAATTAAATTTCCATAATGTATTGTTTAGCTGTTTTATTAAACTGGTGAATCAACCTTTGTAAATTATTATTTCTACGTGCACCTGTCAAATTTCTTTTGGCAATGTTTTCAATACGATGTCAACTCAGATTATTGGGACAGACATTGGTGTTGTCACTAATGTTTTAGCATTAGCACTGAGCCAAGAATCCGAGAAAAATAACTCTGGAGCTGGATTTTGAAGTTTGGATTTTTTTACAGAAATAACGTTTATAAATGAAGTAGCTCTCTCAAACGAAAATCAATTCTTGCACAATTTTCGGCTAACAAAAGTAAATTCGAGTAGATGTCGAGATGCATATCGAACTCGATTTAAAAATCCAATACTGACATTAGAAATGCACTAATTGTACTACAAGGACACTTCTATATTTGACATCTGGGGACCACATGTTATGCTTTCAATACCACATCCTCAGAACTACAATTTCAACTTTCTTTTGTGATGTGTTGGCTGGACGTCTCAATTTGATAGCATATTTCCACTCTTGTACCACATATCGCTTAAATACGACGATATATTAAAGTTATTGTATATCAAATTCAATTATATATTTCGTGCTATTGGCCTAAAAGACATTGTAACATAGCTGACTTCCTTTATTAAAATCTTCAATCAATGTGGAATTAAACTGTCCACGGAACCTTGTTACTTACTTTCTTAAATCCACTGGCCAAGCTTTAAGAACATTGAAGTTGCCAGTACTAGAATCTGAATACACTGCCAGTGAAACGTCCCCTTTGAACAGTTATACATGACTGTGCTTAGACTGACACACAATATTTTTAGCGCAACGCAATCTGACTTTCAAAAATCCCTACAAAAGAATGGCCCTGACTAACATTAACCTATACATTTCACAAATCACTTACCTCACAAAAATCTTCGTTACTCGAGCTACTGCAATACAGCGAGCGCCACTACTGCCAGCTAAATAAAAGATTCAAACTACTGAAGGCACTAACTACTGATAGGCACAGTTAGCAAAAGAAAGATTTTGATAGAGAACAAACAATGTATTTACCTTAATATTGTTCAAAAGTCATATTATATATATATATATATATATATATATATATATATATATATATATATATATATATATATGTGTGTGTGTGTGTGTGTATATCAGTTCATGACATCCAGTCTTAGAAATGTACTGTCTCTGATGGACACACGTCCAGATCATCCGCTCTCAAAAATCCGCCATCTCACTTCCCCACTTCCACCACTGTTGGGTCCGCAGCTCGTGGTCGTGCGGTAGCGTTCTCGTCTCCCACGCCCGGGTTTCCGGGTTCGATTCCCGGCGGGGTCAGGGATTTTCTCTGCCTCGTGATGACTGGGTGTTGTGATGTCCTTAGGTTAGTTAGGTTTAAGTAGTTATAAGTTCTAGGGGGCAGATGACCATAGATGTTAAGTCCCATAGTGCTCAGAGCCATTTTTGAACCACTGCTGGTGCCTCATCTCCAACTGCGCAACGGTACGCGCTGTTAACAACCCGCCGCCCAACACTACAATGGCGGACAACAATGCAAACTAGCCACACAAAAAATGGTTCACATGGATCTGAGCACTATGGGGCTCAACTGCTGTGGTCATCAGTCCCCTAGAACTTAGAACTACTTAAACCTAACTAACCTAAGGACATCACACACACACCCATGCCCGAGGCAGGATTCGAACCTGAGACCGTAGCAGCAGTGCGGCTCCGGACTGGAGAGCCTAGAACCGCTCGGCCACCGCGGCCGGCAACTAGCCACAGACTGCACACAGCACAGCCAGTGATTTTCATACAGAGCGCTACGTGGCGTTACCAATAAGAAAACCTAAACAGCCTACTTACACCAGTTTTTATTAATTTTCATCATAAGCTAGTTCCTCTGAAAATACAAATCACCTTTCACTAGTTGCTCAACAATACTTACACACATATGTTATCCAGATATCATACATCAGAAACATCATGTATCTTCATCAGATAATTAACCATTATGTGCTCACAAAGCCTTTGTCTATCGGAGTGGCACCTCTTGCCGCTGAAGCACAACAAACCATATTAGCCGGCCGAGGTGCCCGGTGCTACGGTCGCAAGTTCAAATCCTGCCTCGGGCTTTAATGTGTGTGATGTCCTTAGGTTAGTTAGGTTTAAGTAGTTCTAAGCCTAGAGGACTGATGACCTCAGATGTTAAGTCCAATAGTGCTTAGAGCCATTTGAACGATTTTTGAAACCATGTTAAAAACGGCGTATTTTGGAGAGAATTCTAATGCCTTGTATGAATGTAGCTGGATACTTTCATAAAACGCGAACATAAATAATAAAACCATCAAATACGCATGTTAGTTTCAGAAGTACTGAAATGGACACAGTGGCTACTCAGTTTGCTCCAGACACAATTGGCGGTGGGAAAGGAAAGCGGCGTTACAAAGTGGAAGCCAGTTCAACATTTGTAGCACGGCTAAAAGAGGCATCACTCTAGTAGTGCCACAGGAATATGAATGTGTCCTCATGCAACATCGGTGACGTGAAAACCAGGCATCTGGCTCTTCCCTGTTGGATGACATGAATTCTCTGCCAAATGCACCGAGATCGGACATCCATCTGACATGACGTAGTGTGTAACGGCCCCAGAAGAAATAATACTGGTAGGTGACAATAAAGTATTTTTTATCACTGTGGCCCATACAACCTAACTGAATTTCCAGCCTGGGCTGGTCCTTCCTTGCTTACAATGTTGTCTGTAGACATGCAGAAACGTTTAACATAGTTTAAAGTGTGATACGGAGGAAACGGGTGCTGTTACGCTGATTAAGGTAACACAGTTGTGGTAAAATAATATCTATTCCTAAACTTGTTCTTTCATGGGGCTGCAGGTTTACGCGCTGTACAAACGCTTCAGCTGGTACCATCAACAAAAACTGTATGTATCCCAACTGTATAACTAAGAACAAAGAACCAAGGAAAGGCTTAGATAGTGATAAGCACACAAGAAGCATCGAGAAACAGCGATTATGTGAAAGCGAGGATTGCTTCCTGCTAATACTGAGTACAGAGGGTGGCTGCTACAAGTACGTAGCTATCAGTACACGTCATGTCTCAGCTATCACTCTACTGGTATGCCAAGTGAACAGTTTTGTGTATGAAATGGCATTCGTCATGTAACAAGCGCTCCCTTTCATCCACAGTCCAACAGAGAAGCAAAACACTTCGCACGCACCGAGCGAGGTGGCGCAGTGGTTAGACACTGGACTCGCATTCGGGAGGACGACGGTTCAATCCCGCGTCCGGCCATCGTGATTTAGGTTTTCCGTGATTTCCCTAAATCGCTCCAGGCAAATGCCGGGATGGTTCCTTTCAAAGGGCACGGCCGACTTTCTTCCCAGTCCTTCCCTAATGTGATGAGACCGATGACCTAGCTGTCTGGTCTCCTTCCCAAAACAACCTACCAACTTCGCACGCACTTTTAAACGACACATGGCAAAGCTTCGTACCACCCACACACTGGAACAGGCGTTGCAACTCTCTCTCGCCTCGTATCATCAGCACCCACGAGACGAACTATCACCGGTGGAACTTCTGCATGGCCACCGCCATCGGACGCCGCTGCTCCACTTACTACACCCACCGCAGTATCCGGCGCCGCCAATGGTTCGCAAGTAGCGCTGTGCGCCGATCGATCTCGTTCTTTTCAGGGTTTATGCCAACACTGGGCGCTGGGCAAGAGGTGTGATGGAACGCATTGGCTCTTTTATGCACTTAATTGCAGGCCCAAATGGTTTGCAGTGCCGCCACCAGAACCAAACGCACGCCTGTCATTCGCCCCTGCTGCTTTACTTCCCCCAGATTCACGGCCTCACGGGACAGCGCGGCCTTCGCAACCGGCCGCTGGTGTCGTCAGGGCACCCCAGGAGGAGCGGATGGTCGCTACACCCTACCCCCACCGCCCCCACTCGCTGATCCAATGGATCTGCACCCGTCGTCACCGTCACCGTCTTCGTCATCGCCCTCAGGCCTGGACGTGTGCCTTGGCAGCAGTTTTCCAGAGGACGTTCCTGTTACATCGCAAGCCAGGTGACGTGGTAGGGTCGTTAGTACGCTGTCCTTCACAGTCACGGCTCCCGGCTCGTCTCTATGTCCAGCATCCTGTCTCGCTCACCGTTGCCGTTCGCATCCTCCCTACACAAAGGTGTAGCATTGCTTGGTGAGGGGGGGTGGGGGGGGGGGGGAGGAGAATGTCTTGGCGTAAGCTGTCGCCAGCGCACTGGTCAGAAAGGATGTGTAAGATGGCAAGAAATATGCCCCTTACATGAAGTCATTAAAAATCACCTAATTCGCGTAAAGTAAACAGTATGGCTGAACAAAATGACTGACAAGACACAATGCATCTTGTAGAGGGTATAGTATGGACATATTGGAATAATTAATGTCGGGTGATGGTTTTAAAATAATTCACACGACATGAAAACTTTGTGGAAATGAGTCGATTTACTGGACGCTAGTTTACCCCAGGGAAGTATTTAGAGTTGACCATGGCCCGCTGGGGAACGGCAAAGTGAAGCGACAATAGGCAGCTTAGAGTGGCTCAAGCTCTGAGAAAGCGGTAATGCAGTGCGGCCTCCAGCCACCTTAAGATGAGTGACAGCATGGGTGGTTGACCCTGACCCCATGCTGGTGTACTGGGAAGCAGACGGAGAACTTGAACACCTGTTGATAAATATCCATCATCCCGTTTTCAGGAAAACATGCGAGAAAGCCACGCAAAATTACGGTGGAGCAGTCAACAGAGGTCAAAAAATGCGTGTTCTTGCTGAATTTACGGTCTGCAGAGTCTGAAGTAATTCAGGTGAAGAGCGAAAGAATGAAATACGCCAGCCTCCGATGGGAACATAGGACCAAGGAATTTGAAGTACTCTCCTGGGAGTCAGAATTCCAGAAAACTAGGTGTTTATGCAGATGCTAACCTTGATGGGTGGACTGAGAGGAGAAAAATTTAAGTTGAGAGGAAGGGAAATTTTGTGGGAATTTGTTCACTTCCCAGAGCAGGCATTGGTTAGCGCTGGGAAGCGATGCATAATTAACACAACTTATACTGCTATTGGCATAAGTGATTTTGCTGGAGGGGAAACCGAGGTGAAGAGTGGGCTGTGAGAAGTCTCCATAGAAGTCTTTCATTCCCAGCTTGCCTAGAGTGCGGACGTGGCGTTCTTTACTCAGCTAGCCTGAGGAAGAGTGGGCATCTCTGCAGGTTAGGACTTAGCAAAGGGAACGATTGAGCTTGGAGATAGGAAGTTTTGGTTCAGCTATGTACTGAGCAAGATAGCTAGGAGTGAACAGACGAGTGCAGCCTTACAACACCACGAGGTCAGTCGACGTCCACACAACGATGCCGCTCCACCACGATGTATTCGGTGATATTGCACCCGCTACGGCCACTGATTAATTTGTTGGATCATGACGGCACAGTTTCCATGAGGGTTTCATGGGCCGTGTATTGTAGAATTCTTCTCGCACTTCGCATTACGCCTGGGTCAGTCGATAGGAATTACTTTTGAGTTAGCGCTCTTTACTCCACGCAAAACGCAATTTATTACCACTGCCTGATAGGAGAGTCTTGTAATGTGATGATTGAAGGTCGTGAGTTAAAATAAATTTGTGCTAAGCGACTGCATCTGTTTTCAATCAAGTAGCTGAAATCCAAATTCACTTTCTTAATTAATTTTATGTTCAACATTTGAATCTGGTGTTCAATAGCTGAACATAACATCAATGTGCACCCCTTTTTAATTAAAAGGGATGAATTCTGAATCAATTAATGTCAACACTGCCACCGCAGTTCAATCAGGAGTCACAGGGCCTTATTACTTTCTTTGCGTTATCCGATATTGCGGCAATTTTGCACTCTCTGTTGATCTGTTAGTCAATTAGTTGGGGTGAACACACGCCGAAACCAGCCAAGTGACCGGTGGGATGTTACAAATGTTGCAAAAAGATCGGTAGTAGGTGCTGAACCAAGAGCGCCTGTCAAAAGAGAGGGTTGTTGTGGGGGAGGAGGCCAGACAGCGAGGTCATTGGTCTCATCGGATTAGGGAAGGAAGCCGGCCATGCCTTTCATGCTTTTTCAAAGGAACCATCCCGTCAGAAGAGAGGCCAAAGACAGACTCGTAATCAGCACGCCGCCAACGCCCTTTATTCCCCAAGTAGTTAGATCCCTGTGGCTGACCGGAGGGTTCAGTCTCAGTCAGTCTCAGTCTCAGGCACTAGTGTAGTTGTTAAGTCACTAGCTAAGTCACTGACGCATCAACACGCACTCCAGTTTTCCATCTGACATTCAACGAATAGACGGACTTGTACTTCACCAGCAGTAAGGCTAATGTGGACTACTGCAGATGAGCTTGTATCACAACACATGGACTTTCTTAAGGATAAGTATCTTCCTATTTATAATCAAAATGGTACAAATGGCTCTAAGCATTATGGGACTTAACGTCTAAGGTCATCAGTCCCCTAGACTTAGAACTACGCAAACGTAACTAACCTAAGGACATCACACACATCCATGCCCGAGACGGGATTCGAGCCTGTGACCGTAGTAGCAGCGCGGTTCCGGACTGAAGCTCCTAGAACCGCTCGTCCACAGCGGCCGGCCCTGTTTATGTAAATAAAGAAACCCGTTAATACATGTGTGCAGTTGTATTGTAGAAAGAGGACACCAGCCACTAGACAACATCCTCTCCCTTGATTCCTATGGTACAAGACGCTACAGCGTCGACGAGGACACTGCAGTGGCGACGAGAGCACAACACTAAGTAATCGAACTGTAAGAAGTGGTTTCGGAGAGGAAACAGATTAAGAGCGAAGTGTTTGTCTTACTTAGCTGGCAGCTTTTATTAAGTTTTCAAAATACCTTGTAAGAGCGTAACACAGTGCAGTGCAAGTCAGAGTGTTGACTTGAATCCCGGCCGTGGGTGTGCGTACCCGGAGGATCAGCGACCGGCTGAAGACGCTGGTCGCAGCCGAGAAGCCGCCTGTGGGCTGCAGAAGCAGACGCAGACTGGGTCCACTGGCCACTCCTTTATGGTGTGTGTGGGCTGTGCGTAACACGGCCGGGGCGATCATTAGCAAAGTTTGCCGGCCGCATCAGGCGGCCCTCCGACGGCATTCAGGCCCACAGCGCGTAATCGAGGCAGCGCGGCGGCCCCTGGCTGGGAGCGGACCCTCTGCTTCCGCAGCGGAGCGGGCGGCTCACACACTGCCATAGACACAGCCACTGTATACACTGCCTGTCTGCAGGCTGGAGTGCGAGCCGGCAGGGCTACGACGCGAGCAGCACCTGTAGCGTGTTTCATTTGCTAATCTCATCACTTTAGACAAAAATGCTCTAAAGGGTATTTGCAACCTTTTTTTCCGGCGCCAACCCTTGTGTGAATGAACTTAATAGCTAATCATTTGCATATCACAGTAGACTTGGGCGCTGTTTCTATGTTTCGATACAGTGTATCGATACGTGGAACTGTTTCAGTGTTTCGGAACGGCTGTAGTTCACTGTTTCGAAACAGTGGTGTTTCATTCCGCCCCTGTCTCGGATAACCGGAGCAGATTCGATATCGAGCTAGACACAGAAATTGTATCGTTGTTTCAAAATAAGGCTGTTTCAGTCCACCGTTGCTTGGAACGGGCTAATTCTATCGAAACAGTGATGTTTCATTCCTCTCTGTGTCGGACGAGATTCGGGCTCGACACAGGTACTGAAACACAACATACCACTTCGTGAAACACTTTTAAGAGTGTCAAAATCTTCATGAAAAGCATTAGCATGATGCTTAAGATATCAGAAAATAAAGCTTCTTTTGTAGCTGACTGTCCTATTCCGAAATGGCGTAACATCTGCATTATAAACACTAACCAAACAATAAAACAACGCATACTATTCACATTCAAAATAATAAATATGTGAAAATCATTCAGATAAATTACACTTTTTTTGTAACGTACGCTTCTCTGTTCATGTACAATAATCATATTAAGAAACGCAAGTAAGCCTACAACATTTTGAATAAAAAAAGGCGTAGAGTGACAGTTATTAGACATATACATAAATTTGGTGTAGGTACAATTGCAAGCAATCTGTTTGACATATCACTGATAGTGTAATGGTGAACGGGAAGGGCTACAAGGTGAATTTATAGTAACAGTTCGAAACACCTTTAAAGACAAATTTTTTTCTGTTATATTTTGTCAATTATTCGAATTATTTGGCATTATTTGTGAGTCTGTAGTCACTGTGCCTATTATCCACAATGATTCCCTTTGTGTGCATGGAAATTAGCAGGATGGGCATATTACCCATACTAACGGAATGTGGGAATCCCAGTAGCATATCCGTTGTTTCTGCAGTTTGCTCCCACCTCCAGTTCCGTTCGTGGTTGTTCTTCTGTCTCGAGCTATGGCTGTCCTCAACCAATTGAAAAGTATGAAAGTCACACGACACGAAAGCAGCGCGTTTGCTGCATGAAATACGAAACTGCCAAGACGCCTAAGTGAAAGTTTCATACTTTCTGCAACATGATTAGCGCTCTCGCACTTTTGTGTTTATATGGACATACTTATACAGTATACATTCAAGATGATAAAATTTGTAGGTTTATTATATTACAAAACACAAACTGTTTCACTGTTTCGAAACAGCGTATCGAAACATAACATTCGACTGTATCATTTGTTTCACAACAGTTACGTGTTTCAGTTTGCCCATCTATATATCACGGCATCTTCTTCCTGTCTGCTAAATTTCTCATCTATGATATATCTCCATGATATAATAATCCAAATAGCCAGTAGTGTTAGTGGGGCTTTCTACCAGCATACAAGTAGTCACACTCAGAGCACATATATATATCACAGCATCTTCTTCCTGTCTGCTAAATTTCTCATCTATGATATATCTCCATGATATAATAATCCAAATAGCCAGTAGTGTTAGTGGGGCTTTCTACCAGCATACAAGTAGTCACACTCAGAGCACAATTGCATTAAACGTAACGACAAAGTCAGTTGCATCTGAAATAATATTGATAAAATACGTCCAGTCAGCGCTTTTCGCCTGCGAGAGGGACGCCTTTACTCCAAGAAGTGGGGTTGCTCTGTGACGCGCGTTCGGCTATAGTAAAAATTTTGCGACCGGAAAAAGATTTGCCATAGAGAAGTGTTAATGTTGGACCTATGCGACTGAAATGCGCATAACTGTCAATTGTTGAACTCCATTTTGTAAAAAATGAACTGGTTCAGAGTTGTATAAAGAAAGAGAGAGAGAGATAGAAATCTGCGTTTTATCATTATAAACCTATGCGAGGATATAGGGAAATTCTTTAAAATGGTAATTGAATCAGTCTCTATTATTTTCTGAAGTGAATTCTGAGAAAGTACATAGTGCTAAGCTTCTATAGGCATTTCGGATGTTTGGTTGATGATGTTTGATGGTGGACGTGCAAACAGAGACAAGGGTATTTAGAAGTGTTTCTTGTTGTTAGTAGAATTCAGCGAACGGCTACGCATCATATAACCAAATTTGGACTGAATCTTACAGAGTCAGTATGCGAGGACAAGTTCCTGTTTACGAACAGTAAAAGTTTTACAGTCTGCCGGAGGATATAGGAAGTTGCTTCTCCTCTGTCACCACTACCGATTTAATATTCGTTCTAGGTTAATATGTTATCTCCGGACACTTTCTGACAAGTAAGGCAGTGAACCTACAATAAGAACAGTAACGAGACATCAAGCATTAGCAAGAGTTTTTGCTTATTCACTCACAATCTTTCTCAGTGTAGAGCAGCAGACACAGATTCAGACTTTGGCGCATCTCTATTAGCTTCAAGTTATAATTACTTGAAGTTAAATTGCTTTCTTTTCACTTTTGAATTGTTTGACCCGCCCCGCCACAGATTCCTCTTCTGTGCCAACCTCTTCATCTCAGAGTAGCACTTGCAACCTACGTCTTCAATTATTTGCTGGATGTATTCCAAACTCTGTCTTCCTGTACAGTTTTTGGCCTCTACAACTCCCTCTACCATGGAAGTCATTCCCCGATGTCTTAACAGATGTCCTATCATCCTTTTTTTCCACATATTCTATTCCTCTGCGATTCTGCACGGAACCTACTTATACCTTACCTTACCAGTCGACCTGTGACCATATTGGCTCTAAATAGTAAATTGCCTTCATCAGCCCGCGCGGGACCAGCCGCGTGGTCTAAGGCGCTGTAGTCATGGGCTTTACGGCTGGTCCCAGCGGAGGTTCGAGCCCTCCCCCGGGCATGTGTGTGTGTGTGTGTGTGTGTGTGTGTGTGTGTGTGTGTGTGTGTGTGTGTGTGTGTGTGTACGTCCTTGGGATAATTTAGGTTAAGTAGTGTGTAAGCTTAAGGACTGATGCCCTTGGCAGTTAAGTCCCATAAGATTTCACACACATTTGAACATTTTGCCTTTATCACCAAGCCGGCCCGAGCGGCCGTGCGGTTGTAGGAGCTACAGTCTGGAGCCGAGCCACCGCTACGGTCGCAAGTTCGAATCCTGCCTCGGGCATGGATGTGTGTGATGTCCTCAGGTTCAATTAGTTCTAAGTTCTAGGCGACTGATGGCCTCAGAAGTTAAGTCGCATAGTGCCCAGAGCCATCTGAACCATTTTGAACCTTAATCACCAAACCACTAGTTACGGCAAAACTCGATCAAGACTCACTATGTAACAAGTAATTGTTTACGTAACCTTAACATCATTTTCTGAATGAAACTGACCTTCAGAATACCAAAATGACGACAGATTTGCCTAATGAACAATTTTTTACGTATTTAAGATATCCTTATTTTTAAAATACCTAGAATAGAAAACTGTCATTCATTTACCTACATAAATAATCCTCCCCCCATGAACCATGGACCTTGCCGTTGGTGGGGAGGCTTGCGTCCCTCAGCGATACAGATGGCCGTACCGTAGGTGCAACCACAACGGAGGGGTATCTGTTGAGAGGCCAGACAAACGTGTGGTTCCTGAAGAGGGGCAGCAGCCTTTTCAGTAGTTGCAGGGGCAACAGTCTGGATGATTGACTGATCTGGCCTTGCAACATTAACCAAAACGGCCTTGCTGTGCTGGTACTGCGAACGGCTGAAAGCAAGGGGAAACTACAGCCGTAATTTTTCCCGAGGACATGCAGCTTTACTGTATGATTAAATGATGATGGCATCCTCTTGGGTAAAATATTCCGGAGGTAAAATAGTCCCCCATTCGGATCTCCGGGCGGGGACTACTCAGGAGGATGTCGTTATCAGGAGAAAGAAAACTGGCGTTCTACGGATCGGAGCGTGGAATGTCAGATCCCTTAATCGGGCAGGTAGGTTAGAAAATTTAAAAAGGGAAATGGATAGGTTAAAGTTAGATATAGTGGGAATTAGTGAAGTTCGGTGGCAGGAGGAACAAGACTTCTGGTCAGGTGACTACAGGGTTATAAACACAAAATCAAATAGGGGTAATGCAGGAGTAGGTTTAATAATGAATAGGAAAATAGGAATGCGGGTAAGCTACTACAAACAGCATAGTGAACGCATTATTGTGGCCAAGATAGATACGAAGCCCACACCTACTACAGTAGTACAAGTTTATATGCCAACTAGCTCTGCAGATGATGAAGAAATTGAAGAAATGTACGATGAAATAAAAGAAATTATTCAGATAGTGAAGGGAGACGAAAATTTAATAGTAATGGGTGACTGGAATTCGAGTGTAGGAAAAGGGAGAGAAGGAAACATAGTAGGTGAATATGGATTGGGGCTAAGAAATGAAAGAGGAAGCCGCCTAGTAGAATTTTGCACAGAGCACAACTTAATCATAGCTAACACTTGGTTTAAGAATCATGAAAGAAGGTTGTATACGTGGAAGAACCCTGGAGATACTAAAAGGTATCAGATAGATTATATAATGGTAAGACAGAGATTTAGGAACCAGGTTTTAAGTTGTAAGACATTTCCAGGGGCAGATGTGGACTCTGACCACAATCTATTGGTTATGACCTGTAGATTAAAACTGAAGAAACTGCAAAACTGTGGGAAATTAAGGAGATTAGACCTGGATAAACTGAAAGAACCAGAGGTTGTACAGAGTTTCAGAGAGAGCATAAGGGAACAATTGACAGGAATAGGGGAAAGAAATACAGTAGAAGAAGAATGGGTAGCTCTGAGGGATGTAGTAGTGAAGGCAGCAGAGGATAAAGTAGGTACAAAGACGAGGGCTGCTAGAAATCCTTGGGTAACAGAAGAAATATTGAATTTAATTGATGAAAGGAGAAAATATAAAAATGCAGTAAATGAAGCAGGCAAAAAGGAATACAAACGTCTCAAAAATGAGATCGACAGGAAGTGCAAAATGGCTAAACAGGGATGGCTACAGGACAAATGTAAGGATGTAGAAGCTTATCTCACTAGGGGTAAGATAGATACTGCCTACAGGAAAATTAAAGAGACCTTTGGAGAGAAGAGAACCACGTGTATGAATATCAAGAGCTCAGATGGCAGCCCAGTTCTAAGCAAAGAAGGGAAGGCAGAAAGGTGGAAGGAGTATATAGAAGGTTTATACAAGGGCGATGTACTTGAGGACAATATTATGGAAATAGAAGAGGATGTAGATGAAGACGAAATGGGAGATACGATACTGCGTGAAGAGTTTGACAGAGCACTGAAAGACCTGAGTCGAAACAAGGCCCCCGGAGTAGACAACATTCCATTAGAACTACTGACGGCCTTGGAAGAGCCAGTCATGACAAAACTCTACCAGCTGGTGAGCAAGATGTATGAGACAGGCGAAATACCCTCAGACTTCAAGAAGAATATAATAATTCCAATCCCAAAGAAAGCAGGTGCTGACAGATGTGAAAATTACCGAACTATCAGTTTAATAAGCCACGGCTGCAAAATACTAACGCGAATTCTTTACAGACGAATGGAAAAACTGGTAGATGCAGACCTCGGGGAGGATCAGTTTGGTTTCCGTCGAAATGTTGGAACACGTGAGGCAATACTGACCTTACGACTTATCTTAGAAGAAAGATTAAGAAAAGGCAAACCTACGTTTCTAGCATTTGTAGACTTAGAGAAAGCTTTTGACAATGTTGACTGGAATACTCTTTTCCAAATTCTAAAGGTGGCAGGGGTAAAATACAGGGAGCGAAAGGCTATTTATAATTTGTACAGAAACCAGATGGCAGTAATAAGAGTCGAGGGGCATGAAAGGGAAGCAGTGGTTGGGAAAGGAGTGAGGCAGGGTTGTAGCCTCTCCCCGATGTTATTCAATCTGTATATTGAGCAAGCAGTAAAGGAAACAAAAGAAAAATTTGGAGTAGGTATTAAAATTCATGGAGACGAAGTAAAAACTTTGAGGTTCGCCGATGACATTGTAATTCTGTCAGAGACGGCAAAGGACTTGGAAGAGCAGTTGAACGGAATGGACAGTGTCTTGAAAGGAGGATATAAGATGAACATTAACAAAAGCAAAACGAGGATAATGGAATGTAGTCAAATTAAATCGTGTGATGCTGAGGGAATTAGATTAGGAAATGAGACACTTAAAGTAGTAAAGAAGTTTTGCTATTTAGGAAGTAAAATAACTGATGATGGTCGAAGTAGAGAGGATATAAAATGTAGACTGGCAATGGCAAGGAAAGCATTTCTGAAGAAGAGAAATTTGTTAACATCGAATATAGATTTATGTATCAGGAAGTCGTTTCTGAAAGTATTTGTTTGGAGTGTAGCGATGTATGGAAGTGAAACATGGACGATAACTAGTTTGGACAAGAAGAGAATAGAAGCTTTCGAAATGTGGTGCTACAGAAGAATACTGAAGATAAGGTGGATAGATCACGTAACTAATGAGGAGGTATTGAATAGGATTGGGGAGAAGAGAAGTTTGTGGCACAACTTGACTAGAAGAAGGGATCGGTTGGTAGGACATGTTTTGAGGCATCAAGGGATCACAAATTTAGCATTGGAGGGCAGCGTGGAGGGTAAAAATCGTAGAGGGAGACCGAGAGATGAGTACACTAAGCAGATTCAGAAGGATGTAGGTTGCAGTAGGTACTGGGAGATGAAGCAGCTTGCACAGGATAGAGTAGCATGGAGAGCTGCATCAAACCAGTCTCGGGACTGAAGACAACAACAACAACACATAAATAATCTCCAGATGCCACCCAGTGTCATGCTTTTTAATAACTTCATTTCCATATCCTTTGTTAGTACCATAGGTATTTACTAGGTAACACACATGTACAAATTTGTTTCATTTCCTTGTAGATTCTTCATGACTGGTTGTAGGTTTTTTTGTTGTGCTTTCTTTACAGTGATTTAGAAGAACGACGAACAGAAGAAGGTGTAGATAACCAGCTGTCGATGGGTATTGTATTGGGACAACTTTGCATAAAGCACAACATGTGCGAGTAAATCCTATTCTACGTCTACGTCTGCGTAATTACTCTGCAATTCACAATAAAGTGCCTGGCAGACGGTGCAATTAACCACCTTCGACCTGTTTCTCTACCGTTCGACTCTTGAAAGGCACGCGGAAAAAACGAGCACTTAAATTTTTCTGTGCGAGCCCTGATTTCTCTTATTTTATCGTGATGATCATTTCTCTGTGTGTAGTTGGGTGCCAACAGTAAGTTTTCACAACTGGAGGAGAATGCTGGTGATTGTAATTTCATGAGAAGATCTCGTAGTAACAAAAACGCCTTTGTTTTAATGATTGCCACTCCACATATCATGTGTGTGGCACCATCTCCCCTATAGTACAAAACGATCTGTCCTCCTTTTTAGATGTCATCCATCAGTCCCACCTGATGCGGATCCCACACCGCACAGCAATACTCCACAACAGAGCGGACAAGCGTGGTGTAAGCAGTCTCTTTAGTAGACCTGTAGCACCCTCTAAGTGTTCTGCCAATGAATAGCGGTCTTTGGTTTGCTCTACCCACAACATTATCTATTTAGGTTATTTGTAATTGTTATTCCTAACTATTTAGTAGACTTTACAGCCTTGAGATTTGTGTGACTTATCGCGTAATCGAAATTTACTGGAATGGCCATTGGAGATATGAATGTTTCTTGGGCTCCTCGAGTGACATGTGGAAGCTATAGGTCCACACTGGGAGGGTGGCTTCGTGGCGAGTAAGTAAGTGGTATAAGAACGAGTATGCCTCTTCCTGTCCCTCAAATTTGAAGGGAGCCCACAAAACACAAAGACGATTGTTGATTTTGCAATGTGCACTTACCGCATGTGCCTTCTAAATTGGGACTCATTAAGCATTTCTCTAAATTTTCGGCTCTTCATTTTCTAAGGGAAAATCTTAATGCATGGGAATCATTTAGAATACTAGTGCTTGTATTTCTAGGCTAGAAAATATGTGAGAATTACCTAGAACTTACAGATGATATAACGCAAAGCTGAAATGTTCTTGGATGCAAAATGCCAACATTTACAACTTGATTCACACAGTGGTTTCCTTATATAGAATTGGACGGAAGTGTGTGAAGAACATTGTGAACGTTTTCACCAAGACATTCGGTCTATGGAGTATGGATACCAAGATATATCTCATAGAGCTGTATTGGGGAAGTATACGTGGAGCTTAGGACATGAAACGAAGGCAGCTACATACAAACAGAAAGCTGCTCTCAAGTTCATTTTTTTAACTACTTTCTCCTCAAAGTAACTCATACACATCTGGAATGCCTGTTGCATGTTGTAAGAACTTCTGCGGTCGTAAATATTCTTTTTTTTTTACGGTATTCTGCTTGTCCAACACAGACCCATTACTAATATTATTCTACTTTCAGTGAAAGGGAATATTTCGAAGTTACGCATAAAATTCTGAAATTATGGAGAAACAGTTTTTTATTCCTCATCAGTATGGAAAAGTCGTATGTCAACACTAAACAAATTAAGATAAACGTAAACTTGATTAAATTTTGTTGCCCTGTGGAATCTGTAGCATGGAACATATAAGAAAAGGTACTACGCAAGCAATAACTGAAGGTTGATGTTTTGTAGTGTAACATAATGAATGATGAATTTAATATCAAACATAAATTAAACAGTTAACAAGTCTTTACTGATAGTATTTATCTGGAGCCCTGCGTGGAAGCAAAACCTGGTCGACGAACAACACAGCCAAGAGGAGAACAGAATCTCCTGCCACTGAATAATGCTGGAGATCGGCTAACTAATTTAGAGATACTCAGTCGCATTAGAGTAACAGAATTCTATGGCGCGACTTGACTAAAAGAAGGGATCCGTTGATGGCACACATCATGAGGCATCGAGGAATACTAAATCCGATCGTGAAGGGAATTGCGCCGGTTAAAAGCTGATGAGTGAGATCTAGGTTTATCGACAGACGCTAGTTCTCGTGGTCATTAGTTACAATACGGAGAGGTGAAGAGGCCTGAACATGATAGATTGGCGTGGATCTGTCTATAAAAGCCATCTTAGGTCTGAAGATAGCTGGTTTGGTAACAACAGAGCAGAGGAACAGACACGAAATACGTCTCTGTCTGGATACCACAAGGTTTAAAGGCAGTGTTTGAAGATTCTTCGTATCTCTAGAGAAGAAAGGAAGAACATTATGTCACATATCCGCCGGCCACATTTCCGCAATGTACTAGACAATCACTACAGTTACCAAGTCTCTTAGGATAACATTAGGGTGTATTGCGTAAAGGAATATGCTGATTTGGTAACAAAAGAGCAGAAGAACGAATATGAATTACGTCTCTGTATGGTTACCACAAGGTTCAAAATGGTTCAAATGGCTCTGAGCACTATGCTACTTAACTTCTTAGGTCATCAGTCCCCTAGAACCTAGAATTACTTAAACCTAACTAACCTAAGGACATCACACACATCCATGCCCGAGGCAAGATTCGAACCCGCGACAGAAGCAGTCGCGCGGTTCCAGAACCGCTCGGCCACTCCGGCCGGCTTACCACAAGATTTAAAGGTATTGTTTGAAGATAGTATCTCGAGGGAAGAAAGAATGTTATGTCACTGTTAGCAGAAGGACTCAGTGGCGTAGGTTTAGCCACCTGATCAGAAAGCACTTCTTCCTACACTCCCAATAGCACTTTTACTGCAGTGTGTCGGTTGTCTGCTAAGTGTGTCTGTTGAGTGCAGGCACCTGTGTGAATGTACAGCATGGTATGTTTATGTTTTTCGGCGATGAGAGCCGGGAGGGAGTGAAACCCGGTGCCGTGCAAGGCGTACTCTGCTCGAATAGTACACTCCCCACCTGACGACCTTTGACCATCAACAGAGTCATATGTTCTGACTCTAGAAGAAACTGTGGAGAGGTGTGGCATTTCATACACGGCATAGGTGCAAAATCTAGTGGTCAGGGACTTATCTGGAGGACTAAGGTTCAAACCCGCTTCCAGCCATCCATATTAAGGTTTTCCGTGATTTCTCTAAATCGTTTCCCCCAAATGCCTGGACGGTTCCTTTGGAAAGACATGGCCTGCTTCCATCCCCAGCCTTGACACATCCAAGGTTGTACCCCATCACCAATGACCCCCTTGTCAGAGGGACGCTAACTCCTGATGTTACTTCCGTCTTGAGGCGTCTTGCAATGTTTCGCGCGGCTCCCCCCATCGGAGGTTCAAGTCCACCCTCGGGCATGGGTGTATGTGTTGCCCTTAGCGTAAGTTAGTTTAAGTTAGATTAAGTAGTGCGTAAGCCTAGGAACCAATGACCTCAGCAGTTTGGTCTCATAGTCCTTATCACAAATTTCCATTTTTTTTCCTTCCTTCCTTTTGATCGTTTGCAGACGCCGCTAAGCAGTATTCTCGTGATGTCACGAACCGACTGTTGTGTGGACAAGTGTTAACAATATAGTGTAATAAGATTGCTTAACACCTGCATCTTTACAGGTTCTGATGATCTCTCCAGTATTAGGAGAGTAACGTTAGGCACATACGCTGTGTAATGAGTGGGTCTGTCGTTGATTCATAACAAATTCTGTCATGGAACTACGTTAATATGAAACAACAGAGCCACCTTACAGGCAAATAAACTAAACGAAACCTGCATCAAGACCTACTAGTAATGAGACTCTTCCTCCTTGTTTCCTTCAGGAAATAAAGAATGTACACAAAAATAAACGTGTACGTGTCAACCTGTGTGCATGTTAGTTGTAAGTAAGCCGGGAAAGAGTAAACCCAGACAAAGCAGTACACAAGTTTACTTCCATATCTCCTTAAGCTGGCTTCTCTGACCCCAGGCCTCCTACCGCAAACAGTTCAGTGCAGCATTCTCTATGTCCTGTTACATTTTTGCATGCTCTTGCGGAAACATCCCATAGAAATTCCCGTAAAATAGAAATTACCGAGGAGTATGCATTGAGTAACGGCCACGATGTTCTAGATAGATTAAACCGTTCAGTGCAGAATTCTCTATGTCCTGCTACATTTTTGCACGCTTGGACCGTGATTTATTTTCAAAAAAATATTCTTAAGAATTTATTTTAATTTCTAGCGATTCATCAAGTACATTAACACATTTAATCACACTATGTGAGCGTGGAAGTAGTTTCCAGGGAGTAATTGATGAAATCATAATCAAATTGCTTTTAACACATTGAAATTTTATTCCTAAAAGAGATTTTTTTAAGAAACAGATTTAAAATTATAAGCAAAGAGCACCCTCTAAATATCAAGTGACAATTTATTCAGAGGCAGAAAGCAACAAATTGTTAAGTGTATGAACTTTTGGGGCTGAGAACCTTTCCGCTCCCTTTTGATACGGCCGTAGTCACGACCGCTTACACCAACCTCTGAAAGACTACAATGGTGCAAATCTGCAACACACCAGATTACTTTAAACTAAATTTTTAACAATTCACACAAGCACACAAACTATGCACCATGTAGGAGGGATGGAAATGGTACAAAACACTAAAATTAAAAGATTAACTTGCCACCGAAGGTGCAACTTGATTGTAACTTCTAACAAGGGAACCTCCCCATCGCACCCCCCTCAGATTTAGTTATAAGTTCGCACACTGTATAGGCCTTGAAAAACTGAACACAGATCAGTCGAGAAAACAGGACGAAGTTGTGTGGAACTATGAAAAAACAAGCAAAATATACAAACTGAGTAGTCTATGGGCAAGATAAGCAATTTCAGGAATAGTTTGAGCTTACGAGCGCCGTGGTTCCGTGGTTAGTGTGAGCAGGTGCGGAATGAGAGGTCCTTGATTCAACACTTCGCTCGAGTGAAAAGTTTAATTCTTTATTTTCAGTTTATGTGACAAACTCTTATGTTTTCATCACTTTTTTGGGAGTGATTATCACATCCACAACAAAACCTAAATCGGGCAAGGTATAAGAATCTTTTTACCCATTCTCCAAGTGTACAAGTTAGGTGGGTCGACAACATATTCCTATCATGTGACGCACATGCTGCCACCAGTGTCGTATAGAATATATCAGATGTGTTTTCCGTTGGAGGAATCGGTTGATCTATGACCTTGCGAGCAAATGTTTTCGGTTCCCATTGGAGAGGCACGTCCTTTCGTCTACTAATCGCACGGTTTTGCGGTGCGGTCGCAAAACACAGACAACTAAACTTATTACAGTGAACAGCGACGTCAATGAACGAACGGACAAATCATAACTTAGCGAAAATAAAGAAAGCAAACTTTTCATTCCAGGGAAGACTTGAACCAAGCACCTCTCGTTCCGCAGCTGCTCACGCTAACCACGAGACCACGTCGCTCCTACGCTCATATAATCCTTGATATTGCCTATCTTGCGCATGGACTACTCAGTTTGTATATTTTGCTTATTTTTTCATAGTTCCACACAACTTCTTCCTGTTTTCTCGATTGATCTGTGTTCAGTTTTTCAAGGCCTATCTAGTGTGCCAACTTATAACTAAATCTGAAGGGGGTGCGATGGGGAGCTTCCCTTGTAAGAAAAGTCTTACGTTGTAAGGGTGGCAAATTTATATACTAAAACGACCATTTAAATAAAAGCCCATGAAATGCAATGGTATATAAAATTATACAAGGTTGGCCAAACGAGTTAACATGCTCTACAGTACAAATATGCCTCCTCTCAAGATGATAGGCAAGATAAAAGCGTATTTCAGGAATTTGGCCGTTACACTCCAAGCAATGAATGCGTTAACACACCGAATCCGACAAACATGACAGAGGCAGCCCCGGACGACAGACAGACTAACTGCCTAACAAATGCGGACGAGAGACAGACGAGCAAGCTGGGTACCAGAGACTGACCAAGAAAACAAGTAAAATTTAACAAGAGTAAATCACACAACATATCATCAATCACCTAACTTCGCACCAATAGAAACTACCGAGGAGTATGCGTTGAGTAACGACCACAGTGTTCTGGATGGATTAATAAAGAGAGTTTGGGACGGAGGGTTAGAGGTAGTGTGAATTTGTTGGTTCGGGGTGCGCTGATGAAGGCCGCATGCGCCGAAATGGCGAGCCGGGAGGCGAAGAGTGCGCCGAGATAGAGCGCCAAGCGGCACCCCGCATTAATGAGGCGGCAGCCGCATCGTCGTCGTCGTCGTCGTCAGTACGAACGGCGCCTCTCAATTATCCGGGGCGTCGCGGCGCTGCCGGCCCCGCGTAAAGACGCTCGGGCGGGCGTCTGTCGGGGCGGCGGCCAAGGCGGCAGCGCGTGACGTCGCAACGCGGGCGGCTATCTCGCCCCTGCCACACCGCCAGCAGCGCCTCTGACGGGGACGAGGGGCACCATCCTGCGGCGCGCGGCGCCTAAACATCACAAACAAGTTTCCTTCTGCGGCCACTTCCCGCAGCAAGTACCGGGTGGCTAGAATTCAAGTGCAACTACTCGCAGACATCCAGTATGAGCCGTAATTATGAAGACTTACTGTTGTTGTTGTTGTTGTGGTCTTCAGTCCTGAGACTGGTTTGATGCAGCTCTCCATGCTACTCTATCCTGTGCAAGCTTCTTCATTTCCCAGTACCTACTCAGCCTACATCCTTCTGAATCTGCTTAGTGTCTTCATCTCTTGGTCTCCTTCTACGATTCTTACCCTCCACGCTGCCCTCCCATACTAAATTGATGATCCCTTGATGTCTCAGAACATGTCCTACCAAACGATCCCTCCTTCTGCTCAAGTTGTGCCACAAGCTCCTCTTCTCCCCAATTCTATTCTATACTTCCTCATTAGTTATATGATCTATCCATCTAATTTTCAGCATTCTTCTGTCGCACCACATTTCGAAAGCTTCCATTCTCTTCTTGTCTAAGCTATTAAGCTATTTATTGTCCACGTTTCACTTCCATACATGGCTACACTCCATAAAAATACTTTCAGAAACGGCTTCCTGACATTTAAATCTATACTCGATGTTAACAAATTTTTCTTCTTCAGAAATGCTTTCCTTGCCATTGCCAGTCTGCATTTTATATTCCCTCTACTTCGACTATCATCAGTTATTTTACTCCCCAAATAGCGAAACTCCTTTACTACTTCCAGGGTCCCATTTCCTAATCTAATTCCCACAGCATCACCCGACTTAATTCGACTACATTCCATTATCCTCGTTTTGCTTTTGATGATGTGCATCTTATACCCTCATTTCAAGACACTGTCCATTCCGTTCAACTGCTCTTCCAAGTACTTTGCTGTCTCTGACAGAATTACAATGTCATCGGTGAACTGGAAAGTTTTTATTTCTTCTCCATGGATTTTAATACCTACTCCAAATTTTTCTTTTGTTTCCTTTATTGCTTGCACAATATACAGGTTGAATAATGTCGGGGAGAGGCTACAACCCTGTCTCACTCCCTTCCCAACCATTGCTTCCCCGTCATACCCCTCGACTCTTATAACTGCCATATGCTTTCTGTACAAATTGTAAATAGCCTTTCGCTCCCAGTATTTTACCCCTGCCACCTTTAGAATTTGAAAAAGAGTATTCCAGTCAACATTGTCAAAAGCTTTCTCTAAGTCTACAAATGCTAGAATCGTAGTTTTGCCTTTCCTTAATCTTTCTTCTAAGATAAGTCGTAGGGTCAGTATTGCCTCACGTGTTCCAACATTTCTACGGAATCCAAACTGATCTTCCCTGAGGTTGTCTTCTAACAGTTTTTCCATTCGTCTGTAAAGAATTCGCGTTAGTATTTTGCCGCTGTGACTTATTAAACTGATAGCTCTGTAATTTTCACATTTGTCAACACCTGCTTACTTTGGGATTAGGATTATTATATTCTTCTTGAAGTCTGAGGGTATTTCGCCTGTCTCATACATCTTGCTCGCCAGGTAGTAGAGTTTTGTGAGGACTGGCTCTCCCAAGGCTGTCAGTAGTTCTAATGAGATGTTGTCTACTCCGGAGGCCTTGTTTCGACTCAGGTCTTTCAGTGCTACTGAAAGAACAAGATTTATGCAGGAAGATGAATATGCCAAATGCTTTTTTTTTTTTTTCTTTTCCCTTTTCACCAACTGCGACATGGTCGCGTATATAAACAGTGATCCAATACTGTTAAATGTTTTTTTTTTTTATGTTTCCAGTCTTTGATCACAACATCAATTTTTTAGACGATGACCGGTTTCAGTCAGCAATGGCCATCCTCAGATCTACAATATACAAATACATACACCTAGTGAGCAGTGTGTCTTTCAGCATAATACAGCAATACGTATCACAATGTACTATCATACAAGCAGGGAAATACATAGATAAAATACGTTAAAACGTACCTTTTTTACAGCATGGCCTAAAATGATAACGACATAATGGCATCGTCAAAACATATAAATTTAATCAGCACAGTATCGTCACATATATCTAAAATAAGGTGTAAAGTACGTCACATCGTCCACACAGTTATTATTGCACCTTGCTACTGAAGTAACTGTAGCTACCAGAAATCTGTTGGCCTACATTCTCCCTAGATGTCGCTACTGTGAGCTTAGATGCAGTCATCATTTACGCAAATAAACATATTCTGAAACAAACACATAATGTAAAATACATGTAGCAGACTTTTAAAATTGATAACTATCACAGAAACCAATTGTGATACATTAAAAGAAGAATATACACTCCTGGAAATTGAAATAAGAACACCGTGAATTCATTGTACCAGGAAGGGGAAACTTTATTGACACATTCCTGGGGTCAGATACATCACATGATCACACTGACAGAACCACAGGCACATAGACACAGGCAACAGAGCATGCACAATGTCGGCACTAGTACAGTGTATATCCACCTTTCGCAGCAATGCAGGCTGCTATTCTCCCATGGAGACGATCGTAGAGATGCTGGATGTAGTCCTGTGGAACGGCTTGCCATGCCATTTCCACCTAGCGCCTCAGTTGGACCAGCGTTAGTGCTGGACGTGCAGACCGCGTGAGACGACGATTCATCCAGTCCCAAATATGCTCAATGGGGGACAGATCCGGAGATCTTGCTGGCCAGGGTAGTTGACTTACACCTTCTAGAGCACGTTGGGTGGCACGGGATACATGCGGACGTGCATTGTCCTGTTGGAACAGCAAGTTCCCTTGCCGGTCTAGGAATGGTAGAACGATGGGTTCGATGACGGTTTGAATGTACCGTGCTCTATTCAGTGTCCCCTCGACGATCACCAGAGGTGTACGGCCAGTGTAGGAGATCGCTCCCCACACCATGGTGCCGGGTGTTGGCCCTGTGTGCCTCGGTCGTATGCAGTCCTAATTGTGGCGCTCACCTGCACGGCGCCAAACACGCATACGACCATCATTGGCACCAAGGCAGAAGCGACTCTCATCGTTGAGGACGACACGTCTCCATTCGTCCCTTCATTCACGCCTGTCGCGACACCACTGGAGGCGGGCTGCACGATGTTGGGGCGTGAGCGGAAGACGGCCTAACGGTGTGCGGGGCCGTAGCGCAGCTTCATGGAGACGGTTGCGAATGGTCCTCGCCGATACCCCAGGAGCAACAGTGTCCCTAATTTGCTGGGAAGTGGCGGTGCGGTCCCCTACGGCACTGCGTAGGATCCTACGGTCTTGGTGTGCATCCGTGCGTCGCTGCGGTCCGGTCCCAGGTCGACGGGCACGTGCACCTTCCGCCGACCACTGGCGACAACATCGATGTACTGTGGAGACCTCACTCCCCACGTGTTGAGCAATTCGGCGGTACGTCCACCCGGCCTTCCGCATGCCACTATACGCCCTCGCTCAAAGTCCGTCAACTGCACATACGGTTCACGTCCACGCTGTCGCGGCATGCTACCAGTGTTAAAGAGTGCGATGGAGCTCCGTATGCCACGGCAAACTGGCTGACACTGACGGCGGCGGTGCACAAATGCTGCGCAGCTAGCGCCATTCGACGGCCAACACCGCGGTTCCTGGTGTGTCCGCTGTGCCGTGCGTGTGATCATTGCTTGTACAGCACTCTCGCAGTGTCCGGAGCAAGTATGGTGGGTCTGACACACCGGTGTCAATGTGTTCTTTTTTCCATTTCCAGGAGTATAGTTACCCATAGCAAATTATTTAACGGAAATATATGAAGAGAACAAGACCGATCCTTTTTTATGGTGAATATATGGTCAACAATTAATATACACTGCCTGTAGCAACCTATAAATGGTCTATGATGGCTAAAATGTATATATGATAGCTGAAAAGATAAATATGTGCTGTTATTGTCATTTTCATTGTTTTGTTGGTATCCTGGCACCGCGGGGGCGTTGTTGATTATCACATAGTGCCAGACGACTGTGCTTTATAACACTTGTTTGAGAGAGTCTTGACAGGATGCAGCCCCTTCCGGAAGTTTTGACTGGAAAACTTAAATGTCAAATAACTTCCCAGGACTGAAGATAATCGAGGCACGTAGCTGGTGTGAATGTGGGCATGCCATAATTTTTTGAGGTGCTATACACATGTAAACAATAACTGCACTGTTTGTCTGAAATCCGTATGTCTTGCAGAGTAAAGTTACTGCAGCTTATATTCAGGCACATCAAGAGAAAATTACTGTGTGTCCTATCATGAGGGAGATACAGATTCAGGAAGTCAATAGTCATAAGGGGAATGAAAGATTTGTTTCTTTAAGTCGAAATTATGTGCGCTGCAGATACTGAGATTCGTTCCAGAACCACGGTCGTAAAGAGAAGACGTATCCAGTACATTGCTCAGCGTCAGACTGGGGCAGAAATACTAATATTTAATTGTAGTTACACCGAACTGATTTGAACAAGGTGGAGGCCAGGTGTCTACGGAAAGTTCTGAGAAAGCAAGTGTTCAAACACAAGTTGAAGCAGACCATCCATCTCTGGCGAAGGATGCCATCACTCATCCGTCACTGTGGCATTAGGACATCTCCAGACCAGTAGCTGTAGGACACCGAAAATTCTAGCCAAATTTCTCTTCTCTAGGACAGTGCTTCGAATTCTGATTTGCGTAATTGTTCCGATTTTCCCGTCACTGCTTAGATGATTTTGCTCTCTTTCCAGACAACAAGAATGCTTTTATCGTTAATGGTGTTTTCGCGAGCGGGCACAGAGATGATGAGGGCTTTGAGCGGTGAAAACGTTTACCGTTTCTGAGACGTTTGTTGAAAGCTGGACGTCACGATTTACAGGAAGGGAACACGTAATGTCTCGTTAGGAGCCTCATGAAGAATACATTCGGTGTTATTCTGGGATATTTTCGTAAACAGTTCCTGCTAGGGCAAGAATTTCCAAGCAGGCAAGCAGAGATGTCACGAAAGCTCCTACAAAAGCGAGGGTTAACTATTTCTGCAGCACTTTACGAAATCCAGGAAGGGACTGATAAGTAATGCACTGGCTGTCCCATTACATCTCTCTCAGCGCTGGACCCACAGGTCTCGTCATCGCGCCAGCGATGGTGTCGAGGTGAACACGTATTTCGACAGGTATTTCTCAGGTGTCATATATCAAAGGGATGCCGCCGCCTCATCCTTGCTGGACCCGAAATGACACCTGTACGTTGTTCGGCAGCTTACGGCCGTATCATCACTCCGCGGGTGTAATTATGTAATAGGCGTATTTAAACTGTTTTAGCATGTAATTATCTGAACTGTTTCTTATTTAAATTGTTTTGTTAATTAAATTGCATTGTGTATTATTGAGAAAGAGCGGGAAACCGCGCATAGATACATTTTGAGAAAGAGCGGGAAACAGCGCGCAGTAATACATCTGTAATGGTAGCAGGGATTGTCTGCACCAAAAACCATTGTTGGCGGCGAGACCGCACTTTTGTAGCATTGAGCGTTGGAAGCGAGCAGTTGCGAGTAAGATGTGAGACGAGGCAGTCGTAGCTAGCGAGACATGAGAGGAGGTCGCTGTAAGCGAGGTATGAATTAACACTTTGAAAGAAGCGGTGTGCTCGCCAGCCACACGCTATGCGCAATGCTAGTTTTTAAGAATTTTTGTAAAGAACTATACCCCTTGTAATTGTTTGTCAAGATCGTTCTCAGAATATAGTTAACTTCTACCAGATTAAATGCATTAAGAATTTTCTATCCCAAAATCATTCACGTAAATGCTTTACGGAATTTATTGTTATCTTAAAAGAAAAGTCTAAACTGAGCTTCAGCTTTTATCAAATCTAAATTAACTTCAACTTAAAGAATTCCAGTCACAAAGTATTATGAAACTCCACCAGCAGCTTATAATTATGTTAAAGAGAAGTAAGTATATTCATTCCACAGTTTGCTGTAGCAGTCAGATGGCGATCCAGTATAAATAATTAAAGGTAAGAATCAGTCTTAATAATTTCAGGTAACGACTGAGGGTCACGGCGACAACACATTTTATGTTTCGTCGTAATAATCAGCAGGTAGTCTTGACAGAGCAGCAGTTAAAAGATTTTAAGAGACGCAGCGTTCAGTCAGCAAGCAAACGTTCATCCAATATTAGACGGGAAGGTTTCACGGGGACCGCCGGTGCATCCTGACCCCTGGGAGCGTGTGCGCAAGTAAAGCTTCATAAATAAGAAAACCCCTTAGGCCAGCGATTAATAATATAGATTGTCCTCCATATAAGATAAACAGGGAACTCAACAAAATTTTGTTTACGAAGAATCACACAATGTTAAAATCAGTGCGGCCTTTGCGCAGGAAGTAAAAGATATCGAGAGACCGGAGGATGCCACATTCAGATCAATGGATATCGAGAACTTATATACAAATATTCCCATCGATGAAGCCTTAGAAATAATAAAAACTAATCCATTACGTAACGGGCGTCTAGGCCAAGCTGAAGTTGTAGAACTAATTGAAATATTGCAGTTTTTTTCTGTCATGTAACTACTTTCTATTTAACAATAAATGTTACAGACCAGGCGATGGACTCGCTATGGGAAACTTCTTAGCAGGAACAATAGCAGACATTTTCATTAACCACCTAGAAAAGACTTTTTTCGAGACGAATTCAGAGATTCTGACGAATATAGTATATTACAGAAGATATGTCGATGACTCAATTATTGTTTAGAGAGGGAGCAAAACGCAAATAGAAGATGTGGCACAGAAGTTAAGCAGTATGCATTACAAGATAAAATTCACGACAGAAAATGAAGTAGCCAAAAAGATAAATTTCCTAGACATGACGATCCATAACAAAAATGGTAGACATGCTTTCCAAATATTTAAGAAACCCACATGTACGAACGTGATTATCAATGCCCACTCCAATCACCCACTACGATAGAAACATGCATATTTTTATTCCATAGTACAGAAAATGGTAAAACTTCCATTAACTGATGATGGTCGATGTAGAGAGGATATAAAATGTAGACTGGCAATGGCAAGGAAATAGTGTCTGAGGAAGAGATATTTGTTAACATCAAGTATAGATTTAAGTGTCAGGAAGTCATTTCCGAAAGTATCTGTATGGAGTGTAGCCATGTATGGAAGTGAAACATGGACGATAAATAGTTTGGGCAAGAAGAGAATAGAAGCTTTCGAAATGTGGTGCTACACAAGAATGCTGAAGATTAGATGTGTAGATCACATAACTAATGAGGAAGTACTGAATAGGACTGGGGAGAAGAGAAGTTTGTGGCACAACTTGACCTGAAGAAAGGATCGGTTGGTAGGACATGTTCTGAGGCATCAAGGGATCACCAAATTAGTATTGGAGGGCAGCGTAGAGGGTAAAAATCGTAGAGGGAGACCAAGAGATGAATGCACTAAGCAGATTCAGAAGGATGTAGGTTGCAGTAGGTACTGGGAGATGAAGAAGCTTGTACAGGATAGAGTAGCATGGATAGTTGCATCAAACCAGTCTCAGGACTGTAGACCACAACAACAACAACATGTCAGATTGAAGTGAAAGAAGACATATTAAGACAGGGTGCCCTTGCTAATGATTATGACCCAGATATAGTTAACTCCATACATAGCAAAATTAAAAAGAAGATAAAAAGGGACGAGAAACGGCAGGTAAAACCGACATCCGAAAAGGATAAGTACGCCACTATGAAATATATAGGCAAAACATCAGATAAAATCGAACATATATTCCAAAGAAACGGGGTTAAAATTCCATTTAGGACTTCCGATAATTTAAAAAGACTAGTGCGTCATAATTTGCCACGAAAAAGCAATATATATAGTAAATCGGGGGTCTATAATATATCATATCGTGAATGCGAAAAAAGCTATATCGGACAGACAGGCAGGTCCTTTGATGTAAGTTTTAAAGAACACGCTTATACCAGTAATA
This sequence comes from Schistocerca gregaria, assembly GCF_023897955.1. NCBI lineage: Eukaryota > Metazoa > Arthropoda > Insecta > Orthoptera > Acrididae > Schistocerca > Schistocerca gregaria. The sequence continues at coordinate 472,619,357 of NC_064925.1, read as the reverse complement.
AGACAGCGCCAGGCTTGCATATGCAAGAGGAGGCTCATAATATTGTTTACATTGCCGAAATGCTTCAAATTCTACATGAAGTTACAAAAAGTAAGCCTGGATTCGTTAAGTGGTACATCTGCCTTTTTGATACACGGACTATCATGACAGACAGAAGCACAATACATCATTCCGAATATCGATAATCGACGAGTGTCTGCTGATGATCCCCAGCCAGTGTAACAGAAGTTGTGGAGACTACTTTTTCTACTATTGGGCTCAGCAAATGTTCGTGTCAAGCGCACTTTAAAGGAAAGTGTTGTCTATCATCATCCAAATGTATTTTGGGTCCATGATACGACAAAATTTGTCCTCCCTGAAAACAGACATTAAGGTCTCTGTGAGCACGTAACTTCCGTTTAATTTGGGTTAGGTTGTAACCTACATTTATGGACGTTTTTCGTTAACACCCTTAGACAAAAATGTAGGATTTATTCAGTCCTACTGGGTAGCTGTTGTCCAGTCATTCGCTTAGCTAAAGTTTATGGACTTTGTTACACTCCTGGAAATTGAAATAAGAACACCGTGAATTCATTGTCCCAGGAAAGGAAAACTTTATTGACACATTCCTGGGGTCAGATACATCACATGATCACACTGACAGAACCACTGGCACATACACACAGGCAACAGAGCATGCACAATTTCGGCACTAGTACAGTGTATATCCACCTTTCGCAGCAATGCAGGCTGCTATTCTCACATGGAGACGATCGTAGAGATGCTGGATGTAGTCCTGTGGAACGGCATGCCATGCCATTTCCACCTGGCGCCTCAGTTGGACCAGCGTTCGTGCTGGACGTGCAGACCGCGTGAGACGACGCTTCATCCAGTCCCAAACATGCTCAATGGGGGACAGATCCGGAGATCTTGCTGGCCAGGGTAGTTGACTTACACCTTCTAGAGCACGTTGGGTGGCACTGGATACATGCGGACGTGCATTGTCCTGTTGGAACAGCAAGTTCCCTTGCCGGTCTAGGAATGGTAGAACGATGGGTTCGATGACAGTTTGGATGTACCGTGCACTATTCAGTGTCCCCTCGACGATCACCAGAGGTGTACGGCCAGTGTAGGAGATCGCTCCCTACACCATGATGCCGGGTGTTGGCCCTGTGTGCCTCGGTCGTATGCAGTCCTGATTGTGGCGCTCACCTGCACGGCGCCAAACACGCATACGACCATCATTGGCATCAAGGCAGAAGCGACTGTCATCGCTGAAGACGACACGTCTCCATTCGTCCCTCCATTCACGCCTGTCGCGACACCACTGGAGGCGGGCTGCACGATGTTGGGGCGTGAGTGGAAGACGGCCTAACTGTGTGCGGGACCGTAGCCCAGCTTCATGGAGACGGTTGCGAATGGTCCTCGCCGATACCCCGGAGCAACAGTGTCCCTAATTTGCTGGAAAGTGGCGGTGCGGTCCCCTACAGCACTGCGTAGGATCCTACGGTCTTGGCGTGCATCCGTGCGTCGCTGCGGTCCGGTCCCAGGTCGACGGGCACGTGCACCTTCCGCCGACCACTGGCGACAACATCGATGTACTGTGGAGACCTCACGCCCCACGTGTTGAGCAATTCGGCGGTACGTCCACCCGGCCTCCCGCATGCCCACTATACGACCCCGCTCAAAGTCCGTCAACTGCACATACGGTTCACGTCCACGCTGTCGCGGCATGCTACCAGTGTTAAAGACTGCGATGGAGCTCTGTATACCACGGCAAACTGGCTGACACTGACGGCGGCGGTGCACAAATGCTGCGCAGCTAGCGCCATTCGACGGCCAACACCGCGGTTCCTGGTGTGTCCGCTGTGCCGTGCGTGTGATCATTGCTTGTACAGCCCTCTCGCAGTGTCCGGAGCAAGTATGGTGGGTCTGACACACCGGTGTCAATGTGTTCTTTTTTCCATTTCCAGGAGTGTATATATACACATCAGAAAAAGTTTTGCATCACCCCGTTTCCCAGAACTCCTCGATATAGACGTTGACAATGGATACAGTAATACACACACAGTCCATTTGACTGTTCCGAGATATCACTAAACCCGCCCAATATGTAAACAACCATGCATGAGCAGCGCCTATTAGACGGAGGGGGTCCGACAGCCGATCAGTCCCAGTCATCCCACCAGGAAAGAGGTCCACGGCTCGTGTTGTCTGTACATCAACCATAGCTAGACAGCAATTCCGCGGTTCGATCGTGTCCGTGTTACTTTTTGCCAGTAAGGGCTCTCAACAAAGGAAGTGTCCAGGCGTCTCGGAGTGAACCAAAGGGATGTTGTTCGGACATGGAGGAGATACAGAGAGAGACAGGAACTGTCGATGACATACTTCGCTCAGGTCGCCCAAGGGCTACTACTGCAGTGGATGACCGCTACCTACGGAGAATGGCTCGGAAGAACCCTGACAGCAACGCCACCATGTTGAATAATGCTTGTCTTGCAGCCACAGGACGTCGTGCTACGACTCAAACTGTGAGCAATAGGATGCATGATGCGCATCTTCACTCCCGACGTCCATGGCGAGGTCCATATTTGCAACTACGACACCATGCAGCGTAGTACAGATGGGCCCAACAACATGTCGAATAGACCGCTCAGGATTGGCATCACATTTTCTTCACCGATGCGTGTCGCATAAGCCTTCAACCAGACAATCGTCGGAGACGTGTTTGGAGGCAACCCCGTCATACTCGACGCCCTAGACACACTGTCCAGCGAGTGCAGCAAGGTGGAAGTTCCCTGCTATTTTGGGGTGGCATTATGTGAGGCCGACCGTGAATCCCATCCTCCGACCGATAGTGCAACCATATCGGCAGTATATTGGCGAAGCATTCGTCTTCATGGACGACAATTCGCGCCCCCATCATGCAAATCTTGTGAATGACTTTCTTCATAATAACGACATTGCTCGACTAGAGTGGCCAGCATGTTCTCCAGTCATGAACCCTATCCAACATGTCTGGGATAGACTGAAAAGGGCTGTTTATGGACGACGTGATCCACCAACCATTCTGAGGGATCTACGCCAAATCGCTGTTGAAGAGTGGGACAATTTGGACCAACAGTGCCTTGATGAACTTGTGGATTTTGTGCCACGACGAATAAGGCCATGCATCAAGAGGACGTGCTACTGGGTATTAAAAGTACCGGCGTGTACAGTAGTCAGGACCACCACCTCTGAAGGTCTCGCTGTGTGGTGGTACAACATGCAATGTGTGGTTTTCAAGAGCAATAAAAAGAGCGGACATGTTTGTTTGACCTCTATTCCAATTTTCTGTACAGGTTCCGGAACTCTCTTTCCTTCCAGCTAACGTTAATTAGTTTTGTTGGCCGTCTGCATGGAATAAGTTGTAAAAATTTATAAATCAGCCTATTGCCTCCAGACCGTATCATATGTTTCACTTAAATCAACGAATGCAGCTGCTATTTTCCGCTTCATTTGGTAGTCTGCTTCAATAAATGTTGTTACTGATGAGATTTGTTCAGCGGAGCTCCGTGCTGATGGTAGACCAGCGTCCTCAACAGGGAGGTTCTGAAAGATCACTGGACAAATCCTAACGTAAATAATTATTTCAAGAAACTTATAAACAGTGCTCAGCAGTGCGACTGGGTGATAGTTCTTTGGATGGTCTGATGACTTGCCGAGTTGTTCGTTATGATTTTTCAGTGTTTCATTTTTTGAGATACTGAACCATGTATCATAATGTCGGAAAAGATATCCGGCATTCATGATTTAGTTCCCACAATTCAAAAGAATTTCTGGATGGATTATATCACTTTCCGGTGCCTTTCCAAGTTTTAGCGTATTAAGAGCAGCAGAAATTTCAGATACAAAAAAACATTCTTGAGACTTCAGGTTGTTCATTAGTGTTCTTTTTCAGCAACGCAAGTTTGTATGTGATGTGTCATGTGTGAGTTTTACCTCATAGTGTTTTGCATGTAGACAGAAAATGAGCCGCAGTCCAAATAGCTGATATACTGTAGGCAAAGTCATTAGTGAATGGAGAAAAGAATTAAGAAATCAAAATATCTGATGTTGCTTAACTGCTACTCCAGTACTTTTTGCAGACTGTAAGGCTATGGTTCTTGTTGAAAGACCACTCACAGCATGTGAGCATTTGATGTGCCCAAGGTTTGAACCAGGCCAGTTGTGGTGAACGATTCCTCTTCGAAGTGTTCCTAAATATTACCCTGGATGACAACCGTTCGACTCCAATAAGGACACCGGCTATTTGGTTGTCACACAAAACACCACTCACGAACCACAAAAGTTAATGTAATTTCAGACAGACTACCATACGTAGAGCAAGTTTCTTAATGACACACAGTGCCATTGTGCGTATACGAAGATGAAGTACAGAGAACCAAAGTTACTGTACGTACTCGCTACAGTTTTGGGTCGATTCCTGGTCGAAAATACGAAAACAGATTGCTTCCTTCATTCTGAAACTTCGATACACCACAGCTCTTAAGCTACGCGTTTGTGACCACGGGTTCAGTAATGAAACGTGATCATTTTACCATACCGCATAACAACAAACATCTGTCAGGTTTTCTCGGTGTGACTCATTAACAGTGAGCTCCCGAGTGTTCAGCCGAGTTGTCGTGTGCAGAAAATGGAAACAAGTCGGTCGAACACCTGGAAGCTCACTGTTAACATACTAACTGTTGTTGGTGTTTCTTCATACACCCTGGGTATTTCAGTACGAGGAAAGCAAGTCATAAGTCGCATACTTTCCTGTAACTGCTATCGCTGTCATAAATAGTTACGCAAATGTGTGCATAACAAAGTAGATTAATTAAGACAGATTTTTGTTGTTGTTGTTACGGTCTTAACCCCCCCCCCCCTCCCTCCCATTCTGACTGTCTCTCTCTCTCTCTCTCTCTCTCTCTCTCTCTCTCTCTCTCTCTCTCTCTCCACACGCACACACACACACACACACACAGATATATATATATATATATATATATATATATATATATATATATATATATATATACACACATATAGAATCACATACATAACTACTGGCAGGCTGAGTCGAATACTACTGTGCAGTGACAATCTTTCACGGGCAGTTTGTCGTGCTGTGATTGGCAAATTCATGCAGGTATGGAGTCCTGACTCCACCACGGATGCGGCAGAGTTTCGTATGACACACTCAGTATGCTCTGCAGCCAACTAGGCAATTTTCTTCCTTCCGTAACATAAATTTCTTCCCTAACTAACAGAATGATGATTAGACGTATATTGATTCGTTCTATTTAAATGTAATTGGCTTCTTCAGTTTCGGAAATCTAAATACTAATTAAATTACCAGTTCGCCAGGGATTTATATTTTGATACGCATAAAATATTTGTCGATTACTGGATATTGCCGCATGTCTGTCCTATTGCTGAAATTTATCGTTACATCGCACGTAACTCACAAAAAACATTTACGTAAATTCTGAATTAAAGTTTGTAGCATCCTCCACACAAAATATTACTCTGCTACTGAACTGAATTAGTTTCGAAAAGAGTGTCAGACATGTGCATAAATTAAACGAGACAGTATAAGATTGGCATGTGATGTTTTAGACCATAGATGATATAATTGAACAGACAGCTTAATTAAATAATGCTACCCCAGTATTGACGTTTAGAGATGTTGCGATAGAAAACTAGGTCACTGCGATAAACACGAGGGAGATGTAAAAAAGTCCGCCAGGAGTGCATTGCGGCTTCAGAAATAGCTACACGCTGTGTATGAATGCAGCCCATTACAAAATGGGAGAGAAAGAGGGAGAGAGAGAAGATGAAGCAAATTATGGAAATACCTATGTTGCGAAAAACCGAATTTTGTCAGTTCATAATGCTAACGAGCATTATGACCGTCATTTACTGTTGCAATAACTACGTTATTCAGCTATGGGTGTCTGTTGGTGTGTTACGCATCTTCGTAATTGGTCAGATGTATGTAAGTTGTACGGGAGACCGTCAACGGCAAGCCTTCATTGTTAGTTGCACAAAGAGCATCTAACAATGCCAGCAACGAAGACGATAAAAAGATATTACCTATCTGAATAGCTTACCAGCTTCGATAGCAGTGATTTTCCTCCGTGACATGGGAATAGCGTCAAAGAGGTAAGGCACGCTCAGAAACGTCTAGGTTTAGTCCAATGTACTGTAGGGATCGGCGTGGCACGTCTATTATTTGTTCCTAGTATTACAGATTTCGATGTGATATTTTGTTTCAGCATTACATTTTATAACAGACAATATTTTTTGTGAGGATAGCAGGTTCTGTTATCGTTTCCTCTCGTGTTTTTCAACTAAAATTGGATTTTAGAACAATTCTGTCCTTCTGTAAAGTACAATGTGTGGATCTTTTTTACTTGTTTCGACACTTGTGTGTTTTGCTCGGTTGGTCTCTTCCGTGAAACATTTCATAGTAATACATAATGAGGCCAACGGAATATGACAAATAGATGTCGACACAGATATGATCCAAAAAAAGGAAAACATTGTGTTTAGCAGAAGGTGATGTCTACCAAAACCAAATTTTACTACATAACTCAAAATTGAACACAGTGTACAATCAGAAGGGATGTCTGTAAGTAACGCACCAGTGTCAGTAATCCACAGATAACACATATGATTGTACCGATGTTGTAAGTAGAGTCAAAACTTACTTTGAAAATGAGTGTCAGTGAACGTCATTGCCTTTGTCTCTGAAGCGTAGACTTTTCATGCGAATTACATATGAGTGATGGCAGTGTACATCTCCAACAAACAGTGACAGAGTCAAATGAAATGCCTATGCAAGGCGCAAGAAGAAGCCAAAACGAAGCTACCACAATGCTTTATTAAACAAGTTCCTGTGGTAAGCTCCTGCCTTCTTACAAACTTTAAACAAGTGTCTCTAGCCAACATTATGGGAACCTATAGTTTACTCAGGCACTTCTCAGTTGTACAGATCATTGAAATAGCTGAAAGAAAAGATGACAGCCGTGCAGGATTAGCCGAGCGGTCCAGGCACTGCATTCATGGACTGTGCGGCTGGTCCCGGCGGAGATTCGAGTCCTCCCTCGGGCATGGGTGTGCGTGTTTGTCCTTAGGATAATTTAGGTTAAGTAGTGTGTAAGCTTAGGGACTGATGACCTTAGCAGTTAAGTCCCATAAGATTTCACACACATTTGAACAAAGGGTGACAAAAATTCTTGGAGTTGATTCACGTTTGAACATCGATCCTTTGGATTTGTATTCTGACACCGAATGCTTCGGTATTTCTTTCTTTTACTTGGTCTTCTTCCTTCCCTTATATACTTGCATGCACTTAACTTTCTTTGGCTTCAAGGTTCGCAAAATTGGGCACTCAGTATTTGTAATTAAATGAAAGGTTCTCCGTCCCACGCTGAACTTAACAAGAATCGTTTCATCATAAATTCCGCGTTACAACCAAGATATTCTCTATGTATACTTTGTGTTCATTTGAGAATTATCTTCACACTTTCGTTATTTAAAAGGTGTTCGAAAACTAAGGAAGATCGATACGATATTCATATGAAAATCAGCACCTACATCAAATGACTGCTTTCTTACCTGGCCAGTTTGACGTTATTTAGTCGCTGTATCGAGTTGTATTCTACAGTTTTGCGGAAGTAATTACTTTCTTTAATAGCTGGTCCAAATGTAGAACCAAAAACATGTTCAAATGTGTATGAAATCTTATGGGACATAACTGCTAGCGTCATCAGTTCCTAAGCTTACACAGTACTTAACCTAAATTATCCTAAGGACAAACACACACACACCCATGCCCGAGGGAGGACTCGAACCTCCGCCGGGATCAGCCACACAGCGCCCCAGACCGCTCGGCTAATCCCGCGCGGCCAAAAGTAGAACCATCACCATCATGAAGATTTCGGTTTAAGGAAGAAGGCTAACGTCTATTCCCACAACATTCCAACATTCATCGTTAATAGAAGTCACTAACTGTGCACACGCGAACGCCCATGATGTTTTACTTTCGGCTGGTGCCGGCTGAGTTTCAAGTTTTCCTTCGGGCACTGATGTGTGTGTTTGTCCTTAGGATAATTTAGGTTAAGTAGTGTGTAAGCTTAGGGAGTGATGACCTTAGCAGTTAGGTCCCATAAGATTTCACACACATTTGAACATTTTTTTGTTTTACTTTGTACAATAGTCGCGTGTATGTTAACAGGATCATATCTCAGGCGGTGCGTATCTTATCCGTGTGACTTAATGGTTATTTGGAAGAGGCGTACACTGGTTCACAAGAAAAGTGTAGCTCCCAGAAGATGTGCAGAAGACGAAATTAAGTTTCGCGGGTTAGGAGATATAAGATGTTGTTTTTGTGATTACAAAGTAAAGTAAAATTTACAAATAACATGGTACTATGAGCCCACTCGTCAGTATGACGTTGCAGCCTGTCTGTTCCAGACGCGACCAATGATTCGACTGAGAAGAGAGTGAGAAAACCATTGTCTCCTCTCCTGAGACAAGCTGTCCTATAACTGTGTGACTGGTCCTTGATATCCCGGATACAGCCGCTTGGACCGATTTCGCTAGCGTTGCTGCCTCCTGATCACGGGATCCTGGGTTCGATTCCCGGCCTGGTTGGGGATTTTCTCTGCCCGGGCACCGGATGTTTATGTTGACCTCATCATTTCATCATCATCAACATCATCATCACTATCATCATCAGCTGTGAGAGAGACTGGATTGGATTGTGAAAAGGAAATGGTTTGTTGTAACTTTGTTGCATTAATTTGATGTGAAAGCGGTGCTGATAGACAATAAAAGCAGGTTAAAAGCTGTGAGCTGTCTGGGGTTAGTTAACCTTGCATTACAGCCCAACTGTTTCACCAGGTATCCAGTCTAGCTTACCAATTTCTCAACCAGACTAAAATTAATTATAATCTTTTAATAGTCATACGACAACCAGTGATGTTGTTCTTGTTGTGGTGGCCTTCAGTCCTGAGACTGGTTTGATGCAGCTCTCCATGCTACTCTATCCTGTGGAAGCCTCTTCATCTCCCAGTACCCACTGCAACCTACATCCTTCTGAATCTGCGTAGTGTAGTCATCTCTTGGTCTCCCTCTACGATTTTTACCCTCCACGCTGCCCTCCAATACTAAATTGGTGATACCTTGATGCCTCAGAACATGTCCTACCAACCGATCCATTCTTCTGGTCAAGTTGTGCCACAAACTTCTCTTCTCCCCAATCCTATTCAACACTTCCTCATTAGTTATGTGATCTACCCATCTAATCTTCAGCATTCTTCTGTAGCACCACATTTCGAAAGCTTCTATTCTCTTCTTGTCCAAACTAGTTATCGTCCATGTTTCACTTCCATACATGGCTACACTCCATATAAATACTTTCAGAAATGACTTCCTGATACATAAATCTATATTCGATGTTAACAAATTTCTCTTCTTCAGAAACGCTTTCCTTGTCATTGCCAGTCTACATTTTATATCCTCTCTACTTCGACCATCATCAGTTATTTTGCTCCCCAAATAGCAAAACTCCTTTATTACTTTAAGTGTCTCATTTCCTAATCTAATGCCCTCAGCATCACCCGATTTAATTCGACGACATTCCATTATCCTCGTTTTGCTTTTGTTGATGTTCATCTTATATCCTCCTTTCAAGACACTATCCATTCCGTTCAACTGCTCTTCCAAGTCCTTTGCTGTTTCTGACAGAATTACGTCAACGGCGAACCTCAAAGTTTTTATTTCTTCTCCATGGACTTCAATACCTACTCCGAACTTTTCTTATGTTTCCTTCACTGCTTGCTCAATATACAGATTGAATAAGATCGGGGAGAGGTTAAAACCTTGTCTCACTCCCTTCCCAACCACTGCTTCCCTTTCATGCCCCTCGACTCTTATAACTGCCATCTGGTTTCTGTACAAATTGTAAATAGCTTTTCGCTCCCTGTATTTTACCCCTGCCACTTCCAGAATTTGAAACAAAGTATTACAGTCAACATTGTCAAAAGCTTCCTCTAAGTCTACAAATGCTAGCAATGTAGTTTTGCCTTTCCTTAATCTATTTTCTAAGATAAGTCATAGGGTCAGTATTGCCTCAGGTGTTCCAATATTTCTGCGGAATTCAAACTGATCTTCCCCGAGGTCGGATTCTACTAGTTTTTCCATTCGTCTGTAAAGAATTCGAGTTAGTATTTTGCAGCTGTGACTTATTAAGCTGACATTTCGGCAGTTTTCACATCTATCAACAGCTGCTTTCTGTGGGATTGGAATTATTATATTCTTCTTGAAGTCTGAGGGTATTTCACCTGTCTCATACATCTTGCTCACCAGATGGTAGAGTTTTGTCGGGACTGGCTCTCTCAAAGCCGTCAGTAGTTCCAATGGATTGTTGTCTACTCCGGGGGCCTTGTTTCGACTCAGGTCTTTCAGTGCTGTGTCAAACTCTTCACGCAGTATCGTATCTCCCATTTCAACTTCATCTATATCCTCTTCCAGTTCCATAATATTGTCCTCAAGTACGTCGCCCTTATATAGACCCTCTATATACTCCTTCCACCTTTCTGCTTTCCCTTCTTTGCTTAGAACTGGGTTTCCATCTGAGCTCTTGATGTTCGTACAAGTGGTTCTCTTCTCTCCAAAGGTCTCTTTAATTTTCCTGTAGGCAGTATCTATCTTACCCCTAGTGAGATAAGCCTCTACATTCTTACATTTGTCCTCTAGCCATGCCTGCTTAGCCATTTTGCACTTCCTGTCGTTATCATTTTTGAGACGTTTTTGCCTACTTCATTTACTGCATTTTTATACACTCCTGGAAATTGAAATAAGAACACCGTGAATTCATTGTCCCAGGAAGGGGAAACTTTATTGACACATTCCTGGGGTCAGATACATCACATGATCACACTGACAGAACCACAGGCACATAGACACAGGCAACAGAGCATGCACAATGTCGGCACTAGTGCAGTGTACATCCACCTTTCGCAGCAATGCAGGCTGCTATTCTCCCATGGAGGCGATCGTAGAGATGCTGGATGTAGTCCTGTGGAACGGCTTGCCATGCCATTTCCACCTGGCGCCTCAGTTGGACCAGCGTTCGTGCTAGACGTGCAGACCGCGTGAGACGACGCTTCATCCAGTCCCAAACATGCTCAATGCGGGACAGATCCGGAGATTTTGCTGGCCAGGGTAGTTGACGTACACCTTCTGAAGCACGTTGGGTGGTACGGGATACATGCGGACGTGCATTGTCCTGTTGGAACAGCAAGTTCCCTTGCCGGTCTAGGAATGGTAGAACGATGGGTTCGATGACAGTTTGGATGTACCGTGCACTATTCAGTGTCCCCTCGACGATCACCAGAGGTGTACGGCCAGTGTAGGAGATCGCTACCCACACCATGATGCCGGGTGTTGACCCTGTGTGCCTCGGTCGTATGCAGTCCTGATTGTGGCGCTCACCTGCACGGCGCCAAACACGCATACGACCATCATTGGCACCAAGGCAGAAGCGACTCCCATCGCTGAAGACGACACGTCTCCATTCGTCCCTCCATTCACGCCTGTCGCGACACCATTGGAGGCGGGCTGCACGATGTTGGCGTGTGAGCGGAAGACGGCCTAACGGTGTGCGGGACCGTAGCCCAGCTTCATGGAGACGGTTGCGAATGGTCCTCGCCGATACCCCAGGAACAACAGTGTCCCTAATTTGCTGGGAAGTGGCGGTGCGGTCCCCTACGGCACTGCGTAGGATCCTACGGTCTTGGCGTGCATCCGTGCGTCGCTGCGGTCCGGTCCCAGGTCGACGGGCACGTGCACCTTCCGCCGACCACTGGCGACAACATCGATGTACTGTGGAGACCTCACGCCCCACGTGTTGAGCAATTCGGCGGTACGTCCACCCGGCATCCCGCATGCCCACTATACGCCCTCGCTCAAGTCCGTCAACTGCACATACGGTTCACGTCCACGCTGTCGCGGCATGTTACCAGTGTTAAAGACTGCGATGGAGCTCCGTATGCCACGGCAAACTGGCTGACACTGACGGCGGCGGTGCACAAATGCTGCGCAGCTAGCGCCATTCGACGGCCAACACCGCGGTTCCTGGTGTGTCCGCTGTGCCATGCGTGTAATCATTGCTTGTGCATCCCTCTCGCAGTGTCTGGAGCAAGTATGGTGGGTCTGACACACCGGTGTCAATGTGTTCTTTTTTCCATTTCCAGGAGTGTATTTTCTCCTTTCATCAATTAAATTCAATATTTCTTCTGTTACCTAAGGATTTCTACTAGCCCTTCTCTTTTTACCTACTTGATCCTCTGCTGCCTTCACTACTTCATCCCTCAAAGCTACCCATTCTTCTTCTATTGTATTTCTTTCCCCAATTCCTGTCAATTGCTCCCTTATGCTCTCCTTGAAACTCTGTACAACCTCTGGTTCTTTCAGTTTATCCAGGTCCCATCTCCTTAAATTTCCACCTTTTTGCAGTTTCTTCAGTTTTAATCTACAAGTCATAACCAATAGACTGTGGTCAGAGTCCACATCTGCCCGTGGAAATGTCTTTCAATTTAAAACCTGGTTCCTAAATCTCTGTCTTACCATTATATAATCTATCTGAAACCTTTTAGTATCTCCAGGCTTTTTCCATGTATACAGCCTTCTTTTACGATTCTTGAACCAAGTATTACCTATGATTAAGTTGTGCTCTGTGCAAAATTCTACCAGGTGGCTTCCTCTTTCATTTCTTTGCCCCAGTCCATATTCACCTACTACGTTTCCTTCTCTCTCTTTTCCTACTACCGAATTCCAGTCACCCATGACTATTAAATTTTCATCTCCCTTCACTATCTGAATAATTTCTTTTATTTCATCATACATTTCTTCAATTTCTTCGTCATCTGCAGAGCTAGTTGGCATATAAACTTGTACTACTGTAGTAGGCATGGGCTTTGTGTCTATCTGTTTATTAACAAGTAAAATTTATGAAAATAGCAAAGGTGCCACAGCAATTTAAAGAGAAGAACATGAAAATAACATCACTATTAAAAAGCAGAACATTACAGTGCACAATCCACAATAGCAAAAAATGATAAGGGAAAAAAACATGTTTTTCAAAGTGGTTATTGCTAAAAGTTCGATATCTTATAAAACTTATAATTTGTAGAATTAAAATAACTTTGTGGCACTAATTTAATCACTCTACTATATTTCAGTTAGTTAGCAAACAATGATCACTGTGTGTCATTATACTGAAACTACAATTAATTATGTGATTGTTACCCTAAGGGGTTACTCACTATAAATATGCCCCATGCAAAGGCTAATCGATCACAGTCCAATGAGAATGAATAGCTATCTGACTGATAAGCGAAGCAACGCCATAGGAATGAATTTACGAAAGAAAATATCACAAATCTAATACATCACACAAGAACAAACATTGATCAATAAAACAGCTCTGAAAGTACAATAGTCAACGTCTAAAAAAATCACCAATAAATAAAACACCTGCAAAATACAAGAGTCAAAGTCTAAAAAAAAAAACAATAAATAGAACACCTGCAAAATACAAGTCAGTCTAATAAACACCAATAAATCGAACCCCTGAAAAACACACGAGTCAAAGTTTCTCTGACAGAACACACATATATGCATTGGACTAAGAACCGTATAATCACTTTCACTGGCACACTCAGAAGTTCCACTGTTCTTGGGAACAAAATAGGGGGGGGGGGGGGGGGGGGTTCGTCGCCGCAGCTCTCAGTAGGTTTTTTTTGTCCATCTGTTGCGTGCACTCCCGCCGTCTCTGCCCTCTCATGAAGTTTCTTTTGGTGGCCCGTGTCACGTACATCTCGATTTGGTTCCATGTTTGTGTTGTCAAATTCGGGCGGTGTCCTCGTTTGACAGGCCAGGTTGATATTCCTGGGCAAGGATGACACTTAATGGCTCTTCTTTGTGCCACCCTTAGCTACCAGAGAACATCGAACTATGATGTACTGTCGCTTGACCGTGGGCATCCGCCAGGAAATGTCGATAGTCGTCGTTGACGCCTGCAAGTGTCTCTGGACAGTACCTGTCAAAAGGCTCCACGCCCCTTTATCCCCTGTCTTCTGTCGTTTCACCGCGGCCGTCTCGTCACGGTCGCGTGCGTGTGTTGCGTTGCCAGCAGATGGATTTCCGCGCGGTGGACCGCTCGCCCATCTAAGGTCATCGCCTCCACGAAGGGTCGCACTGGTGCGGCCGCCCATTAGCTCCGGGTGCGAGGGAAAGTGTTTGCCCCCACAGCCCTTCTTTTGTTGTCGACCGCACTCCCGAAGTGGCCCGGTTGACAGTGTGTCCTGCTGGGAAACCCGCCTGTTTTCTACTAGTCCTCCTCCTCGCTGCTCCCGCTGTCTCGTAAGAGTTCTCAACTGCATTCACTGAAATTGTTCATCATAGTTACGTGATTACGAAATGTCATACACAATACCACTTAGTATTGTCTTTCACAATTTGTAAGAACAAAAGTGAGACTTAATTTTTTTAATAAAAAAGTTAGACGAATCGACAATATAAAAATAAAAGTTAAATGCCTTGACAATATAAAAATAAAAATTAAATGAAATGACAATATAATTCCTAAATCCACATCACTAATGTGGTTCACTTGCGTTTTAATAAATCAAATGCTAATTATTAATTTACTAAAATGAATAGGATTATGCCTTGTGCAAGTATAGGTCAGGGCAGCATAGGGTTCACATGTTATTTACACATACACACACATGCACACCTGTTGTCTATACTACAAACTAACTATCTATAAATCTAGGCGCGCAGTCCGGAACCGTGCGACTGCTAAGGTCGGAGGTTCGAATCCTGCCTTGGGCATGGGTGTGTGTGATGTCCTTAGGTTGGTTAGGTTTAAGTAGTTCTAAGTTCTAGGGGACTGATGACCACCGATGTTAAGTCCCATAGTGCTAAGAGCCATTTTTTTAACTATCCATAAACATGTATTACTCAAAATTCTACTTCAATCCACTAGTAGTTAATCCAACAAGCTACTTCAATGCTACTTCAACATAGTGTTTATACCACTACAACATTGTTCTAAATCGTCCTCTTCTTGACGCTCGCGGCATATGTCTTGTCACATGATAAATATGGAGAAACTTTTCTTAAACATACATAGTAAAAAGAACAATGGTTATTTACACGCAAAAACATTTATACCAGTTGACACACCTTATAAGAGACTCGCAATTATAAATTTATCATACTCATATGTTCATACCTAAAACAGTAAGACAATTTCATCTAAAATTACGTTATCACAAGAATTAATCACGCAGTCTCTGAGAAGGGTATTTTTTGTTTATCCTACAGGTTATATTACATTTTCTTACCCATTTTGCTCCAATTTCGTTCCTTCTTTAAGTTACCTTTCGCTTCCAAATCAGTTATTTCACCTGTGGTGGTTATTCTGTATTCATTTCTCATGAATGGCAAAAATTGTGGTCACCTCTATTCTGTAAAACAGTTTCATCTTAACATATTGAACTTACAACAGACACAAAAGATCCAAATCCTCCTGTAGTATAATTGACAAAAGTTTTGCTTCGTCCTTTTTACCTTAAACCAAGCTTTCCTTCGGTCCCATAATCAAAATTATTTAATCTTCCTCTACCTTCAAGAGGGAAATTTCCTCAGTACAAATCATATAGGCTGCAGTGCATCCCGCCCCAGCGAAAACAGTAAGCTGTAATGCTCACAGCATCAGCAAAACACATAAACGTCGCTTTTCTAGGACAAGTATTATCACAGAATAATTTTTCAGGCTCTGGCTCAACATCAATCAAGACTACAGAAAGGATCCACATTTCTCTTCCATTCTCCATTTGCTGAAAAACTGCTCGTATTTGACTACCACAATAATATTTCAGGGCCACTTAAATTACACAAACCACAATTCTTCTTTCAACTTGAAGGGAAACAATATACTGACGAAATCCACAGACAGCACTTTACATACTCAGCTATAAAGAACAAAAAAGATATATCATCAATATTAACATATCATCGCATATTGGGAAGCCAATGGTTAAACAATCGTATTATCGCATCCTGCTTTCAAGATTCCGAACTTACTCATTCCTTTCTCAGAGTTTTCCTATCTTAAAATATTCATACAGCACGCATACTATAGTAAGAGATCCTCATTTATACTGACAGATATAGAATAGTAATAGATAGATAGTAGCACTGGCATCAGAAAATCGGAAACAAGGCTGGGGACCTGTGTTTGCCAGACACATAATACCCACAGATAGGATATTCCCCTGAGTTTTGTATTAATTCAACACAGATCTTGCTTCCCTCAGGAGTGACTCTTTTCAATTTACACAAAAAACCATAAACAGCATTCTCTCGTTCAAAATGAAACCATTTATCTTCACATTTGAACCAACCTAAATCCTAATTGCGCAAGGGAAAAATACCACAAACATCACTTCAATCAATCACATAGAAACATCATTCTTTTTACCAACATATTATTCAAAATGCATACGTCACAAATGTAAACGAATCAATTCTTTCTCCCCGCCGTCCTCTCTACTCCTCACTGTCCTCTCTATATACCCTATGTACTCATTTGCCATGTCGCTCGTTTGTTCCGATTGGGCGCCTTCTGTGCTGATCAATTGTCATTGCCGGTTTTGTTCATTTCCATTTGCTGGATTATGTCTAGGGTTAGGCGGCCGAGTTTCAACATCATGAGGTGCTCTGCCTACAATCCTATTCCCACCGTGTTCATCTTAGTACCGATTCTGGTTGCCGTACCTGTTGCGTTCACGATCTTGTCCACGTCCTCGATCATTTCCGTTGTTCCACCTGTGTTCGCGACTGTTACCCCAGTTTCTATACGGCCGGTCCCGATTATTGTTCCGTTCGCGTCGCGACGACCAGTCACGCCGTTGATTAGTACTAAGGCCACGACTGTGATCGCGCTGCTGTGCCCCGTAATAACTTTGTGCCTGATTAGGCGGGAATTCTCCTGTATTATATTCCAACCCTTGGAGAAGTGTCTTAAACGTTTCCACGTCCTCTTTGCATCGTCCCGCATGAATGACGTGGCGAAACTGCATCGGCAATTTGGTGATGCATACCCTAATTAGTTCCGCAGGCCCGTATGGGACGTATAAAAATTGATTTTCCCTGCAGCATGTGGTCGAATAGTCGTGCTGGGCTGCCGAAACACGAATGGTACAAATTTGGCAGAATAATTATGCCATGCTTGGCCCTTTCTTGTGCCGCTTCCGACCAATAGGCGGAGAGAAAGGCTTGACGAAACTCCCGAGTGGAGTCGCAGTGACGCGCTGCTGACCTCGTGCGAATCGCCGGTTCGCCTTCCAAATAGCCACACATATATTCTATCTTATGTGAACTTGCCCAGTCGGGGGGAAGACAGAACTGAAATTGCTCGAGCCATGCTCGTGGATGTATTCCTTTTTGCGAATTTCGAAATATCTCAAACTTTCTCACCGTAAGGAAATGTTTGAAATCAAATCCCCGCATTTCCTCCCGGCGAGGACCTTGAATGTTTCTATTTTTCTCATGTCTCCCCCTCAAAGTACATTCTTCCCTGTCGTCAAAATCTCACTCGTGGCGGAGTCCCTCTCTGCACTGTGTGTACAGCTATTTTTAGTGCTATTGGCGAGTTCGGAATCACACCCAGTGCGGCTTTCCAGATGCGCCACGCGTTCTTGGAATTCGCCCGTTACAGCTTTGTGCCGCCTGTTCACTTCGAACTGTCCCTTCTGAAATTTAAGAAGCGAACGCACTTCTTCGGTTTCTACGACCGCTACCTGTGTAGTATTGTTATCGCTCTCCGTCACCTTCATCGTACCTACGATGTCCGCTAATGCAGCAATCTTATCATGTATGTGTCTGTTGTCCTCCGCCCCAGTCTGCTTCAATTGTTCTACTTGTTGTTCGAGTGCGAGAATTGCTTGACTGTTGTCCGCTACTATGTTGCCAACGGTCGCGGGACAATGCGTTTCCGCCTCCTGGACCATCGAGAGTACCTGCTGGTGTTCTCTTTGGCATTGTTCTCTCAGCCCTTGGAAATTCCTAAGTAGCTGTTCTTCGCTCTCTTTCGATTCCGCATCGCGACTCCGCTTGCCCTGTTCTAAGGCTTGCAGACGGTCATCGATTTGTTCAAATGTACGGCCTAATTCTTTCATAATATCAGTTTTTATTTCACTTGCCAAATTGTTTATTCTTTGTGAGATATCATCGGACACTCTCTGCATCGACTTGTCGTCTTTGGATTAGTTTTTCGTTTGCAGAATGAGATTTTCACTCTGCAGCGGAGTGTGCTCTGATATGAAACTTCCTGCCAGATTAAAACTGTGAGCACGACCGAGACTCGAACTCGGGACCTTTGCCTTTCGCGTTCAAGTGTTCTATCATCTGAGCTACCGAAGCACGACTCACGCCCGGTACTCACAGCTTTACTTCTGCCAGTATCTTGTCTCCTACCTTCCAAACTTTACAGAAGCTCTTCTGCGAACCTTGCAGAACTAGCACTCCTGAAAGAAAGGATATAGCGGAGACTTGGGTTAGCCACAGCCTGGGGGATGTTTCCTGAATGAGATTTTCACTCTGCAGCGGAGTGTGCGCTGATATGAAACTTCCTGGCAGATCAAAACTGTGTGCCCGACCGAGACTCGAACTCGGGACCTTTGCCTTTCGCGGGCAAGTGCTCTACCATCTGAGCTACCGAAGCACGACTCACGCGCGGTCCTCACAGCTCTACTTCTGCCAGTATCTCGTCTCCTACCTTCCAGACTTTACAGAAGCTCTCCTGCGAACCAAGCAGGAAATGTTTTACAATTTAAAACCTGGTTCCTAAATCTCTGTCTTACCATTATGTAATCTATCTGATACCTTTTAGTATCGTATAAAATGATCATATAGTTGGCCCACTAAACGCACCACAAGAAGTTCGATAGCCCGATTACTATACAGACAGATACAAACACAGTTAACATTAGTGAGAGAGTTCAGTTTACTCTAAAATAGTGTTGACAATGTTAATATTAATATTTTTAGAAGCGAGTCCGAAGTTACATGTTATGATAGACAGCAAATGTTCTAGAAAAATAATGCAAGTTAACAGCCATGACCAGACACTCGTAACATAAGACATTAAGAGAACATTGAAATCATGAAAAGAGAGAGTAGCGTTGTTGTATGGTATTAAGAGCAGCTTACACACGGGACAGGAACTCTCTACTCTGTCGCAGTTTGTTTCCAGTCAGTGACGAGGTACGAAACAGATTGTTGCAGAAAATCCTAGTTCTGGGATGGCAGGCGCAGACGTAGAAGGATTATGACGCGCTCGGTGCACTGTACGATGTGGTGGGCACACATGATCGACCGGAACCTTGGCAGAGAGCACTCCTCATGTTCCCACACAGCCTAACTTCAGGCCACTCTCACATCCAAATGACCCACAAATGTGGATGTTGCACGATTCGACCCACCGGTCGAATAATGAACCACAGTCCTCTTTCAGTAAGAGGTGCCGATAACGAGTCCGCAGTATATCCGTTCCTTCATAGTGGTTTTGATCGTTTACAGTCGCCGAATTACATCAACTTTTTTCCCCTTTAGGGACTATATACTTTCTTCAGTAGCATTTGAAAGAAGCTTCTATGAGAATTTCAACCACATGACGTGTATGGGATTTCATCAAATAGTATGAAGATAACAGCGCCGCAAACCAGTGTCGCCCCCCCTCCCCTCCCCATCAGGAGAAGAGGTTCCACGAACATCTGCCCTATTGTATAAGTGTAAGCAAAGATGTAACTCAGGTAAAGTTTCTGTATTTACCTATGCGCTAGAATCCCATCAGTCTGTGTTCCCCGGCCTGTGTGACCGAGCGGTTGTAGGCGCTTCAGTCTGGAACCGCGAGACCGCTACGGTCGCAGGTTCGAGTCCTGCCTCGGGCATGGATGTGTGTGATGTCCTTAGGTTAGTTAGGTTTAAGTAGTTCTAAGTTCTAGGGGACTGATGACCTTCGATGTTAAGTCCCATAGTGCTCACAGCCATTTTGAGGCTGTGTTCTGTTGCTACTGCAGTCATGTAGCTTGCTCGTAAAGCTATGACACATTCGCAGTATGTATGACAGTCAAAAAATTAATACTATTTATAGCGGATGTCACAAATCTATTAGAGCAGCGGTGCGGTTGTATGCTGAAAAGTATCCAGATCGTGGTAAGCACTCACGGCCCGTCTAGATGCTGAAAGTGTGGAGGATAAAACACGCCAAGAAAAAAGGACAGCTGACGACAGAAATGAAACTTAAGGTTTAGCAACCGTAACACACAATGCATGTGTCACCAAGAGGCATCTTGGAAGTAAGGGACGGATCAGCCTAACGAGTATTCTGTAAGTACTACGTTCCATTGCATTTCATACTCTGCACGTTTCGCTGCATCTACGGATTCATGGTAACGACGTCCAAAATCGGTTACAACTTGAGAAATTTTGCCCTACGAGAAGTGCAAAGTGATGTGGCATATCAATGCAAAATTTTCTTCAAGGACGAAGCATCTTTTACAAATCATGAGCAGGTCAAAGTTCACAATATTCACTAGTCGTCCGTTGAAAATCCACGTTGTCTCAAAGAAGAATGTAAATACCACCCTCTAGGGTTATCACCTTTGGGTGCTTGTTTCCCATGAGCTGCATCGTTAGTTCCTGTTTTATTGATGAGATTCTAAACACAGTTAAGTATCTCGAGTTCTTAAGATCTGCTGCTGCTGCAGTTACTGGAACACATTGCACTGGATATAAGAAAATTTGTTTGGTGCCAATATGACGAATATACCTCCCATTCAAAACATGCAATAACAGACCCTCTTAAGAGAACATTTGGAGAGCAATGGAACGGTTGTTCAATAAATGAAAAATGATCTGTACACACACCAAATTAGCACTTCTAAAGAGGTTTGGAAATTTCCGCAACAGACTTCTCGGGGTCGTAGAAGGAGTGAGTACATAATATTCTGAATAGTAATCCTTGTCCGGAAATATATAGTTTCTGTGTGAAAGCCGTTTGGAAACAACTTTGCTTTGCTAGGTAGCTATGCAACAAGATACTCATTGGTGGGCGAGGGGGGGGGGGGGGGGGTTACGTCGGATTGGCTGTCGGACGGAAAAAGATACGTTTCCGGACGTGGATTCCAATTCAAAATATTATCTACTCATTCCCCTCAACATGTCCTAATAGTTTGTAATGAGAATTTCTGAACGCTCTGTATACTTTTACCTGTGCCGAAATTTTAAACAAGAGGTCTGTTACGAAAGTCCCATGACTCCCAAACGGATGAAATGCCTTATAGCACGGGCCTGTTATGCCAGAAGAAATTCTACGTGCAGTATTTGAGACGTGGTATTAAGGTTGAAATGAAATAGCTCTGAGCACTATGCGACTTAACTTCTGAGGTCATCAGTCGCCTAGAACTTAGAACTAATTAAACCTAACTAACCTAAGGACATCACACACATCCATGCCAGAGGCAGGATTCGAACCTGCGAGCGTAGCGGTTGCCCGGTTCCAGACTGTAGCGCCCAGAACCGCACGGCCTATCCGGCCGGCTGGTATTAAGGAAAACGTGGAAGGGAGGGCACACTAATGTAACTTCCCTTTCACACAATCTGTTTATTTAACAATATACAATTTGTTTTCCTTACAAATTAACAAATTTGTGAAATGGATAAGCTTCTACAAGAGAAATCAAAACAGGAACAACATAACAATAATTACAAGGGCCCTGACCTACAGCCCGCCAGTTATCGGGTGAAGCAGCGGTGTTTACTACCGCGCTGGACACAGTTTCTCTTATTAAATGCCCTTCTGCAACACAGGAAAACATAAGTAATCTAGTAATCTTGCGTCACTCTTTTTTTTTAAAAAATATCTGTCTAAAGGTTTGGGCTGAATATGCGCACGTATGCTTAAATACTAAACTAATTAGGAAACAATTATGACAATGATTAGGTTTGCTTCAAAGCGAGCAACCTTTTCATTTCACTAAGCAATGCGGTGCGACTCTATCCCAACCCGTCCCTTTTGACAATCGTATTCTGGCTAAAGCCCTGATGACAGTTAGCTGTTAATATGCCAAAAGTTAAATTGCTTTTGAGTTATGAAAGCCGCGCTGAAGGAACGTTTTAAAACATTACGTATGAGTAGTAATTACGAGAGAACTCACTAGGCGGAACCACAAGATCCAGTTAAAAATACACCAATAATAATCCGGTCTTTGAAGGACAAGAACACACAGCTTAGTACAACAGGTACGTCAGGTTGTCTCAAAAGCTATTACAGTCAAGGAACTGAACCGTTAACATCTAAATCTACCCTGTGCCTTCGTACAATTGTTCGACTGTATCTCCGACTAGTAACTGATTCATTAAAACATCCGTGATGGGGTATGAACTAGGAAGGAAGGGCAATGTAATATCAGAACAAATTTTTAAACGACAACCAGTGTCTTAGTACAATACTGCGGCCTATATTTACGACGAAAGAGGTGACCGAGTAAAACTCTGAGGGCCGGGTACAAACCAGAAAATAATTAGGTCGGGTTGACAATGACGCCAACCACCACGAGCAGTCGTCCGTCACAGATGTTGCCAACCAACTGATGTTAAGTCCCATAGTGCTCAGAGCCATTTCAACCATTTGTTCTTACATGAGTAAAATCCAAGCCACCGTCGTCGCGTGGAAAAAGAGGTCATAAGACACAGAATAAGACTGAGTTTGCAGTTTTCTGTCAAATTTACTAAGGTGGTCATTGTTTGGTTTTTAATGTCGTTCCTTAGTTGCTTCAAAGTTTATGAATGTATCTTTCGTGTCAGCAAGTAGATGAAAGGCAGTTTACTTTTTGCCGTATGCGTTTATTAAGCATTTTCAGAAACCTGTAATACATGTTTGTTTTAATATGTATGATAATGTAGTTACAAGTATGTTACTATGTTACGTTTTTCTCGTGTCAGAGACTAACACGAGAAAACGTAAATTCCTTTCTTTTAGTTGAAGAGACGGGAGATAACTCCATGAATTACTAATGTGGCCCGGGAAAATATTTTAACGAGGAAACGAGTTCTACACAACACATTTTCTACCTTTTGTAGGTATCAAAAGTTTAAAAACTGATAAGTTGACACAGTCGTTTTCACCCAAGTAGTTATCCAAGTGTCTTGATTCTAGAAAGTGTTGGAATGTGCTAGTCTAACTGCTGCACACACGTTTATACTTATAGGGACATCACTACCGTTTGCATTTTTCGTCACAGAAATGTTGATCCAAGGTGTTGAAATTTATCTACATAAAACGATGTTAGCTATAGAACATGGCAGCGTTGCTAAATGCGACTACAAGTAACATACGCATGTTTACTTACTGTACTTTCCGCTCGGCAAAGCTGGAAGGTGATTTGGGTAATAAACCAAATCTTGGCACCATCAGTCTTGGTGAGTAAAAAATGGTTCAAATGACTCTGAGCACTATGGGAATTAACATCTGAGGTCAACAGTCCCCTAGCACTTAGAACTTCTTAAACCTAACTAACCTAAGGACATCACACACATGCATGCCCGAGGCAGGATTCCAACCTGTGACCGTAGCTGTCCCGCGGTTCCAGACCGAAGCTCTTGCTGAGTAGGTGGAACTCCAATGATGTCAAACATTGGCACAGGAGCTTTACTTCCGTCACTAATCTATGTTTCTACCACCTTAGTTTACACAAATATTTTTACTTTTTACCCTAAAGC
Source organism: Schistocerca gregaria (assembly GCF_023897955.1). Lineage (NCBI taxonomy): Eukaryota > Metazoa > Arthropoda > Insecta > Orthoptera > Acrididae > Schistocerca > Schistocerca gregaria. Next base: position 472,595,489 of record NC_064925.1, on the reverse strand, counting down.
GAAGACAAACGACCTTATTAAAAAGTAACACAAATTTGACTTTGTCTATCCTGTACTAACCATTCTGAAGGTACTCTGGGGTAACGTAACTCCTCTACTTGCACGAACTAACACGAAACAAATGGAAACACAAAGAAAATGCACATCGGTCATTCGTTCCCATTTATCCCGAACACCCCAAATCAGTAGGATTTCTACGGTCTCTCCTTTGGTGTCCAGTGAAGGCGATTGACTGAATGACCTGTGTTCATTTTCCTCTTGTTACCTTTTCGTTACCATCAACTGCACCAAGTAGACAAGTTAAGTTTTGTCTCTACGAGAAATAAGAGGTGATTCCAACACACTGGCTGTAAACAAAGTTTTTGTGGGACTATAGTTGGTTGTAGTACAAATCCAAGAAACCTCAGATACTTTGAACTGGTAACAGCCTATCCCAATCCATGTTCGATTAGATCTTTACAAACAGATTTAAGTTCTACCTTGTCCATTACACGTGAACCAGAGACGGTAAAAATAAGAAAAACGAGAAGAACTTCTGCACTTGTTCCTATATACGTTGCTCAAATACCCAACACATCGTCCATTCTTCAACCGCCACCCATTGTTCCACTCTCAAGCCACCCGCTTGCTCAGAATTGCGCTAATCTGACCACTGCTATGTGCTGTACATTGTTTCTTTCTAAATGGGCGTACTAATACACGTATTCTGTGCAACGTTGCTGCGTCTGTATGAATTCTCTCTGTTTGTAATCGTGTTACATTTGACAATATAATCCGCCAGCACAGCATCCACAGGGGCCAGAGACATTACGAGCCGCAGGCAGGCAGCGCCTAGGAACAACAAACAACAAACAACGGTGCAGAAGCCGGACCCGCAGCGGCATGCTGCATTGTGTTCACCCCGGCTGCGCAAAACACACCGCTCTTGAGGGTTTAGCATTCCGCGAGCCACGACTGGTACCTCAACACTGTGCAATGTAGTGCTGCGTATCTGGTATGTCAGAAGCCTACCTTTCAGAGGAAAAATTCCATAATTCCATAATTCTGCCATTCATTGATAAATTCATATAATTGTAGTCACAGACAGATTAAGTAATATGTTAAATATGAAGCGTTGCTGTTTCTTAAATGGTATACGGTTGATCATAACCACCTGATAATTCAAGGCTCAAGAGTGGACATGTTAATAGGGATGGACTTCTTTAATAAACACAAAGGGAAACTACATTTCAATGAGGATTCTATGACGTTGGAAATACAGGGAAGAAATTCAGTTATACCATTTACTGGGAAACAGAATCTAACTACCGAGGAGAGTGACAGTTTTCTCATTAGGTACTGCAGAAGAGGGAAATATATGGAAGCGTATAATGAATACGCCACTGAGATGAGGGGTCAGCTGACTTTGGTAGGCACACCAGTTGGCGAGTGGTGCCTTCCCTGTCCGGGTGTGTCCGTCCTCATTTTCTGGTGCACTCTATCCTAACTCTTTCCTATCCGTGTTCTGCGCCCACTGTGCTCTTCCATTTTTGTTTCACTCTTTTCTATCTGGAGTCTATGCTATTTGATGTGACCAAAACTTCTGTGGATTAGGTGATTTGGAAGAGAAATATTTATTACAGTTATATACTTTACTTGTAGCGCCTGCCATCTCTTGCATAAAAATTCTTACAGAGCACGGCAAGAAGTAATTTTTATTGTAGCACAATTTTATATACTGAGGGTTCAATGTTCTTTATGGATGAAAGTAATAAGATTTTTGTACCCATTCGGGATGATAAATTAGTCACCTGTGGAATATGCTAAGAAGTTTAAATACTGGCAACCGTATTCAAGGAGGTAAAGTGGAGTCTGCTTCAGTGAAAATCATTGGTTATTGAGTACAGGGAGTAGGGCCTGAAGCCGGTGTCTTTGTAGGTGATATAATGATGCAGGAAAAGGGGTGCTTACTCCAATGAAGAGGTGGAAGTTTAGCAAGAACAGTCAGAGGTTCCTGTGTCATATGATGTGGTTGAAATGGTAACGCACAAAAGGGTGCTTACTTGAAGGAAGTAAGGGTTGTTTATGTGGAGGATAAAGGTGTTGACATTGTTGTAATTTTTGAAGCTGTAAATGATGAAATGTAGCTTAACAAGGTAAGTTTTGATGCATGTCTTATGAAGGTAAGTGTTGTGCAGATGCATTTATTTTTTTAAACGACGTGAAAGGAAGATCGAGAAAGAATACGATTGTAGTAACAGGATAGCGAGGGAAAATAAATTCAGAAATAGGGCTATGAAAGTGTCAGTTCAGTAATGCTGTGACAATTACCAGGTACTCGATTTATTGACAATGCTACTTCAATTTCTTTTTGTGTTGTCAAACTTTCTCTTCTATCATTCTGCACTTTGGTCTATCGTTTCTAAATTTTTCCATTTCTGTAGTAAAGTAGAAGCAGCAAGAGGTATTGTCACGAAGAAGGTTATAAACAGACAGAAATGTTTAACTGTGAAAGGAAGGGTTAACGTAATATGAAGTGATTACAAGATGTGGTTGCGTTAATGAAGTGATTAATGATGATTTGAGGTAACTTGGGGCACTGAGGGGTGTCTGTGCTAATGAAAACCGGGTTCTAGATTTTGAATTCATTATATAAAGTCTGTTAAACGGGACATATGAAGGAACATATTAGTAAATGGAGACTAATGAGGAATAAAGTATTTTGTTGCAACCAGAGGTGTGTCGCCATGACGAAAAACATATAATGAAGGAGTAATATGATTTGTTGCATGGAGATGGCGTGTTGTTCAGATGGAAAATACACTCCTGGAAATTGAAATAAGAACACCGTGAATTCATTGTCCCAGGAAGGGGAAACTTTATTGACACATTCCTGGGGTCAGATACATCACATGATCACACTGACAGAACCACAGGCACATAGACACAGGCAACAGAGCATGCACAATGTCGGCATTAGTACAGTGTATATCCACCTTTCGCAGCAATGCAGGCTGCTATTCTCCCATGGAGACGATCGTAGAGATGCTGGATGTAGTCCTGTGGAACGGCTTGCCATGCCATTTCCACCTGGCGCCTCAGTTGGACCAGCGTTCGTGCTGGACGTGCAGACCGCGTGAGACGACGCTTCATCCAGTCCCAAACATGCTCAATGGGGGACAGATGCGGAGATCTTGCTGGCCAGGGTAGTTGACTTACACCTTCTAGAGCATTTGGGTGGCACGGGATACATGCGGACGTGCATTGTCCTGTTGGAACAGCAAGTTCCCTTGCCGGTCTAGGAATGGTAGAACGATGGGTTCGATGACGGTTTGGATGTACCGTGCACTATTCAGTGTCCCCTCGACGATCACCAGAGGTGTACGGCCAGTGTAGGAGATCGCTACCCACACCATGATGCCGGGTGTTGACCCTGTGTGCCTCGGTCGTATGCAGTCCTGATTGTGGCGCTCACCTGCACGGCGCCAAACACGCATACGACCATCATTGGCACCAAGGCAGAAGCGACTCCCATCGCTGAAGACGACACGTCTCCATTCGTCCCTCCATTCACGCCTGTCGCGACACCATTGGAGGCGGGCTGCACGATGTTGGCGTGTGAGCGGAAGACGGCCTAACGGTGTGCGGGACCGTAGCCCAGCTTCATGGAAACGGTTGCGAATGGTCCTCGCCGATACCCCAGGAGCAACAGTGTCCCTAATTTGGTAGGAAGTGGCGGTGCGGTCCCCTACGGCACTGCGTAGGATCCGGCGGTCTTGGCGTGCATCCGTACGTCGCTGCGGTCCGGTCCCAGGTCGACGGGCACGTGCACCTTCCGCCGACCACTGGCGACAACATCGATGTACTGTGGAGACCTCACGTCCCACGTGTGGAGCAATTCGGCGGTACGTCCACCCGGCCTCCCGCATGCCCACTATACGCCCTCGCTCAAAGTCCGCCAACTGCACATACGGTTCACGTCCACGCTGTCGCGGCATGCTACCAGTGTTAAAGACTGCGATGGAGCTCCGTATGCCACGGCAAACTGGCTGACACTGACGGCGGCGGTGCACAAATGCTGCGCAGCTAGCGCCATTCGACGGCCAACACCGCAGTTCCTGGTGTGTCCGCTGTGCCGTGCGTGTGATCATTGCTTGTACAGCCCTCTCGCAGTGTCCGGAGCAAGTATGGTGGGTCTGACACACCGGTGTCAATGTGTTCTTTTTTCCATTTCCAGGAGCGTAGATAACAGAATTTTGTATCATGGCAAAATATTGGATGTGACTATTGAGATTAACTGATTAGTACGGTGATGTAAATAAGTCAATGAAGTTTGGAGGAAGAATACTAATACTGACGTTAGCTAAACTCATATGTGAGAGAACTGGAAAGAAAGGAGGTGAAACGCAGAAGTTGTTTATAAGTTTTTTGAGTTTGTCTATCATCTGTGCCTACATTAAGTCAAAACTCTATGGTGAAGAAGGTGAGAGGCACTGCGGCTTCACTACAGTATTTATACCATTTGAGTTGTAACGAAAGAACTGGTATAAGGAGTAGCAACTATGTTATGTTGTAAATACTAAAACAAAGTGATTGCATTAGCTACCATAGTTTGCTGAAGTTTTGAAATTATTTCAATTTAATTATGAAGGGTCTCAAGTAAATTTAATTTGGTGCCACTTTAAACCACTAGTTGAAGTCTCTGTTAATTTAATTAACTGAAAAATGGAATGTAAGAAACACGAGTAACAATGATTCATTTCAGGAAGATGGAACTGTTATATGTAGTCTTACATGAAACTATTTTTTCAGGAACTATTGACTTCTAACTGAAAACTGGACTGTAGTAGAAGGTCAGATGTTATGGACGCCACATACTTGGGTGCCCTACATATGTAAGAAATGAATTAAAAAAAAATGTGTGCTCAAGTGCCAACATTAAGGCAGGAGAGAATTTAACTGGTTTAAAATATAGAGACCACGTCCATAGCGAGAAATAAAATTTTTATAAATGTCGCAAAATGCACAGGATATAGAAGTTTTATTGTTGTGTAACTTTGCATAAAAAGGTATTCTGACGTATTTGGAAGCAATATAATTTTGTCAGATCGTAGGCGAGGTTAGTTTTAGAACCACCAACTCTGAGGTAACGTAAACGTAATTTAGTATTTGGAGCTTTTATTTTCAAAACAAACCTCTTTGTAAATAAAGGTGGCGTGAGGCGTAGCGCCTAACGTTGACCCTATTGCGATTGCAACAGCGGTGAATAGGTGTGCAGTATGATGAGTCACGCGGAAGACAGGTGGCATCAGATGTCCGAGGATATGCTGTTTCTATGCGATCTGGTAGAGGTCACTACTTGATGAACCGAGCGAGGTGGCGCAGTGGTTAGCACACTTTACTCGCATTCGGGAGGACGACGGTTCAATCCCACGTCCGGCCATCCTGATTTAGGTTTTCCGTGAATTCCCTAGATCACTTCAGGCAAATGCCGGGATGGTTCCTTTGAAAGGGCACGGCCGATTTCCTTCCCCATCCTTCCCTAATCCAAGCTTGTGCTCCATCTCTAATGACCTCGTTGTCGACGGGACGCTAAACACTAATTTCCTCCTCCTCCACTACTTGATGGGCACTGTTTGAGCTAAAAATAAATAAATAAATAAATAAATAAATAAAATACTGCCATTTTCATTTGCAGATCCGTTTGTCTAATTTTCAAATTGTTTTTTAATTACTATTACAATTGTGCTGAGTGAATGTGTGAATGTGAAATAATCTTTTATGCAAAGTTTCTATACTATGCATTGAAGTAGCTGGTCTCATGGTTCTCGGTTTTGATGTTGTATGGCCAAGTGCTGTTATGCTGCAGAAACTTTTCTGTTATCAGACTACTGATGTATGTCTATAAGTTTCAGATTCGATGTAACATAATGGGATACACATTATATGTAAACTCCAGGCTGTGACTTGTATAAGAACTGGAATAATGGAATACTGCACTATGGTCAGAAGCACTACCAAAAGTGTCCATAGGCAGAGAAAATGTTCATGATGAAAATAACGGAGGACTGCCAAAAATTTATATCGACAGACAAAGGGTGAAAAGTTTATACAGTGTATTGAATATTTTATTTTCTTAATGAACTGCATGCGTATTTCTACCAGACAAACATAATTTCTTAATGATCATACAGTGACAAATAGGTTTAGTTTCCCATGTGTAATGAAAACTGTACATGTCCCTGCAGTAGTTAAATCCCTGTATATATAAAATTTTTTTACACGATAGACTCATATCTGAATCATTTTTCTGAATGCAACACAGTTTGTTTCTTTTAATACTTGATAAAACAGTGTTTCATATAAACACTTACGTGAAGTTTTTGTTGTGTAATTTATTTGCAAAAAATGTTTTTAGCGCCCAACACTGTTTTGAAGTGTTATTGATGTTTCATTGAAGTATCCTTGTCGGGAAACCTCAGTGAACCATGGAGCATGTGTAACGCTCATATCGATTAGAAGCAGGTTTATATAATGTAACTGCATACTTGTAATTACAAATTCTGTATTCTTTTTTGATTAAGTTCTTTGATTTGTGACAGGAAATTTGAAGTATTGTAATGTATTTTTGGAAAAAGCTAAATGATGTTTAAAATAATGGAATTTTATAATATTTGTATATTTAGCACAAAAACATTGTATATTGGAAGTTGGTTCATGCTTAGGGCACTTGCAAAGGTAAAAGACAGGGAAGTCGCTCCGTAATGGAAGTGGCTCGGCGCGATGTAAAAGGTGGTTATGGCGGTCGAACTGGGCGGCTACTTAGTGGGAATGGTGCGCACTTAGTGGCTAGCCGTTGCATGGTACACATCGACAGGGACAAGGGAGGCAATTTGAAGGTGCTTTGCAAGGAATTTTGCGTCGGATGTGGGTTTGGCTGTTGCATGGTACTCTCGGCAATAAGGAATGGCTCTAACACATTAAAAATCCGTCGCCAAGAAGAAACTGTATAGAGCATTTAAACATCAAGAGGCAAGAGTGCAGTTAGCCGCCACGTTGCTTGCCACCACTACTTCGCCCCTGCCCCACGAACTTCATACATACAGATATGTATCAGAGCATGGACCAGTTAATTTGTGTGAGTGCTTTTAATAATAATCCAAACGCTATAAATGAGTGTTTGGAACGTATCTTTAATCCTGATCATGAACCTATGCAGGATCCTCTCCTAAGGGTTCAGAAAACGAAGTGTCCTGTTTCAAATGAAATAGTTATTTATTTCTGCTTGTCAAATGTGCAAGGATTATTAAGAGCATGTTGCTAAAGTGCTCTCAGTTTATTGCAAAGTATCGTTTTGTCAAAATTCAGTGCAAGACTGTGTAAATGTTACTGACTAAAATACCTGCTTCACAGGTGATGAAAAAATGCAAATTTGCTACAATTTTGCTTACTATGATTACTGGCTTGTGCATTTTTGGTAAATACTGCAACCCATAGCTTAGATTACCCTACGTCTGTTTGTATCCTGTGTGCTATTCAAAGGGAATCTTACTGAAAGTCACTTCAACAACTAATACTCAATTTTCTTGAACATATATTCTCAAATTAATGTGCCTAATTGGGCTGGCGACCATTCGATTTTTCATTCGTATATGAAATTCACTACTTTCATTAACCCTAAAGTTAAAGATTGTTAAGCTTTCCTGTTAACTGCACTATTTTCAAAATTACAGTCCAATACCTTCATTAATTAGACAAACACATGGACAAAATTTCTCAAATCCTCTCAGAGGATAACATTAAGTTGTGTCATTGCAGGCTATTGTTACAACCTTCATTAGTAGAAAGATATGCACAGGTGTCTTCCACTGAAGTATCAATACCAGACGCTTCAACTTCCGTATCTTCAGCTCATAAAACATCACTACTACCTTCCTTCAAAAATAATTCACCAATATCCACCCGTACATACCCAGTTCATCAACAGCTGACGAGACTAATGATATGCCGCCCTTATTAACCTCCTTACCACCTTTCGCCATCACAATATCGCCTGAAACATCATCACCTTCATCACTATAATCGTTACCGCTGGTTAGTACCTCTTTAGAATTTTCTGTACCATCTAATTCTACTAAATTCAGCTCCACCTCAGCCTACTTTTTGTACATACAATCTTTCATTGTATTAACATTCACTCACTCTTTCGTCTTACATTCATAAAAAAAAACATTTAGCCCTAAATCTTCGTCAATGCCTTTATCGTTATCTTTCATTATCTTAGGATTACGCCTTTTACGTACAATATGATTTGAAAATTTACCTATTTACTTCTCATCTCTTACTAATTTTATTTCAATATTCTGACACCTTTTTGCCGATTTCCGTTTGCCCGCGTCCTATGCATCGCCGGTTTATTTTGCCGTCTCCGGACCTGAGTTGCGGCGAAACTTAATTTCCCGATCCCCCCTCATCCTGGTTTCTTTTCGCCAGGTGGCAGTCCCTTAAATCTACTTTCTTGGTGTTGGTACCTGTCAGAAAACAAACTAACAGCCAAAGTGGTAATATTTAGAATTACTGTTTAATTCGAACGCATATCCACTTGATACAGTTAGATCACTCACAATGTCATCGCGGATTGCAAGTCCAATACTCCATCTCGTTTGCTACGCGAAAAGTTTTCACACCAGGCGGGCGGCTGCTCACCGCTCAGAGACTAAATCCTGCGATACCACAAAACACAAAATTTTCTAAGTCGTTTCACTTCCTAGCTACCTAAAGACCAACCGCCCTCTTTCGCATCCCTACCACCATTGTCCCTCTGCCCGCCCCGGCCGCGTTTCCTCCAGCGCCGAACATCCTCGCTCAACTGACTAGTGCATTTCCCTTTCCTGAAGCCGTCCACCTGATTGGCTACAGCTTATTCTACAGGATTTTACTTTTTTACATATTAAAATAATCAAAGCTTGACCACCTTCACGTTCTAAATAAAGTAACAATAATATCCATTACGTAATAAACGTTAAACGCCTTTACATAAAACGAATACAATTTCCTTCTTAACTTGGAGTGTCACGGCCAGTATCCGTGCGCCAATGTGCTTTCCGATAAATAAATGAAGAACAAAACTAACTATTATCCACGAAACTTTACAACAAATGTACTATCACCTAATGATTCAATAAGGTGTCATGCTGTCATCATTCAATGTGTTTTGTGTGGAGGAAATGATGATCTGATGCTTAAGAGAAAATATTGATAATTGAAATTTACTATATCTTTTAAATTACAGAGTGGATTTTTACAACATTTGTCATTTTAATGATGCTCTTCTATATCAAATGTCGATCGTTACGTTCGACCAAAGCGTTCAGACTTTTGCATTCAGGAATTTGTTACAAAACTTGTTAATTTCGCTTTAACAGTAAATCCTAAACTATTATAGATATGATCAGTGTTCAAGTTTTATTGGGATCACCAAGAAAATTTATGAAGGATGGTAGATTAAAATTACTGTGGCTTCATTCGCTGAATTACTAAGGAATTAAATATTTTTCATAAATGTTTCTCTTTATGGCCGATCTTAGATCGGCCCTATTTAACACTGCTACGTCTCCCTGGCCACAAACATCTTCTACGGGGTTTCCAACGAAAGCGAAATGCTCTTTATCTCTCACTTTGAACAGAAGTGAAATGTGGACGATAAACAGTTTTGAGAAGAAGAGAATTGAATATTTTTAAATGTGTTACTACAGAAGAATGCTGAAAATTAGATGGCTACATCGAATAACTAATGAGGTGGTTCAGAACTGAACTGGTGAAGAAAAAGTTTCTGTGTAACTTGATTAAAAGAAAGGTTCTTTTGATAACAAACATTCATCTGTCCTCAGGCTGTCAATGATGTAACAAATTTGGTAGACTTAATGCCTGTCACTCTGGATCCTGTGATTCAGGGGCCCCCATGAACTTAATGGTCACTAAATTGCTACGCCTAAGGAAACGCTATCAAGTTTGTGGTACGCAAGTTTATCATTGTTTCATAATGCCCGCAGCAGCTAAGTTATTTCGGATACAAACGGAACTACAATAATGTAGGTGACATGAAGACTTTTATATGAAACAAAACCGTGATCCTGACAATTTGTTTATTTATCAAAGTATAGAGTATTAGCGTCGTCACGAGCCTCACATACGTTTGAAAGAAGATGCCTTGGCACAAGGAAAGATATACCATTAATAACCAAAATAAACAATACAAATTGGCCTTGACTCTTAACTCGTGAAGGAAAGACTGGGGCTGAATTGATGAGTGAACAAGTCCAGTTTCTTGACGCCTAACACCACAACAGAATAAGAAAAGAAAGGTGTAAAGTTAGCACCACTTGCCTAAGTCCTGTTCCCTACTTAACCCACATTGCTGTTAATTTAGCTGCTCGTAGTCTTTGATCTCATTTCTCTTCCTTTCGAAGTGAACTGAATGCTACACGTTTCCCTACTCCTTATCATGGATGACTCTGTGGTTGCGGCATCAGAGGGCATGATGCGGCTGCAAGTCTCGCCCTTCCATCATACGACAGCAGAGGATGCACAAAAATAAAGACGCATCACAAAGGAATTTTCTACATTAGATGGAAATCGGCATATGTGACGTACATGCACAGATAGACAAACGACTATGTATTCAGAAAAATTGAATGATTTACTCACCGGAAAGAGCTTCAAAACTTGAGCTAGTGAATAGCGCCTTGGTCCACGTCGGGCCGTTATGCACGCTGTTATTCGGCTCGACATTGAGTATTAGAGTTCTAAAATGTTCTCCTGACGGATATTGTGCCGAATTCTGCCCAAATGGCGCTTTAGATCGTCAGAATCCCATTTGATTGGAGGGCCCTGCCCATAACTCCCCAAATGTTCTCAACTGGGGAGAGATCCAGAGATATTGCTGGACAACGTAAGGTTTGGCAAGCACAAAGACACGCAGTAGAAACTCTCGCCGTGTGCAGGCGAGCTGAAGTATAAGCCCAGGATAACTTTCCATGAAGGACAACAAAAGGGGGTGTACCAAAACACCTACGTACCTTATGCACCGGTGGTCTAGAAGTCGCATCTTTGATCAGTAATGAAAACGTCCCCGGTTCCGGCTTCGAAACCCGCCACAACTTCAATTTCGATTAATAATCAGCATTGTCGTCTGCCAACGGTCTGGGCAAAGAGGGTGGAGGAGCAGACAGAGATCCAGGGCACTCTCTTGGGGTACGAAATGCCTCAAAAGACGGAAGAAACAGCAATGATAAACGGCATGACGATGCAGGATGTAGGAAACCATTGCATTAAAGACACACAACGTACATCCACAGGACATGTGGCCTGTAATCGAAACAGTGTCATGATGATCTCTCCATTGGCCGGAAAGAGGCTTGAGGAGATGGAGCCGGGAGCGTGCCTTGGCTTGGATTGTCCGGAGTTGGAGGGTCCAGGAGAGGCGACGGTCGAGGGTGACGCCAAGGTACTTATGGATGGGGGTGAGGGCGATAGGACGGCCATAGATGGTGAGATAGAAATCAAGGAGGCAGAAGGAAGGGGTGGTTTTGCCTACGATGATCGCCTGTGTGTTGGAGAGATTGACCTTGAGCAACCACTGGTTGCACCAAAGCGGTGAACCAGTCAAGATGGTACTGGAGAAGGTGTTGGGAGCGCTACAAGGTGGGGGCAAGGGCAAGGAAGGCGGTGTCATCGGCAAACTGAAGAAGTTGGACAGGGTGTTAAGGCGGCGGCATGTCCGCCGTATACAAAAGGTATAGAAGGGGGGAGAGGACGGAGTCTTGGGGCACATGGGCGGAGAGGAAAAAAGGCGTAGGAATCCATGTTATGGATGGTGACGTAGGAAGGACGGTGGGAGAGAAAGGAGCCGATCATACGGACTTAATTAATGGGAAGGGCGAAGGTTTGGAGCTTGAAGAGGAGACCGGAATGCCACATGCCCTCATAAGCACGTTCGAGGTGCAGGGAGAGGAAGATTGCCGAGCGACAGGAATTAAGCTGTTCAGAAAGGAGATGATGAGGAGGAGGAGAAGGTCGTCGGAAGAGGACAGCCGAAAGACACACTGGGTAACGGGAAGGAGGTAGTGCTGGCGGAGATGCTGGTGGATGCATTGGGTGAGGATAGGTTCCAGGACCTTGCTGAAGACCGAGGTAAGGCTGATGGGACAGTAGGAGGAGACGGCGGACGGCGGTTTACCAGGTTTAAGGAACATCAGGATACGGGACGTTTTCCACAGGTCGGGATTGTAACCGGTGCACAGAACTACACTGTAGAGCTTGGCCAGGGTGAAGAGGAAAGAGACAGGAGCTTCACGAAGGTGACGGTAGGTGATATAATTGTGACCAGGAGCAGTGTTGAGTCTTATGCGGAGTGTAGCAATGAGATCCTGTGTAGTGATAGGGGCACTGAGTTCCGTATGTGCAATGTTGTCCAAGTACTGGAAGCCAGGTGAGAGGGGAGGTACAGAGGTGTCAGTTCTATCGCGGACATCTGGGAAGAGAGAGTAATCGAACTGGGGATCATCGGGATGGAAAAGACATAAGAGAGGTAGGAGGCAAAGTGATTCGCCTTACTAAGAGTGTCAGGGATGGGGTGATCATCATGGAGGAGAGGATAGTAGGGGGAGGGTTTAGTTCCGGTAAGGTGATGGTAGGCTGACCAGAACTTGGACGAGTTGATAGGTAGGGTAGCATTTAAATGTGTGCATGTCTGTCGCCAGTCCCAGTGTTTCTTAGCCGCGAGCAAATTACGAATGTGTCGCTGGAGTAGCCGGTGGCGTCGTAGTGTGTCCGGGTCATGTGTGTGGAGAACGGCACGGTAGAGATGGCGGGATTCACGAATGAAGAGGACGGCCTGTGGGGGTAAGGTAGGACGGTGGGGGTGAATGGCGACAGTAGGGACGTGGGCCTACACGGCCTCAGACAAGGTCTGCTGGAGAAAGGAGGCGGCATGGGTTACATCGTCAGGGTGGTGGTAGATGAAGAGGTGGCTATCGACCTGGGTGGAGAGGGTATCGTGGTAGGCATTCCAGTTGGCACGGGAATAGTCATGGACATACTTTGGGGCAGGGTCATTACGAGGGTTGGGGCAGGGGCGACGACCGTCTGAAACGGTGAAGAGGACAGGGAGATGGTCGCTACCAATAGGCTCCAGGACATCCACCGTTATGCGGCGAAGGAGGTTAGGGGAGGAAAGGATAACATTGGGAGTGGATTTGGATTTGGGACGGGTGTGCTGGGGAATGGGGATGAGGTCGTCTTGAAGGGAGGAGAGGAACCGATGCCACTGCCGTAATTGGGCGATGGAACGACTATGGATGTTGAGGTCTGTGGCGATCACGTCGGAGGAGAAGGTATGGTCAATGTGGGAGAGGAAGTCGAAGGGAATAGGGGCGTTAGGGCGGACATAGGTGGTGTCGCAAGTGACGGTAAGGCCGGGGAAAAAGAGACTAAGGATCAGGTGTTCGGTGGGGCCGGGAAGAAGAGGTTGGAGCCGAATTAGGATCTGGCACTGGCGACCAATGGCAACTCCGCCAAGCACAATCGGGAGGGGGTTATCGTAGCGGTGAAGGAAGTAGGGCAAAGTGTGGACGGTATGGTGGGGTTGGAGGAAGGTTTCATTGGGGAGGAAAACATCCACACGGTGAGTGGCAAGGGTGTGCAGGAAGAGGTTCTTGTTGGCGGGAAGGGAGCGGATGTTTTAGAAAAGGATACAGTGCTGTCGCGCCATGACAGGGATGTAGACAAGGGTGTCAAGATGGGAGAAGGTGAAATGGGCCTGGTTGTTGGATAGGTGGCATACATTTTTAAGTGGAAAACGGAACGGGCGGCGAGTGATATCTGTTGGAGGGTGTGGGGGCGCTGGAACGGGTGAACATTTTGGAGGATGATGGTGAGGAATCTGATGATGTCCTCAACAGGGGGTGGGCGAGGGGAATTGCCAAGAGGGGTGGGGGCGTCCAGAGGGCAGACAGGAATGGTGAGTTCAGGAGTGGTAGGAGGAGACGGGCCTTACATTTCTGGGAATAAGTAGGATGAGGGAGGTCACAGGTATTACAGGAGAGGGGGGGGGGACTGGAGATTGGGGCACTGCCATAAGAAGTGGGCTTGCCTACAGTGCGGGCAGGTGGGGGCCTCACGGCACTCAGATGTCGGGTGTACTTTATACCGCAAGCACCTCTGGCAGCGGAGGGATTGAGCAGGGGAACAGGAAGGGTCAACTTGGTAGCGTTGGTGAAAGAGAAGGGCACCCTCCTTCAGGAGACGGTCTATGGAGGGGGCGTGTTCGGAAAAGACCCGCATAAGGCGGGTGGGGCCGGCTGAGTTATGGATGTGGCGAACCGCATGCACCTCTAGATGGGGATGCGCCTTGAGCTCCTCCAACACCTCCTCCTCCGTGATCACCGAACTAAGTCGAGTGATTACGGCAGTGAGGGTCGGCGAGTGACGCGGGGTTTGGGGTTGGCGGGAGGGAGGCGTGGAAGGAGCAGCGGTGAGGGAGGCATTAGGGCCAAAGCGGGCGACAGGGATGCGGGAAAGACATTTATATGTCGTTGTCATTACTATTAAATACATTGGTGACGCTGTTACATAGTGCGAGCACACGTATCCATATGTAATAAAACAACATAGTCTGTAGACACTCATGTTCGTTACCCCATCACTAGTAACATATGCACTAAACTGCAGTGGCAGATTACTGTTTACAGGCTCAACAAGCTAATCACGACGAATAACTTCGTAATTTTGTACTTTTTCCGATAATACGTATCATTAAACGACCTGTTGCTTCCACCAGCACGATATGTAGATATTTTAAACTGAAGTGGTCCATTTTGCGTTAAAAATCATCTTAGTTTATCGGGTATTATTTTTGTCCAGAGAGCAGGATCATTCGCGATGTTTTCAGAAAATTCTGCATCCAATGGAAAATCAGAGGTCCCGATTGATTCTTCTGGACTAGGAGAGGTACTACTGGAGATAATACTTTTTTAAATATGAGTCCTTTCTCTTGAAGCACGTGTCTCTTCAGAAACCGGTGCGTCTTCTGAAGAACGTATCACTTCTGATTGAGCAGTCCCCGATGGTGAAGATGTCCATGGAATGCAAAATACCATAAGTCAACAATTTGGCCAGGTAGCCAAATTTCGTGTCTCAACGGGCCACAACTGTTAAAAAGAGAGAAAATACAGGCCTATGATGGGATATTTCGTATTTCTCTATTTTCTGGAAAGCATCTTATGCAGTTAATGACGTTATTTTATTTCCACAATATTCTTTTTTTCCTGATAGGTGTACGTATTTATATAAAAATAAAGAATGAAATTATAATAATTTCAAAGCCTGCAAAATGCTTCCCTCGTGTCGTCTGATGAAAGTCACAGAATTTTATTGTGAGGCTCTACCTGTACTATGGACGAAAATCCGATAGACGGTAGTGTCTTGTTCTGGAATTTACATTGTGAAAAATGAATTAAAAATTATGTTTGATACCACACTGTACATCTATAAAATTCCGTAAATTACAAAGAATGGAAATGTAAGTAAAATATGATTTTAAATGTTCTCCCGGAGACCTGTCGTAAAACTTTATTTTAAGGAAAGAAAAAGAAAGAATGGACATTGCACTTGTTCGTAAGCGTCTGTTTATAAAAATCAGAATTAACGATCCGCACGTTAAAAAATGTTACTGCAACATATGTTTAATTAGAATAAGATTTTTATGTAAACGGCATAATATCGACCGGGAGAATAGATAACCTTGCGCGCTCTAGGAAACAATCGAACAATCGATACCCCGAAGCACCACAGTCGCGCGATCGAAATGTACCTTGCCGAAGCGTGCTATCAAATTGCCAAGGCGCTGTATTATACTACATAATTCACTGGTTATTAAACTTATTTCGTTATTTTCCGGTTTGGGGAAATAAACATGGTGCCTACGCATACATGTCTTTTTCAAGTTACGATTAGCACCCTCGTCTGCGCTTGTTTTACACTAGGGAGTCTTACTGTTTCATTGGGATTAAACATATGTAGCAATAACACTTGGCACAGACGGAAGGGCTAATCGCAGTAAAAAACGGTGCACACGTGCCACATTTATTTCCCCCAACTGGAAAATTACTTAAAATTACATTCTACTTATCCAACCATCGTAAATTGTCTACCAGAAACACAACATCCAAATCCAACATACGTAACACACAATTTCTTTAGTTTAACTCTAATGAACTACAAGTGTAGAAAAAAAGCTGGGAGTCGGAAGTGTCAGCTTTTTAATTCTTTCTTCTTCGTTCAGATTTCTTTTTTTTATTTCAAGTACCCGACAGTTCCTTTCTACCACCAGCTAATTCGGACATCTACCAATAACAACCACACAAAGCACGATAAAATTTCTGACACAGATTATAAATTAAACGAACAATTATTATCACACATTGTCATACTGCCAGCGCCACTGACTATGCAATATAATAAAATAATCTGTTTTATTTCTGCACCTCACTGGTTCCGTAACACTTAATCCTTAAAATAATAACAGATTTATCTTGACACCGTAAAGGTAATTTCTACGAAAAATAATTTTACAAATATTCCTCGCACAAAATTAGCATTTCACTACACGAACTCAATAACTTTCTTTCAATATGAAGTAAGTAGATGTAATGAAAAGATACAGTCTGTGAGTTTCAGTAACTGATAGACAATGTAGCTGCAGACTCTCTGACAATGCCGTTTGCGTTTTTTGTCCCTTCCAGGGGGAAGTAAAAACGCTTGCGCAGATGACGAAACTGTTTCTAGTTCTGCGCATGACGTCACCACAGGAGCACTTAGGCCTCGTGGGCTTCGAGGAGCGGAATGCTCCACCGTGGATTGAGGCGCGTAACAGGGTAGCGTTGTTGTCACTTTTTGGTTTACTCTCTAGTATTTTTGCTGTGTAAAGTACCCTTTTAAAATGTCTGTCTGTTGTAACGAGAAATATGTCGCACAACTGAAGGGCAAAGAGTAAGGATGCAGTCTCTCATTCGTTCCCGAATGACAATCAACTGCAGAAAGTCTAGATAACGAAGTTCCATAGGAAAGTACGTTTCAGTGTTACATCAACCGTATGTTCGGTACATTTCATACCCAATGATTACGTCTGTGACCAGCAGGCAGAACTACTTGTTTTTTCGAATGTTCTCAATGGCAACGCGCTAGAAGATATAATATCATAACTGCGTGGTTAATCTAAGCGTTGCTGCTTATGTTGGCAACGCCAAGTGTGTATTACGTAAACATTTCCTGTCGCACTTCTCCCTTCTCCACAACGGCAGTCAAGTTATTTCATTCGCTCCGGCACCCATCTACGCGAAACGAATTCTTCTTTTGTGCCACCAGCAATTGTCGATCGCAAGTCACAGCTGTGTTGAAAGATCCATGAAGCATATTTCTAAACAGTAATGGCGCCGGGAGGCCACGTACCCGTTGCACCCCCTGGTAAAGACGGCCATGGCAGGCTACTTCTTACCGAAAACTTATATATAAGATGCTCAGCAAGTACCAAACTTTGTACGTCGAAGAGTATCAACAAAAACTCTGATTTAGTTCGTACTGTCTGCTGCCGTCCAGGACAGAGGGCGTAAAAAATGGTGGCTCTGAGCACTATGGGACTTAACTGTTGTAGTCATCAGTTCCCTAGAACTTAGAACTACTTAAACCTAACTAACCTAAGGACATCACACACATCCATGCCCAAGGCAGGATTCGAACCTGCGACCGTAGCAGTCGCGCGGTTCCGGACTGAGCGCCTAGAACCGCTAGACCACCACGGCCGGCAGAGGGCGTAAACGTTATAATTAAATGTAACCCCAGAAATACCGAGAACAGAAAAAGCAACTAATACGTATAGCTTCTGTAAGAAAGTTGATGGTGGTTGGCAGTTGATGGCTGGAGTGCTGGCATCACAGTTGCAGACAGTCTACGTAAACCTGTACGTTGGCCACTGGTTCAGCGTATATACAGGGTGGTCCATTGATTGTGACCGGGCCAAATATCTCACGAAATAAGCGTCAATAGAAAAAAAACTACAGAGAACGAAACTTGTCTAGCTTTAAGGGGGAAACAAGATGGGGCTATGGTTAGCCCGCTAGATGTGGCTGCCATAGGTCAAACGGATATCAACTGCGTTTTTTAAAAATAGGAACCCCCATTTTAATTACATATTCGTGTAGTACGTAAAGAAATATGAATGTTTTAGTTGTTGTTGTTGTGGTCTTCAGTCCTGCGACTGGTTTGATGCAGCTCTAAATGCTAGTCTATCCTGTGCTAGCTTCTTCATCTCCCTGTACCTACTGCAACCTACATCCTTCTGAATCTGCTTAGTGTATTCATATCTTGGTCTCCCTCTATGATTTTAACCTTCCACGCTGTCCTACCAACCGGTCCCTTCTTCTTGTCACGTTGTGCCACAAACTCCTCTTCTCGCCAATTCTATTCAATACCTCATCATTAGTTACGTGATTTACCCATCTGATCTTCAGCATTCTTCTGTAGCAACACATTTCGAAAGCTTCTATTCTCATCTTGTCCAGACTACTTATTGTCCATGTTTCACTTCCATACATGGCTACACTCCATACAAATACTTTCAGAAACGACTTCCTGACCCTTAAATCTATACTCGATATCAACAAATTTCTCTTCTTCAGAAACGCTTTCATTGCCATTGTCAGTCTACATTTTATATCCTCTCTACTTCGGCCATCATCAGTTATTTTGCTCCTCAAATAGTAAAACTCTTTTACTTCTTTAAGTGTCTCATTTCCTAATCTAATTCCCTCAGCACCACCCGACTTAATTCGACTACATTCCATTATCCTAGTTTTGCTTTTGTTGATGTTCATCTTATATCCTCCTTTCAAGACATTACCCATTCGGTTCAGCTGCTCTTCCAAGTCCTTTGCTGTCTCTGACAGAATTACAGTGTCATCGGCGAACCTCAAAGTTTTTATTTCTTCTCCATGGATTTTAATACCAATTCCGAATTTTTCTATTGTTTCCTTTACTGCTTGCTCAATATACATATTGAATAACATCGGGGAGAGGCTACAACCCTGTCTCACTCCCTTCCCAACCACTACTTCCCTTTCGTGCCCCTCGACTCTTATAACTGCCATCTGGTTTCTGTACAAATTGTAAATAGCCTTTCGCTCCCTATATCCTACCCCTGCCACCTTTAGAATTTGAATGAGAATATTCCAGTCAACATTGCCAAAAGCTTTCTCTAAGTCTACAAATGCTAGAAATGTAGGTTTACCTTTCCTTAATCTTTCTTCTAAGATAAGTCGTAAGATCAGTATTGCCTCACGTGTCCCAACATTTCTACTGAATCCAAACTGATCTTCCCTGAAGATGGATTCTACCAGTTATTCCACTCGTCTGTAAAGAATTCGCGTTAGTATTTTGCAGCTGTGACTTATTAAACTGATAGTTCGGTAATTTTCACATCTGTCAACACCTGCTTTCTTTGGGATTGGAATTACTATATTCTTCTTGAAGTCTGAGAGTATTTCGCCTTTCTCATACATTTTACTCACCAGTTGCTAGAGCTTTGTCACGATTAGCTCTCCCAAGGCTGTCAGTAGTTCTAATGGTATGTCGTCTACACCCGGGGCATTGTTTCGACTCAGGTCTTTCAGTGCTTTGTCAAACTCTTGACGCAGCATCGTATCTCCCATTTCATCTTTATCTACCTCCTCTTCCATATCCATAATATTGTCCTCAATTACATCGCCCGTGTATAGACCCACTATATACTCAGTCCACCTTCCTGCTTTCCCTTCTTTGCTTAGAACCGGGTTTCCACCTGAGCTCTTGATATTCATACAAGTGGCTCTCTTTTCTCCAAAGGTTTCTTTAATTTTCCTGTAAGCCCCTAGTGATATAAGCCTCTACATCCTTAAATCTGTCCGCTAGCCATCCCTGCTTAGCCATTTTGCACTTCTTGTCGATCTCATTTTTGAGACGTTTGTATTTCGTTTTGCCTGCTTCTTTTACTGCATTTTTATTTTTTCTCCTTTCATCGATTAAATTCAATATTTCTTCTGTTACCCAAGGATTTCTACTAGTCCTCGTCTTTTTACTTACTTGATTCTCTGCTGCCTTAACTACTTTATCCCTCAGAGCTACCCATTCTTCTTCTACTGTATTTCTGTCCCCCATTCCTGTCATTGGTTCCCTGATGCTCTCCATGAAACTCTGTACAACCTCCGGTTTAGTTAGTTTATCCAGGTCGCATCTCCTTAAATTCCCACCTTTTTGCAGTTTCTTCAGTTTTGATCCACAGTTCATAGCCAACAGATTGTGGTCAGAGTCCACATCCGTCGTACAATTTAAAACCTGGTTCCTAAATATCTGTCTTACCAACATATAATCTATCAGATATCTTCTAGTATCTCCAGGATTCTTCCATGTGTACAACCTTCTATCATGATTCTGGAACCATGTGTTAGCTATGATTAAGTTATGCTGTGTGCAAAATTCTACCTGGCGGCTTCCTCTTTCATTTCTTTCTCCCAATCCATATTCACCTACTATGTTTCCTTCTCCCCTTTTTCCTACAGACGAATTCCAGTCACCGATGGCTATTAAATTTTCATCTCCCTTCACTACCTGAATAATTTCTTTTATCTCATCATACATATCATCAATTTCTTCATCATCTGCAGAACTAGTTGGCATATAGACTTGTACTACTGTAATAGGCATGGGCTTCGTGTCTATCTTGGCTACTATAATACGTTCATTCTGCTGTTTGTAGTAGTTTACCCGCACTCCTATTTTTTATTTATTATTAAACCTACTCCTGCATTACGTCTATTTGATTTGTATTTATAACCCTGTATTCACCTGACCAAAAGTCTTGTTCCTCCTGCCACCGAACTTCACTAATTCCCACTATAGCTAACTTTAACCTACCCATATCCCTTTTTTAAATTTTCTAACCTACCTGCCCGATTAAGGGATCTGACATTCTACTCTCCGATCCGTAGAACGCCTGTTTTCTTTTTGCTGTTAACGACGTCCTCTTGAGTAGTCCCCGCCCGGAGATCCGAATGGGGAATATCGTACCCAAGATGACGCCATCATCATTAACCATACAGTAAAGCTGCATGCCCGCGGGAAAAATGACGGCTGTAGTTTCCCCTTGCTTTCTGCCATTCGCAGTACCAGCACAGCAAGGCCGTTTTGGTTATTGTTACAAGGCCAGATCAGTCAATTATCCGACCTGTTGCCCCTGCAACTACTGAAAAGGCTGCTGCCCCTCTTCAGGAACCACACGTTTGTCTGGCCTCTCAAGAGATACCCCTCCATTGTGGTTGCATCTGCGGTACGGCTATCTTTATCTCTGCGTCCCCACCAACGGCAAGGTCCATGGTTCATAGTTGGACCACTTTTTTCGCTTTGTGATAGACATGGGAAATATTTAGTGTTTATAACGACTGATTGTTTGCCTGGTGGCGTTCCACAATATTTTTCAAGCAATGAAAAAGGCATGTCATGTTTAAGACAAAGTCGCCAAATTTGGCGGTAGTGTACAGGAAATCAAAAGTTAGAGTGGATTCCTATCTGAGATACTCGAAAAGTTTACAAAACGTAACTCTCTCTCAAAACCTGGCAAAAAAATACGAAAAGAGATTCTTGTCACATGCAAAACACAGGGTGATTAAAATTAAAGTAGAACTTTCAAAATGATGTAGAAATAACACCACTGGTCAGAATGACATCAACTAGCAACGGAATATTATAGGAGAAAGGGGAAAACACCTGTCATGCTCACGACCCACTGAAGTTGGTATAAATACCCCGGGTACACGGCTTTTCCTCGTTTCGCGTCTGTGACGTTCGCCATGACTGTCTCAACGCGTCATCGCGCTCTGCTTGTAAATGTGTATCACAAGAATGATGACTGTGCACACGTCACTTTGTAGAAGTTCCGGACACTGAAGGGTTTGAAAAAAGGCGATGGTCCGTTGACTAGCGTGGGTCTGGAGAAAATTCGAAAAGACAGGTTCTTTTGGCGTGCAACCTAGTAGAGGGAGGAAACGAATTGATTCGACGTCAGTGGCCACAGCAATGCAGGAGGAGACCAGTGGTTGTGAGCAAACGTGTAGTGCACGGAGAATTTCCCGAACATTGAACATACCTGTGAGCACAGCGCGTAAAATCATGCGAAACATCCTTCTTTCCTATCCATTCAAAATTACCCATTTGCACGAGTTGCTTCCTGTTGACCTGCCAGCAAGAGAAACCTTTGCTTTAGAATTTCTTGCTCGCATGGAAGTGGACAATGATTGACCGTGGAAGATTCTGTGGACAGACGAAGCCTACTTCCATCTGACGGAAAATGTCAATGCACAAAACTGTCGAATATCGGCAACGGAAAAAAACACGCAAGTCAACCAGTACCACTTCATCCTGAAAAGGTCACTGTGTGGTGCGGGTTTACGGCATCGTTTATCAAAGGGCCTTATTTTTTTGAAGAGACAGTTGCTTCCGTTCCTGTTACATGTACCGTCACTGGTAAGCGTTATGAGTGTTTGCGTAACCACGTCATTCCAGGTCTCTAACGGCGTGGATATGTGGATGGGATCACTTTTATGCAAGATGACGCACCTCCGCACATTGCAAATCCCATTAAGCAGCTGCTGAAGTGCCATTTCGGAAATGCTACAATTATCAGCCGCCATTTCTCTACAGCCTGGCCGTTCCGGTCACCTCACCTTAATCCGTCTCACTTCTGGCTGTATGGCTATCTAAAAGATGTTGTGTTGGAACTTTCTGGCAGATTTAAACTGTGTGACAGACCGAGACTCGAACTCGGGACCTTTGCCTTTCGTGGGCAAGTGCTCAACCGACTGAGCTACGCAAGCACGGTTCGCGCCCTGTCCTCACAGCTTTGTTTCCGACAGTACCTCGTCTCCTGCCTTCCAAACTTCACAGAAGCTCTCCTGCGAACGAGGCTGTGGCTAAGCAATGTTTCCGCAGTGTTCTTTCTTCCAGGAGTGCAAGTTCTGCGAGGTACGCAGGAGAGATTCTGTGAAGTTTGGAAGGTAGGAGACGAGGTACTGGCAGACAGAAAGCTGTGAGGACAGGGCGTGAGCCGTGCTTGCGTTAGCTCAGACGGGAAAAAAATATCGTTAGAGCACTTGCGCGCGAAAGACAAAGGTCCCGAGTTCAAGTCTCGGTCCGCTATACAGTTTTAATCTGCCAGGAAGTTTCATATCAGCGCACACTCCGCTGTAGAGTGAAAATTTCTTTCTAGATGTTGTGTTGTTTCAACTGCAAGCTTAGCTGCATTAGAGGCACGCATTGCGCAACACATTCTGAACGTAACCCCGGAAACACTTCGATCAGCTATGGAAGATGCTGTTTCTCGATTTTAACTTGCAGAAAACGGTGGATAGCATACTGAATATACACTCCTGGAAATGGAAAAAAGAACACATTGACACCGGTGTGTCAGACCCACCATACTTGCTCCGGACACTGCGAGAGGGCTGTACAAGCAATGATCAAACGCACGGCACAGCGGACACACCAGGAACCGCGGTGTTGGCCGTCGAATGGCGCTAGCTGCGCAGCATTTGTGCACCGCCGCCGTCAGTCTCAGCCAGTTTGCCGTGGCATACGGAGCTCCATCGCAGTCTTTAACACTGGTAGCATGCCGCGACAGCGTGGACGTGAACCGTATGTGCAGTTGACGGACTTTGAGCGAGGGCATATAGTAGGCATGCGGGAGGCCGGGTGGACGTACCGCCGAATTGCTCAACACGTGGGGCGAGAGGTCTCCACAGTACATCGATGTTGTCGCCAGTGGTCGGCGGAAGGTGCACGTGCCCTTCGACCTGGGACTGGACCGTAGCGACGCACGAATGCACGCCAAGACCGTAGGATCCTACGCAATGCCGTAGGGGACCGCACCGCCACTTCCCAGCAAATTAGGGACACTGTTGCTCCTGGGGTATCGGCGAGGACCATTCGCAACCGTCTCCATGAAGCTGGGCTACGGTCCCGCACACCGTTAGGCCGTCTTCCGCTCACGCCCCAACATCGTGCAGCCCGCCTCCAGTGGTGTCGCGACTGGCGTGAATGGAGGGACGAATGGAGACGTGTCGTCTTCAGCGATGAGAGTCGCTTCTGCCTTGGTGCCAATGATGGTCGTATGCGTGTTTGGCGCTGTGCAGGTGAGCGCCACAATCAGGACTGCATACGACCGAGGCACACAGGGCCAACACCCGGCATCATGGTGTGGGGAGCGATCTCCTACACTGGCCGTACACCTCTGGTGATCGTCGAGGGGACACTGAATAGTGCACGGTACATCCAAACCGTCATCGAACCCATCGTTCTACCATTCCTAGACCGGCAAGGGAACTTGCTGTTCCAACAGGACAATGCACGTCCGCATGTATCCCGTGCCACCCAACGTGCTCTAGAAGGTGTAAGTCAACTACCCTGGCCAGCAAGATCTCCGGATCTGTCCCCCATTGAGCGTGTTTGGGACTGGATGAAGCGTCGTCTCACGCGGTCTGCACGTCCAGCACGAACGCTGGTCCAACTGAGGCGCCAGGTGGAATTGGCATGGCAAGCCGTTCCACAGGACTACATCCAGCATCTCTACGATCGTCTCCATGGGAGAATAGCAGCCTGCATTGCTGCGAAAGGTGGATATACACTGTACTAGTGCCGACATTGTGCATGCTCTGTTGCCTGTGTCTATGTGCCTGTGGTTCTGTCAGTGTGATCATGTGATGTATCTGACCCCAGGAATGTGTCAATAAAGTTTCCCCTTCCTGGGACAATGAATTCAAGGTGTTCTTATTTCAATTTCCAGGAGTGTATTTTGAGCCAGTCGCGCGGACTTTAATAATCCGATCCGATTTTGATTCATGCTTTTTATGCTGTTTTTGACCTCGGGACAGTTAAAAGCCGGTTTTTGCCACATGATGTAATATGACCTTGCCGTGGTGGATGGTCTTAAGTAGCTAACAGTAACTCCCCCCCCCCCTCCCCCCCCCGTATACCCATGCACAGTGAGTAGTACAGATTGTTTAGTGTGAAACGCACATCTTATGCTTTGTTGTATGATTCATTTGTCATTTGTAGTCGGCCACTATTAAATTATGATGCTTACAGCGCCATCTATTGCTACATTTTGTAACTATTTATTATTCTTCTGCCATACGTTTTCGCCCTTCTCCGATTATATTCCGTTGCAATTTGACGTCAGTCTGACCGGTGGTGTTATTTCTATAGCGGTTTGAAAGTTTAACTTTAACTATAGTCATCCTGTTCATAAGGGACAAGACACAATCAATACTTTCACTGCATGCTAGCGATGGTAATGTTGTCGATGACTCCACTAAAATGGAATTGCTAACAACGGTTTTCCGAAATGCTTTCACCACAGAAGATGAAGCAAATATTACTGAATTCGAATGGGAAACAGCTATCAACATGAGTTATTATTATTTTCGATTATTCCCATTTAAGAGAGCGTTTGAACTTGAATTCCTTTATAATGAATGTTTATGTTTTTTCTGAGCACAAATTTTCTTCATGTGTTCACTGTGTTGTTTCTTTCACTCCGCTGTCCATTTGCATCCTGGTGTCTTCTGTGTTGTGGTGTCAAATTTGTTTTTTGATGATGTTCCTGAATTCAGTTCTATTTTCTGCATCGTTTAGTGTTATGTGTGCTTGTCTGAGGTCCTCTTCAACTTTTCTTATCCATTTTGTTTTTCCCCTGCCTGAGTTGATGACTTTAAGAATTCGCTTTGAAATTCTGTTTTCATTCATCTTGTGGATATGTCCGTAGAAATGTATTCTTCTTTTCCTTATTGTATCCGTAATCTTGTCTATGTATTTATATAATTGTGATGTTGGTCTCTTCTTCCAGATTCCTTGCTCTTGTATCAGGCCAAAAATTTTCTTGAGAATTTTCCTTTCTTGTTTCTCTATTTCTTTGATTTTAGTTTGCCCACCTATTTGTGTTGTTTCAGATGCATACAGTGCCTCCGGAAGTACGACAGTGTTGTAGTGCCTCAATTTTGCGTTAATGGATAGGGACTTTTTGTTATAATAGTTCCACGTGAGTTTATATGCTTTCTGTAGTTTTTTTTATTCTTTCCTCATTGGCCTTTAGGTTGATCCCTGATGGCTGGATGATTTCTCCCAGGTACTTAAAACGTGGTATTTGTACGATTTTCCCATGGATTGTCACAATAGGCAATTTGTCTTGTGGCGCTCTTTCTATGTACTGGGTTTTCTCATATGAGATTTGCAGGCCAGTTCTTTGTGCAATTTCGTGTAACTTCTCTATGGCGTTAGTGATTCTTTTCTATTATTTGTGAGGATTGCAAGGTCATCCGCAAAAGCTAAACACATTGAATCTATTATCTTTTCTAATGCCAATTTGGATTCCTTTGACTTCTTTTTCCCATGTCCTGATAATTTTTTCAAGAATGATATTAAAGAGTAATGGTGAAAGTCCGTCCACCCTGTCGCACACCAGTCAGGATTTCAAATGGTTCCGAGATATCCCCCATAAATTTAACCTTGGAGACTGTGTCAGTTAATGTTTCCCGAATGATTGCTCTTGTCTTTCTGCCAAGCTGAACTCTTCCAGCGTCTTGCAGACGCTACTCTGTCTATTGAGTCGTAGGCCTTTTTAAAATCTACAAAAGTAGCCACTGTGTTTCGGGTGTTTCTCATCTGGAGAATCATTTTCAGATTCCAGATCTGCTCTATGCATGATCGTCCCTTGCGAAAACTAGCCTGGTATTCTCCTATTTGTGGGTCAGCTTGTTCTTCTAATCTATTCATGAGAACTTTTGATAGGATTTTATTTGTGACCGGTACAAGTGAGATACCCCTGAAATTATTTGGTTCAGTTTTGCCCCCTTTTTTGTGGAGTGGATGGATGAGAGCGCATTTCCATTCAGAAGGGATCTTTTCTGTTTCCCAAATGTTTAATATGATTTTGTGATTTTTTCCTGTTAATCTTTCATCATTTAGTTTCCATAGTTCTGCAATAATT
Organism: Schistocerca gregaria; assembly: GCF_023897955.1. Classification (NCBI taxonomy): domain Eukaryota; kingdom Metazoa; phylum Arthropoda; class Insecta; order Orthoptera; family Acrididae; genus Schistocerca; species Schistocerca gregaria. The sequence goes on along the minus strand of NC_064925.1, from coordinate 472,568,386 downwards.
CCATCTTCTCCTGGGGCTCTATTGTTTTTGAGTGTCTTGATAATTTCTACTATTTCGTTGATGGTTGGCGGTTTAGAGTCAGGATTTGGTGTAGACGTCTCGTAGTGAATATCCTCTTTAGGTTTTTCGCAGTTGAGAAGTTTGTTGAAATAGTCTGCGAGGATCTGGAAGTTATTCTTCGTGTTAGTTTCTAGAGAACCATCCGGTTTCTTGAAACAAAGATTGGCTGGCTGGTATCCTGAAATATGTTCTTTAAATGTCTTATATAATTTCTTGTGTTGTTCTTCTTAAAGTCTTGTTCTATCTCATCTAGTCGCCGTTTGTCATAATTTCTTTTTTCCCTCCGAATAGTTTTCGATGTTTGTTTTCGGATTACTAGAAATTGTTGCCATTTTTCTGATGTCTTGTGACTATTGAAGTTTTTCCAAGCATTGGTCCTTCCTTCTATTGCTTCGTCACATATTATATTCCACCACCCGTGTTTTCTCCTTCTCGGGGGTTGACCCAATTTCATCGTTCAACGTCCACAAGTTCAGTTTGTGGTGTTTGTCTGAATAATTTCCTGTAAGATGTTTTCCTTGTTGAGTTTTATGTATTCGGGGTCTGGCCTCAGCACTTTGTTTAGTTTTGGCTTTTTTCTATTGGGTTGTAATCTGGTCTTTACCTGTACAATATGGTGGTCTGAGTCAAAAAATCCTCTTCTTGTTTTCACATTCAGAATTTCTGCTGTGTTACTCTTGGAGATGGCCACATGGTCTATCTGAAATTCACCCAACATTATGTTGGGCGACTTCCAAGTATACAGTTTCTTATTGGGTTTTTTGAATTGTGTTGACATAATTACGGGGCCGAAATTTTCGCAAAAGCTTATCAATCTTTCCCCATTCGTGTTAGTTCTCTTGTGAGCTGTGTGGATTCCGGTGATTTTCCTGTATTCTTTCTCTTTACCTAATTGTGCTTTAAGGTCGCCTAACAAGATTATTACATGGTGTTTGGCAATTTTGTTTGTCGTCTCTTCAAGGTCATTCCAGAAGTCATCCACTTTCTGGCGGTTCTTCTTGTTATAGTTATTTGTGGGTGCGTGTGCGTTGATCAAGGTATATGCTTTGTTGGCCGATTTGATGGAGAGCGTTGATATACGTTCTGAGGAAGACTGGAAGTCAATGACAGTCTCTGATACATTTTTGGACTGCAAATGTTGTGCCAAACTGTTTGAGTCCTTTCTCATTAGTTTTAACTGCTGGTTTTCCTTTGTAGATCCTGTAGTTGTGTGTATCAAAATGGTTTTCGTCCGTAAATCGTGTTTCCTGGATTGCAAGGATTTTGATCTGTAATTTTTGCAGCACGTCTGTAAGTTGTTTGATCTTGCCCAGTTTGAAAAAAGTATTAGTATTAAGTGTACCGATGAAGTGTCTTTGTTTTGTGTGTAATAATTTGGATGTCGTCTGGTTCTCAACCTTAGGCGTAAAATGATGCTCCTGGTACCCCGGAATCCGATGACCAGGTAAAGCCAGCCTTGCGACTGGTGCCAGGGGTAGTGGATTCATTCCTTGTGTTATCATCATGTTTGGTTTTCAAGTTAAAAACTAACTTGGTGGTGGTCCTTCCGAGGAAAGATCACGAGGAATACGACTTGCATGTTGAGATCAAGAAGGTTGCTGCAGCCGCACCATCTAGGCGAACAGACGCTGACCCCTAACCGCTGGATACCAGGCAGACGTTAGTGGATTTCGGTTGATAGTTTTGGTATTTTATTTTCCCGGTACCCTCCATATCTGGAGAGAATTCCCCTATCCGCCACCTGGGGAGGCGCCCGATGGGAGACTATCAACTCCACAGGGGGCTATCAACATGAGTAATTTAAAAAACATGAGTAATTTAAAAACGGATATTCTGTTTTTAGCGAAGGAACTTAAGTGACTTAACAAAGACAATTCTTCTGGCCCAGACTGTATAACAGTAAGGTTTCTCTCCGACTATAGTGATGTAATAGCTACATATTTCCCAATTATATACAACCGCTGACTAGACGAAAGAACTGTACCTAAGAACCAGAAAGTTGCACAGAACACACAACTACTCAATAAAGAAAATAAATGCGATCCGCTAAATTACAGATCCATTTCACTGACGCTGATCTGCACTGGGGTTTTGGAACATATCATGTATTCGAAAATTGTGAATTATATAGAAGAAAACAACCCATTGAGTCAAAGAACGGATTCAAGAAATATCGTTCTTGTGAAACGTAACTACAGTTCTTCCACACAATGTAAAAAGTACTATCATTAAGGGATCTCAAATTGATTTCATATTTCAGCATTTCCAAGAGGTATTACACACCGTTTCTCAGAACCGGCTTCTAATCAAATTGAGTGTCTATGGAGTACCGTCTCAGTTGTGCGACTGGATTCATGATTTGCTGGCAGATGGGAACTGTTATAGGTCTTCTGCTTCTGTAGACGATGCTGTCATTTACCGACTAGTAAAGTTATCAGAACGTCTAAACTAATTGCAAATTGGGTTAGTCAAAATATCTGTGTGCTGTGAAAGGTGGAAGGAAAACGTTAAATTTCGGTTATACTATAGAGCAGGCAGATCTGAAGCATGTCAGTCCAACTAAATGCCTAGGGATCACAAATAAGAGTAATATAGATTGAAACGATTACATAGAAAATGTTGTGGGGGAGCCAAAGACTGCTGTTTGTGGCAGAACACTTTGATTCAACAGATGAACTAGACAGAATGCCAACACTACGCAAGGACAGCTCGTTGTGTATCACTGCAAAATAGGTGAGTCAGTGCCATGGATATGATACGCGAGGTGTGGAGGCAATCATTAAAACAAAGGAGCATTTCTTTGTGGCGAGACTTTTCACGAAACGTCAACAATCATCCGAGTGTTTCTCTCTGGTACCGCGCGCCTCGGGTTTTGAATCCGTTCCAGATGGCATGGACGCCGAAGACCACCAGAAGTCTCTGCACTGTCGTGCCATAAGCCGTGGCGGCGCGCGCCTCCTGGCCCACGTATAATCTCAGGGCGCCACGGTGGAACACGTGTTCCCAGCGGCCAATAGCGACGTACCCGATCATGTATTTAAGCGTCTGCCTCTCACTCAGCCAGTCCCCCCATATTCTATAAGTCCTTTCAGATCCTTGAGCGTCATGCACTCCACCTCGCCTTCTATATACGCCTCCCATCCCCCGAGCGGATCCTCTATGACCTCATTCCTCTCCCCCATCCCATCTGCTCCTATTCCTCAAACATGTCCACATACTCTACACCTCCCGCCGCCTTGATCCCACTCACCCATCAATTCCCCCCCCCCCCCCCCAGATGATGCCTTCTCTCCCTCCATTTATTCCCCCTATCAACCCTGATTCTTATCTCCTCCTTTCTTCCATCCTTTTCTTGGGCTTCCTCTCCCCCCTTCCATCCTCTTTTTTCTCCACCTACCCTCTATAGGCCCCCTCTCTCCCCCCGAGTCCTTTTGCATTTCCCTCCTCTGCCTTTTTCCATTCCCTCTTGCATCTGCCCTGCCCCTCCTCCCCTTATGAGTCCTCTCCCTCCTCTAGTTCCCCCCTTTCGTTTTTCCTCTCTCCCTCCTTGTATCCCACTCATGTGTCCAGGTCTACCTCCCCCCCCCCCTCACCCCATCTGCCCTAGGCAATGGTGTGTCCCCTTTGTGACGACATTTTAGTGTAGTGTTTACAGTGAGAGTTCAGTGTTGTGTGTCTTTCCCGAAGGGTTGCGAACGGCCATCATACTGCCCCTAGGTGCGATTTTATATCTCTTGCGAACAGAAAAAAGACTGTCGCCATGTTTTTAATTGTCTGTCTACCATGTTACCTGTCTGCTTTCTTTGTATTTTATTCCCTTTGCCAACCCTTTGCTTTACGTTTTAACTTTCCACACTTTTCCACCATTTTACAGTTTCAGTCACCGTTTTATCGTCTGCTTTTATTGTTTCTTTCTTCTTTCTTAAGTTTTAAAAAGTCTGTAGGCTGCAGAACAGCGTAAAAAGCTGCTGCCAGCTGCCAGTCCGCCCCCTTGGGGGGAATCGAAATACAAAAAAGGAAAAAATCTCAGCCAGCGTGTTAACGTTACTTTGTTCTGTGTACGAGTGGACGTGTTTCATTCGTGAAGTTTTTTTGTGACTCCGTTGTTTCTTGCGTGTTCGTACGGCCTCGCTCGGTTGTCCTTCGTTGTTCGTGGCCGTCCTTTCCTTTTTCTGTTGTTCGCTGGCCGCTCCCTGGGTCCTGCCGCGCTTTTCTTCTCGGCAACCCTCCGACCGTTACGGCCGCAGTTACATTTCTCCTCCGAATGTGAAAATATTTTGTTGATTACCACCTACATTTTTTAGTCTCCAATCTCCAGACTGGTTAAATGCTGCCCGCCATGTATTGCTCTCCTGTGGCATCCACGAATTCCTGTCCTGTGGCAACCTCTTCTTCTCAGAGTAGCACTTGCATCTACATCTACATCTACATCTACATTCATACTCCGCAAGCCACCCAACGGTGTGTGGCGGAGGGCACTTTACGTGCCACAGTCATTACCTCCCTTTTCTGTTCCAGTCGCGTATGGTTCGCGGGAAGAACAATTGTCTGAAAGCCTCCGCGCGTGCTCGAATCTCTCTAATTTTACATTCGTGAATTCCACGTGAGGTATAAGTAGGGGGAAGCAGTATATTTGATACCTCATCCGGAAACGCACCCTCTCGAAACCTGGCGAACAAGCTACACCGCTATGCAGAGCGCCTCTCTTGCAGAGTGTGCCACTTGAGTTTGCTAAACATCTCCGTAACGCAATCACGGTTACCAAATAACCCTGTGACGAAACGCGCCGCTCTTCTTTGGATCTTCTCTATCTCCTCCGTCAACCCGATCTGGTACGGATCCTACACTGATGAGCAATACTCAAGTATAGGTCGAACGAGTGTTTTGTAAGCCACCTCCTTTGTTGATGGACTACATTTTCTAAGGACTCTCCCAACGAATCTCAAACTTGTACGCGCCTTACCCACAACTAATTTTATAAGATCATTTCACTTCAAATCGTTCCGCACGCATACTCCCAGATATTTTACAGAAGTAACTGCTACCGGTGTTTGTTCCACTATCATATAATCTTGCAATATAGGATCCTTCTTTCTATGTATTCGCAATACATTACATTTGTCTATGTTAAGGGTCAGTTGCCACTCCCTGCACCAAGTGCCTAACCGCTGCAGATCTTCCTGCATTTCGCTACAATTTTCTAATGCTGCAACTTCTCTGTATACTACAGCATCATCCGCAAAAAGCCGCATGGAACTTCCGACACTATCTACTAGGTCATTTATATATATTGTGAAAAGCAATGGTCCCATAACACTCCCCTGTGGCATGCCAGAGGTTACTTTAACGTCTGTAGACGTCTCTCCATTGATAACAACATTCTGTGTTCTGTTTGCTAAAAACTCTTCAATCCAGCCACACACCTGGTCTTATATTCCGTAGGCTCTTACTTTGTTTATCAGGCGACAGTGCGGAACTGTATCGAACGCCTTCTGGAAGTCAAGGAAAATAGCATCTACCTGGGAGCCTGTATGTAATATTTTCTGGGTCTCATGAAAAAATAAAGCGAGTTGAGTCTCACACGATCGCTGTTTCCGGAATCCATGTTGATTCCTACAGAGTAGATTCTGGGTTTCCAAAAACGACATGATACTCTGAAACGTCCCCTTAAAAAATTATACAAGACTGTGCTTAAACTGACACACAATATCTTTAGCGCAACGCAATCTGACTTCCAAAAATCCCTACGAAAGAATGGCCCTGACTAGCATTAACCTATACGTTTCACAAATCCCTTACCTCACAAAAATCTTCGTTACTCAAGCTACTGCAATACAGCGAGCGCCACTACTGCCAGCTAAATAAAAGATTCAAACTACTGAAGGCACTAACTACTGATAGGCATAGTTAGCAAATGAAAGATTTTAATACAGAACAAACGATTTATTTACCTTAATAGTCATAATATATATATATCAGTTCGTGACACCAATTCTTACAGATTTCAAAACTCCACCATCTCTCTCCCCACGTCCACCACTGCTGGCGGCTCACCTCCAACTGCGCAACGCTACGCGCTGTTAGCATCCAGCTGCCGCTGCCCAATACTACAATGGCAGACAACAATGCAAATCAGCCACAGACTGCACACGGCACAGCCAGTGATTTTTATACAGAGCGCTACGTGGCGGCGGTGTTACCAATAAAAAAAACCTAAACAGCCTACTTACAACTCGAGCAGAAAACATGTTCTAAAATTCTACAACAGATCGACTTCAGAGATATAGGTCTATAGTTATGCGCATCTGCTAGACGACCCTTTTTGAAGACAGGGACTACCTGTGCTCTTTTCCAATCATTTGGAACCTTCCGTTCCTCTAGAGACTTGCGGTACACGGCTCTTAGTAGGGGGGGCAAGTTCTTTCGCGTACTCTGTGTAGAAACGAATTGGTATTCCGTCAGGTCCAGTGGACTTTCCTCTGTTGAGTGATTTCAGTTGCTTTCCTATTCCTTGGACACTTATTTCGACGTTAGCCATTTTTTAATTTGTGCGAAGATTTATAGAAGGCACTGCAGTGCGGTCTTCCTCTGTGAAACAGCTTTGGAAAAAGGTGTTTAGTATTTCAGCTTTGCGCGTGTCATCCTCTGTTTCAAAGCCATCTTCATCCCGGAGTGTCTGGATATGCTCTTTCAAGCCACTTACTGATTTAACGTTAGACCAGAACTTCCTAGGATTTTCTGTCAAGTATGTACATAGAATTTTACTTCCGAATTCACTGAACGCTTCACGCATAGCCCTCCTTAAGCTAACTTTGACATCGTTTAGCTTCTGTTTGTCTGAGAGGCTTTGGCTGCGTTTAAACTTGGAGTGAAGCTCTCTTTGCTTCCGCAGTAGTTTCCTACTTTGTTGTTGAACCACGGTGGGTTTTTCCCGTCCCTCACAGTTTTACTCGTCACGTACCTGTCTAAAACGCATTTTACAATTGCCTTAACCTTTTTCCATAAACACTCAACATTGTCAGTGTCGGAACAGAAATTTTCGTTTCGATCTGTTAGGTAGTCTGAAATCTGCCTTCTATTACTCTTGCTAAACTGATAAACCTTTCTCCCTTTTTTTACATTCCTATTAACTTGCATCTTCAGGGATGCTGTAACGGCCTTATGATCACTGGTTCCCTGTTCTGCACTTACAGAGTCGAAAAGTTCGGGTCTGTTTGTTATGAGTAGGTCCAAGATGTTATCCCCACGAGTCGGTTCTCTGTTTAATTGCTTGAGATAATTTTCGGATAGTACACTCAGTATAATGTCACTCGATGCTCTGTCCCTACCACCCGTCCTAAACATCTGAGTATCCCAGTCTACATCAGGTAAATTGAAATCTCCACCTAAGACTATAATATGTTGAGAAAATTTGTGTGAAATGTATTCCATATTTTCTCGCAGCTGTTGTGCCACTAATGCTGCTGAGTCGGGAGGTCGGTAAAAGGAGCCAATTATTAACCTAGCTCGGTTGTTGAGTGTAACCTCCACCCACAATATTTCGCAGGAACTATCCACTTCTACTTCACTATAGGACAATCTACTAATAACAGCGACAAACACGCCACCACCGGTTGCATGCAGTCTATCCTTTCTAAACAACGTCTGTGCCTTTGTAAAAATTTCGGCTGAATTTATCTCTGGCTTCAGCCAGCTTTCTGTACCTATAACGATTTCAGCTTCGGTGCTTTCTATCAGCGCTTGAAGTTCCGGTATTTTACCAATGCAGCTTCGACAGTTTACAATTACAATACCGATTGCTGCTTCATCCCCGCATGTCCTGACCTTTCCCCGCATCCTTTGAAGCTGTCACCCTTTCTGTACCTGCCCGAGGCCATCTAACCTAAAAAACCGCCCAGTCCACACCACACAGCCCCTGCTACCCGTGTAGCCGCTTGTTGCGTGTAGTGGACTCCTGACCTATCCAGCGGAACCCGAAACCCCACCACCCTATGGCGCAAGTCGAGGAATCTGCAACCCACACGGTCGCAGAACTGTCTCAGCCTCTGATTCAGACCCTCCACTCGGCTCTGTACCAAAGGTCCGCAGTCAGTCCTGTCGACGATGCTGCTGATGGTGAGCTCTGCTTTCATCCCGCTAGCGAGACTGGCAGTCTTCACCAAATCAGATAGCCGCCGGAAGCCAGAGAGGATTTCCTCCGATCCATAGCGACACACATCATTGGTGCCGACATGAGCGACCACCTGCAGATGGGTACACCCTGTACCCTACGTGGCTACTGGAAGGACCCTTTCCACATCTGGAGTGACTCCCCCCGGTATCCACACGGGGTGCACATTGGTTTTCTTCCCCTCTCTTGCTGCCATATCCCTAAGGGGCCCCATTACGCGCCTGGCATTGGAGCTCCTATGCAACCTACGTCCTAAATTATTTGCTGGATGTATTCTAATCTCTGTCTTCCTCTACAGTTTTTGCCCTCTACAGCTGTCTCTAGTAGCATGGAAGCCATTCCCTGATGAGCCGGCCGCGGTGGCCGTGCGGTTCTAGGCGCTACAGTCCGGAACACGGGACTGCTACGGTCGCAGGCTCGAATCCTGCCTCGGGCATGGATGTGTGTGATGTCCGTAGGTTGGTTAGGTTTAAGTAGTTCTAAATTATAGGGGACTGATGACCCAAGATGTTAAGTCCCATAGTGATCAGAGCCATTTTGAACCATTCCCGGATGTTTTAACAGATTTCCTTTCGTCCTGCCCCTTCTCCTTGTCGGTATTTTCCACTAATTCCTTTCCTCTCCGATCCTGCGCAGGACCTCCTCATTCCTTACCTTATCAGTCCACCTAATTGTCAACATTCATCTACAGCACCACATCTCAATTGCTTTGATTCTCTTCTGATCCGGTTTTCTCACAGTCCATGTTTCACTACCATACAATGCTGTGCTCGAATTTCTTCCTCAAATTGAGGCCTATGTTTGATACTAGTAGACTTCTTTTGGCCAGGAATGCCCTTTTTGCAGGTGCTAGTCTTCTTTTTATACCCTCCTAGCTCTGTCCGTCACTGGTTATTTTAGTGCCTAGGTCGTAGAATTCCATAACTTCGTTTGCTTCGTGACCATCAATCCTGATGTTAAGTTTCTCGCTGCTCTTATTTCTGTGCGACCTGCCGGTGTGGAGACGAGTTTGTAACTCTTTAATTCTGACGAATTTTGCATCAGAACGAGACATGCACTCGATCCCCTCCTTATCTACCACCTTGTTAATTATGCGCACAACGGTAACGGAAGAAAATGATGGTGGACCCTGCTAGTTGGTAAAATAAGGAGTGCACACTCACAATAATTTAATAAAAATTGTAATCTACTCAGAAAAAAGAGAACTTTATTATAATAAACAATGGTAAATGGGATTCTGCATATATCTACGAAATAATATGCGGATTAAATATTACAATGAGATTTATTATACATCAGAACAGAAATACACATGATTATCGACACAAACAGTAGGTTAAAGAATAGGGTATACTGAAATATTATGAGAATAAGAGTTGGCTCGAGAACAAGGGGCTCCTACTCTCTGTGGTGCAATAAATTGACGATAATGACTGGAGGTCCTAATGAATCAAATATTAATCTTCCGAATATATAGAAGTGTCGCAATTAGTAGTGAGACCTGAAATGGAATCACATGGAGAAACAAGTAAGGTGGACTTGTAGCAAAGCGAACGCGCGTGCTGCTGAGGGATTCAGTATAAAATTGATAAGGTCCTACAATTCCGGAGCCGCAAAATGCTGCACCAGTACTGAAATCTGCAGCGCATCGTCGGTAGGCAGCATCCTGATGATGTAGGCGTCGACTTCTGCCGTGAAGCAACTCTGTGTCAACCCCTGGCCGATAAGGCTGTCAGAGAATTCTAAGCTCTTCCGAAAACGAGCGACCAAGTCGCAAGACCGTCTGACTCCAAGGAAGATCATATTCCAATTCACTGCCCACGCAACACAAGAGCGAAGCCAACATTGCGCAACACCCTACTCTCCTCGAAAACCGCGAATCAGCATTCAGTTCTGATTCCAAAATTCCCCCACACTGTCTCAGAACATCATTCGAGCCAATAGCGACCGTTCCCTCCAATTTCGAGCAGGGCTGTGTGGCTTCAACTAGCCTCAGTTTAAGTTGACCAATCACGCCCCTGCTATTCAGCTAAGGGCACTGAACTTACCCTTCGACCGGCTACGAAAACAATCTGCCTAGACTGTCGCACCCAGCATGGCACAGTCCACAAGTATTATCAGAAGAAGGTGGAGAATGCAGTCAGTCGGTGCCAGGAGTCTTCGCAGTAAACACATAAACTGGGGCGACACTCAGATGTCTCGCAGGTCGTTTCACCCTGCATACGATAGGTGAAACTCCACCGACGTCAGTCGTTCCGCCAGGCACTTAAGCCCATTGTACGAACCCTCAGAATTCGGGGAAGTGCAGCCCCCAACTGGAAATGCAGTGTGTGTCGCGTCCTCCGATGTTCGCCTCGCACAGGCCACACAGGGAAGTAACCCATCATGTTTAGTAATCAAGTGAAAAGTATTTTTTGAGATCTCAGTAGAAATACTCTCATTACTATAACCTTAATCGGTCTGTTACTACCGTGAAATTACATAGAAAATTGCTGAAAATGAGAGAAGACATGCAAAAGAGGGCATGGAACCTCTCATCTGCTACTTCTCACTATTTTCGTCTTTCTTCGATTTACTCTCAATCCATATTCTGTACTCATTAGACTGTTCATTCCATTCAGCACACCATATAAGTCTTCTTCACTTTCATTCATATAGGTCGTGAAACTAAGAGCTTGCACGGAAAGATTATATGTTCGTTTTTCCATCGTGAAACGGTGGAGAAATAGTTTGAAGAAAGTTCGGTGGACCCTCTGCCAATCACCTAAGTGTGGGCTGCAGAATAGGGATGTGATGAATATGTAATCATAGACAAAACAGATGCTGCAGAGATGCTTTTATGTTTCAGCCTGATGACACAATGTCTGCTTGCGGTTGATCACTAAACTTCAAAAAGAAAATAATACACTCCTGGAAATGGAAAAAAGAACACATTGACACCGGTGTGTCGGACCCACCATACTTGCTCCGGACATTGCGAGAGGGCTGTACAAGCAATGATCACACGCACGGCACAGCGGACACACCAGGAACTGCGGTGTTGGCCGTCGAATGGCGCTAGCTGCGCAGCATTTGTGCACCGCCGCCGTCAGTGTCAGCCAGTTTGCCGTGGCATACGGAGCTCCATCGCAGTCTTTAACACTGGTAGCATGCCGCGACAGCGTGGACGTGAACCGTATGTGTAGTTGGCGGACTTTGAGCGAGGGCATATAGTGGGCATGCGGGAGGCCGGGTGAACGTACCGCCGAATTGCTCAACACGTGGGGCGTGAGGTCTCCACAGTACATCGATGTTGTCGCCAGTGGTCGGCGGAAGGTGCACGTGCCCGTCGACCTGGGACCGGACCGCAGCGACGCACGGATGCACGCCAAGACCGTAGGATCCTACGCAGTGCCGTAGGGGACCACACCGCCACTTCCCACCAAATTAGGGACACTGTTGCTCCTGGGGTATCGGCGAGGACCATTCGCAACCGTCTCCATGAAGCTGGGCTACGGTCCCGCACACCGTTAGGCCGTCTTCCGCTCACGCCCCAACATCGTGCAGCCCGCCTCCAGTGGTGTCGCGACAGGCGTGAATGGAGGGACGAATGGAGACGTGTCGTCTTCAGCGATGAGAGTCGCTTCTGCCTTGGTGCCAATGATGGTCGTATGCGTGTTTGGCGCCGTGCAGGTGAGCGCCACAATCAGGACTGCATACGACCGAGGCACACAGGGCCAACACCCGGCATCATGGTGTAGGGAGCGATCTCCTACACTGGCCGTACACCTCTGGTGATCGTCGAGGGGACACTGAATAGTGCACGGTACATCCAAACCGTCATCGAACCCATCGTTCTACCATTCCTAGACCGGCAAGGGAACTTGCTGTTCCAACAGGACAATGCACCGCCGCATGTATCCCGTGCCACCCAACGTGCTCTAGAAGGTGTAAGTCAACTACCCTGGCCAGCAAGATCTCCGGATCTGTCCCCCATTGAGCGTGTTTGGGACTGGATGAAGCGTCGTCTCACGCGGTCTGCACGTCCAGCACGAACGCTGGTCCATCTGAGGCGCCAGGTGGAAATGGCATGGCAAGCCGTTCCACAGGACTACATCCAGCATCTCTACGATCATCTCCATGGGAGAATAGCAGCCTGCATTGCTGCGAAAGGTGGATATACACTGTACTAGTGCCGACATTGTGCATGCTCTGTTGCCTGTGTCTATGTGCCTGTGGTTCTGTCAGTGTGATCATGTGATGTATCTGACCCCAGGAATGTGTCAATAAAGTTTCCCCTTCCTGGGACAATGAATTCACGGTGTTCTTATTTCAATTTCCAGGTGTGTATAAGGAGGAACTAGAAGAGGGAGAAGTCTTAGTTGGGAGTTTGGAAATGGTGTTCGTCGCCGGGAGAGGTTGTCCGGCGTAATGGCTTCTGTTGTCGTCGTTTGTTTTTACGGGCGTGCCGCTGCGAGCGGCAGCGACATAATTCCGTCCGCGGCCGGAACAGCCGCTCCCCGCTGCTACCCTGTGTTCCGGGCAGAGTTGGCGAGCTATTTTGTATGACAGAGCGGCAGCGGGCAGCGGGTCGCAGAGGGCACGTATGTCGCGCCGTCTGCGATGCGGGCTTTGTAATCCAACTTTGTGGGGGACGGCGAGCGTGCGGCCGACAGGTTGCGGGGGGCGTGGCAGCGCCGCGGACAATGCACCCAAACACTGCTTATTAGCCGCGACAGTTCCGCTGGAATTCCGTGAGTCCGGGAGCTTCAAACACGCGTAATGAGAGCCATCTCATCCTGTAAACAGTGCCCTCCCTGGGCTGCGCTCTATTTCGATTCCATTTCCGAGAAAGGGGAAACTTTTGACCAGACCCTTTATTTCCACATCGACGTCTACAGCTATACTTGGCGATCCACCTTATGGTGTACTACTGTCGTTTTCGCCCCTTCACTGTTTCAGTCGCGAATGATACGATGGAACTCTGATCTCTCTCTCTCTCTCTCTCTCTCTCTCTCTCTCTCTCTCTATCTCTCTCTCTCTCTTTACTTGTATCTTCATGGTGTTTTAGCGAAGTATATGTAGGAGGAATTCCTTGTGTGTTATTTATATCATAAAGGACAATAGCTGAGATGACCCAATTTTGACCACCATGAAAATCAGTTTCTGTTAAGATAGCTTCAAATGGCTGAGCACAATGGGTCTTCACTGCTGCGGTCATCAGTCCCCTAGAACTTATAAATACTTAAACCTAACTAATCTAAGGACATCACACACATCCATGCCCGAGGCAGGATTCGAACCTGCTACCGTAGTGGTCGCGAGGTTCCAGACTGTAGCGCCTAGAACCGCTCGGCCACTCCTGCCGGCTCTGTTAAGATATAATGTAATTTAACACCATGCTTACGACACAATTCAGTTGTAAGGTGGCTATAATTTCGAACCTAACCAGAACTCATCCACATACTTTGCAGTAATCTACAAACACAACTGCCGGCCGGTGTGGCGGTGCGGTTCCAGCCACTTCAGACTGGAACAGCGCGACCGTTATAAGTTCTAGGGGACTGATGACCTCAGATGTTAAGTCCCATAGTGCTCATAGCCAGTTTTTTTTTTTTTTTTCACAAACACAACTAGGTAACATGTGATAGGTTGTACATCGTATATATGAACATATAAAGAAGACTGACATTGTCACATACGTCTTGTAAATAATTGTAAACGCTTATTGCATGAAAGGTGACGGAGTGTCTTATTATAAAAACGGAATAATGAATGATTCCCTATAATAGTGGAGGTTGGAACGCAAGTGGAGATGAAATGACAGGAGGAACTCAAGCTCTGAGTGGAAGGCCCGAACAGGTGTTGGTCCTGCTCAAACACAGGTAGTAGCTAGACAGACGTCGTGGCACCTGAGCTCTGGAGCACAGCAGCAGGGTGACGGCTGGCTGCTATTGTTGTAGGGGCCGGAAGGATAACCGGATAATACTTCCGAACGCTGAAAACCTTGGACGCAGGTGAGAGGAACGAAGAAGCGGCTCCTCGGAAACCACGCAGGCTGGGTTATTTCCAAGGATTTTTACTCAGAAGCGTACCATTGTACGAGTATAGGTTTTTCCTCGCAAACTTTCCGCGCTGGACGACAAAAAATACTGTTGGTCGGCGTTCGGAAGAATTTGTAGAGAGGGAGAATATTCCGTGGTTTCGGGAATATGATCCGTTTCCGGAATTACGATGGTGGGGAGCGGAGCCTTGCTGGGAAGCCAGCGCGTGAGAGACGTGGTCTTCCGTTGTGAGCGCTCGTGTGTGACGGTCGCTCGATATCAGATTTAGTTGGTGCAGACGGACTGGCTGTCTTTGCTCTCACGAGTTATAGTTAGAACAATTAGGCACTGTACTGTTGCGAACGTATACGATTCTGGACTTCACCTCTGGGTTGGAAGTCGTCGTTGAGTACCCAGCGTTCAGTAATTGAGTTTCTCGTCTGTAGTCTGAGTATATCAGAGGACCGCCTTCTTCCGTCCTAGTGTTCGAAAGAGTTTATTTGTGGCTGGACTTCTTCCATTGTAGCAGACGAGTACGAGGATCATTACTTCGAAGCACCGGACGCAGTACATACAGTGATATCGCAAATTACTTCCGCTTGTTAGGGCTATAAAAGCTAAACAGCTGTCATCATGTTAGTTTATTCCTACTGAGGTTCCACGCCACCGTAGATAATCTTTTAAAGTAGTGTCTTCTAGTGTTTGGTACGTAGATGGTGTCCTTCTTTCCGCGTTATTGGTATTAGACCGCGCAGTCATAATAAGCGGCAGAGTTGAGCAATTCATCAGTAATTTTACTTTAGAAATGTAAACTTTGTAATATAAAGGTTTTTTTAGTGTACAATAAATATATAAGCAGAAGCAATGTTTATCATTTAGTAGGATTAGATGCCTTCATCATTCATTTATGTTTAGATTGTAATTTATATGTTAAAGTCCATTCAGAGATCCTAAGATTTGCTTCAGAGGGTAGTCACACAGAGCCAAATCTTCATTTTAGCGTTTATTATTTTTCGTTGTGCACATTCATTTTACACTCGCCTGGAGTAGCATCATGGACAGTAACTGAATGCATAGTTGCGAAGGACACAATGAGAAATTTGGAAAGGAAATTAAAGTTCAGTGAGAAGACATAAATGCTTTTAGGTTTGCCGATGAGACTGAATTTCTGTCACAGACGATAAACAACTTGGAAGTTTAGTTGAACGGAATGGATACTGTACTGAACTAAGGTAATAAGTTGAAAGCAACAGTAGAGTGAGAGTAATGGAATGTTGCTGAACTAAGTCAGGCAATGCTGAAAAATTAGATCACGAAATGAAACAACAGAAGTCGTACGTGAGGTTTTTTTTCTGTTCGGGCAGCAAAATAAGTAACGATGTCCGAAGCAGACTAGGAACACAAGAACCGCATTTCAAAGAAAATTAAATTCCGCAACGTTGAATATACACTTCAGTGTTAGGAAGTCTCTTCTGAAAGTATCCGTTTGAGTGTAGCCTTGTACGGAAGTGAAATATGGACGATAAACAGTTCGAATGAGAAGAGAGGACTCTTTCCTGAAAAGTCGTGCTAGAAAAGAATGCTGAAGGTTAGATGTGTAGATCGGATGACTGAAGGAAAACGTACTGTAATGTAATGTAATGAAATAAAAATTATTTGTGACTCTCTTTCTTTGCTATCAGTGTAATGTAATAGAATGAATATGAGCCGTGACTTATATAAAAAAGAAACACACATTAATGCAATGGCGCAGCATAAAAGAGTATTATTAACAGTGTAATATGTTGTTTAATTTATCCCGACGTCTATAAGCAGTCAGTAAATTAGCTCAGTTTTCAGGGTAGTTACGTAATCGTCAAGTCGTGTGCTTATTGCACCAGAGAATATTTACCAAGTCTGTTCGATATACACTACTGCAATACGTAACTTAACATCGTGTTTTCGTCTGGATTCCTCAATATAAGATAACAAGAGTACCATCTACAAATGAAATCCTATAATGGAACTTGACTCCTGTAACCAGACCTTTCTTGCCTGGGATTTTATCTCGTTATATAAAGAAACTCTGTAAGTAAAATTTTTAAATTATTAGTAGCTGCCTCCGGTCTTGTGGGATCTGAAATAAGATTAATTGTCCTAACAGACAGCAGGTCTCGTAGATGAGCGAAAAGAAAAATTTTAGAGCTTTTTCTAAGATGGCGCCTAACAATGAAAATCCTTTTTTAAGTCCCATATCTATCTAAGACAATCCAGGTATCAGACTACAAATTGATTGACCACATACACAAATTCTTTTGACAAAATAACCATTATATTTTTCTGGTTTTTAGTACAACTTACATTATCAGCTGGTACAGCAATATGAGCTCTACACAAGAACGTCCTCTTAGGTCCGAATCCAAGCAGATGAGATAAGTGAACGACAAAGGAAAGATATTTCACGCATATACGTTCAAGAGTCCATGTAATAACATGTCCATTGTAGTTCTATATCTTCTTCTTAGGCGTACTTGTCCATAAATTATAAAATTTATCGTAATAATTAGTTTACATTTATTTAACCCAAAGTCACCCAGGGAAAACAGTACAATATGGACGATAAACAGTTCGAATGAGAAGAAAGGACACCTTCATGAAATGTCGTGCTAGAAACGAATGCTGAAGGTTAGATGTGTAGATCGGATAACTGAAGGAAAACGTTGTTGTTGTTGTTGTTGTTGTTGTGGTCGTCAGTCCTGAGACTGGTTTGATGGAGCTCTCCATGCTACTCTATCCTGTGCAAGCTTCTTCATCTCCCAGTACCTACTGCAACCTACATCCTTCTGAATCTGCTTAGTGTAGTCATCTCTAGGTCTCCCTCTACGATTTTTACCCTCCACGCTGCCCTCCAATACTCAATTAGTGATCCCTTGATGCGTCAGAAGATGTCCTACCAACCGATCCCTTCTTCTGGTCAACTTGTGCCACAAACTTCTCTTCTCCCCAATCCTATTCAATACTTCCTCATTAGTTATGTGATCCACCCATCTAATCTTCAGCATTCTACTGTAGCACCACATTTCGAAAGCTTCTATTCTCTTCTTGCCCAGACTATTTATCGTCCATGTCTCACTTCCTTACATGGCTACACTCCATATAAATACTTTCAGAAACGGCTTCCTGACACTTAAATCTATACTCGATGTTAGCAAATTTCTCTTCTTCAGAAACGCTTTCCTTGCCATTGCCAGTCTACAGTTTATATCCTCTCTACTTCGACCATCATCAGTTATTTTTCTCCCAAAATAGAAAAACTCCTTAACTACTTTAAGTGTCTCATTTCCTAATCGAATTCCCTCAGCATCACCAGATTTAATTTCACTCGTTTTGATTTTGTTGATGTTCATCTTATTTCCTCCTTTCAAGACACTATGCATTCCGTTCAACTGCTCTTCCTAGTCCATTGCTGTCTCTGACAGAATTGCTGTGTCATCGGCGATCCTCAAAGTTTTTATTTCTTCTCCATGGATTTTAATACCTACTCCAAATTTTTCTTTTGTTTCCTTTACTGCTTGCTCAATATACAGATTGAATAACATCGGGGAGAGATTAAAACCTTCCCAACCACTGCTTCCCTTTCATGTCCCTCGACTCTTATAACTGCCATCTTGTCATCATCATCATCATCATCACTTAAGACTGATTATGCCTTTCAGCGTTCAGTCTGGAGCATATCCCCCTTACAAAATTCCTCCACGATCCCCTATTCAGTGCGAACATTGGTGCCTCTTCTGTTGTTAAACCTATTACTTCAAAATCATTCTTAACCGAATTCAGGTACCTTCCCCTTGGTCTGCCCCGACTCCTCCTACCCTCTACTGCTGAACCCATGAGTCTCTTGGGTAACCTTGCTTCTCCCATACGTGTAACATGACCCCACCATCTAAGCCTGTTCGCCCTGACTGCTACATCTATAGAGTTCATTCCCACTTTTTCTTTGATTTCCTCATTGTGGACACCCTCCTGCCATTGTTTCCATCTACTAGTACCTGCAATCATCCTAGCTACTTTCATATCCGTAACCTCAACCTTGTTGATAAGGTAACCTGAATCCACCCAGCGTTCGCTCCCACACAACAAAATTGGTCGAAAGATTGAACGGTGCACAGATAACTTAGTCTTGGTACTGACTTCCTTCTTGCAGAAGAGAGTAGATCGTAGCTGAGCGCTCACTGCATTAGCTTTGCTACATCTCGCTTCCAGTTCTTTCACTATGTTGCCATCCTGTGAGAATATGCATCCTAAGTACTTGAACCGTCCACCTGCTCTAACTTTGTTACTCCTATTTGGCACTGGTTTCTGTACAAATTGTAAATAGGCTTTCGCTCCCTGTATCCTACCCCTGCCACCTTCAGAATTGAAAAGAGAGTATTCCAGTCAACATTGTCAAAAGCTTTCTCTAAGACTACAAATACTAGAAACGTAGGTTTGCCCTTCCTTAATCTAGCTTCTAAAAGATAAGTCGTAGGGTCAGTATTGCCTCTCGTGTTCCAACATTTCTACGGAATCCAAGGTGATCTTCCCCGAGGTCGGCTTCTACTAGTTTTTCAATTCGTCTGTAAAGAATTCGCGCTAGTATTTTGCAGCTGTGACTTATTAAACTGATAGTTCGGTAATTTTCACATCTGTCTACACCTGCTTTCTTTGGGATTGGAATTATTGTATTCTTCTTGAAGTCTGAGGGTATTTCGCCTGTCTCATACATCTTGCTCACCAGATGGTAGAGTTTTGTCAGGACTGGCTCTCCCAAGGCCGTCAGTAGTTCCAATAGAATGTTGTCTACTACGGGGGCCTTGTTTCGACTCAGGTCTATCAGTGCTCTGTCAAACTCTTCACGCACTATCGTATCTCCCATTTCATCTTCATCTACGTCATCTTCCATTTTCATAATATTGTCCTCAAGTAAATCGCCCTTGTATAGACCCTCTATATACTCCTTCCACCTTTCTTCTTTCCCTTCTTTGCTTATAAATGGGTTTCCATCAGAGCTCTTGATGTTCATACAAGTGGTTCTCTTATCTCCAAAGGTCTCTTTAATTTTCCTGTAGGTAGAATCTAACTTACCGCTAGTGAGATAAGCCTCTACATCCTTACATTTGTCCTATAGCTATCCCTGCTTAGCCATTTTGCACTTCCTGTCGATCTCGTTTTTGAGACGTTTGTATTGCTTTTTGCCTGTTTCATTTACTGCATTTTTATATTTTCTCCTTTCATCAATTAAATTCAATATTTCTTCTGTTACCCAAGGATTTCTACTAGCCCTCGTCTTTTTCCCTACTTGATCCTCTGCTGCCTTCACTGTTTCATCCCTCAAAGCTACCCATTCTTCTTCTACTGTATTTCTTTCCCCCATTCCTGTCAATTGCTCCCTTATGCTCTCCCTGAAACTCTGTACAACTTCTGGTTCTTTTAGTTTATCCAGGTCCCATATCCTTAAATTCCCACCTTTTTGGAGTTTCTTCAGTTTTAATCCACAGGTCGTAACCAATATATTGTGGTCAGAGTCCACATCTGCCCCTGGAAATGTCTTGCAATTTAAAACCTGGTTCCTAAATCTCTGGCTTACCATTATATAATCTGATACCTTTTAGTATCTCCAGGTTTCTTCAATGTATACAGCCTTCGTTTATGATTCTTGAACCAAGTGTTTTATATGATTAAGTTGTGCTCTGTGCAAAATTCTACCTGGCGGCTTCCTCTTTCATTTCTTTGCCCCAGTCCATATTCACGTACTACGTTTCCTTCTCTCCCTTTTCCTACTACCGAATTCCAGTCATCCATGACTATTAAATTTTCATGTCCCTTCACTATCTGAATAATTTCTTTTATTTGATCATACATTTCTTCAATTTCTTCGTCATCTGCAGAGCTAGTTTGCATATAAACTTGTACTACTGTAGTAGGTGTGGGCTTCGTATCTATCTTGGCCACAATAATGCGTTCACTATGCTGTTTGTAGAAGCTTACCCGCATTCCTATTTTCCTATTCATTATTAAACCTAATCCTGCATTACCCCTATTAGATTTTGTGTTTATAACCCTGTAGTCACCTGAGCAGAAGTATTGTTCCTCCTGCCACCGAACTTCACTAATTCCCACTATATCTAACTTTAACCTACCCATTTCCCTTTATAAATTTTCTAACCTACCTGCCCGATTAAGGGATCTGACATTCCACGCTCTGATCCGTAGAACGCCAAAAAACGTACTGAATCGAATTGAGAAGCAAATAAGAGTGAGGCAGAACTTGTCTGAAAGTAGTGCTAGGTTGATAGGACACGTAGTAAAGCATTAAGGAAATGTTAATTTTGTCATCGGTCCCATCGTGTTATGGAAGGATGGAAAAGGAGGTCGGCCGTTCCTTTCAAAGGAACCATCCCGGCATTTGCCTGAAGTGATTTAGGGAAATCACGGAAAACCTAAATCAGGATGACCGGAATCGAGTTTGAACCGTCGTCCTTCCAAATGCGAATCCAGTGTGCTAACCAATGCGCCACCTCGCTCGGTGAAATGTTAACTGGATGATGGAGGTGGTAAAAACCTTAGGGGTAGTCCAAAGGTTGACTACAGTAAGAAGGTTCAAATGGCTGCACGTCGCAGTAATGTTGCAGGAAGGCGAAAAAAAAACAGAAACTTGCTTGATTACGCAAATGAAGAGTCTTGCACAGAACAGACTGGCGTGGACAGCTGTGCCAAACCAAACTACGGGCTCAAGACCACACAAACACGCCGTCGCACTACTGAAGTCGTATTGCGGCGTAGACCGAGTAAGAATTTGCATCAAGATTCTGTTCAATGTTTGTGAGAGATCTGTTCCTACTGTAATCCTGAAGTGTTTTTTTCCTAAATTTCGTTATGTACTTGCGCACAGACACTTGCAGGTACGTTTTCATTATTGTAACCTGGTATTTAACCACCTCAAACTAGCTGTCTATATTTCTTTTAAGAATTTTGCTTTATCTTTTAATAAAAGGTTCAAATTTTTTAGTAAGTTTCTGAGACATTGACCTCGACATTTCCTCTCTGGGGCTTTCTTGTTCTCAGAGCCTCTGTAGCTGTCCATAACCGCAAAGATGTTGCCGGGCAGAATTCTGTGCACGAACTGACTTCTCGATTAGATCCCACAAATGTTCGATGTGATTCATGTCGGGCGATCAATCATTCGCTCGAAATGTCCAGAATGTTCTTCAAATCAACCAAGGCCGTGTGACATGGTGCATTGTCATCCGTAAAAATTCCATCGCAGCTACAAAACTTTTCCTAGTAGACGGACATAGCCAGAACTCATACCACTATGTAGCCACCACTAGCTTTCCCAGTGCCTTGTTGACAACTTGGCTCCATAGCTTCGTCGAGTCTGCACGACACTCAACCGTACCACTACCTCTTACCCACTGAAATGCGACTCATCTGACCGAGCCACGCGTTTACAGTCGACTAGGGTCCAAACAATATGGTCGGGAGCCCAGGAGAGGCGCTCCAGGCGATGTCGTGCTGTCAGCAGAGGCTCTCGCGTCGGTCGTCTGCTACCATGACCCATTAACACCAAATTTCGCCTCGTTGTCCTAACGGACACGTTGATCGTACGTCCCACACTGATTTTTCATGCAGTGTTGATTGTCCTTTAGCACTGACAACCCAATAGCCGCTGCTCTCTGTGGTTAGTGAAGGCCGTCGGCCACTGTGTTGTCCGTGGTGAGAGGTAATGCCTGAAGTTTGGTAATCTGGACACACTCTTGACACAGTGGATCTCAAAATATTGAATTCCCATACTCTTTGCACAGTGTACCTCCAAATATTGATTTCCCTAACGATTTTCGAAACGGAATATCCATTGCATCTAGCTCCCACTAATATCCCGCGTTCATAGTCTGTTAACTCCCGTCGTGCGGCCATGATCAACTCGGAAATCTTTTCACACGAATCACCTGAGTACAAATGACAGCTCCGCAAACGCACTGCCGTTTTATGCCTTGCGTATGCGATGTTACCGCTATCTGTATATGAGAATGTTGCTGTCTCTTGACTTCTGTCACCTCAGTGTACACAACTTCGTGTTTACCATTTCTATAGGATTAAATCAAATGTTCTTCTTTCTCATTCATTCCTCTGAGGGTTTATTCTTCCAGCCATACCATGTCTAATTTTCCTGTTTGTAGATATAATGATGACGAGGTCCCATACTTCGAGGAGCGTGGGGGACGATACGGGAGGCCCGCACCGATGTACTAGGCAAGGTCCTAATGGAGGTGGTTTGCCATTGCCTTCCTCCGACCGTAACGGGGATGAATGATGATGATGAAGACGACACAACAACACCCAGTCATCAAAAATGGTTCAAAGGGCTCTGAGCACTATAGGACTTAACATCTGTGGTCATCAGTCCCTTAGAACGTAAAACTACTTAAACCTAACTAACCTAAGGATATCACGCACATCCATGCCCGAGGCAGGAATCGAACCTGCGACCGTAGAGGTCACGCGGTTCTAGACTGAAGCGCCTAGAACCGCACGGCCACACCGGCCGGCATCCAGTCATCACGAGGCAGGAAATATCCCTAACCACGCTGGGAATCGAACCCGGGATCCCGTGCGCCGGAAGCGAGAACGCTACCGCATGACCACGAGCTTCGGACCTTTGCAGATAACACGACAGTTTTCGTCAATCCTACTTTCAGTACTGCTGGTGCACCTGTTCTAAAATTAACCATTATTATTATTTTGACATTCTGTTTTTCATCTCCGCAAATGTTTTCATCTGGTATTTAACTATGTCCAACTGGCTGTTTCTGTATCTTTCAAGAACAGCGCTATTTCCTGTAACAAAATAATCCCTACACTGTCGTTTTAGCGTTCTCGTTTTTAATATGCTTTCGACATATGCTTTCGGAGAACCAGTTGATGTACCGTGGACTGGCATACAGACTGGGAATTTCGCGCTGTGTGGTGCCCTTCTCGGCGACCCCGCGGACGAGACAGGGGGCGGTGCGTCGCGCCGCGACGTGTCCTCTGCTTTAGTGTCCCCAGTGCGCCTTTATTGCGAGCAGCCATTCAATCTGGCAATGCCGGTTTACGACCAGCCACCTGCATCAGCCCGAGAAAGGCGACGCGACCCCAGCCACTGTGCGCTTCTCCCGCGCTGCGCCGCTGCGCAAATAATTGCAGGGCGATCAAATTTTTCATAAGATGCGCTATAAGGCCTCTGGTTTTGCTGCCGTCACGGCACATCATTATTTTTTAACATCTGTGACTGTCCCCCTTGTGTACACTAAAAGGCCGGGAATTTCCCAAGTGGTCGACCTGAAAGTACCGGGTGCTTGTAGTTAAAGTGCAGCTACTCACAGCCGTCCACTGTGGGTTATAATTATCTTTTGGCACCAAACCTTGACAGACATTTTAATACGTTAATACGGAGCTGATTTATGCAGGAAAAAAATTGTCCCAAATTTGGCCACCGGGTGCAATTCTGGCGCTGTGGATGCAAGAAAATCGAATAGAAATGTTTGCACACGTAACGGATTAGGAACTGAGATGAAAGGCATAATGTTGGTTCTATTAGTAACTCCCACTTAACACAATTTGATCAATATCAGCACAGAGGACGATAAATAGATGCTGTACAGCTCCAGGTTTGCACCTGGTGCCCAAAATTGGGACCAATTTTTTTTTCTCGTGTAAGCTAGTTCCATATTACCGTATTAGCATATCTACCAAGTTTAGCCAACAGTGGAAGTATGGGAGTAGATACACTTTAATTGTATCTACCCGGCATGATACTAAAGCGATTACGAGAAAATACGAACGCTTCTGTCTGCGAGCGTGCTTATATGAAATAGCCATAAAGGAGAACAATTGGCCGGTTGGTTAGTTGATTCTGGGGAAGGGGATCAAACAGCGAAGTGATTGGTCCCATCGGATTAGGAAAGGATGGGGAAGGAAATAGGTCTAGCCCTTTCAAAGGAACCATCCCAACATTTGCCCGAAGAGATTTAGGAAAATCACGGAAAATCTAAATCAGGAGGGCCGGACGCTGGTTTGAACCTTGGAGAACAGTTATAACGAGTATTATGAAGTGGTAAGATACAGTCCTAAAAAGCGTATGACGTGATGGGAAACACAATTCTGGAATAATAAAATTTCCTCACCAGAGAATGAGGAAATGTCTACCAAGAAAGTGGATGAGAAAAGAATGGAATACGACGAAAAATCCATGCTTCAGCTGACCCGCTGTAACATTCTGAAGGTAACTGTATAGTCGTGTGACAACTGTACTGGAATAAAGCAAAATATAAAGTAATTTAGAACATTTGTCGTCATACTACCTGTAAGCCTGAACGTTTATGGAAAAAAAATACGAAAGTAGCATTTCAGGTTCTGATAACCAAACTAAAAAGGCTGAAAGAAGATCCTCATTAAGAACAATGGTGCGTTGTTGTTTCCCTCATCTCTCGTACACTAAACAGCTGCAGTTCAGTCATAGCGCCTATCAGTTATGCTTTTAATCTTAAATATCCCACGTAATCGACAACCTGTCTAAATTCCTACGTCTTTCCCTGAAAGACTTTCCTTCGATTATCTCCTCAACTACAGCTTTTCAAGTGTAGTTGTGGCCGAGCAATTCTAGGCGCTTCAGTATGGAACCGCGCGACCGGTACGGTCGCAGTTTCGAATTCCTGCCTCGGGCATGGATGTGTGTGATGTCCTTAGGTTAGTTAGGTTTAAGTGGTTATAAGTCCCATAGTCCTCAGAGTCATTTGAACCATTCGATTCTACACACATTTCACACAACACACACACACACACACACACACACACACACACACACACACACAAAAGTTGACTCGCAGCGCCGAGAGTGTATTGGTAACACAAAGCACAAATGCGAGAAATCAGATAGGCTACGCAGTGGGATGCAAGTTGAGAGTTCTATGAGCAAAATCAAAGACCGTACCAAAAGAATTACACGTTGTCGAAGTTATCAGTTAGTAAACCGAATTAAAGTGCGTTTCTGCAGCATTTGTTCTGATCTAGGTCCTCGCGGATCAGCCGATTCCAGAGCAAGTTGGCAGAAGCAAGCAAAGACGCCTCTCTCATCGGAAGCTCTCGTTTTAACGCAACAGCAATGCCTGAAGTTCATAGTCATTCGAAATAATTAAGTGCTGAGTATTGATCCAAACCAAGCACAAAATGAACACGTGATCAGACCATCCTGTATCGTAAATGTGGCGGGTTCGGACACAAAACTATGATAAAATTACCAAAAATTAAGTGCGACTATCAAATGCACTAATGAGTTCTCGAAGTGCGTAAGTATAGCGCCCATATCTCTATTAAGACAGGAGCCACCCTCACATGCAACGTGGTGTGAGCAATAACCGTCACTGTTTGCACGAAGGAAACCACCTGGAAATTTACAAAACTTGTAGAAAACTCGTCCCTCTCATTTCAGATCATTTATGTTAATGTTTCAACACTAAAGAACAACAAGAAAGCGGAAGTCTGTTACTACTGCCGCGCACATTCCCTGCCTGCACCACACTTGGGGCGAACACAACACATAAAGAAACTCATAAAAATTCTCAAAATAATTATGTAAACTTACTGCAACACAATTCCTGTCCTTAATCTACATCACTTCCTATCCTTATTTGCTCATAGAACACTGAAGGTTGAAGTGATAAAGCGCGCCAACATGCGCCCCGATACAAATCACATAGAAAATACCATAAAATATTAATTTCTCCCCACAGAATTTACCCCACGAATTGAAATCATTTATACTACAACGAAAAACAATAGTACTGCTATCTGCCGTTCGTCTTAACGCCCCAAGAGCTACTTGCTCATACTAGTATAAAGTTGTTACGACTATGACCTAGAAAAGTACTCAGTCTGCCAAAAGCAGAACAATTATTGCCTCGTTCAGTACTTCTACACCTAAACTGAAATAGAGTATCGCATTTTTACCACAGCTTCCCATTCCGCAACCGCAGCACCTCCACGGCCTGTCTTCTCCCAAGGGCGCCCCAGCTGTCGCCCCAGAGGGCTCTTGGCCGGGCCCAGTGTCCCTTGTACGAATCTCTCGCTCTGAGAGCTGACCGGCTCCTTCTGTACTCTAACCAAATTGATTTGTCTCAAGCCTTGCTAGTTCCTGCATTGAGAAACCTACTGCCCTGCTACCTATCTTTGAAGCTACATACACCCTGTATGGTGGCTATAATATCGCACCTTACAGGCACAAATCCACATACTTTGCCGTGATCTACAAACACAACTAGGTATCATGTGATAGGTTGTGCATCGTATCTATGAATATACACTCCTGGAAATGGAAAAAAGAACACATTGACACCGGTGTGTCAGACCCACCATACTTGCTCCGGACACTGCGAGAGGGCTGTACAAGCAATGATCACACGCACGGCACAGCGGACACACCAGGAACCGCGGTGTTGGCCGTCGAATGGCGCTAGCTGCGCAGCATTTGTGCACCGCCGCCGTCAGTGTCAGAGAGTTTGCCGTGGCATACGGAGCTCCATCGCAGTCTTTAACACTGGTAGCATGCCGCGACAGCGTGGACGTGAACCGTATGTGCAGCTGACGGACTATGAGCGAGGGCGTATAGTGGGCATGCGGGAGGCCGGGTGGACGTACCGCCGAATTGCTCAACACGTGGGGCGTGAGGTCTCCACAGTACATCGATGTTGTCGCCAGTGGTCGGCGGAAGGTCCACGTGCCCGTCGACCTGGGACCGGACCGCAGCGACGCACGGATGCACGCCAAGACCGTAGGATACTACGCAGTGCCGTAGGGGACCGCACCGCCACTTCCCAGCAAATTATGGACACTGTTGCTCCTGGGGTATCGGCGAGGACCATTCGCAACCGTCTCCATGAAGCTGGGCTACGGTCCTGCACACCGTTAGGCCGTCTTCCGCTCACGCCCCAACATCGTGCAGCCCGCCTCCAGTGGTGTCGCGACAGGCGTGAATGGAGGGACGAATGGAGACGTATCGTCTTCAGCGATGAGAGTCGCTTCTGCCTTGGTGCCAATGATGGTCGTATGCGTGTTTGGCGCCGTGCAGGTGAGCGCCACAATCAGGACTGCATACGACCGAGGCACACAGGGCCAACACCCGGCATCATGGTGTGGGGAGCGATCTCCTACACTGGCCGTACACCTCTGGTGATCGTCGAGGGGACACTGAATAGTGCACGGTACATCCAAACCGTCCACGAACCCATCGTTCTACCATTCCTAGACCGGCAAGGGAACGTGCTGTTCCAACAGGACAATGCACTTCCGCATGTATCCCGTGCCACCCAACGTGCTCTAGAAGGTGTAAGTCAACTACCCTGGCCAGCAAGCTCTCCGGATCTGTCCCCCATTGAGCATGTTTGGGACTAGATGAAGCGTCGTCTCACGCGGTCTGCACGTCCAGCACGAACGCTGGTCCAACTGAGGCGCCAGGTGTAAATGGCATGGCAAGCCGTTCCACAGGACTACATCCAGCATCTCTACGATCGTCTCCATGGGAGAATAGCAGCCTGCATTGCTGCGAAAGGTGGATATACACTGTACTAGTGCCGACCTTGTACGTGCTCTGATGCCTGTGTCTATGTGCCTGTGGTTCTGTCAGTGTGATCATGTGATGTATCTGACCCCAGGAATGTGTCAATAAAGTTTCCCCTTCATGGGACAATGAATTCACGGTGTTCTTATTTCAATTTCCAGGAGTGTATAAAGGAGACTGAGACTGCCACGTACGCCTTGTAAATAACTGTTAACGCTTATTGCATGAGAGGTGACGGAGTGTCTTCATTATCATACTAGCAGAGGTTGGAGCGACAGTGGAAATGAAACGGCAGGCGGAACTCAAGCCCTGGATGGAAGGTTCACACGGGTGTGTTGGTCCTGCTTAAACACAGAAAGTAGCAGGACAGACGTTGGGACACCTGAGTGCTGGGCCACAATAGAGTCGAGACCGGCCGATATGGTACCTGGACGGGAAACTACGAAAATCTTGGACGCAGCTGAGAGGAACGAGGAAGCATCACCTCGGAAACTACACAGGCTGCGTTATTTCCAAGTATTTTTACTCAGAAGCGTACCATTGTACGAGTATAGGTTTTTCCTCGCAAAATTTCCGCGCTGGTCGACCAAAGACTCAAATATGGTTGGTCGGAGTTCGGAAGAATCTGTAGAGAGGGAGAATATTCCGTGGTTTCGGGAATATGATTCGTTTTCGGAATTACGAGGGTGGGGAGATGAGCCTTGCTGGGATGACAGCGGTGGAGATACGAGGTCTTCCGTTGTGAGCGCCCGTGTGTGATGGTCGCTCTACATCAGCTTTGTTGGTACAGACGGACTTGCTGTCTTTGCTCTCAGGAGAGTTTATAGTTAGAACAGTTAGGCACTGTATTGTTGCGAACCTATACGATTATGGCCTTCACCTCCGGCTTGGAAGTCGTCGTTGAGTACGCAGCGTTCAGAAATTGTGAGCACTTCCTCTGCCTATACTTATGTTGAGACGTTATCTGAACTCCGTCCTTGTGGCTGGAAGTTCGCGTTTCTCGTCTGTACAACACAGAGAGCAGAAGACAGTATTAGAGTACATTAGTCAGAGGACCACCTTCTGCCGTCCTAGTGTTTGAAAGAGTTTATTTGTGGCTGGAGTTCTTCCATTATCGCAGACGAGTACGAGAACCTTCACTTCGATGCACCGGACGAAGTACATACGGTGATATAGCAAATTGCTTCGGCTTATTAGGGCTATAAAAGCAAGGCAGCTGTGATCACTTTATTTCCACTGAGGTTCCACACTACCGTAGATCATCTTTGAAAGTTGTGTCTTCTAGTGTTTGGTACGTGGATGATGTCAGTAATTTTGCGTTATTGATATTAGACCGCGAAGTCATAATAAGGGGCAGAGTTGGGCAGTTGATTAGTAATTTTACTTAGGAAATGTAAACTTTGTAATATAAAGATTTTTTTATCTACAGTAAATACATAAGCAGGAACAACGTTTATCATTTAGTATGATTAGTGGCCTTCATTATTCATAACACTATGAATCCTGCAGGGTTGTCCATAAATCCGTTAGAGTATGAGGGGGTGGAGATCTCTTCTGAACAGCACGTTGCAAGTCATTCCAGATATATTCAATAATGTCTGGGGAGTTTGGTGGCCAGTGGAAGTGTTTAACCTCAGAAGAGTATCCCTGGAGCCACTCTGTTGCAATTCTGGACGAGGGGTGTGTCGCATTGTAATGGTGGAACTGTCCAAGTCCGTCGTAATGCTCAATGGACATGAATGAATGCAGGTGATCAGACAGGATGCTTACGTACGCTACACCTGTCAGAGTGGTATCTAGACGAAGCAGGGGTCCCATATGAATCGCTATGCACATGCCCCACACCATTACACAGCCTCCACCAGCTTTAATAGTCCCCTGTTGAGATGCAGGGTCCGTGTGTTCACAAGGTTGTCTCCATACATGTACACGTCCATCCGCTCGATATACCTCGAAACGAGACTCGTCCGACCAGGCAACATGTTTCCAGTCGTCAACAGTCCAACGTCGGTGTAGACGGACCCAGGCGAGGCCGAAAGTCTTGTGTCATGCAGTCATCAAGGGTAAACGAGTGGGACTTCAGCTCCGAAAGCCCTTATCGATGATGTTTCGTTGAATGGTTCACACGCTGACACTTGTTGATGGCCCAGCATTGAAATCTGAAGCAATTTGAAGAAGAGTAGCCCTTCTGTCATGTTAAACGATTCTCTTCAGTCGTCGTTTGTCCCTTTCCGGCCACAGCGATGTCGGAGATTTGATGTTTCACTGGATTCCTGATATTCACGATACACTCGTCAAATGGTCGTACGGGAAATCCCCACTTCATCGCTATCTCTGGGATGCTGTGTCCCGTCGCTCGAGCGCCGACTATAACACCACGCTCAAACTCACTTAAACCTTGACAACCTGCCATTGCAGGAGCAGTAACCGATCTAACAACTGCGCTTGACACTCGTCTTACATAGGCGTTTCCGACCGCAGCGCCGTATTCTGCCTGTTTACATATCTCTGTATTTGAATACGCATGTCTATACCAGTTTCTTAGGCGCTTCAGTGTATATACAAACAGGGAAAGCTTTGCGGCTGGTCTGCAACAAAGAACACAACAGCAACGCATCCCTGAAAGAAAAGAAGGAAATATTAGTGACGCGGTGCGACTGAGCGGCAAAGAGCGAAGGCAGCGTTGGTTCTGTATTGCTCGCCCCCAGATGTTGTCTGCACCCGACACAAACAAAGAAGGAGAGATTTCCAGAATGAGATTTTCACTCTGCAGCGGAGTGTGCGCTGATATGAAACTTCCTGGCAGATTAAAACTGTATGCCCGACCGAGACTCGAACTCGGGACCTTTGCCTTTCGCGGGCAAGTGCTCTATCAACTGAGCTACCGAAGTACGACTCACGCCCGGTACTCACAGCCTTACTTCTGCCAGTACCTCGTTTCCTACCTTCCAAACTTTACAGAAGCTCTCCTGCGAGACATGCAGAACTAGAACTCCTGAAAGAAAGGATATTGCGGAGACATGGCTTAGCCACAGCCTGGGGGATGTTTCCAGAATGAGATTTTCACTCTGCAGCGGAGTGTGCGCTGATATGAAACTTCCTGGCAGATTAAAACTGTGTGCCCGACCGAGACTCGAACTCGGGACCTTTGCCTTTCGCGGGCAAGTGCTCTACCAACTGAGCTACCGAAGCACGACTCACGCCCGGTACTCACAGCCTTACTTCTGCCAGTACCTCGTCTCCTACCTTCCAAGCTTTACAGAAGCTCTCCTGCAAGACATGCAGAACTAGCACTCCTGAAAGAAAGGATATTGCGGAGACATGGCTTAGCCACAGCCTGGGGGATGTTTCCAGAATGAGATTTTCACTCTGCAGCGGAGTGTGCGCTGATATGAAACTTCCTGGCAGATTAAAACTGTGTGCCCGACCGAGACTCGAACTCGGGACCTTTGCCTTTGGGGGGCAAGTGCTCTACCAACTGAGCTACCGAAGCACGACTCACGCCCGGTACTCACAGCCTTACTTCTGCCAGTACGGGGCGTGAGTCGTGCTTCGGTAGCTCAGTTGGTAGAGCACTTGCCCGCCAAAGGCAAAGGTCCCGAGTTCGAGTCTCGGTCGGGCACACAGTTTTAATCTGCCAGGAAGTTTCAAAGAAGGAGAGAAATTGCGATGGCCGGTGGCAGGAATCCAAAATGGTTTGAACATATCATATGCTGATTAATATAACAGATCTAGCTGGAGCCGACCAGCGATGAGCGGCTGGTTGTCAGCGTTGACATGGGGCGGTGAAATCTGTCTTTCTGAATGTGTGGCGCTGCCCATTCTGTCCAGCGGCGCGCGGGTCAGCGCCTTCTCGATGGCGTTTCGCAGCCGGCCGCTGTGACCGATTGGTTCTAGGCGCTTCAGTTCGGAACCGCACTGCTACGGTCGCAGGTTCGAATTATGCCTCAGGCACGAATGTGTGTGATGTCCTTAGGTTGGTTAGGTTTAAGTCGTTCTAAGTCTAGGGGACTGATGACGTCCGATGTTAAGTTACATAGTGCTCAAAGCCATTTGACCCATTTTTGGCGTTTCGCAACGCCATGCTGGTCGGTGCGCAGTCGATGCTTGAGGATTTATGTCTTCGTCATACTCTGCTTATCACGTGCACACAGCGATGTGCTCTGAACATAACTTTTCATGGATTTCTGTGCTGAAGGTTTATATTAGTGAATGTTTGTGCATGTTGTTTAGTAGACGGCGCTTTTGTCTTGTACAATCGTTTTTACTATTTTATTATAAATTACGCTTTCTATATAGCAAAGTTTATGGCCCACCTCGAGAGTCTCTTTTAAGATCATGATTTCGTACAATAGCACTGGATCGTTTCATTAAAACTACCAGTCGGTCAAATGATGGACCAACCTCAGGACAACGATACTGGCTCACAAAAAGAGTAAGCACCCGGAAGAGATGGTCGGACTTCGTACAAGTACACACCATCGACAGGTATATACATGATAAGACTAGCATTTCTATGTCACAGGTGCAACGGCCATTAGAAAGCATTAATGTTGGTCGTGTTTAATGTTTTAACCAGGTGTATAAGGAACATGAAAAACGTCAAATGCTGAGTGATCACTACGAAGGACATAGAAATGTGACGTACTCGTGTCAGACAGCGTTATCAGCACATGACGGAATCTCGTAGTGGCCTCATTGCAGGTATCCATTTGCCTGGCTGGTCGAAACGAAATAGTGATTTGTACGGCTTTCAGATGTGACCATGCCCTAATTTTAGGCTGCACGGGAAAGTGACGGCATGCAGGCATACTGGTCGACTACATTCCGGTCGACCACATCTGTCCACCGCACGGAAGGATCGCCGTACTGTGCATCAGGCACACTTGTAACCACTTCACACCCGCGCCTGCCACCCGACAACAGTTACCGGACACCCTGCAACGTTCTGTGTCATTCCGCACCATTCGTTGGAGACTCAGCAGACAGCCTAGGGAATTACTGTCTCGTGTGCAGGCTAACACAACACAAACTGCTGCGCCCGGAGTGTTGACGTGACTGGGAAGCATGGACTGCTGATGAATTGAGATCGTGCACTATCTTGGATGATCTGCGTCAGCGAATACGGTGGCAACCTGGGGAGAGGTCCCAGTCTTCAAATATTTCTGAGAGCCACAGCAGCGTTATTCCAGGTGTGACGGTGTGCGCAGCCATCGAATACGATTTCGGTTTGTGGCTGGAGGTGATTGGGGGAGCTCTGACGGCTGACAGATACGTCACGGACATCCTGCATCTCATGAGACAGTACTGTGCTGTCATTTTTAAACAGGACAACTCTCGTGCACAGATGGTAAAGGTCTTTACGTAGTGTCTACGTTCTGTATCGGTACTCACGTGGCCAGCAAACTTTCCAGATCTGTCTCCAATATAAGATACGTGAGACGAGTTTTGATGTCATCCCCATCCCAGTGTCAGTATCCGGCATGACAAGGGCCAGTTACAACAGCTGTTGGCAAGCCTGCCTGCCACAGGAGAGTATACAACGACTTTATGGCGCCCTTACCATTCGAGTGACAGCATGCACCAAGGCCAAACAGAGGGGGGACGGTGATGGGAACGTTACGGGGAACGTCGTACTGATAACTGGTCTCACATTGCCTAATTCAGCGTTAAACATTGAAATTACATCTGAGCCGTGCTACACCTTGTGTTTAAATTGCATTGGTTTTCGTTTTCTTCCCCTGACATGTTTATTTGATATGTTGTCTGTCATTAAGTGGCTGCTTGGTTGTCTTCATCCCTCTGATATCGATATCTGCGTTTTGCTTCCGGGAAACTGCTAGGGAGGAAGTGAGATCTTTGACCGGTGGTAACTTTGTATGGTGGCGCGAAGTAGGGGCGTGGTGCTCTTAGAGAGTCTGGTGGACACGGGAGGTCAGTGTGGCTCGCCAGCGAGGACCAGGCGTGGTCGGTTGTACCGAGTCGCCACGTGATGTATGTCGGTTGTTTGTAACGAGCAAGTCGAGTTGACGGAAGAGCTCCCCGCGGGATGGTTGTATACAGAACCGTCCCACAAGTAGTTGCTGTTTATTTCACCTTGGTGTGACGTTAACAGGCTTCTTTAAGTCCTCCGTTTCAACAATGGAGTTTAAAAAGAAGACACCTAACATGAAGGGGCGGTCACTGCCCGTCAACGTTGCAGAGAAGACGTGAACTCCGGAGACAGAGCGTGTTGTCGCGTGACCGCGGCGTGTTGGGTACACTGGCGATGCTTGTGTGGTCGGATGTGTGGATCCTTGCATCGGTGGTCGTGTACTGCCTGTTCGAGCATAATTCCAAGTTAAGTTAGTGGAAGGTTAATCATTAAGTAATAAGTTTGCGTAACCAGTGTCTCTTCTGCCTAGTGGCCTCCGGCGATCGGGTTTCCTGTCCCCGGCACCGGTGTAGTTGAAAATAGCGATCTTTCCTCCTCCTCTCGTTACTGCCCGATGGGAGCTGTAGTTTTGGCAGTTTTTTCCCTATTCTGTCGTGTGTTATGAGTAGATTCATGCTTCTTGTTGGTTTATCATGGGGTCGCTCATTCAGGAGTGTCTGGTGTAATGTTTCCTTGCACGAGGTTAGCTCTAATTCTGTCAGCAAGTTAAGCCATCTTATTACAAGTTTTCGCTTGCTAAAGGTCGGTGCAGTGACCAGTCTGAGAGTGGCAATTATGTTTATAGGCGCATTTAAATTGGTCAGTATTCTGCCTAGTCTGAGCATCTCTGAGTGGGTGATTTGTGTCCGCCTTACACGTCCGTCATATTTGTTATGTTCTAATGATAATCCAGGACACTTCTGATTAACTTCTTTTAAATTCCTCCATTCCTTTATTGCCAGTAATGGTGTGTGTGCTGAGACGTTTGATATTCTTTTTAATACGGTGTTGGTAGCTTCACTACCTCACCGTACTTTATTAACAAAGCTCTGTATTTACTTTAGTAGCCTGTTTACTAATGTTCATTAAATTTCTTTACACTGTTGTATTGCTATAAATTACTTGATTGCCGTTAGCGGCGTGTTTTGAAAGGCTGTTATTGCCGTACTACTAGCTTGGGTATTTTTCTTTAAGAAGAAATTTTTAAATTGTGGTATTGCTATAAAGTACTTGACTGCCGTTAACGGCGTGTTTTGAAAGGCTGTTATTGCCGTACTGTTAGCTTCTGTCCGTTTTTTTTTTTTTTTTTAATTTGAGCTGTTGTATTGCTATAAATGAATTGATTACCGTTTTTAAAAGAAATTTTTAAGCGGTTGCATTGCTGTAAATTATTTGATTGCCGTTAGCTGCGTGTTTAAAAGGCTGTTTATTGTCGTATTGCTAGTTTTGTTAAGATATGATAAAATATTTGTGTGTGAAAATCTCAACTCGACAGTAAACTACTAGAAATTTGGCCCCGTTTCCCAACTTGTGGTGTGGCTTGTAGTACCAGTAACCACTGTGTGTGTCTCAAGCTCAGCTACCCTTACATCGTGTAATTTCATTTCATCCTTACTTTCCACGTATTTTGCCTTTTTTGTCAGGTAGTGTAAATTAATTATATGGCATGTATTCCACCCTTGCTCATTTGCCCCTGGATCAAGGATCAATGTTACACACTGAGTGAATTAAAATTGTGGACGACAGATAGTACCCGGTACGTAATACGTTAATATGCCGAAGTACTTTATTATGCATAAAGATAGACTGTTCTTAGACATAAAAGGAGATAGTTTCCATAATGTGACAAACAGCTATTGCGTCAAATCAGGTATTTCCTTGCCTCTTTTTATAATAATCTCTTATCAGAGTTCCATGTTTAGTCAACAAACACGTCTTCCATGTATGCATATTTATACAGCCTTCAGCCGGCAACCTTCCCATTTCATTGAGCGACTGACGCTATTCTTGTTCACATTCAACAGCCACTACTGTGACATCAGTGAATCGAATTCTGACGATTTTCCAATCATGAAAAACAAGTGCCAAACTGTCCCACACTTTTCTCATTCTCAGTTCATCACACAAATTAAAGAGCCACTCTGCCGAACATAGCTCTTGAGTTTTGTATCAAACATCATTCTACATCTACATCTACGTGAATACTCTGCAATTCAGAGAGTTAATCGAACCACAATCATACTATCTCTCTACTATTCCACTCCAGAACAGCGCGCGGGAAAAACGAACACCTAAACCTTTCGGTTCGAACTCTGATTACTCTTATTTTATTTTGATGATCATTTCTACCTTTGTGGGTTGGGCTCAACAAAATATTTTCGCATTCGGAAGAGAAAGTTGGTGACTGAAATTTCGTAAATAGATCGTGCCGCGACGAAGTACCTTTTTAAGGATAACGGATTGCAGTTAAATAGAGTCAGGGTACTTCGCATGGTGTTCACCTCCAGTCCACTTCATTAGAGACCTGTTCACATAGAGTAAAGCACAAGCGTACTAGCTTGCGACACAAGGAGGTTCCGGATCGAATCCCCGCGGCCTGTTGACGATCGTGTGCCAGAACACTGGCCAGCCTGAGTGTGGTTTTCGGGCGGTTTCCCACACTTGTTTAGGCTAATTCTGGGCTGCTGGTAAAGCTTGACATCAGAGTATACGACACACAGATACGATGATGCAAAAAATTCGCAACACCAAAGAATAATTAATACAGGGTAATGAAATTTTGCGAATTTTTCAGGTAACATGTAAATGAGTAACATTGGAAGATCACAGGCTAATGAAAGCGCGAGATAAGCCATTGCAAATGTGAAATGCTGGTACATTAATAATTCCTGTGTAACTTCCAGGTCGTTGAATTTACACATCCAAACGAGCATCATGCATTGTGCCGTGCAGGCGCCGGATATCTGTTTGTGGAATAAAATTCCATACCTGTTGTAGTCGGTCGCTCAATACAGGGACAGTTAATCATTTTATCTTGAAACTCTTCAGTTGGTCCGTGTTTGCTGGCTGTGGATAAACCTGGATTTGTTGTCGTATGATGTCCCATAAGTACTCAACTGGAGACAGATCTAGTGTTCGACCAGCCCAAGACAACGTAGTTGGGTTACAACAGTGGTATGTGAGCGAGCGCTATCATGTCGGAATGGTGTTCATGAACAGCAGCACATCAGGTCGAATCACCTGACTGACGTACAAATTTGAAGTCAGGTTGCGTGGGACACCCACGAGAGTGCTCCTACTATCATACGAAATTGCTTCTAGAATATAACTCTAGATGTACGTCCTTGTGTCTGAAGCGCAAATAGATTGGCTGCAAGCCCTCAATAGGACACCTACCCAACACTTTCCCATCACTGGCATCGAGATAGAACCAGCGTTCATTAGAAAACACAACTGATCTCCAACCAGCCCTCCAATGTCGTCTCGCATACACCACTGAAGTCGCAAATGACAATGACTTGGAGTCAGTGCTATGTACGCTACATGGCTCGGAGCTGCAATAGCTCGTTGCGCCACTGTGGTACGAACTGCTGCTATTTGCTGCTGCAGATCCGATGCGATCCGTCAGCGTCATATGCCGAACACAATGGTCTTGTCTCTTGGAAGTGCCACGTGGACTCCAGAGCCCAGTCTTCTTGCAACGGTACATTCTAGTGACCATGCTGCTAGAAATCATGTACAATGGCGACATTCCTGCCAAGTCTTTCTGCAATACAGGAGAAGTAACATTCACCTTTTCGTAGCTCTGTTACACGACCTCGTTCAAAGTCAGTGAGCTGCTGACAATGGCGTCTTTGTCGCCTTAAATGCATTCTTGATTAACATCAACTCACCACGTCGAATCTCAAAGCTACCTAACACTCACGACCGCTACAGCGTGTATTTAAAGCAAATCTGATTTGAATCCTCATAGTGGCGTTACTAGTGCCCTTCTCATGCGACTGGCGCGGAAGAATGGTTCAAATGGCTCTGAGTACTATGGGACTTAACTTCTATGGTCATCAGTCCCCTAGAACTTAGAACTACTTAAACCTAACTAACCTAACGACAGCACACACATCCATGCCCGAGGCAGGATTCGAACCTGCGACCGTAGCGGTCGCTCGGTTCCAGACTGTAGCACCTAGAACCGCTCGGCCACTCCGGCCGGCGGAAGAATGGACGTCATCTTTGTGATGTTAAACATGCCTACTAACTTTCGTTTATGGGTACACCTCCCTCTTGCTGCTGCGATTCTTTATGCGTCAGTGTAGTTAAAATACTGTACTTGTAAAGGTCCCTCTTGAACATATAAATTGTGCGTTTCCCACAACACTGAACGAAGTTTACATGATGCACAGACATATGGCGTACCAACTTCCCTGTCGCATATTACCTGGACAACTGTGGCGTGAAGGAGGGTATCCTTGCAATTTTCGCAGAAAGACAAGTAACAAGAAAACCGGTAAAGAACTGAAATCTACGTTGGTGCACAGTTGCGCAGAAGCACTGCCTCATCCCAAGGATAAGTTTGTTCCAGCATCAGAAACATGTAGCGCTATCAAATAGCTCGGGAGCTCGAAGCAACTTCCGGTATTGCTTAAACATACAGCTTCTTTTTTTTATTTGTGGGTAACTTCTGTATGATGAAACAAGTTTTAAACACTGACCATAGAGTGTCGATTGTATTATGCAAAATGGTTGTACTGAACCTTGTATGTTGGGGGGTTGAAAATGTATATCGAGGTTTTATGGCTTTGTAGCATGTATTATATTCAACTTACAATTAAAATTACTACACCAAATGAAAGGGCAAACAACTTTTTCTTACAAGCTTTTATGAGACGTACCACACCACTTTCTCATGTTAACAACACTGTCAGTCAGTTTGATATTCATACTTCCAAGTCGTGATCAAGGTGTTCCCCAGTAATTACATTTGGTGTCTGTGGTTCATAGCTTTTTACTGGAGGAAAATGTGGGGAGAATGTTCGTATAACTGCATGTGTGGCTTGTAGAGAACTTGTATCCGAGGGGCCGTAGTGGAGGCCATGGAGAACAGACAGAAAGATGGATTGCTGGCCATAAATGCTGTGTCCAGCGACCTGCCCGTGCGAGTGATTCTGAGAAACCGCACTCATTGGGTCGTACCTGTAGAGGGACTTTTGACGGTGACAATCCTGTCTTGCCACTTAGGGTCGAAGCAGGAGGGCGCCGGTTCATAAAACGTTTTACCTGCGCCAGACGACACACCAGCGCAGCCGGCCGCTGTGTCCGAGCGGTTCTAGGCACTTCAGTCTGGAACCGCGAGACCAATACGGTCGCAGGTTCAAATCCTGCCCCGGGCATGGATGTGTGTGATGTCCTTACCTTAGTTAGGTTTAAGAAGTTTTAAGTTCTAGGGGGCTGATGATCTCAGAAGTTAAGTCCCGTAGTGCTAAGAGCCCTTTGGACCTTTCGATGCAGACAGAGTGGCTGGTGTACGTGTTTAGTGGAGCCAATACTTTAACTCTCCTGATGCCAGGTTCTTTTAACAAGTGGCAAAGACATAAATTTCATGAGCACGACTGTCTGGGAAGCTCAATAACCTTCTTTTAGAAACTGGACTTGAAAAGATTAGATCTCTCCATAAATGAGGGAGTGTGGTCCCGTCTGGATAGACGTTTATTGCCGAATTATGGCCTAGCTTACCATGAGAACGATGCCTTCCTAGTCTAAAATCGTTTTTGAAACAAGAAAGATTTTGAGTCGCTGATTGGCTTCTCTCAGGTAATTCAAAGTAGAGCCTTGCTACTCCAGCGAGGGAATCCTGGTTCTGTGTCTTGACTGGCTATCAAGCCAACAGAACAGTCAAGAGGGGAGATTCAATGAGTAGAGGGTAGTGTACAACGTGGAGACGTTTTTTTTCTTTGCTAATTCGATGTACCCGTGGTCTAGGGGTAGCGTCTTTGATTCATAATCATAACGTTTTCGGTCCCGTGTTCGATGCCCGCCACTGACTAAATTTTGATAAATAATCAGCATTGGCGGCCGAAGACTTCCGGCATAAGAAGTGAGCCTCATTCTGCCAACGGCCTTGTCAAAGAGGGCGGAGGAGCGGATAGACGTTAAGGGTAGTCTCTTCTCCTGGGGGTGGGAAATTGCCCCTAAAGGCGGAAGAATCAGCAATGATCAACGACGTGAGGATGCAGAAGGCCATGGAAACCACTGTATTAAAGACACGTAACGTGTATCCGCAGGACATGTGGCCTGTAGTTGAAGAAGTGTCATGATGATCTCTCCATTGGCAAAAGATTCCGGAATAGTCCCCCATTCGGATCTTCGGGAGGGGACTGCCAAGGGGGAGGTTACCATGAGAAAAAGATTGAATAATCAACGAAAGGATAATGTTCTACGAGTCGCGGCGTGGAATGTCAGAAGCTTGAACGTGGTAGGAAAACTAGAAAATCTGAAAAGGGAAATTCAAAGGCAGAACCTAGATACAGTAGGGGTCAGAGAAGTGAAGTGGAAGGAAGACAAGGATTTCTGGTCAGATAAGTATCAGGTAATATCAACCGCAGCAGAAACTGGTATAACAGGTGTAGGATTCGTTATGAATAGAAAGGTAGGACAGAGGGTGTGTTACTGTGAACAGTTCAGTGACCGGGTTGTTCTAATCAGAATCGACAGCAGACCAACACCGACAACGATAGTTCAGGTATACATGCCGACGTCGCAAGCTGAAGATGAACAGATAGAGAAAGTGTATGAGGATATTGAAAGGGTGATGCAGTATATAAAGGGGGACGAAAACCTAATAGTCATGGGCGACTGGAATGCAGTTGTACGGGAAGGAGTAGAGGAAAAGGTTACAGGAGATTATGGGCTTGGGACAAGGAATGAAAGAGTAGAAAGACTAATTGAGTTCTGTAACAAGTTTCAGCTAGTAATAGCAAATACCCTGTTCAAGAATCACAAGAGGAGGAGGTATACTTGGAAAAGGCCGGGAAATACGGGGCGATTTCAATTAGATTACATCATGCTCAGACAGAGATTCCGAAATCAGATACTGGATTGTAAGGCGTACCAAGGACCAGATATAGACTCAGATCACAATATAGTAGTGATGAAGAGTAGGTTGAAGTTCAAGACATTAGTCAGGAAGAATCAATACGCAAAGAAGTGGGATACGGAAGTTCTAAGGAATGACGAGATACGTTTGAAGTTCTCTAACGCTATAGATAGAGCAATAAGGAACAGCGCAGTAGGCAGCACAGTTGAAGAAGAATGGACATCTCTATAAAGGGCCATCACAGAAGTTGGGAAGGAAAACATAGGAACAAAGAAGGTAGCTGCGAAGAAACCATGGCTAACAGAAGAAATACTTCAGTTGATTGGTGAAAGGAGGAAGTACAAACATGTTCCGGGAAAATCAGGAATACAGAAATACAAGTCGCTGAGGAATGAAATAAATAGGAAGTGCAGGGAAGCTAAGACGAAATGGCTGCAGGAAAAATGTGAAGACATCGAAAAAGATATGATTGTCGGAAGGACAGACTCAGCATACAGGAAAGTCAAAACAACCTTTGGTGACATTAAAAGCAACGGTGGTAACATTAAGAGAGCAACGGGTATTCCACTGTTAAATGCAGAGGAGAGAGCAGATAGGTGGAAAGAATATATTGAAAGCCTCTACGAGGGTGAAGATTTGTCTGATGTGATAGAAGAAGAAACAGGGGTCGATTTAGAAGAGATAGGGGATCCAGTATTAGAATCGGAATTTAAAAGAGCTTTGGAGGACTTTCGGTCAAATAAGGCAGAAGGGATAGATAACATTCCATCAGAATTTGTAAAATCATTAGAGGAAGTGGCAACAAAATGACTATTCACGTTGGTGTGTAGAATATATCAGTCTGGCGACATACCATCTGACTTTCGGAAAAGCATCATCCACACAATTCCGAAGATGGCAAGAGCTGACAAGTGCGAGAATTATCTCACAATCAGCTTAACATCCCTTGCATCGAAGCTGCTTACAAGAATAATATACAAAAGAATGGAAAAGAAAATTGAGAATGCGCTAGGTGACGATCAGTTTGGCTTTAGGAAAAGTAAAAGCACGAGAGAGGCAATTCTGACGTTACGGATAATAATGGAAGCAAGGCTAAAGAAAAATCAAGACACGTTCATAGGATTTGTCGACCTGGAAATAAAAGAAAGGTTCAGGAGTGGAATTAAAATACAAGGTGAAAGGATATCAGTGATACGATTCGCTGATGACATTGCTATCCTGAGTGAAAGTGAAGAAGAATTAAATGATCTGCTGAACGGAATGAACAGTCTAATGAGTACACAGTATGGTTTGAGAGTAAATCGGAGAAAGACGAAGGTAATGAGAAGTAGTAGAAATGAGAACAGCGAGAAACTTAACATCAGGATTGATGGTCACGAAGTCAATGAAGTTAAGGAATTCTGCTACCTAGTCAGTAAAATAACCAATGACGGACGGAGCAAGGAGGACATCAAAAGCAGACTCGCTATGGCAAAAAAGGCATTTCTGGCCAAGAGAAGTCTACTAATATCAAATACCGGCCTTAATTTGAGGAAGAAATTTCTGAGGATGTACGTCTGGAGTACAGCATTGTATGGTAGTGAAACATGGACTGTGGGAAAACCGGAACAGAAGAAAATCGAAGCATTTGAGATGTGGTGCTATAGACGAATGTTGAAAATTAGGTGGACTGATAAGGTAAGGAATGAGGAGGTTCTACGCAGAATAGGAGAGGAAAGGAATATGTGGAAAACACTGATAAGGAGAAGGGACAGGATGATGGGACATCTGCTAAGACATGAGGGAATGACTTCCATGGAACTAGAGGGAGCTGTAGAGGGCAAAAACTGTAGAGGAAGACAGAGATTGGAATACGTCAAGCAAATAATTGAGGACGTAGGTTGCAAGTGCTACTCTGAGATGAAGAGGTTGGCACAGGGGAGGAATTCGTGGCGGGCCGCATCAAACCAGTCAGTAGACTGATGACCTAAAAAAAAAATTCGATATCCGTTCCAAGGTTTGGTGGAAAGTGGTTGTGATTCTTTGCCTTCTTCGACTTCAGGTCCTCTTCTGGTGGAGAACTTTACATCTTTCCCCAGTGACAAGATTTGTGTGGCTACCAGAGTAGCAGAAGAGTAAAGAGGGGAGATTCAATGAGTACAGGTGAGTTCGATTGGTTTGTACAACGTGGAGGCTTTTTTCTTTCTACTAATTCGTCTCCCGTACCGAGGCTTGGGGGAATGTGGTTGTGATTCTTTGTGTTCTTCGTCTTCCTGTCCTCCCTTGGCGGAGATCTTGACGTCTTTCCCTAGTGGGTAAGACTTGAAGACTGCATCTTGTGGTATACAGTTTCGAGCTGTATCAACGGTAGAACTGAATAGCATCTCGGACATACCGTGTGTCACAAGGGTGAACGTATTCGTCCTGGACGGCCGGTATGGCCAAGCGGTTCTAGGCGCTTCAGTTTGGAACCGTTCCAGTGCAGGTTCGAATCCTGCCTCGAGCATGGATGTGTGTGATGTCCTTAGGTTAGTTAGGTTTAAGTAGTTCTAAGTTCTATGGGACTGATGACCTCAGAAGTTAAGTCCCATAGTGCTCAGAGACATTTGAAGTATTCTCTTATTCGTCCTGTGTCGATCGTCTGACGTTTGACAATTCCAGCCTGCATCAACTTGCCTGTGAGTCCAATTAGTTTAGCCAGACCAGCGACAGGTGCACCTCACACTGAAATCTGGCGGGATTTCAAGACTCTGATAGGGAAGTTTCCCGCATTTTAATAATCAGAACTCCAGTTCGCATTATTTGCAAATTTTCCTGGACACGACAGAACATTAGAGCTGCCGCAGTGCGGGGCTCCTCGTGTAAAGCGCGCCGTTTTCTGCTGCAACCTGAATCAAAGTCAAAGGGTAAAATACTGCTGCACCGGCGCAGGGTTGTTAAATGGCATTCACAGCTGTTTTACGTGACCCATAGTGTGTGGTGTACATGTTCGTAGTTGATTCCATCTGAATAGAATTCGCCCTCACAGTGGATTGACGTTAACAAAGTCAGCTTGCGTTGTAAAAGGAATTAATTCTGTGGAGAATTTATGTAGCTTCCATCCCAATGAATGCTTTGCCAATCAAGCACCATGCTGAAACTTCCTGGCAGATTAAAACTGTGTGCCCGACCGAGACTCGAACTCGGGACCTTTGCCTTTCGCGGGCAAGTGCTCTACCAACTGAGCTACCGAAGCACGACTCACGTCCGGTACTCACAGTTTTACTTCTGCCAGTATCCGTCTCCTACCTTCCAAACTTTACAGAAGCTCTTCTGCGAACCTTGCAGAACTAGCACTCCTGAAAGAAAGGATACTGCGGAGACATGGCTTAGCCACAGCCTGGGGGATGTTTCCAGAATGAGATTTTCACTCTGCAGCGGAGTGTGCGCTGATATGAAACTTCCTGGCAGATTAAAACTGTGTGCCCGACCGAGACTCGAACTCGGGACCTTTGCCTTTCGCGGGCAAGTGCTCTACCAACTGAGCTACCGAAGCACGACTCACGTCCGGTACTCACAGTTTTACTTCTGCCAGTATCCGTCTCCTACCTTCCAAACT
This sequence comes from Schistocerca gregaria, assembly GCF_023897955.1. Classification (NCBI taxonomy): domain Eukaryota; kingdom Metazoa; phylum Arthropoda; class Insecta; order Orthoptera; family Acrididae; genus Schistocerca; species Schistocerca gregaria. The sequence continues at coordinate 472,523,940 of NC_064925.1, read as the reverse complement.
TTACAGAAGCTCTTCTGCGAACCTTGCAGAACTAGCACTCCTGAAAGAAAGGATACTGCGGAGACATGGCTTAGCCACAGCCTGGGGGATGTTTCCAGAATGAGATTTTCACTCTGCAGCGGAGTGTGCGCTGATATGAAACTTCCTGGCAGATTAAAACTGTGTGCCCGACCGAGACTCGAACTCGGGACCTTTGCCTTTCGCGGGCAAGTGCTCTACCAACTGAGCTACCGAAGCACGACTCACGTCCGGTACTCACAGTTTTACTTCTGCCAGTATCCGTCTCCTACCTTCCAAACTTTACAGAAGCTCTTCTGCGAACCTTGCAGAACTAGCACTCCTGAAAGAAAGGATACTGCGGAGACATGGCTTAGCCACAGCCTGGGGGATGTTTCCAGAATGAGATTTTCACTCTGCAGCGGAGTGTGCGCTGATATGAAACTTCCTGGCAGATTAAAACTGTGTGCCCGACCGAGACTCGAACTCGGGACCTTTGCCTTTCGCGGGCAAGTGCTCTACCAACTGAGCTACCGAAGCACGACTCACGTCCGGTACTCACAGTTTTACTTCTGCCAGTATCCGTCTCCTACCTTCCAAACTTTACAGAAGCTCTTCTGCGAACCTTGCAGAACTAGCACTCCTGAAAGAAAGGATACTGCGGAGACATGGCTTAGCCACAGCCTGGGGGATGTTTCCAGAATGAGATTTTCACTCTGCAGCGGAGTGTGCGCTGATATGAAACTTCCTGGCAGATTAAAACTGTGTGCCCGACCGAGACTCGAACTCGGGACCTTTGCCTTTCGCGGGCAAGTGCTCTACCAACTGAGCTACCGAAGCACGACTCACGTCCGGTACTCACAGTTTTACTTCTGCCAGTATCCGTCTCCTACCTTCCAAACTTTACAGAAGCTCTTCTGCGAACCTTGCAGAACTAGCACTCCTGAAAGAAAGGATACTGCGGAGACATGGCTTAGCCACAGCCTGGGGGATGTTTCCAGAATGAGATTTTCACTCTGCAGCGGAGTGTGCGCTGATATGAAACTTCCTGGCAGATTAAAACTGTGTGCCCGACCGAGACTCGAACTCGGGACCTTTGCCTTTCGCGGGCAAGTGCTCTACCAACTGAGCTACCGAAGCACGACTCACGTCCGGTACTCACAGTTTTACTTCTGCCAGTATCCGTCTCCTACCTTCCAAACTTTACAGAAGCTCTTCTGCGAACCTTGCAGAACTAGCACTCCTGAAAGAAAGGATACTGCGGAGACATGGCTTAGCCACAGCCTGGGGGATGTTTCCAGAATGAGATTTTCACTCTGCAGCGGAGTGTGCGCTGATATGAAACTTCCTGGCAGATTAAAACTGTGTGCCCGACCGAGACTCGAACTCGGGACCTTTGCCTTTCGCGGGCAAGTGCTCTACCAACTGAGCTACCGAAGCACGACTCACGTCCGGTACTCACAGTTTTACTTCTGCCAGTATCCGTCTCCTACCTTCCAAACTTTACAGAAGCTCTTCTGCGAACCTTGCAGAACTAGCACTCCTGAAAGAAAGGATACTGCGGAGACATGGCTTAGCCACAGCCTGGGGGATGTTTCCAGAATGAGATTTTCACTCTGCAGCGGAGTGTGCGCTGATATGAAACTTCCTGGCAGATTAAAACTGTGTGCCCGACCGAGACTCGAACTCGGGACCTTTGCCTTTCGCGGGCAAGTGCTCTACCAACTGAGCTACCGAAGCACGACTCACGTCCGGTACTCACAGTTTTACTTCTGCCAGTATCCGTCTCCTACCTTCCAAACTTTACAGAAGCTCTTCTGCGAACCTTGCAGAACTAGCACTCCTGAAAGAAAGGATACTGCGGAGACATGGCTTAGCCACAGCCTGGGGGATGTTTCCAGAATGAGATTTTCACTCTGCAGCGGAGTGTGCGCTGATATGAAACTTCCTGGCAGATTAAAACTGTGTGCCCGACCGAGACTCGAACTCGGGACCTTTGCCTTTCGCGGGCAAGTGCTCTACCAACTGAGCTACCGAAGCACGACTCACGTCCGGTACTCACAGTTTTACTTCTGCCAGTATCCGTCTCCTACCTTCCAAACTTTACAGAAGCTCTTCTGCGAACCTTGCAGAACTAGCACTCCTGAAAGAAAGGATACTGCGGAGACATGGCTTAGCCACAGCCTGGGGGATGTTTCCAGAATGAGATTTTCACTCTGCAGCGGAGTGTGCGCTGATATGAAACTTCCTGGCAGATTAAAACTGTGTGCCCGACCGAGACTCGAACTCGGGACCTTTGCCTTTCGCGGGCAAGTGCTCTACCAACTGAGCTACCGAAGCACGACTCACGTCCGGTACTCACAGTTTTACTTCTGCCAGTATCCGTCTCCTACCTTCCAAACTTTACAGAAGCTCTTCTGCGAACCTTGCAGAACTAGCACTCCTGAAAGAAAGGATACTGCGGAGACATGGCTTAGCCACAGCCTGGGGGATGTTTCCAGAATGAGATTTTCACTCTGCAGCGGAGTGTGCGCTGATATGAAACTTCCTGGCAGATTAAAACTGTGTGCCCGACCGAGACTCGAACTCGGGACCTTTGCCTTTCGCGGGCAAGTGCTCTACCAACTGAGCTACCGAAGCACGACTCACGTCCGGTACTCACAGTTTTACTTCTGCCAGTATCCGTCTCCTACCTTCCAAACTTTACAGAAGCTCTTCTGCGAACCTTGCAGAACTAGCACTCCTGAAAGAAAGGATACTGCGGAGACATGGCTTAGCCACAGCCTGGGGGATGTTTCCAGAATGAGATTTTCACTCTGCAGCGGAGTGTGCGCTGATATGAAACTTCCTGGCAGATTAAAACTGTGTGCCCGACCGAGACTCGAACTCGGGACCTTTGCCTTTCGCGGGCAAGTGCTCTACCAACTGAGCTACCGAAGCACGACTCACGTCCGGTACTCACAGTTTTACTTCTGCCAGTATCCGTCTCCTACCTTCCAAACTTTACAGAAGCTCTTCTGCGAACCTTGCAGAACTAGCACTCCTGAAAGAAAGGATACTGCGGAGACATGGCTTAGCCACAGCCTGGGGGATGTTTCCAGAATGAGATTTTCACTCTGCAGCGGAGTGTGCGCTGATATGAAACTTCCTGGCAGATTAAAACTGTGTGCCCGACCGAGACTCGAACTCGGGACCTTTGCCTTTCGCGGGCAAGTGCTCTACCAACTGAGCTACCGAAGCACGACTCACGTCCGGTACTCACAGTTTTACTTCTGCCAGTATCCGTCTCCTACCTTCCAAACTTTACAGAAGCTCTTCTGCGAACCTTGCAGAACTAGCACTCCTGAAAGAAAGGATACTGCGGAGACATGGCTTAGCCACAGCCTGGGGGATGTTTCCAGAATGAGATTTTCACTCTGCAGCGGAGTGTGCGCTGATATGAAACTTCCTGGCAGATTAAAACTGTGTGCCCGACCGAGACTCGAACTCGGGACCTTTGCCTTTCGCGGGCAAGTGCTCTACCAACTGAGCTACCGAAGCACGACTCACGTCCGGTACTCACAGTTTTACTTCTGCCAGTATCCGTCTCCTACCTTCCAAACTTTACAGAAGCTCTTCTGCGAACCTTGCAGAACTAGCACTCCTGAAAGAAAGGATACTGCGGAGACATGGCTTAGCCACAGCCTGGGGGATGTTTCCAGAATGAGATTTTCACTCTGCAGCGGAGTGTGCGCTGATATGAAACTTCCTGGCAGATTAAAACTGTGTGCCCGACCGAGACTCGAACTCGGGACCTTTGCCTTTCGCGGGCAAGTGCTCTACCAACTGAGCTACCGAAGCACGACTCACGTCCGGTACTCACAGTTTTACTTCTGCCAGTATCCGTCTCCTACCTTCCAAACTTTACAGAAGCTCTTCTGCGAACCTTGCAGAACTAGCACTCCTGAAAGAAAGGATACTGCGGAGACATGGCTTAGCCACAGCCTGGGGGATGTTTCCAGAATGAGATTTTCACTCTGCAGCGGAGTGTGCGCTGATATGAAACTTCCTGGCAGATTAAAACTGTGTGCCCGACCGAGACTCGAACTCGGGACCTTTGCCTTTCGCGGGCAAGTGCTCTACCAACTGAGCTACCGAAGCACGACTCACGTCCGGTACTCACAGTTTTACTTCTGCCAGTATCCGTCTCCTACCTTCCAAACTTTACAGAAGCTCTTCTGCGAACCTTGCAGAACTAGCACTCCTGAAAGAAAGGATACTGCGGAGACATCGCTTAGCCACAGCCTGGGGGATGTTTCCAGAATGAGATTTTCACTCTGCAGCGGAGTGTGCGCTGATATGAAACTTCCTGGCAGATTAAAACTGTGTGCCCGACCGAGACTCGAACTCGGGACCTTTGCCTTTCGCGGGCAAGTGCTCTACCAACTGAGCTACCGAAGCACGACTCACGTCCGGTACTCACAGTTTTACTTCTGCCAGTATCCGTCTCCTACCTTCCAAACTTTACAGAAGCTCTTCTGCGAACCTTGCAGAACTAGCACTCCTGAAAAAAAGGATACTGCGGAGACATGGCTTAGCCACAGCCTGGGGGATGTTTCCAGAATGAGATTTTCACTCTGCAGCGGAGTGTGCGCTGATATGAAACTTCCTGGCAGATTAAAACTGTGTGCCCGACCGAGACTCGAACTCGGGACCTTTGCCTTTGGCGGGCAAATGCTCTACCAAAAAACTTCTGTAAAGTTTGGAAGGTAGGAGACGGATACTGGCAGAAGTAAAACTGTGAGTACCGGACGTGAGTCGTGCTTCGGTAGCTCAGTTGGTAGAGCACTTGCCCGCGAAAGGCAAAGGTCCCGAGTTCGAGTCTCGGTCGGGCACACAGTTTTAATCTGCCAGGAAGTTTCATATCAGCGCACACTCCGCTGCAGAGTGAAAATCTCATTCTGGAAACATCCCCCAGGCTGTGGCTAAGCCATGTCTCCGCAGTATCCTTTCTTTCAGGAGTGCTAGTTCTGCAAGGTTCGCAGAAGAGCTTCTGTAAAGTTTGGAAGGTAGGAGACGGATACTGGCAGAAGTAAAACTGTGAGTACCGGACGTGAGTCGTGCTTCGGTAGCTCAGTTGGTAGAGCACTTGCCCGCGAAAGGCAAAGGTCCCGAGTTCGAGTCTCGGTCGGGCACACAGTTTTAATCTGCCAGGAAGTTTCATATCAGCGCACACTCCGCTGCAGAGTGAAAATCTCATTCTGGAAACATCCCCCAGGCTGTGGCTAAGCCATGTCTCCGCAGTATCCTTTCTTTCAGGAGTGCTAGCTCTGCAAGGTTCGCAGAAGAGCTTCTGTAAAGTTTGGAAGGTAGGAGACGGATACTGGCAGAAGTAAAACTGTGAGTACCGGACGTGAGTCGTGCTTCGGTAGCTCAGTTGGTAGAGCACTTGCCCGCGAAAGGCAAAGGTCCCGAGTTCGAGTCTCGGTCGGGCACACAGTTTTAATCTGCCAGGAAGTTTCATATCAGCGCACACTCCGCTGCAGAGTGAAAATCTCATTCTGGAAACATCCCCCAGGCTGTGGCTAAGCCATGTCTCCGCAGTATCCTTTCTTTCAGGAGTGCTAGTTCTGCAAGGTTCGCAGAAGAGCTTCTGTAAAGTTTGGAAGGTAGGAGACGGATACTGGCAGAAGTAAAACTGTGAGTACCGGACGTGAGTCGTGCTTCGGTAGCTCAGTTGGTAGAGCACTTGCCCGCGAAAGGCAAAGGTCCCGAGTTCGAGTCTCGGTCGGGCACACAGTTTTAATCTGCCAGGAAGTTTCATATCAGCGCACACTCCGCTGCAGAGTGAAAATCTCATTCTGGAAACATCCCCCAGGCTGTGGCTAAGCCATGTCTCCGCAGTATCCTTTCTTTCAGGAGTGCTAGTTCTGCAAGGTTCGCAGAAGAGCTTTTGTAAAGTTTGGAAGGTAGGAGACGGATACTGGCAGAAGTAAAACTGTGAGTACCGGACGTGAGTCGTGCTTCGGTAGCTCAGTTGGTAGAGCACTTGCCCGCGAAAGGCAAAGGTCCCGAGTTCGAGTCTCGGTCGGGCACACAGTTTTAATCTGCCAGGAAGTTTCATATCAGCGCACACTCCGCTGCAGAGTGAAAATCTCATTCTGGAAACATCCCCCAGGCTGTGGCTAAGCCATGTCTCCGCAGTATCCTTTCTTTCAGGAGTGCTAGTTCTGCAAGGTTCGCAGAAGAGCTTCTGTAAAGTTTGGAAGGTAGGAGACGGATACTGGCAGAAGTAAAACTGTGAGTACCGGACGTGAGTCGTGCTTCGGTAGCTCAGTTGGTAGAGCACTTGCCCGCGAAAGGCAAAGGTCCCGAGTTCGAGTCTCGGTCGGGCACACAGTTTTAATCTGCCAGGAAGTTTCATATCAGCGCACACTCCGCTGCAGAGTGAAAATCTCATTCTGGAAACATCCCCCAGGCTGTGGCTAAGCCATGTCTCCGCAGTATCCTTTCTTTCAGGAGTGCTAGTTCTGCAAGGTTCGCAGAAGAGCTTCTGTAAAGTTTGGAAGGTAGGAGACGGATACTGGCAGAAGTAAAACTGTGAGTACCGGACGTGAGTCGTGCTTCGGTAGCTCAGTTGGTAGAGCACTTGCCCGCGAAAGGCAAAGGTCCCGAGTTCGAGTCTCGGTCGGGCACACAGTTTTAATCTGCCAGGAAGTTTCATATCAGCGCACACTCCGCTGCAGAGTGAAAATCTCATTCTGGAAACATCCCCCAGGCTGTGGCTAAGCCATGTCTCCGCAGTATCCTTTCTTTCAGGAGTGCTAGTTCTGCAAGGTTCGCAGAAGAGCTTCTGTAAAGTTTGGAAGGTAGGAGACGGATACTGGCAGAAGTAAAACTGTGAGTACCGGACGTGAGTCGTGCTTCGGTAGCTCAGTTGGTAGAGCACTTGCCCGCGAAAGGCAAAGGTCCCGAGTTCGAGTCTCGGTCGGGCACACAGTTTTAATCTGCCAGGAAGTTTCATATCAGCGCACACTCCGCTGCAGAGTGAAAATCTCATTCTGGAAACATCCCCCAGGCTGTGGCTAAGCCATGTCTCCGCAGTATCCTTTCTTTCAGGAGTGCTAGTTCTGCAAGGTTCGCAGAAGAGCTTCTGTAAAGTTTGGAAGGTAGGAGACGGATACTGGCAGAAGTAAAACTGTGAGTACCGGACGTGAGTCGTGCTTCGGTAGCTCAGTTGGTAGAGCACTTGCCCGCGAAAGGCAAAGGTCCCGAGTTCGAGTCTCGGTCGGGCACACAGTTTTAATCTGCCAGGAAGTTTCATATCAGCGCACACTCCGCTGCAGAGTGAAAATCTCATTCTGGAAACATCCCCCAGGCTGTGGCTAAGCCATGTCTCCGCAGTATCCTTTCTTTCAGGAGTGCTAGTTCTGCAAGGTTCGCAGAAGAGCTTCTGTAAAGTTTGGAAGGTAGGAGACGGATACTGGCAGAAGTAAAACTGTGAGTACCGGACGTGAGTCGTGCTTCGGTAGCTCAGTTGGTAGAGCACTTGCCCGCGAAAGGCAAAGGTCCCGAGTTCGAGTCTCGGTCGGGCACACAGTTTTAATCTGCCAGGAAGTTTCATATCAGCGCACACTCCGCTGCAGAGTGAAAATCTCATTCTGGAAACATCCCCCAGGCTGTGGCTAAGCCATGTCTCCGCAGTATCCTTTCTTTCAGGAGTGCTAGTTCTGCAAGGTTCGCAGAAGAGCTTCTGTAAAGTTTGGAAGGTAGGAGACGGATACTGGCAGAAGTAAAACTGTGAGTACCGGACGTGAGTCGTGCTTCGGTAGCTCAGTTGGTAGAGCACTTGCCCGCGAAAGGCAAAGGTCCCGAGTTCGAGTCTCGGTCGGGCACACAGTTTTAATCTGCCAGGAAGTTTCATATCAGCGCACACTCCGCTGCAGAGTGAAAATCTCATTCTGGAAACATCCCCCAGGCTGTGGCTAAGCCATGTCTCCGCAGTATCCTTTCTTTCAGGAGTGCTAGTTCTGCAAGGTTCGCAGAAGAGCTTCTGTAAAGTTTGGAAGGTAGGAGACGGATACTGGCAGAAGTAAAACTGTGAGTACCGGACGTGAGTCGTGCTTCGGTAGCTCAGTTGGTAGAGCACTTGCCCGCGAAAGGCAAAGGTCCCGAGTTCGAGTCTCGGTCGGGCACACAGTTTTAATCTGCCAGGAAGTTTCATATCAGCACACACTCCGCTGCAGAGTGAAAATCTCATTCTGGAAACATCCCCCAGGCTGTGGCTAAGCCATGTCTCCGCAGTATCCTTTCTTTCAGGAGTGCTAGTTCTGCAAGGTTCGCAGAAGAGCTTTTGTAAAGTTTGGAAGGTAGGAGACGGATACTGGCAGAAGTAAAACTGTGAGTACCGGACGTGAGTCGTGCTTCGGTAGCTCAGTTGGTAGAGCACTTGCCCGCGAAAGGCAAAGGTCCCGAGTTCGAGTCTCGGTCGGGCACACAGTTTTAATCTGCCAGGAAGTTTCATATCAGCGCACACTCCGCTGCAGAGTGAAAATCTCATTCTGGAAACATCCCCCAGGCTGTGGCTAAGCCATGTCTCCGCAGTATCCTTTCTTTCAGGAGTGCTAGTTCTGCAAGGTTCGCAGAAGAGCTTCTGTAAAGTTTGGAAGGTAGGAGACGGATACTGGCAGAAGTAAAACTGTGAGTACCGGACGTGAGTCGTGCTTCGGTAGCTCAGTTGGTAGAGCACTTGCCCGCGAAAGGCAAAGGTCCCGAGTTCGAGTCTCGGTCGGGCACACAGTTTTAATCTGCCAGGAAGTTTCATATCAGCGCACACTCCGCTGCAGAGTGAAAATCTCATTCTGGAAACATCCCCCAGGCTGTGGCTAAGCCATGTCTCCGCAGTATCCTTTCTTTCAGGAGTGCTAGTTCTGCAAGGTTCGCAGAAGAGCTTCTGTAAAGTTTGGAAGGTAGGAGACGGATACTGGCAGAAGTAAAACTGTGAGTACCGGACGTGAGTCGTGCTTCGGTAGCTCAGTTGGTAGAGCACTTGCCCGCGAAAGGCAAAGGTCCCGAGTTCGAGTCTCGGTCGGGCACACAGTTTTAATCTGCCAGGAAGTTTCATATCAGCGCACACTCCGCTGCAGAGTGAAAATCTCATTCTGGAAACATCCCCCAGGCTGTGGCTAAGCCATGTCTCCGCAGTATCCTTTCTTTCAGGAGTGCTAGTTCTGCAAGGTTCGCAGAAGAGCTTCTGTAAAGTTTGGAAGGTAGGAGACGGATACTGGCAGAAGTAAAACTGTGAGTACCGGACGTGAGTCGTGCTTCGGTAGCTCAGTTGGTAGAGCACTTGCCCGCGAAAGGCAAAGGTCCCGAGTTCGAGTCTCGGTCGGGCACACAGTTTTAATCTGCCAGGAAGTTTCATATCAGCGCACACTCCGCTGCAGAGTGAAAATCTCATTCTGGAAACATCCCCCAGGCTGTGGCTAAGCCATGTCTCCGCAGTATCCTTTCTTTCAGGAGTGCTAGTTCTGCAAGGTTCGCAGAAGAGCTTCTGTAAAGTTTGGAAGGTAGGAGACGGATACTGGCAGAAGTAAAACTGTGAGTACCGGACGTGAGTCGTGCTTCGGTAGCTCAGTTGGTAGAGCACTTGCCCGCGAAAGGCAAAGGTCCCGAGTTCGAGTCTCGGTCGGGCACACAGTTTTAATCTGCCAGGAAGTTTCATATCAGCGCACACTCCGCTGCAGAGTGAAAATCTCATTCTGGAAACATCCCCCAGGCTGTGGCTAAGCCATGTCTCCGCAGTATCCTTTCTTTCAGGAGTGCTAGTTCTGCAAGGTTCGCAGAAGAGCTTCTGTAAAGTTTGGAAGGTAGGAGACGGATACTGGCAGAAGTAAAACTGTGAGTACCGGACGTGAGTCGTGCTTCGGTAGCTCAGTTGGTAGAGCACTTGCCCGCGAAAGGCAAAGGTCCCGAGTTCGAGTCTCGGTCGGGCACACAGTTTTAATCTGCCAGGAAGTTTCATATCAGCGCACACTCCGCTGCAGAGTGAAAATCTCATTCTGGAAACATCCCCCAGGCTGTGGCTAAGCCATGTCTCCGCAGTATCCTTTCTTTCAGGAGTGCTAGTTCTGCAAGGTTCGCAGAAGAGCTTCTGTAAAGTTTGGAAGGTAGGAGACGGATACTGGCAGAAGTAAAACTGTGAGTACCGGACGTGAGTCGTGCTTCGGTAGCTCAGTTGGTAGAGCACTTGCCCGCGAAAGGCAAAGGTCCCGAGTTCGAGTCTCGGTCGGGCACACAGTTTTAATCTGCCAGGAAGTTTCATATCAGCGCACACTCCGCTGCAGAGTGAAAATCTCATTCTGGAAACATCCCCCAGGCTGTGGCTAAGCCATGTCTCCGCAGTATCCTTTCTTTCAGGAGTGCTAGTTCTGCAAGGTTCGCAGAAGAGCTTCTGTAAAGTTTGGAAGGTAGGAGACGGATACTGGCAGAAGTAAAACTGTGAGTACCGGACGTGAGTCGTGCTTCGGTAGCTCAGTTGGTAGAGCACTTGCCCGCGAAAGGCAAAGGTCCCGAGTTCGAGTCTCGGTCGGGCACACAGTTTTAATCTGCCAGGAAGTTTCATATCAGCGCACACTCCGCTGCAGAGTGAAAATCTCATTCTGGAAACATCCCCCAGGCTGTGGCTAAGCCATGTCTCCGCAGTATCCTTTCTTTCAGGAGTGCTAGTTCTGCAAGGTTCGCAGAAGAGCTTCTGTAAAGTTTGGAAGGTAGGAGACGGATACTGGCAGAAGTAAAACTGTGAGTACCGGACGTGAGTCGTGCTTCGGTAGCTCAGTTGGTAGAGCACTTGCCCGCGAAAGGCAAAGGTCCCGAGTTCGAGTCTCGGTCGGGCACACAGTTTTAATCTGCCAGGAAGTTTCATATCAGCGCACACTCCGCTGCAGAGTGAAAATCTCATTCTGGAAACATCCCCCAGGCTGTGGCTAAGCCATGTCTCCGCAGTATCCTTTCTTTCAGGAGTGCTAGTTCTGCAAGGTTCGCAGAAGAGCTTCTGTAAAGTTTGGAAGGTAGGAGACGGATACTGGCAGAAGTAAAACTGTGAGTACCGGACGTGAGTCGTGCTTCGGTAGCTCAGTTGGTAGAGCACTTGCCCGCGAAAGGCAAAGGTCCCGAGTTCGAGTCTCGGTCGGGCACACAGTTTTAATCTGCCAGGAAGTTTCATATCAGCGCACACTCCGCTGCAGAGTGAAAATCTCATTCTGGAAACATCCCCCAGGCTGTGGCTAAGCCATGTCTCCGCAGTATCCTTTCTTTCAGGAGTGCTAGTTCTGCAAGGTTCGCAGAAGAGCTTTTGTAAAGTTTGGAAGGTAGGAGACGGATACTGGCAGAAGTAAAACTGTGAGTACCGGACGTGAGTCGTGCTTCGGTAGCTCAGTTGGTAGAGCACTTGCCCGCGAAAGGCAAAGGTCCCGAGTTCGAGTCTCGGTCGGGCACACAGTTTTAATCTGCCAGGAAGTTTCATATCAGCGCACACTCCGCTGCAGAGTGAAAATCTCATTCTGGAAACATCCCCCAGGCTGTGGCTAAGCCATGTCTCCGCAGTATCCTTTCTTTCAGGAGTGCTAGTTCTGCAAGGTTCGCAGAAGAGCTTCTGTAAAGTTTGGAAGGTAGGAGACGGATACTGGCAGAAGTAAAACTGTGAGTACCGGACGTGAGTCGTGCTTCGGTAGCTCAGTTGGTAGAGCACTTGCCCGCGAAAGGCAAAGGTCCCGAGTTCGAGTCTCGGTCGGGCACACAGTTTTAATCTGCCAGGAAGTTTCATATCAGCGCACACTCCGCTGCAGAGTGAAAATCTCATTCTGGAAACATCCCCCAGGCTGTGGCTAAGCCATGTCTCCGCAGTATCCTTTCTTTCAGGAGTGCTAGTTCTGCAAGGTTCGCAGAAGAGCTTCTGTAAAGTTTGGAAGGTAGGAGACGGATACTGGCAGAAGTAAAACTGTGAGTACCGGACGTGAGTCGTGCTTCGGTAGCTCAGTTGGTAGAGCACTTGCCCGCGAAAGGCAAAGGTCCCGAGTTCGAGTCTCGGTCGGGCACACAGTTTTAATCTGCCAGGAAGTTTCATATCAGCGCACACTCCGCTGCAGAGTGAAAATCTCATTCTGGAAACATCCCCCAGGCTGTGGCTAAGCCATGTCTCCGCAGTATCCTTTCTTTCAGGAGTGCTAGTTCTGCAAGGTTCGCAGAAGAGCTTCTGTAAAGTTTGGAAGGTAGGAGACGGATACTGGCAGAAGTAAAACTGTGAGTACCGGACGTGAGTCGTGCTTCGGTAGCTCAGTTGGTAGAGCACTTGCCCGCGAAAGGCAAAGGTCCCGAGTTCGAGTCTCGGTCGGGCACACAGTTTTAATCTGCCAGGAAGTTTCATATCAGCGCACACTCCGCTGCAGAGTGAAAATCTCATTCTGGAAACATCCCCCAGGCTGTGGCTAAGCCATGTCTCCGCAGTATCCTTTCTTTCAGGAGTGCTAGTTCTGCAAGGTTCGCAGAAGAGCTTCTGTAAAGTTTGGAAGGTAGGAGACGGATACTGGCAGAAGTAAAACTGTGAGTACCGGACGTGAGTCGTGCTTCGGTAGCTCAGTTGGTAGAGCACTTGCCCGCGAAAGGCAAAGGTCCCGAGTTCGAGTCTCGGTCGGGCACACAGTTTTAATCTGCCAGGAAGTTTCATATCAGCGCACACTCCGCTGCAGAGTGAAAATCTCATTCTGGAAACATCCCCCAGGCTGTGGCTAAGCCATGTCTCCGCAGTATCCTTTCTTTCAGGAGTGCTAGTTCTGCAAGGTTCGCAGAAGAGCTTCTGTAAAGTTTGGAAGGTAGGAGACGGATACTGGCAGAAGTAAAACTGTGAGTACCGGACGTGAGTCGTGCTTCGGTAGCTCAGTTGGTAGAGCACTTGCCCGCGAAAGGCAAAGGTCCCGAGTTCGAGTCTCGGTCGGGCACACAGTTTTAATCTGCCAGGAAGTTTCATATCAGCGCACACTCCGCTGCAGAGTGAAAATCTCATTCTGGAAACATCCCCCAGGCTGTGGCTAAGCCATGTCTCCGCAGTATCCTTTCTTTCAGGAGTGCTAGTTCTGCAAGGTTCGCAGAAGAGCTTCTGTAAAGTTTGGAAGGTAGGAGACGGATACTGGCAGAAGTAAAACTGTGAGTACCGGACGTGAGTCGTGCTTCGGTAGCTCAGTTGGTAGAGCACTTGCCCGCGAAAGGCAAAGGTCCCGAGTTCGAGTCTCGGTCGGGCACACAGTTTTAATCTGCCAGGAAGTTTCATATCAGCGCACACTCCGCTGCAGAGTGAAAATCTCATTCTGGAAACATCCCCCAGGCTGTGGCTAAGCCATGTCTCCGCAGTATCCTTTCTTTCAGGAGTGCTAGTTCTGCAAGGTTCGCAGAAGAGCTTCTGTAAAGTTTGGAAGGTAGGAGACGGATACTGGCAGAAGTAAAACTGTGAGTACCGGACGTGAGTCGTGCTTCGGTAGCTCAGTTGGTAGAGCACTTGCCCGCGAAAGGCAAAGGTCCCGAGTTCGAGTCTCGGTCGGGCACACAGTTTTAATCTGCCAGGAAGTTTCATATCAGCGCACACTCCGCTGCAGAGTGAAAATCTCATTCTGGAAACATCCCCCAGGCTGTGGCTAAGCCATGTCTCCGCAGTATCCTTTCTTTCAGGAGTGCTAGTTCTGCAAGGTTCGCAGAAGAGCTTCTGTAAAGTTTGGAAGGTAGGAGACGGATACTGGCAGAAGTAAAACTGTGAGTACCGGACGTGAGTCGTGCTTCGGTAGCTCAGTTGGTAGAGCACTTGCCCGCGAAAGGCAAAGGTCCCGAGTTCGAGTCTCGGTCGGGCACACAGTTTTAATCTGCCAGGAAGTTTCATATCAGCGCACACTCCGCTGCAGAGTGAAAATCTCATTCTGGAAACATCCCCCAGGCTGTGGCTAAGCCATGTCTCCGCAGTATCCTTTCTTTCAGGAGTGCTAGTTCTGCAAGGTTCGCAGAAGAGCTTCTGTAAAGTTTGGAAGGTAGGAGACGGATACTGGCAGAAGTAAAACTGTGAGTACCGGACGTGAGTCGTGCTTCGGTAGCTCAGTTGGTAGAGCACTTGCCCGCGAAAGGCAAAGGTCCCGAGTTCGAGTCTCGGTCGGGCACACAGTTTTAATCTGCCAGGAAGTTTCATATCAGCGCACACTCCGCTGCAGAGTGAAAATCTCATTCTGGAAACATCCCCCAGGCTGTGGCTAAGCCATGTCTCCGCAGTATCCTTTCTTTCAGGAGTGCTAGTTCTGCAAGGTTCGCAGAAGAGCTTCTGTAAAGTTTGGAAGGTAGGAGACGGATACTGGCAGAAGTAAAACTGTGAGTACCGGACGTGAGTCGTGCTTCGGTAGCTCAGTTGGTAGAGCACTTGCCCGCGAAAGGCAAAGGTCCCGAGTTCGAGTCTCGGTCGGGCACACAGTTTTAATCTGCCAGGAAGTTTCATATCAGCGCACACTCCGCTGCAGAGTGAAAATCTCATTCTGGAAACATCCCCCAGGCTGTGGCTAAGCCATGTCTCCGCAGTATCCTTTCTTTCAGGAGTGCTAGTTCTGCAAGGTTCGCAGAAGAGCTTCTGTAAAGTTTGGAAGGTAGGAGACGGATACTGGCAGAAGTAAAACTGTGAGTACCGGACGTGAGTCGTGCTTCGGTAGCTCAGTTGGTAGAGCACTTGCCCGCGAAAGGCAAAGGTCCCGAGTTCGAGTCTCGGTCGGGCACACAGTTTTAATCTGCCAGGAAGTTTCATATCAGCGCACACTCCGCTGCAGAGTGAAAATCTCATTCTGGAAACATCCCCCAGGCTGTGGCTAAGCCATGTCTCCGCAGTATCCTTTCTTTCAGGAGTGCTAGTTCTGCAAGGTTCGCAGAAGAGCTTCTGTAAAGTTTGGAAGGTAGGAGACGGATACTGGCAGAAGTAAAACTGTGAGTACCGGACGTGAGTCGTGCTTCGGTAGCTCAGTTGGTAGAGCACTTGCCCGCGAAAGGCAAAGGTCCCGAGTTCGAGTCTCGGTCGGGCACACAGTTTTAATCTGCCAGGAAGTTTCATATCAGCGCACACTCCGCTGCAGAGTGAAAATCTCATTCTGGAAACATCCCCCAGGCTGTGGCTAAGCCATGTCTCCGCAGTATCCTTTCTTTCAGGAGTGCTAGTTCTGCAAGGTTCGCAGAAGAGCTTCTGTAAAGTTTGGAAGGTAGGAGACGGATACTGGCAGAAGTAAAACTGTGAGTACCGGACGTGAGTCGTGCTTCGGTAGCTCAGTTGGTAGAGCACTTGCCCGCGAAAGGCAAAGGTCCCGAGTTCGAGTCTCGGTCGGGCACACAGTTTTAATCTGCCAGGAAGTTTCATATCAGCGCACACTCCGCTGCAGAGTGAAAATCTCATTCTGGAAACATCCCCCAGGCTGTGGCTAAGCCATGTCTCCGCAGTATCCTTTCTTTCAGGAGTGCTAGTTCTGCAAGGTTCGCAGAAGAGCTTCTGTAAAGTTTGGAAGGTAGGAGACGGATACTGGCAGAAGTAAAACTGTGAGTACCGGACGTGAGTCGTGCTTCGGTAGCTCAGTTGGTAGAGCACTTGCCCGCGAAAGGCAAAGGTCCCGAGTTCGAGTCTCGGTCGGGCACACAGTTTTAATCTGCCAGGAAGTTTCATATCAGCGCACACTCCACTGCAGAGTGAAAATCTCATTCAAGCACCATGCTTTTTATAATCTCTGAATAAAAAGTTATCATTATCTTTGTAAACTGAAATACGCCACTGTTTTCATTTATACTCCTCCAGCCATTCACTGTTTTTATTTGATTGTGGTGATATATGGATACACCAGTAATTCAGAATGCAGTCGTACTAAATTACAGCATCAAAAAAAGTTTTGCATCACCTCGGTTCAGAGGGTTCCGGAACCTGAACAGAAATTTGGAATGGAGATCAACATAAACATCATTTCCGCCCTTTTTATTGTTCATGAATGACACATTGCATGTTGTACCACCATACAGCGAGACCTTCAGAGGTGGTGGTCCAGATTGCTTTACACACCGGTACATCTAATACCCAGTAGCAAGTCCTCTTGCAGTGATGTATTCCTGTATTTGTCATGGCATACTATCCACATGTTCATCAAGGCACTGTTGGTCCCGCTCCTCAACGGCGTTTCCGTGTCGATCCCTCAGAGCGGTTCGTGGATCACGTCGTCCATAAAGAGCCCTTTTTAGTCTATCCCATTCATGTTCGATAGGGTTCATGCCTGGAGAACATGATGGCCACTATAGTGGTTGCAAGGATGGACCTCGTCATGGACGTTTGGATTGAAGTAGCGCATCGTGCAGCCTGTTGCACACAGTTTGAGTCATAGCACGACGCTCTGTGGCTGCACGAAATGCATTATTCAGCATGGTGGCGTTGCTGTCAGGGTTCCTCCGAGCCATAATCCGTAGGTCATCCAGTGCAATAGTAGCCCTTGGGCGGCCTGAGCGAGGCATGTTATCAACAGTTTTTGTCTCCCTATATCTCCTTAATGTCCGAAAAACAACGCTTTGGTTCACTCCGAGACGCCTGTCCGCCCCCGGTACCTGAGTGGTCAGCGCGACAGAATGTCAATCCTAAGGGCCCGGGTTCGATTCCCGGCTGGGTGGCAGATTTCCTCCGCTCAGGATGTTGTGCTGTCCTAATCATCATCATTTCATCCTGATCGACGCGCAAGTCGCCGAAGTGGCGTCAAATCGAAAGACTTGCACCCGGCCAACGGTCTACCCACCGGGAGGCCCTAGTCAGATGACATTTCCTTATTTAACTCCGAGGCGCCTTGACACTTGCCTTCTTGAGAGCACTTCTGGCACAAAGTAACAATGAAGACGCGATCGAACCACGGTATTGACCGTCTAGGCATGGTTGAACTATAGACAACACGAGCCATGTACCTCCTTCCTGGTGGAATGACTGGAACCGATCGGCTGTCGGATCCACTCCGTCTGATAGGCGCTGCTCATGCATGGCTGTTTACATCTTTGGGGGTTTAGTGACATCTCTGAACAGTCAAAGGGACTGTGTGTGTGATACAATATCCACAGTCAACGTCTGTCTTCAGGAGTTCTGGGGACCGGGTTGATGCAAAACTTGTTTTGATGTGTGTAGTTAATTTGATGATTAATTTGAGTTCTGAAAGTGATTGCAGACAAAGGCAACAAAAGTGCCTTGAGTAAATTCACTAATTTCATAAATAAAAATTCAGCTCGCGATTTGAAGGCTATTGAGAACGTAATACTTTTTTTTTATGTAAAGACAATGACATTTAGCATCACTCGGAGATATAATTGTGATCAAAGAAAACGACAGCTTGCATTTAATGTGAGAACCAATTGTCGCACGGCACAGATCATGTCGATAGGTGAGTTACTCCCAAACCTCGATCAGTGTGCCTCGAGTAATTGTAACAACTGTTGCAGTCCTCTTTCTTAGATCGTGTAGGTCAGCCTGTAGATGAGGCACATTCATGTGATCCTTTATGAACAGCTGAAGGTAAAAATCGAACGGCTGAACGAGGAGGCCATGTGGAACATGCTGTCATCCAGCGCCTTGAGGCTAATCCAGCAGTCGGCTGCAACGACGTTTAACCAATCGCTTACTGAGTTATGCCAACAATGCAGCGCACAGTTTTGCTGCCAAATAAAGTTTTGTAGTTCAGCTTCTTCAAGTTCTGGAAACGAGCATATTTCAAGTGCATCTGGAAAAGAAACACCGGCTGAAGTTACTTCACCGAAAAAAGAAAGCCCATTAACTTTCCGCCGGGATATGGCACACAGAACATTCAGTTTAGCGCAGCCTTGATGTAACGGTACCACAGTATGTGTGTTCACATTTCCACTTAGCTGAAATATCGATTCATCAATAAAGACACGATCCAGAAAACCTTCATCATACAGTAATATTTCGTTTACAGATGTGGCATGTAAACTGTAGTCGGTAGGCTTTAGAGTTTAGAACTTTTAACAACTACAACCGATAAGGACGTAGTTGTAAGCTTCTCTTTAAAAGCCTCCACATGGTCGTCGCTTGCACTGCTTTTTCGCGACTAGCCTTCCGAACTGATTTGTTGGGGCCACGCGTGAAAGCCTCTCCTTTGCTCTACAGGTTTTTCAGTCACACTTGGTCGTCACGTACTCTTCCCTTTGCAAAGACAGCCGGTGTCTTCAGGTTTTCAAATGTGGCACATGAACTGTATTCTGTAGCCTTTAGAGTTTAGAGCTTGTAAGACAGATGGTTCAAATGGCTCTGAGCACTACGGGACTTAACTTCTAAGGTCATCAGTACCCTAGAACTTAGAACTACTTAAACCTAACTAACCTAAGGACATCACACACATCCATGCCCGAGGCAGGATTCGAACTTGCGACCTTAGCGGTCGTGCGGTTACAGGCTGTAGCGCCTAGAACCGAGCGGCCACCCCGGCTGGCAGTAAGACAGAGATTGGAATACGTCCAACAAATAATTGAGGACGTAGGCTGCAAGTGCTGTTCTGAGATCAAGAGGTTGACACAGGAGAATAATTCGTGGCGGGCCCCATCAAACAGTCGGAAAACTGATGACTTAAAAACTACAAACGATAAGGACGTAGTTGAAAGCGTTCCTTTAAAAGCCTCCACACGGATGTCAACTGCTAATTCGCGACTAGCCTTCCGAACTGATTTGTTGAGGCTACGCGTGAAAGATTCTCACTTGTTCTTCAGGTTCTTCAGTCACTCTTGGTCGTCACATACTCTTCCCTTTGCAAAGACAGCCGCTGCTTCAGGCTGGGATACCATCTACGGATATTATTGTCGCTGAACAATTGCAATGGAACTTAACACGGAATCCACGTTGCACTGTAGCAAAATATGAAAACTGCAAAACCCAGAAATCTTTCTGTTCGCTTGTCGCCATTTTTCCTACTAGCGCTTTCTGACAGAAGACACAGGAAACGGTGCATGCCCACAGGTACACAAACAAATCTATTTTAGGAGATTGGATAATTTTTTAATCATTTTTTTTATTTCGAGCTCATAGATATGCGAGCGCGTATGTATGAGGGCGACGTCAACAGAGGTGTGCTGTTGACTGCTGTAGGTAATATTTTTCAGTTAGGTTGTGTCAGTCAATAGGAATGGAGGCATAGTGTACGATGAATGAGGGTACTTGTTGCCCACTGTATACTTCGCTGTAGTTTTTGGCACCCTATTCTATCGATAAATACGACCAATAGTAAGGTTTGTGGTTTGAAAATGGGTCTGTCAGCCCGAAACAAGTAACCACTACAGCTGTATATCAGTGCAACTCCGACAGGCGAAATAAAAACCTAAATTATCCAATTTCCTCCGTACTGAACAGTTGCTGGACTACCATCCCGTGGCAGCACGCCACGATTAAGCAAAACTGTTTGAGTTTCTCTTTCATTTCGTGTATCATATGTAACTCTAAGTTGAATGTAATAAATGCTACAAAGCCCTGAGGCGCCGATATTAATTCCTTTTCCAAATGCAGTGCGTCAGTGATGCGTGTGCCATATTTCAAACATGCTTCGTGTTACGTGAAAACACACACTTGTGTGTGTGTGTGTGTGTGTGTGTGTGTGTGTGTGTGTGTGTGTGTGTGTGTGTGTTAACCAACGTATGGTCCCACGTAACACTCAACTGCATTTAAATAAGACACACGCATCACCGACGCAATCCACTTGGAAATAGCAACGCGCCAAAACTGACCAGTAATATTACGTATGAGGTCGTTCACTACGTAATGCAATACATTTTTTTCTCCTACAGTTTCGGTTGAAAAGATGCGTAATTTTTTGTGGGTCATCGTGGTACATTCCCTTTTCAGCCCCTATAGTTTCATGCTGTTCCGATAGGTGACGACACTACACGTAGCCTTCAAAATGGTGTCTGTAACGCAGGTGCGAGCTCTCATTGGCGGAAAATCAGAGCATCGCCGATATCCATAGAGGCTTGCAGAATATCTGGGCAGACCTGATAGTAAAAAAACCAGGGTGAGCCGTCGGTCCAGGCGTCTGTCATCATCGTAACAAGGTCACGCAAAGCTGTGCGAACTCCTGCGTGGCGGCCGGCCGCACACAGCTCTGACTCCTGCAGAGTTGCAGCGTGCGGACACTCTCATTAGTGATGATCGACGGATCACAAACACCTCGCTGCTCAACTGGACGTCTCTGCTGGTAGTGGTGCCATACCAGTCCACCATTTAGTGTACTCAAAGGTGTGTTCCTGGTGGGTTCCTCGCCGCCTAAAGGAAGACCATAAATATGAAGCTTATCCATTATGGATTTTTAACGACCCGTAACTGTCAGAGATAGCAAAGAACTTGGAAGAGCAACTGAAGGGAATGAAAAGTGTCTTGAAAGTAGGGTATAAGAGGAAATCAACAAAAGCGAAACGAAGATAATGGAATGTAGTCGAATTAAGTTGGGTGATGCGGAGGGAATTAGATTAGGAAATGAGACACTTAAAGTAGTAAAGGAGTTCCGCTATTTGGGGAGCAAAATAACTGATGATGGTCGAAGTAGAAAGGACATAAAATGTAGACCGGCAATGGCAAGGAAAGCGTTTCTGAAGAAGAGAAATTTGTTAACTTCGAGTATTGATTTAAGTGTCAGGAAGTCGTTTCTGAAGGTATTTGTATGGAGTGTAGCCATGTATGGAAGTGAATCATGGGCGAAAAATAGTTTAGATAAGAAGAGAATAGAAGCTTTCGAAATGTGGTGCTACAGAAGAATGCTGAAGATTAGATGGGTAGATCACATAACGAATGAGGAGGTATTGAATACATTTGGAGAGAAGAGGAGTATCTGGCACAACTTGACTAGAAGACCACAACAACAACAACAACAACAACAACAACTGTTTATTCAATGAAAGTTGTACAGCACATGCTGGATGCTGGCAAAGTTCCGTTATTACAGTGTATATGCTACATATTCCGTAAAACTGAACGTGTGGTACCAACTGTCCATCACAATGAAAGCAGAGAGACGGATATTAACAAAAGCTGCCCATACTGTCGCAAGCTATGTAACCTCCTATACACCAAGTGAAGATGTACCTGAAAAGGTTCGAAAACCCGTTCATGAAATAAATAACTATTTCAAAAAAAAACTTGTTGAACTGTTCTCTGTTTACATTAGACCATGAAGAGCAACGAAAGACCGTCTGTGCGGAATTGCTTGCTCATTACGAGACTGTACAGCGATAAAACACGGGTTTATCACTTCGAACCAGCAACAAAGTGCCAATCCATGGAGTGGCATCGCACCACCCAACCTCCGAAGAAAAATGTCAAAGCCGCACTCTCACCAGATCTTCTAGTATTCTGAAGGGTTTATCCTATTTTATATCCTCCCTCAAGGTGCAATCATCGACTCTTAAGTGTATTGTGCTACCCTGAGGAAAATGAAGAAACAACTTCAGCGTGTTTGTCGTCACAAAAGTGCAAAACGAACTTCTCCTTCTCCATGACAACACAAGGCCTCACATAAGTCTGGGCACCCGAGAGGAGCACACAAAACTTCATTGTGCTGTTGTTCGGCATCCACCTTACAGCCGTGAACTCGCACGTTCCGAATTCCATCTGTCTGACCCAATCAAGGACACACTTCGGGGGAAGCAGTACGTGGGAGATGGAGAGATTACTGATGCAGCAAGACGTTCCCTCCGAGATCGACCAATAGAGTGGTACCACGCGGCCATACAGGCCGTCCCAGTAAGGTGATGCAACCCCTTCGCATTCAGCGGAGATTATGTTGAAAAATGCGGTTTTGTAGCTAAAAGAGTGAGGAATAAAAAAAAGTGATTCAAATGGCTCTAAGCAATATGGGACTTGATATCAGAGATCATCAGTCCCCTAGAATTAGAACTACTTAAACCTATCTAACCTAAGAACATTACACACATCCATGCCCGAGGCAGGATTCGAACCTCACACCGTAGCAGCAGGGCGGTTCCCTACTGAAGCGCCTAGAACCGCTCGGTCACAAAGGCCGGCCAGTGTATTTTAATCCTAAATAAAACCAACCTGCTTTCAGAAAAAAATGTGTTGTGTTAGTCAATGAACGCCCCTCATATACTCACAGTGCAAGAAAGGCACCTTCTATAATAAATTCGACAGTCTACACAGATTTTTCAAAAATAATTTTGTCAGTCAAAAATGAGGTATTTCAACTAATCAGAGCTCAGAAGCAGAATGGTTTGTTTCTGTGTTAAGTTCCGGCTTTCTAATTGGTGATCCATTCTTCCTGCATTGAGCGAGGCTGCACTCTCTTGAGAAACGGCACAGCTATTCGGGAAAACGGTGGTTCAAATCCCTGTCCTCCTATACAGATGTAAGTGTCCTGCGATTTCCTGTAAAACTCTTAAGGTGAATGCAGGGTTCGTTCCTTTGAAAGGGCACGGCCTAGTTAGTTCCACTTTCCTGTCTAGTCCAGGCTGCTGTTTCGTCCCTAATGACCTCCACAGGATACTGGTGTTCCTTCTTTCAACCGCCGGCCGGAGAGGCCGAGCGGTTCTAGGCGCTTCACTCTCGAACCGCGCCACCGCTACGGTCGCAGCCTCAAATCCTGCCTCGGACATGGATGTGTGTGATATCCTTAGGTTAGTTAGGTTTAAGTAGTTTTAAGTTCTAGGAGACTGATGACCTCAGCTGTTAAGTCCCATAGTGCTCACAGCCATTTGATTTGAACCTTTTTTCTACGTCCTTCAGCTAGTCTTCTCCCAGTAGCGCTGCCACTGGACAGGACTGCTCGTGCCACTGTATTCCATTTAATGGTCCAGGAGTAGTATCTGAAATAAAGGGCAACTGTTTAATCTTCAAAGGATTCTCACAGGCTGAGACCACAACATTTATAAAGCACTGCTTATCTCACGCAAAACACATGTGATGTGGATTAGGGAAAACCAACACCAATCGGCTCAACGTTTACACACAAAGCCAAAGCATCAGCTCGTGAGGGTCGTGGATTAGTGGATTATCCGCCAAATGCTGGTTCTGTCGTCGCCTGAAATGCACAAATACGCAAACTGTAACCACTCACTTGTACTGAGTCTGTCTTTACCAGCATTATATCTCGTACCTTCCAACCCTCTCGTCTATCCGGGCCGTCGGGCTCTACAACACACACACACACACACACACACACACACACACACACACACACACACACACACATAAACTATCAAACTCACTCCACAGCGCCACCAAAGAAAAAGTAATTATATTGAAAACAATGTAAAAAATTTCATAATTCTTGAATTTGGGCTTATGGGCGCTCAACATCGAGGTCATCAGCGTAATTCTTGAATTCAACAGCACCGATATCCTATGTGTTCTTTGCACCTCCTAACAAGTGATACAAGATCTTTCTTTACTCGAAGTTGTGAAGCATTTATGTAGTGTAAATACCAGTCAAATGTGATCACTCAAACGTGTTTATAATCATGCAACTATTTGTACTTACTTGCTTACGTGATTACTTGCGTATGGAAGTGAAGCATGGCCGACGACAAGACACCAAGAAAGTAGAATACAGCTTCAAGAAATGATATGCCTAAGAGTGGAATGATGCACAATGGAAAATCAAAAAATAAATGACGACATAAGGAAATATTTGGGAAAATATAATTTAAAGAAAAGAAAATGTAACGAAAATATACTATGTATGAGTGGAGGATGATTCCCCGCAAGGGCTCTCAGTTATAAATGTACTTGTAGTACAATTGTTGGAACACAATGCAAGAGATTCAGTACCGTAAACGTGAGTTTGCTATTACATGAAGTGAAGAAGAAGAATTACTGTTTGGCTGTGTAATCAAAGCATCCACATAACTTACACAGGGTTTAAATTATCTCCTACCGGATAATGTTACAGGATACCAATCAAACACCTTATGAACGAATCGTATATCTCTTGTTAATTACTTAAATCCATTTTATGGTCAATAAAAGTGATTAGAGCTATTTTTCAATTTGAACTGATATTCATAACACTCAAAAATGTTCGCATTTTGAGCCAGTATCTCATTCCCACGTTGGAACCTTCTCCAATGAATCGAAATGAAACTGATACGCCAGTTATCACCGGTATCGGACGATTCTTACCGCAAACTGTAGGTTCAACTAGCTCTGAAATAAAACTTTGTGTCCATCCACAGCCTCTAAATATTTTACTAATGAAAACAGGGTCCGTTGTAGGCCATATTAAATACATTTATATACCGTCTACAACGGACAACACTTTCATTTGTTTAAAGTTTAAAACAGTCTTGATCACAACTTTATTTTCGTTGGAGAGACCTGTTTCGATTCTATTTAAGAACCATCTTCAGACTCTGAAAAAACATATTACCAGATAGAGGGATCGTTGTAATAGTAAGTATATATAGCAAAATGTAGATCTAATAAATAAATGTACCATAACGGTGGGCTGGCTCGGTGGAGCAAGTTGTGCCGACCCTCGACGCTGGAATAACTGCTAAGCGGACAATGAGGGAACGGTTGTTATATAGGCTTGGTCATGCCCACCGTCCTGAATATGACAACATTGCTAGCCAATCAGAAAGACGTCTTTGATTAGCTAAACACAAGAAGTAGATTAAAAAGTGTGTTATAATTAAATTACATCGTAACATCATTATAAATGATTATTCGTCATAAAATATATACTATAAAGGTTTCTTGGTTTAAAATCAGCTAAAAGTATCCTTCCCTCTAACGTCTATTCTGCGAAGATGCACCAAAGGTTGGTAATTGGACAGGGAGACGCCACTAGTAAAGATACTTCTAGGGTTGCCGTGGAAACGTCGTCTTATTCCGATGTGGCGGTCTACAGTGCTGTCAAAGATTACAATAGGTGAGGACCAAAAGCCTCTGTCGATATAACATGTTGGAGATAATTAGAAACTGAATTATAGTTATATTATATCGTAACATCGCATAAATCTCATTATTCGTCATGAGATATAAACTGTAAAGGTTAAAGATTTAAGATCAACTAAAAGTACGCTCTTCTCTAATGTCAATTCTGTAAAAGATGCACTAAAGTTGCTACACTCCTGGAAATTGAAATAAGAACACCGTGAATTCATTGTCCCAGGAAGGGGAAACTTTATTGACACATTCCTGGGGTCAGATATATCACATGATCACACTGACAGAACCACAGGCACATAGACACAGGCAACAGAGCATGTACAATGTCGGCACTAGTACAGTGTATATCCACCTTTCGCAGCAATGCAGGCTGCTATTCTCCCATGGAGACGATCGTAGAGATGCTGGATGTAGTCCTGTGGAACGGCTTGCCATGCCATTTCCACCTGGCGCCTCAGTTGGACCAGCGTTCGTGCTGGACGTGCAGACCGCGTGAGACGACGCTTCATCCAGTCCCAAACATGCTCAATGGGGGACAGATCCGGAGATCTTGCTGGCCAGGGTAGTTGACTTACACCTTCTAGAGCACGCTGGGTGGCACGGGATACATGCGGACGTGCATAGTCCTGTTGGAACAGCAAGTTCCCTTGCCGGTCTAGGAATGGTAGAACGATGGTTTCGATGACGGTTTGGATGTACCGTGCACTATTCAGTGTCCCCTCGACGATCACCAGAGGTGTACGGCCAGTGTAGGAGATAGCACCCCACACCATGATGCCGGGTGTTGGCCCTGTGTGCCTCGGTCGTATGCAGTCCTGATTGTGGCGCTCACCTGCACGGCGCCAAACACTCATACGACCATCATTGGCACCAAAGCAGAAGCGACTCTCATCGCTGAAGACGACAGCCGGCCGCGGTGGTCTCGCGGTTCTAGGCGCGCAGTCTGGAACCGTGCGACTGCTACGGTCGCAGGTTCGAATCCTGCCTCGGGCATGGATGTGTGTCATGTCCTTAGGTTAGTTAGGTTTAAGTAGTTCTAAGTTCTAGGGGACTAATGACCACAGCAATTGAGTCCCATAGTGCTCAGAGCCATTTGAACCATTTGAAGACGACACGTCTCCATTCGTCCCTCCATTCACGCCTGTCGCGACACCACTGGAGGCGGGCTGCACGATGTTGGGGCGTGAGTGGAAGACGGCCTAACGGTGTGCGGCACCGTAGCCCAGCTTCATGGAGACGGTTGCGAATGGTCCTCACCGATACCCCAGGAGCAACAGTGTCCCTAATTTGCTGGGAAGTGGCGATGCGGTCCCCTACGGCACTGCGTAGGATCACACGGTCTTGGCGTGCATCCGTGCGTCGCTGCAGTCCGGTCCCAGGTCGACGGGCACGTGCACCTTCCGCCGACCACTGGCGACAACATCGATGTACTGTGGAGACCTCACGCCCCACGTGTTGAGCAATTCGGCGGTACGTCCACCCGGCCTCCCGCATGCCCACTATACGCCCTCGCTGAAAGCACGTCAACTGCACATACGGTTCACGTCCACGCTGTTGCGGCATGCTACCAGTGTTAAAGACTGCGATGGAGCTCCGTATGCCACGGCAAACTGGCTGACACTGACGGCGGCGGTGCACAAATGCTGCGCAGCTAGCGCCATTCGACGGCCAACACCGCGGTTCCTGGTGTGTCCGCTGTGCCGTGCGTGTGATCATTGCTTGTACAGCCCTCTCGCAGTGTCCGGAGCAAGTTTGGTGGGTCTGACATACCGGTGTCAATGTGTTCTTTTTTCCATTTCCAGGAGTGTATATTGATAGTGAGACCCTGAGACGCTGCTAGCGGGAGTGCATCGAGAGTTGCCGTGGAAACGGCGTCCTTTTTCGATGCGGCAGTCTACAGAGCTGTCAAAGATTGCTGACAGCTCTGTAGACTGTCGCAATATTTGACAGCTCTATAGACTATCTTTGCTAGTAGCGTCTCCCTGTCGATTTACCAACCTTTGGTACATTTTCGCAGAATATACTTACTATTATAACATTCCTCTACCTGGTAATATGTTTTTTCACAGTCTGAAGATGGTTCTTAAATAGAACAGAAACCGGTCACTCCGATAAAAATAAAATGTTGCGATCAGGACTGGTTAAAACTTTAAATTTTAACTTTAATAGATCGCTGATAATGTTTTCAAATATTTTACTTTCATTCGTGTTCTCTCAAACGATATGTGACAAATGGTTCAAATGGCTCTGAGCACATATGCAACTTCTGAGGTCATCAGTCGCCTAGAACTTAAGAACTAATTAAACTTAACTAACCTAAGGACATCACACACATCCATGCCCGAGGCAGGATTCGAACCTGCCACCTCAGCGGTCGATCGGCTCTAGACTGTAGCGCTTAGAACCGCAAGGCCACTCCGGCCGGCGCGATATGTTACAGCATGTGAGACTTCGCACGACAACACGTTATCACAGAGGACTTCCTGGAAGGGACATTTGAGATGATACTCCCTGGTGTGTAGTAGCGACAAAACCTACACCAGGAAAGGACATTCCAGGTCTGGTGAGCTCTGTCAGCTGATTTCTCAGCAAGTCGTTTGTCTAAATACGTGACCCCAGGGTAGAAAATGAACTAAAATGGCGAAACACAGAGATGGATACTGGACCTGAAGTGAGCGACGGTGGGTGTAGAACGCGAGATGCTTTCTCCTGTCCTACCCGCGAGTAAAGAAGCGTTCAAAGTGATCAAAAAAATGTACAGGTCATTCCTCCTTTCAGGAACTGTCGGCAAACATTTGCAAGAAAGTATAGACTTACATCGCTGCATTACGCAAGTTGAAGAATTATGAACAAGTTTCATGTTCGTCTATTATGACATTTCTTGAGTGTAAATCACTTCTGTAGAAATAAATAGGGATACTGGGAACAACAAACGTATGGAACCCTACCTACAGTGTTCGTCCACGAGACACAGCCTTCAGTCTATACCAGTGTCCAACTTGATGCCACGATCGTTCGGCGTTCGGAACAGCTCCACACTACTGTCTAATGAATAAATTTCATAGTAAATCAAAACAGCTTTTCGATTCGATTAAAAACTTCCTTAAACTCTTACCTGGGAGAAATAAACTGAGCAGTCGAAACGCTGGAAAATGGTAGCGAAGTGGAGTTACGCTTGCCAAGGATGGGCACTCGGTGCACGGATTGGCAGTGTGCTCTCAACACAAAGAAATATAAGGTACAATGCATAAATTACACGAGAGATGAATAATTACTAGAAATAGTGAAATAGATTAAATATCCGTGAGTATGCGTACGGAACGATCTGAAGTGGAAATAAAACATTCGATTAATGGTAGGAAAGGCAGACAAAAGATTAAGGCTCATTTCTGGAAGGCACAAGGACTGCAGTTCGCCCACAACGGAAGCAGCTTACAATAAATGCCCTTGTGCAACACATACTTTTATATATTCTTTCCAAGCCTGGGTCTGATAGAAGAAATAGAGAAGATACAAAGAAAAGCACAGTTCGTCACACGTTCGTTTCGTAAGCGCGAAAGCGTCACGGGGATATTCAACCATCTGAGGTGATTGTCGCTAAAAGAGTGGCGCTGTGCGTCTCAGAAACGTAACAGTCAAAATTCTGAGAGAAAATGTTTTTAGAAATAACATGGCCAGGTGCCAATAGGACGAGTGCTCTGAGGGTTCCGTACAAACATAACCACCTAAGTAAATATTTCATTCACCCCTAGAGTCAAGAATCTCGACCATTTTTGCTGTTGATATTGGCAAGACATTCGCCCCCGCATTGTTTAACTTTAAGTTTGATGTAGAATACCAAATGTCAAAAGAAATATCTTTTGCGTGTGATATAAAGAAAAATTGACAGTTTTCTGATGTTTTCCCCTTTACTTGCACCTTGGCAAATTACATGATTCTAGGTCAATGGGAAGTATCCTATAGACCGATGAGTAAGTTCTCCAGTATCAAAATATCTGACATAAATGGCAGTATCTTCCGACTGCTCTGACTTAGAAGCTTAGAAGCTAGGACTGTAGTTCCTAGTATGGCATATGAATTTCAACTTCTCCCGTTCCTGAGCAAAAGAAGTCTTAATACACGGATGGACAGACAGCGGACAACAAATGTAAAGACATGAATTGGTTTCTATATTCATCCAACAGCAACTGCAAGCTACCTACTTTCAATTGCAATCGAGACTTCAATGAAAATGGCAAAGGTAATGTTAATCAGAACACTGGGAGGAGTTGTGGTCTATATAACAACACATTTATACATTCTTAACAACACAAGACAAAAACAACAACAGAAAAATGGCTAAAGAAACGACACACAAACAGTTTCTTATTGGACAAACGCTTTCAAAAACGTGCGATCTATGGTGAACAAAGTGATCAGATGGAGATCAACATACGACACTAACGAGAACTAATAGCTTTACCTGACTTCATACATGTGAATCCGTGGTACGGCCCACAAACTGTGCCACTATCAAGAATGTATACTCGGCTATTCCATAAAGAAAAATATGGGTCTAAAGAACAGGGTGCTGAGAAGCATGTATTGGAGCCATACGCCGTAGCAGCGAATACGTTACTCTCCTGTTGGTCAGACTGGCGCACCACGATGTGCTCGGCGACTGGAGTCATGGACAGCAGCAATCCGTTATTAATGGCACGCGCCCGAAGAAATGGAAGTACGCTGTCTCGCGTTCGGCTAATTCGGAACGCAGGTACTTCCCTATGGGCCTCTGAAACCCCGGTGGATTCCAGTGTGCAGGTGGACCCGCCTGCTGATCTGCAAAACCAATTTGAATTGGAGCCATGACTATGCGTGATGGAATATATCAAATCTTTGGACGGCCGACTCAAAGCAAATAAGTACACCCACGCATTACTCATGATGTGCGTGATGCTAGAAGGAGTACCTCTGACTGTTCAGATGGTGACTGGCACAGGCTCTAAGTGGCACACTAGCAAAGGACACAAGGCTCACCGTTTAGGTAAAGGCCTATAGTTCTTCACTAGCGAAGCGCCAGTACAAGAGTGATCTCATTCTCTCAGCTTTCCACACCAGCTTGGTAGCCTAGCACATTTCAATCTTAGACTATCCCCGCTTTAACCCAAGCCAGTCACGAACTGGAGCACGCCACTCGAAGCTGGGAGACCGCCCCTCGTTCTGCATACACAGATTTGACCAATCAGCGACTTCAAAAATTAATTCCGAGAAAAGGAATAAAGATTCAGCTTTACGTGTTCTTTCCCACACGTTTACGCTGTGTCTTTTGCTAAAAGTATGACCTGGATGGAACCACAGCCCTCCATAAAAAGATCGTTATCTACTCTGTTGTGTCCGTTTCGAACTTTCCAAAGAATAGCCACGAACTCCCTAAAGGCCTCTTGCCTTCACAAATATGTTTTATAACAAAGTCAGAATGTCTGGGCGCAGTTGACCTGCACCACCGAAATTCGCACAAACACACAGTCATCTCATCGGCTTCCTGCCTGACAAAGGCCCATCCTCTACTTTATTGCCAGTCAGCCAACCTGGAAGCGGCCGCCGACCGACCGGCGCCATCCAACGTGTCTGCACAAAGATACCGAGGAACTGGGCAGTCCGCAATGTTTTCACCCAGGTTCTACACAAAAAAACACTCCCCTCGGCTCTCAGCCGCCGTACACTTTCACTGCAGTCTTTTAAATCGGCACCCTCTTCCTTTAAACGCAGGTAAAGCTTACCGCTATTCCTTCACTAGAGCACACAAGCAAGAGCGTTAACTACTGCCAACCATTTCAGCATATGAATGACGTTAGATTGTATCCAGCATAGAAACCAAGTAATGAAGATCATCTTCCCTAAGAATATTAAGAAGTATAGCATCGTATCAGAAGTGCTAGTGCTGTGCAATCTCTTACCACTACGAATTAAGACACAACGGAAATGCAGGTGCTGGGTGAGAACGTCGCTTTAAATCAATGGAGAAAGTTTGAAAATTTGTGCCAGACTGAGATTCGAACCCAGGTTTTCTGCTTACTATGCAGATGGGCTGACCACTCCACCATTTGGAAACTGTGGTCACCACAATTGCACAGGCTACTCTCACATGCCTTCCGTCAGATCAGAATTCTCAACTTATCCACACACTAATGACACAATGTCTTTGGAAAAAAACGACATTTTGGCTATGGAGTGCGTGATTGATTCTCTTGTAAAATTTTTTTGTTTGTTTATAGACACAATCAAAGCGTTTGACAACGCATGAACCTGTGTGCAGTGTATACCGCCTTTAGCATCTGAAGATGGCCATTGTATGGCCGAAACCGGTTATGACTGTGTCATAATCATGTGATTGTGTCTATAAATAAACAAAAAAAAATTTACAGTAGTGCTTTTGCCCAATATCTTCATTACTCGCGGCATTTCGCCGATTCCCTGAATAGTTTGACACTGCAGTGCATCTGCACTGAAAATATCATTGGCCGACTCGCCTTATTATACAGAGTGAACATTAATTAAAACCGACAAATTGCAGGGAAGGATTCCTGACTGGAAATGGAGGAAAAAATGGTCCTATGCACACTTGTCTGAGCCGTCCGCTGTGGCCGAGTGGTACTAGGTGCTTCAGTCCGAAACTGCGATGCTGCTACGGTCGCAGATTCGAATCCTGCCTCGGGCATGGATGTATGTGATGTCCTTAGGTTAGTTAGGTTTAACTAGTTCTTATTCTAGGGGACTGATGACCTCAGATGTTGAGTCCCATAGTGGTCAGAGCAATTTGAACCATTTGAACATGTGTCCGGAAATGGGCGGTGTGTGTGCCACGACAACAAGTCTTCCCGGAGCACAGCACAGAGCTGCATCGCTTTGACGTTACAACTGATGCTCAAAGTGGCCTCCAAGGAATAGTAGCGCTCGTTATGCATGGTACACATAATCTAACATTGGATTACACCATGTTGACGGACCAATTTCCTGGAGCTCGTACTAGGGTTTGTCTCAATACCCTGTAGAACCCCGTCTTGCAAATCTGGTGTACGCACAATTCGCCACCTCCCTGCATCTTCGTCTGTCGGAAAGGACTCACGATCACACAAACGCCCAAAAAGGCTTTGAAATGTTGTGTTATGTGGTTGGTGTCTGTGAGGATACGTGTTTTGGTATACCCGTGCTGCATTTTGACCGTTCCCATCTGCCTGGCTCTACACAAACCCCATCTCGGCTTGTTCCCGACACGAATACCACGCCATTCTGCTGCTAAGGGAGTGCGTTGCGTCAAACACAGCCTGCAACACACAAGGAGTACACGACACGAGGTAAAAGGAACTGTTATTCGTCGGTGCCCTCTATTGTGGAAACGATGCATTTCAGGACATATTCTCATAGGACCTTTTCTCCTCCTTTTCGAGTCATGAATCCGTCCCTGCAGTTTGTCTCTTTAATGTTCACTACGTTAGTAATGTGTGGATAAGTTGAGAATTTGGATCCGACTGAAGGCGTGCTAGGATAATCCGCGCAGTTGCGAACGTAGCGTCAGGATGGCGCAGTGGTCAGCTCATCTGCCTAGTAAGCAGGAGTCCTGGGTTCTAATCCCAGTCTGCCAGAAATTTCCAGGCTTTCGCATTGATTTAAATCAATGCCCGCTTGTCTATTATTCACTAGTCTCTTAAAATTATTTTTGTGTTATATGATTACAAATTTTAGTATTTTTTCTTTCAGTTGTACTCCGAAACCATGCTTCTCGCCAAATTGCATTTTTCTAGTCAATGGGAAGTACGCTATAGGTTTTGATGAATGATTTTTCGAGTATCAAAATATGTGATATAAATGGTCGTGTCTTTTGATCGCATGGACTTCAATTTTTTATACCACCAAGGGACCAAAGACTTTAATACGTGACATAAATATCAACATGATAAGTCTACCCGATCCTGAGAAAATAATTTTTAACAGAGACAGACAGATGGACAGCAAAGTGATGCTACAAGGATTCGGCTTTTACGATGCGTGTTTTTTAAGTAAGTACCGTTTTGAAATTAAAAAAAAGACATGTTAAGATATCTCAATAATTTTATTTTTACATGAAAGCCTGTACCTCAATCTTCTTTTCTACATAAATTCTGTCAATACTCAGGCACTTGTCATAACATTGTACCAGTTTTTGAGTACCATCCACATAGAAGTTTGCCGTCTGCCTTGTTAACCACGGTATCACCACTGTTTTGACTTCGTCATCGTCTTGAAGACGCTGACCGCCCAGGTGTTTCTTCAAGTGCAGGAACATATGATAGTCACTGGGCGCAAGATCGGGGCTGTAAAGAGGATGATCTAGAGTTTCCCATCGAAATGATGTGATGAGGTCTTTGGTCTGATTCGCCACATTCAGACGGACATTGTCGTAAGGCCTTGCAACAAAACGATTCCCTTGCTCAACTTGCCACGTCTTTTGTTCTGAATTGAACGGCGCAGATTGTGCAATGTCTTACAGTAAGCTGCTGTATAGATTGTCTCATTACGAGGCAGAAATTCCAGAAGTGATAATCCTTTTCTGTCCCAAAAAACTGTGCACATGATTTTACAGGCAAATTGCTTGCTTATACTTCACTTTTCTGGGCGAATCTGAATGCCGCAATTCCACGGACTGTTGCTTTGACTCTGGTGTGATATAGGCCACCCATGTTTCATCCCCTGTAACAATTTGGCTTAAGAAATCATCACCGTTGTTGTGGTACCGCTCAAGGAAAGTCAATGCACGGTCTAAACGTTTGGTTTTGTTCACATCCGTCAACATTTGCGATACCCAACGTGCGCACAATTTTCGGTCATTCAAGTGCTCGGTCACAGTGCCATACATAACACTATGAGAAACATTAGGAAAGTCATCCCACAAGGAGCAAATCGTAAAGCGTCTGTTTTCTCTCACCTTCTTGTCCACTTCCTGCACCAAACTTCCCGAAGGACGCCTACTCTGTTGTTCGTCATGCACATTTGTGCGGCCATCTTTAAATGCTCTCACCCGCTTTCTTACCATTTCATCACTCATAATGTTTTCTCCGTAAACTGCACAGATATCACGATGAATATCGATCGCTTTTAGGCCTTTGGCGCTAAGAAATCTTATAACAGCCCGTACTTCACAGTCGGCGGGTCTCACGATTATCGGAGGCATCTTAAACACTCAGTTCACAACGTCATCAAGGAAGAATCAGACTTTAATGGCGTCAGCGCGTAGACAACAGATGTAGGTACCCAGTGCGCATGCGCAGAACGCCGACCGCAGCTCTGCGACCGCGGTGTGGCAAAACGGTACTTACTTAAAAAAACACGCCTCGTACCAAATGAGCTACATAATGCTAAAAGTCGACCAGTATGTTGCTTCACACTACCTATATCTCGCGAAAAGATCATGAAGGTAAAATTAGAGTGATTCAAGCTCACACAGACGTTTAACAATAGTCGTTCTTACCACGCAGCAGTCGTGGTTGGATAAGGAAAGAGAGCGGGGGAAGCCGGGAGGGAGGAAGCGGCAGTGGTTCACAACGGACATGCCGCCATGAGCCGTAAGGTGGTCACTATTTTTGTCATCTGTCTCCTGACTAGTCTGATGCGGCCTTCCATGTATCGTCTCTTCCTCTCAGAGTGGCAATCGCATCTGACGTCCTGTTGGATATACTCCAGTTTTTGTCTTTCCTTACAGTTACCCTCTAGTACCACGCAAGTTGCTCCCTGATGTTTTAAGGAATGTCCTATCACCCTGTCCCTTCTTCTTGTCTGTGTTTCCCACGTAATTCTGTCGTAGTTGATTCTGTGGAGAGACACATCATTTCCTGTCTTATGAATCATTTAATTTTCAGCATCCTTCTACAACACCACACCTCAAACTTTCGTTTCTGTTCGATTCCGGGTTTCCAATAGTCCATTATTGATCTGCATATAATAATGTGCCTCAAACTTACGCTCTCATAAATTTCTTCCTCAAACTGAAGCCTTCGAAGGATATTGCTGCTGCTGTTTGTGTGTTGGAGACCAAACATCTAATGTCATCAGTCTCCTATTCACCTCCCACGAAGGAGGCAGCACACCCAATCTCTCTGCGACTAGAGAAAATGGTCAAGTATGAGAAAATTTCCTAAATTTTTGCACGGCCTGTATCTTGAGCGGGACGTGGGCGCCAGCTCGGTATTCATCTGATGCAGGGTCTCCCATGCCGTGTTTTGCAGAAAAATGGTTCAAATGGCTCTGAGCACTATGGAACTGAACATCTGACGTCACCAGTCCCCTAGAACTTAGAACTAATTAAACCTAAGTAACCTAAGGACATCACACGCATCCATGCACGAGGGAGGATTCAAACCTACGACTGTAGCGATGGCGCAGTTCCAGACTGAAACGCCTAGAACCGCTCGGCCACACCGGCCGGCTGTTTCGCAGAACATTAGTGTTTTCCTTGAAGTGAATCTCCGGAAAAACTGTTAACAACATTTTTTCCGACATTTTGACAATACTAGTTACCGTTTAATTTTTTATGATTTCTGTGTAATTAGTTATGATTTAAAACGGAAGTAATCACAGAATAAAGCAATATATATATATATATATATATATATATATATATATATATATATATATATATATATATATATATATATATACTGACGCAGGAAGTTAAAATTTGTACTGAGGACGGGGATCGAACCTGGACCTCGTGCCTATTTGACAGGTGTGTTAGTCATTTAGATACCTTGCCACAGTGGTTCTGATTAACCTGGCATGTCTCCCTCCTGGATCGAGATTCTCACTGCCGCCCCAGTCTAGTTTAACTTCCCCTTCCACACGAACATAACTGCCATCGCTCTCCAAGTTTGGCACTTCTGTTCATGTGTAAGTGGGAATTTAAACTAGACCAGGGCTTCAGTGAGAATTTGGATCGAGGAGAGAGGCGTGCCAGGGTAATCCTTGCAGAGCTGTGAACCACTGTGCAAAGGCTCGTAAAGTGACCTCTGCCCACTTTGCATCCGAGATCATTCTTTCTATATAAAAAAAGGCAGCTTAGTGGCTATAGCACCTGCCTAGTAAGAAAGAGACTGAGGTTCGACTCCCAGCCTTGGTGCAAAGTTTCACCCACTGCTTAAATCTATATACATAAAATCATATCTGAATGAGACTACTAAAGTCTCTGAAATTGTGCCGGAAAAACTCTCATTTTGTAAGATTTTATTATCCTTCAAAATAAGCAAGGTGTTCCTTCAAAGTCTCAGAACTCCCAGTGTTCTCAGAAGGAAAGTTTGGGAACCACTCACCTAGAGGAATGTGAGGAACCCCCTAACTACCACATCCAGTCTGGCCTCCACACCGACGCTCATCGTTAATCATCTGGGCGGGTTCGATCCTGCGCCGGCGAATATCCCAGTCCCGAAAGAAATCCTGAACACGCACGGCCGTACAGGTGTGCATGTTAGATAGTACTAGACTTCTTTTTGCTAGGAGTGCCCTCTTGGCCTTTGTTAGCCTGCTTCTTATATCGCCCACTGTTATTTTGCTCCCAAGTTACTCTCTCTGCTTCTTGGTCCCAGTTTATCGTTATTCTTATTTCTGCTGCTCCTTATCACTTTCCTATTTCTACAGTTTACTGTCAGTCCATGTTCGGTGCTAGTAAGACTGCTGATTTTAGTCAAGAGAATGTCATTTTCTCTCACTTTTACTCAAAAAAGCAATGTTATAAGCGAATCTTATCTTGATACGCATTAAAACCCTGAATCTCAAACCAAATTTTGAACCTTTCATTCCGTTATTGCTTCTTCAATGTAGAGGTTCAGTACAGTGGGAGACATATTTAATTTTTGCCTTACGTCCATTTTAATCCGAGCTTTGCACTCCTAGTCTTCCATGGTCATTGTTGCATCTTTCCCTACAGCTTATATCCATTTATCCAAAAATGTCGTTCTAAAGTTGTAATTTGACTTCTGAAACCACTGGTGCAAAGAGTTTTCAACTGCTCATCATTTCTTGAGATATATTTGGAAGTAATTTGACGCAACCCAGACCTCGGAAGTTCCATAAATGTATTACGCATAAAACAAAGTATAGTCCTAAATAACAGGGAAAAATGGGCCTAAATCTTATTAAATTTATGTCAAAAGTACATACTCCTCTAGGCGTTTCATTTCGAAACCACTCATAAAAGCTGTGGTACAAACTCAAATATACTCTACAGTAACTTG
The DNA here is from genome assembly GCF_023897955.1 of Schistocerca gregaria. NCBI lineage: Eukaryota > Metazoa > Arthropoda > Insecta > Orthoptera > Acrididae > Schistocerca > Schistocerca gregaria. The sequence continues at coordinate 472,486,749 of NC_064925.1, read as the reverse complement.
AGTTACGCCAGCCAACGGCCTTGCTGCAGTTCAGATGGTTCAAATGGCTCTGAGCACTATGGGACTTAACATTTGGGTCACCAGTCCCCTAGACTTAGAACTACTTAAACCTATGCAACCTAAGGACATCGCACACATCCATGCCCGAGGCAGCATTCCAACCTGCGACCGTAGCAGCAGCGCGGTTCCAGGCTGAAGCGCCTTCCTGCAGTGGTAACACCAGATCCCTTCACAACACTGAAGTTAGGCACTTGTAACCCCCCCCCCCCCCCTCCCTCCGCACCACCCCCCACCCCCTGTTTCGCACCGAACCTATTATTCGTATACGCTGTAGGTGAAGTTATATTTTAATTATTTTAGCATAATATATATCTTTCCTCCTTGGCATGAGACTCATTGTTGTACACTTCCGTTATTATGAAAACTACTAAATGATAACATCTCCTTTCTTAAATGCTGGAATTTATTAATTAAATCACTCAATTTATCAACGTTTATGAACATCAAACACTGTGTGCCATTCCGCCACTCATCTCCGGCCTCGCTACCAAACAATCTCTCTCTCTAGCCTCTCACACCCGACTTCCACCAACGGACTCCAACACTCGACTACTGCTTACCCACTCGCACATTGTTGACTGCACTTCGGTCTTTGCTTAAACCATGTATGATCTCTGCATAGTGCATACGTAAGGGTACTGTACCTTCCACACTGTTGGGCTTGGCTAGCATTCCGATGGGTGACCGTCCGCTCTGCCAAGTGCTATTGGCAACTAGGGTGCACTCATCCCTTGTAGCCGGCCGGAGTGGCCGAGCGGTTCTAGACGCTACAGTCTCGAACCGCGTGGCGGCTACGGTCGTAGGTTCGAATCCTGCTTCGGGCATGGATGTGTGTGATGTCCTTAGGTTAGTTAGGTTTAAGTAGTTCTAAGTTCTAGGGGACTGATGACCTTAGAAGTTAAGTCCCATAGTACTCAGAGCCCTCCCTTGTGAGGCAAAATTGAGGAGCTACTTGAATGAGAAGTAGCTGCTCCCGGCACGAAAATTGACAAGAGCCGTGAGAGGGGCTTGCAGACCAGACGCTCCTCCATACCCGCATCCAGTCACGCCTATAGGCAGAGGATTACACGGCGGTTAGGGTCTTCCGAGACCTGTTCGGACAGTGTTTAATTTACTTTAATCTTAGATACACTTACTTTCACTGTCAGTGATTTCCTCAGTACGATACTACATTCGTAAAGTACTTCACTGTACCAACAGTTGTCTCTTGTGTCGCAAGAGCATCGGTGTTTACATGCAAAAGGCATGAAACCACTGGCACTCCAGGGATTAAGAAGCAAGAGGTTGCTACTGGACTGAAGCTGTGTCCCACCAGCTGGACAGCTTCTCCGTGCCAACCATTCATTGGGATACACCAAAATTTTGAAGCGAAAGCACCGGTATTCTCACGCTGCTGATGTTGTACCACGGTATTGCCTCCTTTCGTGTATGTGCAGGAAAAGCAGAAACGTCGTACTCAGTTGCTCTCTAAGGATACCTGTGATGGCAGGGCAGTTTCTTCCCTCCGTGAGGGCAAGCACTGGCTCTAGCCAACAAAAGCATGGAGTAGGCTGTAGTCCCACTTCCGTTTAACTGTTCAACTCCCTGGGGATGCTTACTCTCTTCCACTGACACTTAACTGACTGCCTTCTGCCGACAAACGGGACGTAGAGATCACAACGGGAACGGCGAGAAAACGAATATCTTTCCTCCAAAGCAGCGAGCCCAGTACTCACACTAAAATAACGATCAAGTTGAGGCAGCAACACCAAATAACATCGCACACCGATATGTGGAAGTCATGTGACAAGATGTAACTTCTGAAAATTTCCCGGCGTATTTCACCTTCTAATAATTTCGGGTGTGCAGCAGGAACCTGTCGCCATTTAACCACGATGTTTCGGCCCAGAAACGTCCCACCATCTTCAGGCGAGTAGAGAACCACTGAAGAGCCAAGGTGCACCTGTGGCATTTATTCTTAAACTCGTGCACGCGACATGAGCAGGTAACTATCGGCGCGTGCGTCAGGTGGTGACACAGCCGAGTTGCGTATGCTGCTCTCACTGGTGAAAGTGAGAGACAATCTAATCACTAAGTATCGAATGACTTCACCGATTCCACGACTTATCGTAAGTTTATCGACAAGACGTATTTCTACCGATTCTTCTATTACATAGTCCCACAACTGGAAACTAGAGCTAATTTCTTTTATTTATTTTTTTAGCGCATATTTCCAGCTTTTGGGATTCAGTAATCAAAGAATCGTTGGAAATATGTCTTGCTGATTATTTTATAAATCGAGACAACGGCTTTCAACTGGATAAAAATTGGGATCCTATAATTATCCAGCCACAGCGGAATCGATGGGGTCATTCGATACTCAATGATTGGATCATCTGTCACTTCCACTACCCAGGGCAGAGCACACAACTCGGCTGTTCAGCGCATTTCGTCACCTGACGCATTCGCCGAAAGACGCCAGATTATTTCTCATCCGCGAGATTCGGCATAAATAGCGTGAATGCACTTCGGGTCTTCACTAGTTGTCTGTGCACCTGAAGATGGTCGGATATCTCTGGGGCCAAAAAACTGCTCCAGAATATCAACGAGATCCAGTTGCACGCATGAAAATTATTAGAACATGTGACAAGGTGACTGTGCGATAGTTCTCTTTCTCATCTGGCCATGTTACTCGGATCTTTCTGGAGGATATTATTCCGAAAATCTAATTATACATTTCCATATTCCTCTACATCATCGGTTTTCCATGTCAGTTATCTGGGTATGGTTTATGAGTGCTCCGCACTTGAGTCTTTTGATGCAGCATTCTTTCTCAAAACTGCATCCCAGCTGACTCCTCTCGTGCCTATATCGTCCTTCCTTTGTTCCAGCTATATCTTTGTTGTTCTTCCAATCGATCTGCTGCCACTCAGGTATACCCGTAGCAATAGTTTTGCTGTCCTTCCCTCGTTCACCCACTTCCTAGTTTTCTGGACCACAGTTTGTAAGAACTTCATTTCTGCAAGCAAGCAATTTTTTATCGATCTGTTGTGCAGGTTTCTACGCCGCATGTTTGACAGTAATAAAATATGGCTGAAGGAGATTCTGGTTGTAAGGGGTCTTGTTCGTTCGACAGTAGATTTCGAACGTGTTTGAAGTACTGAGCAGATTGATCTTGTTCTGTGTACTGCAATTACTTGAAATGACGCACACAAGTAGTTACTACCGTAAGTGAGCGTAAACTGCGGAAGTTCTCCTATTAGCTTTCGTCAGTTAAGATAGACATCGCGTTACCCGTACGTTACGTGTGTTGCATACCTGTTGTGCGGTACCTCATTCCGATCACTTTGCCTCCCTGTGGGATCAGTATTTTGCAGATTTCTCTAGAAACGGAAGCGGTGAACCATCTAGAAACTGAGTAGGACACACAAAGAGCCGTGTAACCTACATAACATTTATGTCCTATATGTATAGTAATCCTCCTGTCCGTTACTTACAATCAAACAGTATTTACACCAAAATTTAAATTGTCAGTGTTTAAGCCAGGTTTTTTTCGGAAGTTGTTGCTTTTTAACGTGGAACAGGGAGATGTTGTAGTAATAATTTTGCAAAATTACCGGTTCATCGTACATAAGGCTAGAAAACACAATCGAAAACATATCACACCGCTTCAGTACTTCGTTGAGAATACAAAAATATATTTCTGTTATTGCTAAACAACTATCGCACTTATCAGTAATAAAAGCAAACTCTTGCCTTTGATCATGATGAAGAATAATTATGCAGGGTGGTCCATTGATAGTGACAGGGCCAAATATCTCACGAAATAAGCATCAAACGAAAAAACTACAAGGAACGAAACTCGTCTAGCTTGAAGGGGAAAACCAGATGGCGCTACGGTTGGCCCGCTAGATGGCGCTGCCGTAGGTCAAACGGATACCAACGGCGATTTTTTAAAATAGAAACCCCCATTTTTTATTACATATTCGTGTAGTATGTAAAGAAATATGAATGTTACAGCTGGACCACTTTTTTCGTTTTGTGATAGATGGCGCTGTAATAGTTACAAACGTATAAGTACGTGGTATCACCTAACATTCCGCCAATGCGGTCCGTGTTTGCTTCGTTATACATTACCCATGAATTGACCTTTTACCAATTGCGGAAAAGGTCGATATCGTGTTGATATATGGCTATTGTGATAAAAATGCCCAACGGGCGTGTGCCGTGTATGCTGCTCGGTATCCTGAACGACATCATCCAAGTGTCCGGACCGTTCGTCGGATAGTTACATTATTTAAGGAAACAGGAAGTGTTCAGCCACCATGGCCCGCACGTCCACCGGATCTGACGTCCCCGGATTTCTTTCTGTGGGGAAAATTTAAGGATATTTGCTATCGTGATCCACTGACAACGCCTGACAACATGCGTCAGCGCATTGTCAATGCATGTGCGAACATTACGAAGCTGTTGAGATGAATGTCGTTACACGTATTGCCGAATGCATTGAGGTTGAATTAGATCATTTTGAGCATTTATTGCATTAATGTAGTACTTACAGGTAATCACGCTGTAACAGCATGCGTTCTCAGAAATGATAAGTTCGCAAAGGTACATATATCACTTTGGAACAACCGAAATAAAATGTTCAAACGTACCTACGTTCTGTCTTTTAATTTAAAAAACCTACCTGTTACCAACTGTTCGTCTAGAATTGTGAGCCATATGTTTGTGACTATTACAGCACCATCTATCACAAAGCGAAAAAAGTGGTCCAACTAAAACATTCATATCTCTTTACTTACTACATGAATATGTAATAAAAACGGGGTTTCTATTTTTAAAAAACGCAGTTGATATCCGTTTGACCAATGGCAGCGCCATCTAGCGGGCAAACCATATCGCCATCTGGTTTCCCCCTTCAAGCTATACAAGTATCGTTCTTTGTAGTTTGTTCGTTTGACGCTTATTTGGTGAGATATTTGGCCTGGTTACGATCAATGGACCACCCTGTATAGATTTTTTCTTGTGTTTGTGCATGTAAACTATACCAGCATCAAAGGTAATTGCTTTGGTTACAGAAAAGCACAGCAGCAAACTTTTGTTAGTTATGGAATTCAGTTTATATTTTGTAAAGGTATAGCATATACAGTGGACAAATAATGAACGATGTGCGGCTCTAATAATGTGCAAAACAAACAAACAAAAAACAAAGAGAAGTCGTCAGCTCCAGTTCCTCTCTCACACACTGATTTGTATTTCTTATCCTACCAGTGCTACCAATACTACCGGTAATCCTGCCATTTACTACCCCATTTGTGTACTGTACGAAAACTACAGAACTCTGCCTTTGCTAGAGCGCTACTCTACACCCAAGATACTTGCCTCCAGAGTCCTAGATACCGTTCATTATCTCGAACAATCGTTTGGTTGTCCCTTTCCTCAATTATTTTCTGATATTATTGTAAAAATGCCAGAAAAATGTGGCACGTTAAATGTGGGGATGACAGCAAATTATATTTGATTAAATAGGGTATCCCATGAGGAACGCAGTTTTTAAACTGAGCACCTCTTTCACTTTGTTAGGTTGTTGGGCATGAAAGTTAAATGACTGTCATCTGTTGATATTGCGTTTACTGACTGTCAAAATCAGTTGGCATTTGTGCTAAAATAGGGCGATACGCTATGGATCAACGCTTGCAGAGTTTGAGAGTACATTTCAGGTACAATGAATGCTATGCAGAGATCATTCGAAGAATTCGTGCAGTTTTTTGGTAGGCGAAATGCACCTAATATGAAAATAGTGCAGAGACTGATAAGTAAATATGAAGATATAGGATCGACAGTGTACATGAAATTATCGTTCTTGTCGATCAGTAGAGAATTTCTCTATCGTCAGAGAGACGGTCGCTAAGAGTACGGTGTAGTCGATTCGCTGCCGCTCTCAACACTTAACCATTCCGAGCCATTCCGAGAAGAGTATTAGCTGGATCGTAAAAGGATTCAAATGCAGATCTTTAACTAAAATTCATCCAAATTGCTTCTCGGAATGCCTGACTGTTGAGAGCGGCGACGAATTGCGTCAGGCGTTTGTACAGTTTCACTGGATAACCCCTTCAAAGAAAAATGAATGCTTTTAACTAATACATTGCACTTCACATCCAGGATTATGATTAATAACCGAAACCGGTAGATGACTAATGGAACAATAAACAGCTGATGGTTAAAATGCATTTTAAAAATACTTCACGGCCGTTGAACCTCATGACTTTTTTCTTGGGGTACGTCATATCCTGTGTTTATGTGAACAATTCGCAAAACCATACCTCAATTCAAGGCAGACATTAAACTGATCATGGGGCAAATTGAAGCGGGACTATGCTCTACAGTTGTCGAAAATTTTGTCCACGGAGTAGATGTGTGCATACTAAACCGTGGAGCATAGGTGCCTGGTATTTTGTTTTATCTTTAATCGCAGTCTTTGTGTTTCATAATGACGTCACAGTGAGCAGTAGCTATTTTCCAGTAACTTATGAGTTTTATTATTAAATTAAAAATCACTTTCTTCATTGGACATCCTATATTTGGGGGAGGACAGTGTAAGTGACATTTCATTTTTTTTTATTAACAGTACAGAGTAACACACCTCCTTGAAATGTAAGGTGGGTCGGATGCTTCTAAATCTAACAGCAAAGATTTATTATTATTACAGTCTTATTGGTATGCAGTCTTTAATGCTATTGTAAGTAATATAAAGAACATAACATATAAAAATTTCTCTAAGGTTACAGACAATTCAATTCTTAACAACTGTTAAAGTAGTTCTGTAGAGTTTGTTTCTGCCTAGTTGAGGAGAATATAATGTATATAATGCTAACGTCAAAAAAGGAATGCAATAAGTGTGCTGAAAATAAGTTGCAATAATGTAAGGGGAAGTTATGTACTATTTCGATGTGTAATGTAGTCAAGTAACTTGTTGGTTGATGATAGTGTATTTGTACCTATTTCAGGTGAGAAGGTCTAGTAGGACTTCAGCTAGTCTCATCTGACACGGTTTGCCGTTATGTTTGCTTGTTGTGTCTGTGTGTGATGATATATTACTTGAAGTACTGCATGTCAGGGCACTACATGATAGTAGTTCCTTGTTTGTCTGATCGTTGGTAGTTATGGTATATTCTGTGTGATACCTGAGACACATACACACTTGGTGTTTTACAGATCATATACTGACTGAGCATTAGATACATGGAATACATGAATTTTAGATTTACATGCAGAGTATAATTATGGCTGTAAATTTTTTAGTATAAGTAGAATGTAGTTCATTGCTGCTTGACTTAAGTATTTCTTAAATAACGTAATACATTTTATTTTTAGTTTTGTCCATCATTTATGCATAATATACATTTGATATACAAAATTCATTAATTGTAGCTTTACATAAAGAAGAGAATATGCTTCCGTCTACACATAATAAGACGAATAATACATTACTGCTTGTGTACAGTATACCTCAAACAACATGCAGGGTGTCGTTGGGGAGGGAAAGCCTCAGAACAGTAGTTCTTCGAGCCTTCTCCTCTCACGTGACGTTGCCTTATTACTAGAATCTTAGTACGTGGTGTCAGTACTTGTTTCGGTGTTTGTTTGCTTCATGATTGCTAGTGCCTGAAGTGTTGTTTGTCACATGTTATGGTATGCAGTGGCTCGGTTGTTGGTTTGAGTCACTTAATTGTTGGCCCATTCTGTGTCATTTTCACTTAGTGTGTTCGTTCCTTCCTCGGTTTGGGAATCATTGGTCGCGCTTATGTCCTCCCATGGGGTTAGTTGTGTTGTTTGTGCGTGTCTACGCCCCATTTCATTTGGGTTTTGGCGCCTGTATTCTTCGTGAAGTGTGTTTGAAGCATAAGTTAATTTAACTTAGTTTAAGTAGTGTGAAAACCGAAAGGACTGCAAGAAGGTGGAAATTAAAGAAGGAGAACTGGATAAACTGACTAAACCACAGGTTGTACAGGATTTCAGGGAGAGCGTAAGAGAACAATTGACAAGAATGGGGGAAAGAAATACAGTAGAAGAAGAATGTGTAGCTTTGAGAGATCAAATAATGAAGGTAGCAGAGGATCAAGTAGGTAAAAAGACGAGGGCTAAGAGAAATCGCTGGGTAACAGAAGAAATATTGAATTTAATTGATGAAAGGTGAAAATATAAAAATGCAGGAAATGAAGCAGGCAAAGAGGAATACAAACGTCTCAAAAGTGAGATCGATAGGAAGTGCAAAATGACTAAGCATGGATGGCTAGAGGACAAATGTAAGGATGTAGAGGCTTATCTCACTAGGGGTAAGATAGATACTGCCTACAGGAAAATTAAAGAGACCTTTGGAGAAAAGAGAACCACTTGCATGAATATCAGGAGCTCAGATGGAAACCCAGTTCGAAGCAAAGAAGGGAAAGCAGAAAGGTGGAAAGAGTATATAGAGGGTCTATACAACGGCTATGTACTTGATGACAATATTATGGCAATGGAATAGGATGTAGATAAAGATGAAATAGGAGATATTATACTGCGTGAAGGGTTTGACGGAGCACTGAAAGAGATGAGTCGAAACAAGACCCCGGGAGTAGACAACATTCCATTAGAACTACTAACAGCCTTAGGAGAGCCAGTCCTCACAAAACTCTACCATCTGGTGAGCAAGTCTACGAGACAGGCGAAATACCCTCAGACTTCAAGAAGAATATAATAATTCCAATCCCAAAGAAAGCAGGTGTTGACAGATGTGAAAATTACCGAACCATCAGTTTAATAAGCCACGGCTGCAAAATACTAACTCGAATTCTTCACAGACGAATGGAAAAACTGGTAAAAGCCGACCTCGGGGAAGATCAGTTTGGATTCCGTAGAGATGTTGGAACACGTGAGGCAATACTGACCCTACGGCTTATTTTAGAAGCTAGATTAGAAAAAGCTACGTTTCTAGCATTTGTAGACTTAGAGAAAGCTTTTGACAATGTTGAATGGAATACTCTCTTTCAAATTCTGAAGGTGGCAGGGGTAAAATACAGGGAGCGAAAGGCTATTTACAATTTGTACAGATAGCAGATGGGAGTTATAAGAGTCCAGGGGCATGAAAGGGAAGCAGGGGTTGGGAAGGGAGTGAAACAGGATTGTATCCTCTCCCCAATGTTATTCGATCTGTATATTCAGCAAGCAGTAAAGGAAACAAAAGAAAAATTCGGAGTAGGTATCAAAATCCATGGCGAAGAAATAAAAACTTTGAGGTTCGCCGATGAAATTGTAATCCTGTCAGAGACAGCAAAGGACTTGGAAGAGCAGTTGAACGGAATGGACAGTGTCTTGAAAGAATGACATAAGATGAACATCGTCAAAAGCAAAATGAGGATAATGGAATGTAGTCGAATTGAGTTGGGTGATACTGAGGGAATTAGATTAGGAAATGGGACCCTGCAAGTAGTAAAGGAGTTTTGCTATTTGGGGAGTAAAATAACTGATGATAGTCGAAGTAGAGAGGATATAAATTGTAGACTGGCAATGGCAAGGAAAGCGTTTCTGAAGAAGAGAAACTTGTTAACATCGAGTATAGATTTATGCGTCAGGTAGTAGTTTCTGAAAGTATTTGTATGGAGTGTAGCCATGTATGGAAGTGAAACTTGCACGATAAATAGTCTGGACAAGAAGAGAAAGAAGCTTTCGAGATGTAGTGCTACAGAAGAATGCTGAAGATTAGATTGGTAGATCACATAACTAATGAGGAGGTATTGAATAGAATTGGGGAAGAGTTTGTGGCACAACTTGACTAGAAGAAGGGATGGGTTGGTAGGATATGTTCCAAGGCATCAAGGGATCACCAATTTAGTATTGGAGGGCAGCGTGAAGGGTAAAAATCGTAGAGGGAGACCAAGAGAGGAATACACTAAGCAGATTCAGAAGGATGTAGGTTGCAGTAGGTACTGGGACATAAAGAAGCCTGCACAGGATAGAGTAGCATGGAGAGCCGCATCAAACTAGTCTCAGGATTGAAGACCACAACAACAACAACAACAACAACAACAACAAGTAGTGTGTAAGTCTAGGGACCGATGACCTATGCAGTTTCGTCCCTTAGGGGTCACATTCATCAGAACAATATCGTCTATGCTATGTATTGTGTTCCAGTCATCGGGATTACGTATTATTCTGGCGATGTCACTGTCGTTCCGTACTGGTCTCGCACGTGCTGTCGTGTTGCATAGCAGTGTGACACGTTCTGGTTTCCCAGTTTCTCCGCAAATGCATATTTCATAGTTAGTTTCATGCAGTTTAAGAGTAGCGTGTACTACCCGTGACCCGTCACGATATGGACTACCGCCGCCTTGGATCGACATGTTTCAGTTGATCCCTGCATGACGCCAGCTGGCACTGTGCCGGCCAGCCGGTACGCGTTGCGCTGCCGAAGGCCTCTCTGGCCCGGTGCCTCACCCCGCGCCTTACCTGTCCCTGCCTACCTGCTCGGCGGCCGCCGGCGCCGCATTCCTCTCTCACGACCCGACCCGGCCGGGCCCGCCTGGCCCATTGAGAGCGAGCGCCGCCCCCGCGGCGGGCGGCGGCCGCATTCCTCCGGGAAACCCGGAGAGAGGAGAAGGATCGGATACTGTGTGTGTGTGCGTGGCCGCATCCGGCTGCCCCGCGGCTCCCACCGCCGCTGCGTCACCGCCAGCTGTGCCGCGCCGCGCAGATCAGTCGCTGCTGCCGGCCGCAGGGGGAAAGCAGCGCTGCAGCACTCGCTCTCGCCTGACACGGCGCGCTACAAGCAGCAAGTAGAGAGCGTTTAAAACTGTGTGTGATGCGTTCCCACACCAGTTAGTATTGGTCAAAACTATAAGAAAAATTCCAACAATGCTGTCAGCATACATACATATCGGTACTCCGCAAGACACCTGGCAGTGCCTCGTGGAGAGCTAATGCCACAAACTGATCCCCTCCTGTGTATTCAACTCGCGAATGGCGTGTGGGAAGGATTATCTAGGTAAACTATTTTGTCTAAAACTGACATGGTGAGACCGTGGCTGTGTACAATTAATGCAGGCTGATTCTTACGAAGAAGAAGACAGCAACCAACCACTATTAATAATGCTGCACTAATGGCCATTAAAATTGCTACACCACGAAGATGACGTGCTACAGACGCGAAATTTAACCTTCAGGAAGACGATGCTGTGATATGCAAATGATTAGCTTTTCAGAGCATTCGCACAAGGTTGGCGCCGGTGGCGACACCTACAACGTGCTGACACGAGGAAAGTGTCCAACCGATTTCTCATACACAAACAGCAGTTGAACGGCGTTGCCTGGTGAAACGTTGTTGTGATGCCTCGTGTAAGGAGGAGAAATGCGTACCACCGCGTTTCCAACTTTGATAAAGGTCGGATTGCACCCTATCGCGATTGCGGTTTATCGTATCACGACATTGCTGCTCGCGTTGGTCGAGAGACAATGTTAGCAGAATATGGAATCGGTGGGTTCAGGAGGGTAATTCGGAACGCCGTGCTGGATCCCAACGGCCTCGTATCACTAGCAGTCGAGATGACAGGCATCTTATCCGCATGGCTGTAATGGATAGTGCAGCCATTGGGACGTTTGTAAGACAACAACCATCTGCACGAATAGTTCGACGACGTTTGCAGCAGCATGGACTACCAGCTCAGAGACCATGGCTACGGTTACCCTTGACGCTGCATCACAGACAGGAGCGCCTGCGATAGTGTACTCAAAGACGAACCTGGGTGCACGAATGGAAAAACGTAATTTTTTTCGGATGAATCCATGTTCTGTTTACAGCATCATGATGGTCACATCCGTGTTTGGCGACATCGCGGTGAACGCACATTGGAAGCGTGTATTCGTCATCGCCATACTGGCGTATCACTTGGCGTGATGGTACGGGGTGCCATTGGTTACACGTCTTGCTCACCTCTTGTTCGTATTGACGGCACTTTGAACAGTGGACGTTACATTCCAGATGTGTTACTACCCGTGGCTCTACCCTTCATTCGATCCCTGCCAAACCCTACATTTCAGTAGGATAATGCACGACCGCACGTTGCAGGCCCTGTAAGGGCCTTTATGGATACAGAAAATGTTCGACTGGTGCCCTGGTCAGCACATTCTCCATATCTCCCACCAATCGAAAACGTCTGGTCAATGATGGCCGAGCAATTGGCTTGTCACAATACGCCAGTCACTGCTCTTGATGAAATGTGGTATCGTGTTGAAGCTGCATGAGCAGCTGTACCTGTACACGCCGTCCAAGCTCTGTCTGGCTCAATGCCCAGGCGTATCAAAGCCGTTATTACGGCCAGAGATGGTTATTCTGAGTACTGATTTCTCAGGATCTATGCACCCAAATTGCGTGAAAATGTAATCACATGTCAGTTCTAGTATAATGAATACCCGTTTATCATCTACATTTCTTCTTGGTGCAGCAGTTTTAATGGCCAGTAGTGCATATGGTGGGTGGGTGGGTGTGGTGATTTGCACAATATGGTGATATGCAAATCATATAAATGCTGCATATACTTTGCAATATTTCCAAAATACACTTCTGCAACATTACAACATAATTTTCGGAGTTTTCGATGTCAATACTACTATATTACATCGTTTGGAGTTTAGTTAAGTTCAGATAGGGAGCTTATAACATTGTTTTCTACCATACGGCACCAACACACCAAGAACATTTCGCTACAGTGGGAGAATAAAAATCGAAAACTAACGATTATGTAAAGTATATCTTGTGACTCTTGTGAACAGCCGACTGATGATGAACTTGTCGGTTAGAAACCGGTTACGGCGCTATTTACTTAAATAAATAGCAGAATTAATAGCGGCTGGTTGCTGTCTTCTTCTTTGTAAGAATAAACCTGCATTATATGTAGGTAAGTCTCTGTATTGGCTATAATTTCTCGAATTTGGTCATGTCGCGAGATGTATGTGTGATGAAATGATATGTTGCCCAACTCTCCCTGGCAAGTGCTCTCTCATAATAGCAGTAGTAAATGCACAACGCCTCTCTTGTAACGTCAGCCACTGGAATCTGCTGAGCATTTCTGTAAGGGTCTCGCGCCAATTAAATGATGACGAAACGCGCCACTATTTGTCGGATTTTCTCTCTCTAAACTATCAGCCCTACGTGGTAAAAGTCTCAGACTGATACCAACATTCATGAAGCGTTGCAACAAGTGTTTTGAAAGGCACTTCCTTGGTCGATCAGTTACATTTCCTTAGGATCCTTGCAATGAATCTAAGTCTGCCATCTACTTTTCCTACTATTTGTCTAGTGTGGTCTTCCATTTAAGGTCGCTCCGGATATATACTACTAGATATTTTATGGTAGTTACTGTTTGCAGCAACATGCCATGAGTAGTGTAGCTGTACAATAATGGATTTCTTTCCTCATGTATTTATTTAAGTTAAGGGTCAACTGGCAACTCCGCACCATTCATCAAACCCCAATAGGTCCCTCAGAAAATCGATACTGTCTTCTGGCGTTACTACCTCATTACAGACAAGAGCATCATATGCGACGAGCCTTAAAGAGCGTTCGGCGCTTTCCACAACATCATTTCTATAAACTGTAAAGACCAACTGTCCTGTCACACTTTCGTAACACGTCTGGAAACCAACTACTATTGAGATACACGCCGTTTTACTCGGGACGAATAATTTATACTATTCACAGAGTGTATCTCATTTACAGATGAGCCATCATTCACTAAAGATGACATCATAGCAAATTACCAAAATTTTCACGTTTGATCAAACGAATATCCTCGAACAATCATACAACTGAGGCATGAGGACCGCTTCATTATCAATGTGTAGATAGGATCATTGTGATAGACTCATTTAGCCAAAGAGATTACTAGGTGTTGTTCAACACCGTTTTCTAGGCTATAAATTTCCAGCATGATTGGAGAATGTTATCTGTCCACAAAGACAACGGTTGTGATTTACGCAAGGCGGAGCACCAAATCATTTCCTACGGTCCGTGCGGCAGAAACACACCACAACAGTACATTCGTCATACTGCTCGTGGAGGTCCGACAGTGTGGCTTCCCTCTTCACCCAACATCAATCCGTTTGATTTCTGCCTGTAGGAACGTTAAATGTTTTAAATTTTGAAGTCATTAGAGTATGCCCAACTTATGGACAACGCTCAGACATTACAGAGGGTGTCAGTATTGCACGTGACAGAGTTCGGATGGACCCAGATATGTTTGAAAGAGTGTGTGATTCACTCCCAAGAACGGCTGAAGGATGTGTCAGAACGCGTGACAGCCACATGTGGTGGTGCTTCTACATGACAGACTGATGGAAATCAGAGGGCAGATTGCTCCATACATCAATAGGTACTGATTTTTGGGCATACCATGGATAATGAATGTAATAGAATCAAATCAGGTAATGCCGAGGAAATTAGATAGGAAATAGGACACTTAAATTAGTAAATGAGTTTTACTATTTGGGCAGCAAACTAACTTATAGTAGAGAAGATATGAAACATAGGCTGGCACTTGCAAGAGAGAGAGATATTTGTTAGCATCGAGTGTTGCTATGTATGGAAGTGAAACATGGACGGCAAACAGTTTACAGAAGAAGAGAACAGAAACTTTTGAAATGTTTTGCTAGAGAAGAATGCTGAAGATTAGATTGGTAGATCACGTAACTAACGAGGAGGTACTGAACAGAACTGGGGAGAAAAGAAATTTGTGGCACAACCTGACTAGAAGAAGGGATCAATTGATAGGACACATACTGAGACATCAAGGGATCACTAATTTCGTACTGGAGGGAAACCTGGGCGGGGTTAAAATCGTAGACCAAGAGATGAATACACTAAAATGGTTCAGAAGGTTGTAGGTTGCAGTAATTACTGGGAGAAGAAGAGGCTTGCACAGGATACAGCAGCGTGGAGAGCTGCATCAAACCATTCTCCGGATTGAAGACCACAACAGCAACAACCTCATTATAGGAACTTTTCACTACCTCTTCTAGGACAACATGATAATTTTTTCAAACACGTTGTGTACATATGAAGTTAATACAGAAAGAAGACGTAGATGACTTTTAATAGCCTAAACTGGCTACGAAATAAATCAGACTGATCAACACTGTTTAGTAAACATCACGCACAGGATGTAATAGTACAACAATATTGCTGACACTGAATATGAAGCTCCTACCTCTTATGTAATTAAAGGCAACATAAAATTTTGTTACGGGTTGTATTCAGACGTATTTATTTATTTGAATAATAGTTTTGAAGGATACTTTAAATCAAGTTTAGTATGCTTCTCTGCGCTTAATTTTCATTTTCTGCATCATTCGAGAGTGGCGTTCTTTTTCTCCCAGGATCCACTTTCATCCTTTTACAGATCTCTTTCTTTTCTGAAATCCTTCCTTTTGTGTTGCTTTCTAAAGAGTATTCTGTTATCTACTACGTCCATGTTAATTCTAGAGTTTTTAATATCTTTCTCAAATTCGCTAAACCGTGCGGGCTTAGATTTGTAGCTGTTTTGGAAGATTAAGGTCTGCTTGATTATTGTCCGTTCAGTATACGTCTCCATAAACCTGTAGTATTCATTTCCTCGTTGCATCAGATAAGCCGTCCGGGGTGGCCGAACGGTTCTAGATACTACAGTCTGGAACCACGCTACCGTTACGGTCGCAGGTTCCAATCCTGCCTTGGACAAGGATGTGTGTGATGTCCATAGGTTAGTTAGGTTTAAGTAGTTTAAGTCCTAGAGGACTGATGACCTCAGAAGTTAAGTCCCATAGTGCTCAGAGCCACTTTTTTTTTTTTTTTGCCTCAGATAGCTTTTCCCTTTTCAAATAGATCACTCTCTTTGATCTTAACTTGTATTCAGCATTACTATCACTTTTAGGCCTCGCTATTTTCCTCAGAATTCTTTTTTCAACCTTTTTCAGTTTTCCAAGATTTGCCAGTCTTGTTAGTTTAAGTGTTTCTGCTAAATGGGGTATTTCAGGTCTTATCACTGTTTAATAGTGTCTTAGTTTTCTGTTGCAGGACAAAAATTATTTGTTACATACGTTTTTGTCATGCGAAAAGCCTTTTCCATTTCAAGTACTCTATTTTCTTTCACCGTCTTTTCTTTAGCATAGGTCGTTGTCCATTCTCATAGGTATTTAAAACACATTGTTTGAGATATTGACTGTTAAGATTTTTAAGAGTTTGGAGGGCTTCAAGGATATTTATCATCAACTGTGTTTTCTCAAAAGACATTTTTAGTCTTATTTTGGCTGATTGTTGTTGTACTTAGGAGATTTGTTCTTTGGCACTATTCAATGAGGCAGTAATTAACACCACATCGTCTGCAAAAACTAGACAATTACAGTTACTTCATTTGAGTTTCTTCCTACCTGAACACCCATAGTGTTGACAGATTTCCTCCAATCTCTCGTGACTTCTCTAACGCGCAGTTCGAAAGTAGAGATTACAAACCACCTCCTTCACTTACTCCTACTTTACTTCAAAAGGTTTTGACAGTTCACGCATTAATTTTACTTCAGTTGTGGTTATGTAGCGTGTTATTAAGAAGTTAATGTATTTCTATTTTAATACACTACAATTTTAATACATTGGATTTTTATTTTTATTGGGATTGTCTGTAGATCGATATGACAACAACTAGAACAATCACCGGCTGCTTACAAGTGCATATACAAACACACCGGCCACTAAATGAAAAATTTTCCCAAAAGAGACAAAACAAAAATGACTGCCAGTAAAGTTGGTTTAAGAAGAACGCACCCAGTCGTCGACACGACAGCCACCTCTCGTTTTCTTTAACCGTAAAAGTAAGACTCAGTCTTCTCCAAACGCACGTCTATGACACATTATTCCCTGGTTTGGAAAGAACAACAAACACACGTCTATGAATCAATCATACGACACATTATTCCCTTGTTTGGAAAGGTAAACACAGAAACCTGATTTTTGCACATTCACAAACAGATAAAAGCAATTCCGTTAAACAGAGAGATTTTCTTACGTTCCGAAATGGTAAAAATGTATAATACACGAGAATTGCTGCTTGCCACTGTCCTACTAGCAACTACAGTATAACAAAGGAAAAACCAATGATTCTCAGGAAATATAACGATAACTTTGGCGTTAAGGAGATCCAACACATAAATAGTAGTGACCTTGCGCAATATGTCACCGCTTGATGCCCACTGCCAGTGTAATTAAATTTTATACATGTTACTAAAGCCTTCGCCAATGCTTTTCTGTCTGTATGTGAAAGCTAATCTCAGGACCACCGTAGGGATTTTGATACAGTTTTCACTAAGAGACACGCTGATTCATGAGGAAGATATGCGTGTAAATACAATAAACACAACGATGTGTGAAGTGGTTGGTGGACTGAGAGAAAAGAAACTGTGTCCATTTGGAATGCAACGCTATAGAAAGAAGCGGAAAATTAATTAGGCGTTTAAAGTTTGAAACGTAGAGATGACGGAGAAAATACGCGGGACAAGAAGCCAACAGGAAATCTGAAGTGCACGTACGAGTCTATGAGCCCGGACGAAAGGCGATACTAGTTAATACTGGAATGAGCAATACGTAGAAAGAAACAGAAAGACGTGATAAGGAGTACGCAAAGAATAAAATACATTAAATAGACTAGGACGGAACATCTACATCTGTAGTCTATGAATCACTGTGAAGTGGACGGTAGACGTCACCATTTACTGTACCGTATATTGAAGTCACTTCTTTTGCTTTTTACTCATATTGCGCAGCTGTGAACGTCATTGTATTCAATACATAGGAAGTTTTAATAAAAACGCCTTCAGTCACAATACGTTTCTTTTTTGTGTTTTATTAAATTACACGATTTATGTCAGACACAGTGAGTGGAAATCGTCTAATACATAATTCGCATTTATTCTTGAGTGAGGTGACTTTTTTTCCTGTTACGAGAAAGTTAGATGTTAGATTTTGTATTTTGTAAATTGAGTGCGGAAAATATGTGATAAACAGTGGAAAAAGCAGCGAAAAACTTTCTCAATAAACAAGGTTCAAATGGTTCAAATGGCTCTGAGCACTATGTGACTCAAATGCGGTGGTCATCAGTCCCCTAGAACTTAGAACTACTTAAACCTAACTAACCTAAGGACATCACACACATCCATGCCCGAGGCAGGATTCGAACCTGCGACCGTAGCAGTCGCACGGTTCCGGACTGCGTGCCTAGAACCGCGAGACCACCGCGGCCGGCAATGAACAAGGAAGAACATTTTTAAATATCTTCAGGGCACTTCGGTTTAGTCTTTCTGTCGTCGTACATCACGTCATTCAAGGTGCACATTTGTTTTCAATCTTTTAAAAGCAGTTCACAGATACAGTTTAATCTGATTTAATGAAGTGATGAAGTTTATCATGTAGTGTCAGAGATAGGAGGAAATTTCAACATCCGTTTCAATGAACACGTAAGTTCTTTCAGACCTGACCACTTTGAAAAATAAGCTATTGCAAGGCATGTGCAAGAAACCAAACACATTATCCACAGGAGAGGAAACAACTGGGTAGTACTACACAATGAAGACACTGGTAAGACCTTAAATCCGTTAGAACAACTGGATATATACCTCCACAAAATCAAAAAGTGCTTGAATGTGTCTTGAATGAACAGATAGATTTCGTTAACCATAGATGTTTTAGCAATTTTAAAGCCTTGTTTTAAATCTGTTCCTTTCTTATGTCATCTTCTTCAAATTCAAATCTCTGATACTGTGTGATAAACTTCATCTTTGTTTACATCAGGTCACAAATGTGGGTCTTCTGTGGCGTCATGTGCGACGACAGAATGAATAAACCAACGTATGCTAACCTCAAAAGGTTAAAAATTTTCATCCTTGTTTCCTCGGGAGGCTTTTAATTTTTTTTAAATGTTTACCCCATATCTTCCGAGCTCGATACACGAAATACAAACTCTAACATCTCACTTTTTCTCACAGTAGGAAAATCCATTTCACTTCACTTCACGCAAGATAAAATGTAAAGTATGTACTACACGATTTGCACCGAAATAAATTATTTAATCTAATAAAATTAGAAAAAAATAGTGACAGAAGGCAGTTTTGTTCGAACTTAATGTATGAAGTTACTTCGATTTCAGTTCACGGGCCGGACGTGTGAAAAACTACTGCTTCTTTGGAAGCTGTTGTTTGCCTAACTGTGTATGCGCGTTCTCAAAGGAATAGATATGTTCGGAGGTAAACAATATACGTGTTTTCTATCTTGGAAGGTAGCTCTGGAAATTTTCCAAGCAGATTCCCGTGACCTCAAACGTGCTTTTCTTCAAGCGACAGTTACGACTTTTTAACATTTCCGATACACTATCTCTCCAGTGTAAAGAGGTTCTGACCATTAGTATCGCCCCTCTTTGCATGTGCTCTATGTCTCCTGTTAGTCTGGCAGGACAGGTTCCTTTACATTCTAGCAGTATTCACGTATGAGCCATGAAAGTGTTTCGTACGTAATCTCTTTTGTCAACAAACTGCCGTTCTCTAGTATCAAGCCAAAGAATCGTAGTTTTGACATTTCCTTTACATAGAGATAAGCCTGTGCTACCTGATCAAAAGCATCCAGACACTTATTACGGTAAATTAATGTGAAGCGTGTCCACCTGACGCCATTATGGCGGCCTGAACTCTGCTCTGAACTCTTTCAAGGAGGTGTCTGAAACTCTATGGCGGAGTGCCAGGAACTTCTTCTTCAAGAGCTGAAACCAGAAAATGTATTGATGTTGGGGCTGGGGTCTCCAATGAAGTCGGCGTATTGAGTTCAGGCTGGTACTCAAGGCACTACAATACATTTCAGAACTGTTACTGTTCACACATCATTCCCTCACAGATGGTTTTTTATGACGCACCCGTCATACCGATTTAAAAATCATAGTCTACAAACTATTCTTCTACTGCACACAATATATAATGCTCTAAAATGTGTTCATAGCCTTCCTCATTCAGCATTTTCTAGAGTGCAATGAGTGTAGCACACCCTACCCACGAAAAATATCCCCGTATCATAATGAAGAGACTTTTTACAACCGCCCATCTATATGATCGACTGTCCATGGCCGTCAGGATATCAAATCCGCCTAGTCTTGGTTTAGTTGTGGTTGTTCGTCCGCATTTCCACCTGCACAGTCACATTAGCAACAGTCAAACTTGGGCAGCATCAGAAAGACTGAAATAGCCCTGATGGTTTAGTTGCTCAGGTGACAGCCAATGTAAGTCTACGTTCCAAGTCACTGAGCTCTGCTAACAGACCAGTTCTTCTGTTACTGTTTCTGTACTAATAGCACAATACACCTCGCCTCCTTCTACACTAGGAGGATCCGTCTCTTGTCACTTCTGCATTACATAGCGATCTCCGGATACATTTGACGAAAAGTACATGTCGTCGTTCCAGTTTTGTCTGTACACGCTGTTACTCCCAAGTATTTTTATGATTCTACTTATCAAAGAATACTGCAATTCAGCGCTTGTTCAATCTTGAATTTCTCTACTTTAATAGCTTCGTAGTCTTTGCAGCAGGTTACTACTTTGAAGAGCTCTACCTAGATTTTTACTGAAATTTCACTGTATAGAATGATCTGAGAAAAGCCTGAGCCTGTAACAAACAGTATCCCCTAAGTAATTTGTGTAGGACACGAACATCGATGGTCCAACTACATTCCCGTGGAGCGTCCCAGATGTTATTTTACTGCGCATTGATGGCTCCCTATTCTTGATACAGACTCAGCGTAAAGCCATAAAGCAAACGTTACGGGTTGAAGATAACCACCTCGGCAGTATTGTGAGGTTTAAGGCGTCGTTACTGTATATTCTTTCCAGCAGATACATTCACAACTTTCTTAGAAATTGGAGGTTTCGAAGTACACAGAGAGAGTCGCGTAGGCGCATGGCTAACATAGAAACGAGGTTTTCGGCGCATAATGCCATGCAGAGTGGCTCATAACTCTGTTAGATGTTTAATCAACTTAACTCTCGCATCAGTCTAGATGCTGAAGAGCGTATGTTGTTTCTAAACGTTTTAATGGCATTCGAAAGTTGTTGAAAAGATTAGTACAGGGACATGTTGTTGTTGTGGTCTTCAGTCCTGAGACTGGTTTGATGCAGCTCTCCATGCTACTCTATCCAGTGCAAGCTTCTTCATCTCCCAGTACTTACTGCAACCTACATCCTTCGGAATCTGCTTAGTGTATACATCTCTTGGTCTCCCTCTACGATTTTTACCCTCCACGCTGCCCTCCAATGCTAAATTTGTGATCCCTTGATGCCTCAAAACATGTCCTACCAACCGGTTCATTCTTTTTGTCAAGTTGTGCCACAAACTCCACTTCTCCCCAATTCTATTCAATACCTCCTCATTAGTTATGTGACCTACCCACCTAAGCTTCAGCATTCTTCTGTAGCACCACATGTCGAAACCTTCTACACTCCTGGAAATTGAAATACGAACACCGTGAATTCATTGTCCCAGGAAGGGGAAACTTTATTGATACATTCCTGGGGTCAGATACATCACATGATCACACTGACAGAACCACAGGCACATAGACACAGGCAACAGAGCATGCACAATGTCGGCACTAGTACAGTGTATATCCACCTTTCGCAGCAATGCAGGCTGCTATTCTCCCATGGAGACGATCGTAGAGATGCTGGATGTAGTCATGTGGAACGGCTTGCCATGCCATTTCCACCTGGCGCCTCAGTTGGACCAGCGTTCGTGCTGGACGTGCAGACCACGTGAGAGGACGCTTCATCCAGTCCCAAACATGCTCAATGGGGGACAGATCCGGAGATCTTGCTGGCCAGGGTAGTTGACTTACACCTTCTAGAGTACGTTGGGTGGCACGGGATACATGCGGACGTGCGTTGTCCTGTTGGAACAGCAAGTTCCCTTGCCGGTCTAGGAATGGTAGAACGATGGGTTCGATGACGGTTTGGATGTACCGTGCACTATTCAGTGTCCCCTCGACGATCACCAGAGGTGTACAGCCAGTGTAGGAGATCGCTCCCCACACCATGATATCGGGTGTTGGTCCTGTGTGCCTCGGTCGTATGCAGTCCTCATTGTGACGCTCACCTGCACGGCGCCAAACACGCATACGACCATCATTGGCACCAAGGCAGAAGCGACTCTCATCGCTGAAGACGACACGTCTCCATTCGTCCCTCCATACACGCCTGTCGCGACACCACTGGAGGCGGGCTGCACGATGTTGGGGCGTGAGCGGAAGACGGCCTAACGGTGTGCGGGACCGTAGCCCAGCTTCATGGAGACGGTTGCGAATGGTCCTCGCCGATACCCCAGGAGCAACAGTGTCCCTAATTTGCTGGGAAGTAGCGGTGCGGTCCCATACGGCACTGCGTAGGATCCTACGGTCTTGGCGTGCATCCGTGCGTCCCTGCGGTCCGGTCCCAGATCGACGGGCACGAGCACCTTTCGCCGACCACTGGCGACAACATCGATGTACTGTGGAGACCTCACGCCCCACGTGTTGAGCAATTCGGCGGTACGTCCACACGGCCTCCCGCATGCCCACTATATGCCCTCGCTCAAAGTCCGTCAACTGCACATACGGTTCACGTCCACGCTGTCGCGGCATGCTACCAGTGTTAAAGAGTGCGATGGAGCTCCGTATGCCGCGGCAAATTGTCTGACACTGACGGCGGCGGTGCACAAATGCTGCGGAGCTAGCGCCATTCGACGGCCAACACCGCGGTTCCTGGTGTGTCCGCTGTGCCGTGTGTGTGATCATTGCTTGTACAGCCCTCTCGCAGTGTCCGGAGCAAGTATGGTGGGTCTGACACACCGGTGTCAATGTGTTCTTTTTTCCATTTCCAGGAGTGTATTATCTTCTTGTCCAAACTAGTTATCGTCCATGTTTCACTTCCATACATGGCTACACTCCATGCAAACACTTTCAGAAACGACTTCCTGACATTTAAATCTATACTCGATGTTAACAAATTTCTCTCCTTCAGAAACGCTTTCCTTGCCATTGCCAGTCTACATTTTATATCCTCTCTACTTCGATCATCATCAGTTATTTTACTCCCTAAATAGCAAAACTCCTTTACTACTTTAAGTGTCTCATTTGCCAATCTAATTCCCTCAGCATCACCCGATTTAATTTGACTACATTCCATTATCCTCGTTTTGCTTTTGTTGATGTTCATCTTATATCCTCCTTTTAAGACACTGTCCATTCCATTCAACTGCTCTTCCAAGTCCTTTGCTGTCTCTGACAGAATTACAATGTCATCGGCGAACCTCAAAGTTTTTATTTCTTCTCCGTGAATTTTAATACCTACTCCGAATTTTTCTTTTGTTTCCTTTACTGCTTGCTCAATATACAGATTGAATAACATCGGGAAGAGGCTACAACCCTGTCTCACTCCTTTCCCAACCGCTGCTTCCCTTTCATGCCCCTCGACTCTTATAACTGCCATCTGGTTTCTGTACAAATTGTAAATAGCCTTACGATCCCTGTATTTTACCCCTGCCACCTTTAGAATTTGAAAGAGAGTATTCCAGTCAACATTGTCAAAAGCTTTCTCTAAGTCTACAAATGCTAGAAACGTAGGTTTGCCTTTTCTTAATCTTTCTTCTAAGATAAGTCGTAAGGTCAGTATTGCCTCACGTGTTGCCTCATATAACGCACGTTAATTTTGGCATTTAAGCTTTTCCCAGAAGTATCCGAGAGATGTGCTAAAACTGGAAGATAAGGAAGTATAAGCCAAAGCGAGTGGGACTCTCATGCGAGGCTCTGCTGTTGTACTAAGCATTTCAACTGCAGAAGCCAGCATATAGACTGTGGAGGAGAGTGCTTTGCATATACCTCCTACTTCTTTTGTTTTCTGTTCCAGTCACGAATCGTCCGCTGCAACAATGCTTATCCGAACTCTTTCTAATTTTGTCTCCATAGTCTCTTAGTTTTGTATACGTAGGAGGAAGCAAAATATTGGATGACTCTCCTAGGAACGTACGGTTTAGGAAATTCAACAGTAAATCAAACATGACACAGAACGTCTCTCTTTCAGCCTCTGCCACTAGAGTTGACTGATCACCTTCATGACACTTTCGGGGCTACAAAGTGAACCTGTAACGAAACGTTCTGCTCTTCTTTGGATCTTCCCTATTCCCTCCATCAGTTCTATATGGTACGTGTCCCAAACTGACAGTCAGTATTAAAGTGTCGGTCCAACCGACGGTTTCGTCATATACCTGCTCAAGAAAAAAAAATAAATAAAAGTTGTTCAAATTGCTGTGAGCACTATGGGACTTAACATCCTAGGTCATCAGTCCCCTAGAACTTAGAACTACTTAAACCTAACTAACCTAAGGACATCACACACATTCATGCCTGAGGCAGGATTCGAACCTGCGACCGTAACAGTCGCGAGATTCCGGACTGAAGCGCCTAGAACCGCTCGGACACCGCGGCCGGCTATACCTGCTCTGTGAATGCACCACACTCCCTCAGAACTGTTCCCACGAATCTCAGCCTGGCATCTGTCTCAGCTGCGGTTAGTTTTATGTGGTCGTTCCATATGCATACTCCGAGACATTTTATGGATGAGATGATTTCCAGCGGTTTTTCTGCAGTCGCGTAATCCTAAGGTAATGGGTCATTTTCCTATTTATGCGCAATACGTTACATTTGTTTATGTGAATGGTCACCTGCTATTCTCTAGGCGAAGCGCTGATCCTCTGCATTTCACTACAATTTTCTAATGGTGCGACTTCTGTATATTAAACAGCTCACCCGCGAAAAGCTTCATCCATCTTTCGGCTTTATCCCCTGGGTTATTTATATACATCGTGAAAAGTAATGCCCCTGTAACTTTCCGTCGGGGTACGCCATGTTACTTTTACGCCTGAAGATTTGTCTCCGTTGAAAATGATATGCTTTGTTCTGTTTGGGAGAAGTTATCCAATTCAGTCATATGGACGGTCTGATACTGTGTAGGCTCCTATTTTGTTCATTAGGTGGCAGTCCCAGCTGTATCTAATGTCTTCCAGAAGTCAAGGAACGCGGAGTCTACCCTGTCGCCTGTTTCTGCTGCTTTCTGATTCTCGTTGACCGCCAGAGCGAGCTGTGTTTCACAGAGTTGTTGTTTTCGGAATGGCTCTAAGCACTTTGGGACTTAACATCTATGGTCTTCAGTCCCCTAGACTTAGAACTACTGAAACCTAACTAACCTAAGGACATCACACACATCCATGCCCGAGGCAGGATTCGAACCTGCGACCGCAGCAGACGCGTGGTTCCGAACTGAAGCGCCTAGAACCTCTCGGCGACCGCGGCCGGCATGTTAAGACAAGAAATTGTCAATGGTTTTTACACACAGAACATCCACGTTCTGAACACTTACCTGTGTATTCTCTATCCACAGATCTTTCACGAAATAGACACATCCTCGTTTTTTGCGTCTCCGGCGTTGGTAAAAATACTGGGGAACTAATTCTGTCTAGATTTCTGTCAGTAAGTTGTTTTTCTAGTTCTATGAGGATTGACCACGTCTTGCAATTCCTCCTTTCTGCCAAGTCTGGTGTAAGAGACAGCTGTGCTATATATGCATTCAGTGCGCTAATATCA
The DNA here is from genome assembly GCF_023897955.1 of Schistocerca gregaria. NCBI lineage: Eukaryota > Metazoa > Arthropoda > Insecta > Orthoptera > Acrididae > Schistocerca > Schistocerca gregaria. Next base: position 472,461,004 of record NC_064925.1, on the reverse strand, counting down.
ACCATGTCATAAAATAATATCATGGGCCACCTTCTGCTCATTCTCTTCGTCCTGAACGTTCTGACCAGCCTATCTATTGTATGTACTCCTGACTTTGTTTTATTATAATCCAGAATCATTATTGGTTTGGATTCATCGCTTGGTCTTCCACTTCTTTACTTGAAAGCGTTTTACTAAGCAAAGTTACAACTTTGTCACTTTTAAAGAATAGAAACAACTGTTACATCCTTTTGGAACTCAAAAACGGTCTGAATTAAAACTTGTGATAGTTCTTCTTTATTTCTTCTAACTGTCGCTAAAAGTGTGAGATCGATTTTCAAAAGCCCTGACGCCAAATTATGGCTTTCGAAACAATTATCAGCTGTTACATTTCTGCCGTTATTTTCTAAGCCTTTCACCACATCTAGAGCAACTAACTTCACGTGATTCATTTTCTTGTGGACCAGTGTAAACTCGCAGACTGAGAACACAAAATGTTGCACTGTCACATACAGCCCATAAATTCAACACAAATTTTCTTGGTTTCAAAGGAACATAATGCCGAAAAGCATATCTACCATGGAATGTCGGAAGTTGTTCGTCAATTACTACGATGTTGCGAGGAACATAAGCGTCTGCAAATGTCTTTATCCACATTTAGGATTTTCTTCTGATCGGCATGGCTGCGACGTCTAGCATCAGCGTCGTCAAATACGATGCATCTTTAAATTTAGATAACACGAATTCCAGCCGTTGTTTCACTAAAAATTGGTCTACCATTCTTTTTATTCCTTGAACGTGTAACTGCTTCATTACGGGTCCTGAAATCACCTGCTCCAAGACAAATATTTTGTCCATATTTTTTACTGTGAATTTTGTTGGGCCTGAATTTACTCGCATTATGTTGCATCTTTCCTCTCTTCTGCAAGTTCTCAACTCATGTTTGTGCCACACTTCGTCTTTGGTTTTTGACCTAGACCAAAGAGATAAAAAATGTATATCCTGACACTAAAGGCTACCGCACGTATATAGTAACTTAAAATACCATAAGTGGTTGCCATTAAAGGTAGAAGTATGAGTCAGTCCCTTTACAGACTGGACGTTTGCAGTGTCCAAATCTTCCTCCGAGCTTCCATCTGATTCAGGAATATTCTCTTCTAAGTCTTGTTGCGGGTAAAATCTTCTCAGGTATTGTTGAAAGGAAAGTGCGAGTGTTAGTTGAGGACCAATTGGATGAAAATCAGTGTGGGTTTAGGCCTCTTAGAGGTTGTCAGGACCAGATCTTTAGCTTACGGCAAATAATGGAGAAGTGTTATGAGTGGAACAGGGAATTGTATCTATGCTTTATAGATCTAGAAAAGGCATGTGACCGGGTTCCTAGGAGGAAGTTATTGTCTGTTCTACGAGATAATGGAATAGGAGGCAAACTTTTGCCAGCAATTAAAGGTCTTTACATGGATAGTCAGGCAGCAGTTAGAGTTGACGGTAAATTGAGTTCATGGTTCAGAGTAGTTTCAGGGGTAAGACAAAGCCTTGTCTCCACTGTTGTTCATATTATTTATGGATCATACGTTGAAAACAATAGACTGGTAGGGTGAGATTAAGATATGTGAACACAAAATAAGCAGTCTTGCATATGCAGATGACTTAGTTGTGATGGCAGATTCGATTGAAAGTTTGAAAAGTAATATTTCAGAGCTAGATCAGAAATGTAAGGACTATGGTATGAAGATCAGCATCTCCAAAACAAAAGTAATGTCAGTGGGAAAGAAATATAAACGAATTGAGTGCCAAATAGGAGGAACAAAGTTAGAACAGATGGACAATTTCAAGTACTTAGGATGCATATTCTCACAGGATGGCAACATAGTGAAAGAACTGGAAGCGAGGTGTAGCAAAGCTAATGCAGTGAGCGCTCAGCTACGATCTACTCTCTTCTGCAAGAAGGAAGCCAGTACCAAGACTAAGTTACCTGTGCACCGCTCAATCTTCCGACCAACTTTTTTGTATGCAAGCGAAAGCTGGGTGGATTCAGGTTACCTTATCAACTAAGTTGAGGTTACGGATATGAAAGTAGCTAGGATGATTGCAGGTACTAGTAGATGGGAACAATGGCAGGAGGGTGTCCACAATGAGAAAATCAAAGGAAAACTGGGAATGAACTCTATAGATGTAGCAGTCAGGGCGAACAGGCTTAGATGGTGGGGTCATGTTACACGCATCGGAGAAGCAAGGTTACCCAAGAGACTCATGGGTTCTGCAGTAGAGGGTAGGAGGAGTCGGGGCAGGCCAAGGAGGAGGTACCTCGATTCGGTTATGAATGATTTTGAAGTAATAGGTTTAACATCAGAAGAGGCACCAATGTTAGCACTGAATAGAGGATCATGGAGGAATTTTATAAGGGGGCTATGCTCCAGACTGAACGCTGAAAGGCATAATCAGTCTTAAATGATGATGATGATGATGATGATGATGATGATGAAGTCTTTTAGTTCTCCATCACTTCATCATCAGACATCAGAATCTGTATCACTGGTATCGCTGTTTGAGTATCCAGAGGGAGGATTATCTTCCAGTGATATTTCCAGCTCTTCCTTTTCGGTAATGTGACAAGTTATTTTCAACTAAGTCCAACAGACACAGGACTAGTCTCCACAAGCAGGCAATGAATAACTCGCAGCATGTAAAGTGTTGTCAACTACCGCACTTTCCAACAATATTTTCAACAATGTAACAAAGCAAATACAGCAACAATTATAGATTTTGAATCAATATTAATGATTATAAAACCCCCAATGGTACTCAGCGGTTATATGGCCATTTTCTGGAGAACTAAATACATGATAAAGTTTTATTAACGCATTTTGAAACTATTACTTATTTCATCGAAAGTCCGATTTTTTCATAATTTTGAGAAACACAGAACAAGGTTTATTTTAGAGAACACTACAGACCCACGACATTAGAAGGGTTACATGCTAGAAGTAAGTATAATGTTGCATTTACAAAAATCGAATTTGACCGTGTAACATTGTCATATAAACCTGAACCAAGAGAAAGTACACTTTCCGTTAGAAGCGCAGGCCTGACTTATTACCTCATACAGGATGTTGAAATTAGAGGGTTCTAGGGGTTGTAGAGGGGCCTTAGTAGATAAAGTTTTGATAAAGAACTTGCGTCCCGATATCACTTTCAAATCTCCCAGTTCACGGTGCGCAGACACTTTGAGAAGGGCACTGTCGGCTATCCCTGTTGTAATTATGAAGTCACATAGCACTTGAGTCCCACTACAATACCGGCTACAAGAAACTGGTCCGTTCGAAACCACGGGGGTTAGCGGATGCGCCATACTCACGACTCTGAAGAGAACTACCTTTCCTGACATAGTAGAGAACTCGAAGAAGAGTACTCGAAACGTTGCCTGTTCCATGAGTATTTGTAGAGCACACAGGTCAGACAGAGTTCACTGCTCACTGCACTTCATAGTTTCGAATATAATCCAATCTCCAAAAATATTTTACGTCTAAACGGTACATTTCCGGGCATAAGTCCTTTACCAGAAGTTTATCCACAATTCCAGTATACAACCCCTATAAGTCCGTAATAGCAGTTATGAAACAACCTGTACAACGACCCCGTCTGGCATGGGAGTCCCAGAATAAAAGATTCTGGACGCCCCACCTTTCATTTGCACCTAGTTCCCTGACGCTTTTTCGTAATGTCTCGAAGACGACAATACAGTCTTTGTATCACTCTTACATGTCTTTTCAAAAGCTTTCTAAAGCCATTAAAACCTACGTTTTTTAAAGCATATTTGCTTCCATTCCTCGGATGATACAAGAAATTGTATCAACGATGCAACAATATTACGTGTAACTTCGAGTACTTTAATTTGGCGAAAGTCTGCTGATATCTTGAATCGTTCATAAAATAGGAAGGGAGTTACGTGGTCTACAGGTAGCGTCTTTGACCAATAATCAAAACTTTCTGGATCCGAGGTCTGAGCACAGACACTGCTTAAATATTTAACAAAAGTTATCATTAATAACGGCGGAAGACACCCTTGTTCTGTTAACAGCCTTGTTAAACAGAGGGTGGAATCCCAGACAGAGATACAGGACAACCCCCCCCCCCCCCCCCCTGTCCTTCGGATAGCTAACTACCCCTAAAAGGCGGAAATATGGCTATAAATAACAGCATTTGGAAGACTGAAGACAATGTAAACCATTGCATTAAAGACGTACAGTGTATAAATAGGAAGGAAGGAAACAAGGTCTGTGTTTAACGGAACATCGACAACGAAGTCAATACAGGCGCAGCGGAAGCTCAGATTAAGCAAGGATGGGGAAGCAAATCGACGGTCCGCTTTCAAGGGAACGATCGCGGCATTTGCCTTAAGAGTTTTAAGGAAATCACACAAAATCTAACGTAAATCAGGATGCGTGGACGAGGATCTGAACCGCCGTTGTACGGAATGCGACTTCAGTGTACCAACCACTGCGCCACAACGTGTATCCACGAGACAGGTGACCTTACTTAAACAACCCACCCCGTGTATACACCCCTTATCGAGGTTGCATGGAGCCTATCATAAAACTTTAGATCCAGTAGCAAATTTTCGTTAGTTATGGAATTTAGTTTATTTGTTGTAAAGATAGGCCGGCCGAAGTGGCCGAGCGATTCTAGGCGCTACAGTCTGGAACCGCGCGACCGCTATGGTCGCAGGTTCGAATCCTGCCTTGGGCATGGATGTGTGTGATGTCCTTAGGTTAGTTAGGTTTGGGTAGTTCTAAGTCTAGGGGACTGATGACCTCAGAAGTTAAGTCCCATAGTGCTCAAGGCCATTTGGACCTGTTTTTTTTTTTTTTTTTTCCTCACAAATGGCGTTTGCTCTCGTATGCAAGGTATAAAAGGGCAGTGCACAGGCGAAGCTGTCATTTGAATTCAGGTGTCAGGTGATTCCTGTGAAAAGATTCCCGACGGGATCATAGCTGCCTGAACGAAGACTCATGGCCCATTCTATTTCGTAAATCCTTAACGAATTCAGTTATCCCGAAGTCCACAGTGTCAAGACTGTATCGAGAATACAAAATTTCAGGCATTGCCTCCCACCACAGACACCGCACTGGCCGATGACCTTAACGTAACGACCGAGAGCATCGTCGTTAGCCTAGATTGGCTACTACTAATAGAAAAGCAACACTGCCGAAATCAATGTGGGACGTACCTTTAACGTATATGTTGGGGCAGTGCTGCGAAATTTCGCGTTTATGGGCTATGGCAGCAGACGACCGACTCAAGTGCTTTGCTAACAGCACGACATTGCCTGCAACGCCTCCCCTGGCCTCGAGACCAGAGACCATATCGGTTGGCCTAACACGACTTGAAAACCGTGACCTGGTTAGATGAGTCTTGATTTCAGTTGGTAAGACCTGACTGTAGGGTTCGAGTTTCGCACGGACCCCATGAAGCCATGGACTCAAATTGTCAACAAGCCTCTGTGTAAGCTGGTGGTGGCTCAAAAACTGCTGTGTTTACATGGAATGAACTCGGTTCTCTGGTCCAGCTGACCCGGCCATTGACTGGAGATAATAATTTTCGGCTCTTTTGAGACCATTTGTAACCGTGCACGCACTTCATGTTACCAAACAATGATGTTATGTCATCAGGCCAGCGATTGGTTCGTGTCCTGGCGTAGTCAGAAACGCCGGAACGAAGATGTGGACCGGAAGACCAGAGAAGGTCAATGGTGCGCGGAATCGGACCGCGTCCCCCCATGCAACAAGTGCATATAAACACAGCTCCTGCTAACCTCGGCCGCTCAAAGTGACCCGACTCTGCAGCGTGACCAGTGCCACGCTGTCAGATTGTCTTGATCCGTATCACGTGCTACCTTGGACTCGATGTATAGCAAGAACTGTATTGTTTTCATGTCGCCTCTCGCTAGCCACATTTGCTGTAGTAAAAGCTAAGTATTATCAGTTTTCTATCTGTAAATAAAACTCAGCACTCCGTCTTCAGGACACGAGTGGCCTACCGGGACCATCCGACCGCCGTGTCATCCTCTGAGGAGGATGCGGATAGGAGGGGCGTGGGGTGAGCACACCGCTCTCCCGGTCGTTATGTTAGTATTCGTGACCGAAACCGCTGCTATTCGGTCGAGTAGCTCCTCAATTGGCATCACGAGACTGAGTGCACCCCGAAAAATGGCAACAGCGCATGGCGGCCTGGATGGTCACCCATCCAAGCGCCGACATCGCTTAACTTCGGTGATCTTACGGGTACCGGTGTACACACTGCGGCAAGGCCGCTACCATCTGTAAATAAAACTACTGATGTTATCTGATTGAATTGTTGTATAGCAACGTGTTTAGTGCTACGCTGTCAGATTGTCTTCATCTGTATCAAGTGCTTCCTTGTCGTGAAATGTCGGTTTGGAGTGTTTGTTTTCATAACATTCGTCCAACAGATGTGAATACATTCCCACTGCATTCTTATTGTTACACACGTAAATGTTTTCTTACTGAACTGTATTGTTTTCATGTAGCCTCTCGCTAGCGACATTTGATGTACTAAAACCTAAGTATTATCAGTTTTCTATCTGTAAATAAAACTCAGCACTCCGTCTTCAGGCCACGAGTGGCCTACCGGGATGCGGATAGGAGGGGCGTGGGGTGAGCACACCGCTCTCCCGGTCGTTATGTTAGTATTCGTGACCGAAACCGCTGCTATTCGGTTGAGTAGCTCCTCAATTGGCATCACGAGACTGAGTGCACCCCGAAAAATGGCAACAGCGCATGGCGGCCTGGATGGACACCCATCCAAGCGCCGACATCGCTTAACTTCGGTGATCTTACGGGTACCGGTGTACACACTGCGGCAAGGCCGCTACCATCTGTAAATAAAACTACTAATGTTATCTGATTGAATTGTTGTATAGCAACGTGTTTAGTGCTACGCTGTCAGATTGTCTTCATCTGTATCAAGTGCTTCCTTGTAGTGAAATGTCGGTTTTGAGTGTTTGTTTTCATAACATTCGTCCAACAGATGTGAATACATTCCCACTGCATTCTTATTGTTACACACGTAAATGTTTTCTTACTGAACTGTATTGTTTCCATGTAGCCTCTCGCTAGCGACAATTGATGTAGTAAAAGTTAAGTATTATCAGTTTTCTATCTGTAAATAAAACTCAGCACTCCATCTTCAGGCCACGAGTGGCCTACCGGGATGCGGATAGGATGCGGATAGGAGGGGCGTGGGGTGAGCACACCGCTCTCCCGGTCGTTATGTTAGTATTCGTGACCGAAACCGCTGCTATTAGGTCGAGTAGCTCCTCAATTGGCATCACAAGACTGAGTGCACCGCGAAAAATGGCAACAGCGCATGGCGGCCTGGATGGTCACCCATCCAAGCGCCGACATCGCTTAACTTCGGTGATCTTACGGGTACCGGTGTACACACTGTGGCAAGGCCGCTACCATCTGTAAATAAAACTACTAATGTTATCTGATTGAATTGTTGTATAGCAACGTGTTTAGTGCTACGCTGTCAGATTGTCTTCATCTGTATCAAGTGCTTCCTTGTCGTGAAATGTCGGTTTGGAGTGTTTGTTTTCATAACATTCGTCCAACAGATGTGAATACATTCCCACAGCATTCTTATTGTTACACACGTAAATGTTTTCTTACTGAACTGTATTGTTTTCATGTTGCCTCTCGCTAGCGACATTTGATGTAGTAAAAGCTAAGTATTATCAGTTTTTTATCTGTAAATAAAACTCAGCACTCCGTCTTCAGGCCACGAGTGGCCTACCGGAATGCGGATAGGATGCGGATAAGAGGGGCGTGGGGTGAGCACACCGCTCTCCCGGTCGTTATGTTAGTATTCGTGACCGAAGCCGCTGCTATTCGGTCGAGTAGCTCCTCAATTGGCATCACGAGGCTGAGTGCACCGCGAAAAATGGCAACAGCGCATGGCGGCCTGGATGGTCACCCATCCAAGCGCCGACATCGCTTAACTTCGGTGATCTTACGGGTACCGGTGTACACACTGCGGCAAGGCCGCTACCATCTGTAAATAAAACTACTAATGTTATCTGATTGAATTGTTGTATAGCAACGTGTTTAGTGCTACGCTGTCAGATTGCCTTCATCTGTATCAAGTGCTTCCTTGTCGTGAAATGTCGGTTTGGAGTGTTTGTTTTCATAACATTCGTCCAACAGATGTGAATACATTCCCACTGCATTCTTATTGTTACACACGTAAATGTTTTCTTACTGAACTGTATTGTTTTCATGTTGCCTCTCGCTAGCGACATTTGCCGCAGTAAAAATTAGGTATTATTAATTTGCTTTCTGTAAATAAAACTACTAATATTATTTGATTGAATTGTTGTATAGCATTCCGAGAACGCTGCATCCCGTAGCCACTCTGTTAGCGACGATTGGGTAAGAGCCCAGAGTTTGAAAGACGTTTCCTCCAATTCGAGCGACATGAATCCCACTGAACATTACTGAGAGGTCGGTTCGTGCATAGCATCCTGCTCTGGCAACACTTTCGCGATTCTGGACAGCTTTAGAGGCAGCATGGCTCCATATTTGTGTAGGGGACTTTTAACGACTTGTGGACTCTATGTTATGTCGAGTTGCTGCATCACGCCGGGCAGATGTAGGTCTCAATAATACGAGGTCTCCCATGCCATTTGTCACCTACGTGTATGGGTGGAGATGGAGAGTTCCCGTTCTTCGCTCGATACCCTCGGTATATGAAGGACTGTAAAGAAATGATTAATGAAGACGAAGCAATTGTCGTTCGTCTGGCCAATGTGCGTAGCCCGTGAATATCAGAAGCTTCAAACCATAGAGCCGAAACAGAAAAACACTCATGCATAGAAATAAGACACAGAAATGTTTACAGATTTTGATGGTGTTGGGACAGCAACCAGCCACAAATTTACTTTCAGTTCCTCATGCATAGAAATAAGACACAGAAATGTTTACAGATTTTGATGGTGTTGGGACAGCAACCAGCCACAAATTTACTTTCAGTTCCTTTATTCAAAGGGTACCGTTACCGATATGGAATCGTTGTGATTCATCCTAAGACTATTTACACGCTTTCTTTATGACATGTAGTGTGGTTTTTTTTCAGATTATTGTCGTGAAATGTCGGTTTGGAGTGTTTGTTTTCAGAACATTCGTCCAACAGATATGAATACATTCCCACTGCATTCTTATTGTTACACACGTAAATTTTTTCTCACTGAACACTTTGGATTTGTCATTGGGAAGATTTCTACCAGGCACCACATGTTTTGATACGTACAAAGAGCTTACTAAGATATGAGTATCAAAGATACTATGATATATGGTAACATTTGACGATGATGTTCTATATTTGGAAAGGATCATATATTCATTTACGCAACTGTAATGCCTTTCACACTAGTACAAAGACATTGTTTTTTTTTTGAGTTGATATTGTTACATTAATTATAAAGTTTTTTATAAATATATATACTGTATAGGTAAAATAGTACATTTTTAATTACATTTAGCATCATGAGAATTATAGTAACATATAAATTTGCTACTTGATCTGCAGATAGGCGTACTAATTTTTTTGCTTTGGAGGTTGGGAAATAAGTTTTGGAAATTTTTCAGGAAAGGGGTGTTAGTTAATTCTGTTTGTTCATTAAGGATATAGTCTAGGGTGCTGGTTTTGTGTGTGTGTGTGTGTGTGAATTTCTAGTTCTTCTAATGTATTCATAGTAGCCCCTTTCTCTGGTAGATGTAAAGTTTTTAAGGTGTCCTCAATGTTTCCCACTGAATGGTTTTCTTCAGTAATATGGGCTGCAAATGCGGATTTGTACAAGTTACCAAATCTTAAAGCATCAATGTATTCTTTGTATCTAATTTCAAAACTTCTTCCTGTGTGTCCAATGTAGAATTTTGGGCATGTATCGCATTTGAGTTTGTGTATTATTGATTTACGGTAGGGACTCTTGGAGGTATTGACATCAAGGATTACTTTTTGTTGTAATTTATTATTTGTTGAAAAGCTGATTGTGATATTTTTCTTTTTAAATAAGTTTGCTATTTGGTATCAAAGTGGGCCTGTTTATGGGAGAGTAGCGTATTTATGTCTGGCTTCTGTGGCACACTGATTTGGCTTGAAGTGACTGCTGTGAAGTGTGTCTGTGGTTTTTGTCTGCTATTTGTTGTGGAGTTTTCTATTATTGTGGGTTTATATCCATTATTATGAGCAACTGTTTTAGTTATATTGATTTCATTTTGTTGGTGTGTCACACTCATTGGTACTTTTTTAATTTGGTTGTAGCATCGTTCTGAAATATGCCATTTTTTGTTGGTAGGGGTGGCAAGATGAGTTGTAAATACTGACATCTGTGGTAGTAGGTTTTCTGTAAATACTAAATTGATGATAAAACCATTAACTTTCTTTACCTGAAAATTTTCAGATACAAAGAACACATTGATGCTTTAAGACTTGGTAACTTGAACAAATCCGCATTTACAGCCCATATTGCTGAAGAAAACCATTCAGTGGGAAACACTGAGGACAACTTAAAAATTTTACATCTAGCAGAAAAAGGGGCCACTATGAATATATTGGAAGAAATAGAAATAGACACACACAAAAACAGCACTATATCCTTAATGAACAAATAGAGTTAGCTAACATCCCTTTCCTGAAAAATTACCAAAAATTATTTTCCAACCTGAAAGGAAATAATATTAGTACGCCTATCTGCAGATCAAGTAGCAAATTTATATTTTACTATAATTCTCATGGTGCTAAATGTAATTAAAGAATATACTGTTTTACCTATACCGTACTATATATATATATATATATATATATATATATATATATATATATATATTAATGCAACAATATCAACTCAAAAAACAATGTATTTGTACTAGTGTAAAAGGCATTACAGTTGCTTAAATCAATATATGATCCTTTCCAAACATAGGACATCATCGTCGCCTGCCGGAGCGGCCGTGCGGTTCTAGGCGCTTCAGTCTGGAACCGCGTGACCGCTGCGGTCGCAGGTTCGAATCCTGCCTCGGGCATGGATGTGTGTGATGTCCTTAGGTTAGTCAGGTTTAAATAGTTCTAATTCCTAGGGGACTGATGATCACAGATGTTAAGTCCCATAGTGCTCAGAGCCATTTGAACCATTTTTGACATCATCTTCAAATGTTACGATACATCACAGCATCTTTGATACTCATATGTTAGTAATTCTTTGCATTTATCAAAACATGTGGGGCATGATAGAAATCTTCTCAGTGACAAATCTAAAGTGTTCAGTGAGAAAAAATTTACGTGTGCAACAATAAGAACGCAGTGGGAATGTATTCACATCTGTTGGGCGAATGTTATGAAAACAAACACTCCAAACCGACATTTCACGACAATGAACATGTAAAAAAAAACACACTACATGTCATAAAGAAAGCGTGTAAACTATCTGAGGATGAATCACGATGTTTCGAAACCGGTAACGGTACCGTTTGAGTAAAGGAACCGAAAGTAAATTTGCGGCTGGTTGCTATCCCAACACCATCAACATTTGTCCTCAGACAACAGCCACGGTCTCCATCATGTTATCATATGCCAAAATTGCATTTTTACAGATTACTTGAAGATTCAGCAGCGTTGTTCATTTGCTCCATGTTGACACCACGTCCCCGCTCAGAAATACCAGGACCGGCTTTTGATGGAGGCCAAGGTTAGCAGCAGCTTCTACCCCTCTAACAATAACGGCCCAGTACCGCTTTCAGAGCCGCCACCGCTACATTTGAAAAGGCCGGAGCGGGCGCAGGTGGAAACCACGCAGCATGCACCCCTCACACACACAAACTGAGAGGCTTTGCATATAAATGAGACTCTTTCATCTCCATCACTACAGGTGGCAGGGAAAAGATTCCAGAGTTGGCCTTGAATGGTAAGAGACCTACCAGCACAATCAACGTCGGCACATTAGAAAACTTACACAACACAGTCGTTGACACGATGCATCAATGGTATCTTTTTTCTTCTTCTGACTGAATACTTAGTCTGCAATCAGGAGCATATGCGAAGGTCGTCCGGTCATCCCTGGTAACGTTGTTTTATCTTTATACCGTTTTTGGCGACGTAAAGGTCACTTCACGAACTAAGGTTGTCACTTATTATTACATTAATTAATATTATGTTGCCGGCCGGGGTGGCTGTCGCGGTTCTAGGCACTACAGTCTGGAACCTGTCTCGGGCATGGATGTGTGTGATGTCCTTAGGTTAGTTAGGTTTAAGTAGTTCTCAGTTCTAGGGGACTGATGACCGCAGAAGTTATGTCCCATAGTGCTCAGAGCCATTTGAACCATTTTGTATTATGTTATTCTGTCAAGACAGCAATGTCAATTTTATTAACAACTAGTTTCGGCATTTGCCAGTATCATATTATAATATTCTATTAAAAAGTAAAATGGAAACAGAATATCTGTAACAAACTACATAACTTCAAAAAAAACTAATCGATATACACAGTATACGTACCAGCTTCACATGTTTCTTCCGATACATTTTACCCTGTCAGCTGTATTACATTCGTGCATATGTTCATAGCGTTTCTGTTTCGCATGCTGGTAATACGGTTGCTATGGTTTTATTTATCGATTTTCATTTTTTGTTTGTAGTTCACTGATGCTGTTTGAGCTTACCTGTTGTCATTTTGTCATTTGGAGAAGTTGTGAACGCTAAAAAGTTGTGTTCCAAGTGAAAAAAACGAACCATTTCCGACATATTCTCCTGTTTGAGTTCAATAAAGAGGTGAGAGCAGTGGAAGCAGCCAGAAATAGTTACGCCGTGTGTGGGGTTAATGCCATTTGACAGAGCACGGAAAGAAAACGGTTTTCTCGTTTCAAGGAGGGTCGATCTGACATTAGGGACTCTTCACGTTCAGGAACGCCTTCGCAGTTTGTTGAACATCGTTCAGTCGCATTAATCCACAATAATTCACGTAAGTGTACTCTAGAACTGCCAGAATTGATCATCACATCATCGTGCAATGGGGAAGGTTCAAAAACTAGGCGTATTGTTACCGCATGCTCCAAGGCAAAATCACAAAAATTACTAGGTGGCCATACGTGCAACTCTGCTTACTCGTCATCAGTTGTCTCTTGATGAGACCGACCATTCCTATACTGTATCGTTACTGGTGACAAGAAATGGTGTCTTTATGCTAAATTAATCAAAAGAAAGTGGTGGTTGGCCGGCCCTTGACGCCGAGCGGTTCTAGGCGCTTCAGTCTGGATCCGCGCGACCGCTACGGTCGCAGGTTCGAATCCTGCCTCGAGCATGGATGTGTGTGATGTCCTTAGGTTAGTTAGGTTAAGTAGTTCTAAGTCTAGGGGACTTATGACCTCAGATGTTAAGTCCCATAGCGCTCAGAGCCATTTGAACCATTTGTACCATTGGGTTGGGAGGTCATTCCTCACCCACCTTATTCAGCTGATATTGTACCCTCAGAGTTTCGTTATCTCGCTATCGATGATGAAAATGCGCTCCGAACATGGCTTGACAGGTTCTTCTCCCGAAAAGCACGTGATTTCTACAATGGCGGGAACGAGAACTTTCCCTAGCGTTGACAGACACTTGTAAATAGAGATGGAGAATACATAATTCGTGACGAAAATCTCTGTTATGTGTATTTGCTGAGTTTATTAATCTTAAGCTAAAACGCTAAGAACCTATGCACCTACCCAAAATATGCCACCGGAAGTGCTGTGTAACATGTGACATAGGCATATATTTAAATGCAAGTACCATGGTGGTACGATCACAAGATTGTCCTAAGCATATGCTTCAGAGAAGTGCATAGTTGAATATCATTAAAATATAAAAGAGAGAATATTAAAATAGCCGATGTCATACGTTAATAATAATCTGTCGTACCTTTACGGCACATACACAATACTTATGTTCTGATAACAAAAAAATTCGCCAAAGTGAAGTTATACTTTAAGCATTATATTTCGCTATACAATAGTACGGAAAAAGCAAAAAGTTAAAACTGATGTATAAAAGTATTAAACATCAGTAGACAAATAAGCTGTCTTTGGAACACCCAGTGCCGTTCAAAAAACTAGAAAAAAATTAAAAATCAAAATGGCCTCGATTGCGTTTGCAGATTTATTTATTTGCTAGCAACCAGTTTCGATCCTCTCCTCCGACCATCTTCAGGCGAGCGAGACCCGTACAAGTACCGTTGTCACTGCAGCCAGAACATTACTTCTACGGATCTCTCTCCGTCTGTCGCCACCAGGAGCCATAATGGCGGGGAAAAGCCTGAAGATGGGCGGAGGAAAGGGCCGAAACCAGTTACTACCAAATAAAAAATATCTGTAAACGCGATCGAGACTTCTTTTAATTTCTTGCGTTTTATACCAATCGCTCTCCTCCAATTTCAGAATACTTTTTAAAATTTTAAAAGCGTAGTGACGTGTTGTTGCTTCAAAGTTATTTTCCTGTAACACTTACTGTGCCACACTATGCATTCCTCCACCATTCGTAAGCCTGCTTAAACGCTTAATATTATTGACGCAGTTGTAGTGTGTCAATTAGAGGTACGCTGCCAAAACTAAGATCGGTAGTTTAGGTACACTACTTAGATGACGTAGTAAATGGTAGGAATACCGGTAGTATTTGCGCCAATTGTAGGAAAAGAACGTAAATGAATGTTGAAACCTTCCTGTCTCCTCTATATCTGTTTTGTTACGCAATAACCGTCTTCTTTATATCTAATTTCTTAATCAGCCACTACGGTCGCAGGTTCGGATCCTGCCTCGGGCATGGATGTGTGTGATGTTCTTAGGTTAGTTAGGTTTAAGTAGTTCTAAGCTCTAGGGGACTGATGACCATAGATGTTAAGTCCCATAGCGCTCAGAGCCATTTTTTTTTATCTACCTCCCCTTCTACAATAACCTTTGAAACCTTCCCTTAGGATTTCTACCTCTTGATTACTAATAACAAATGAAATCTTCCCTTTGAAATTTATTCACTTTCTCAATCTTCGCATAAAAATTTAATTGCTGCGTATTAAAAGTGATTTTCTGATTATTTCGACGAAACATGGAATGTGTCGTCGTCGTGCCTTCAGTCGTTACCTTCAATACCCCAAAACTGTTGCTTATCTTTTTTACTGTTGCTGGTTTCGCCATCTGACCGCTACATCGAACTGCGACATGAATATACTTACTTGTTTTACTATACTCTATTAGCTGCTGGTGGGCTGTCATAATAAGTGGCTGTATTTGTTACCAAAGCCGATGTTATTCTTTAATTAATTTGACTGGAGTTACGTAATTCATAGTTAAACTTTTTCTTGAACACAACAAAATTTTGCAAAGTTTTACGTTGATGGTTTTTGGGGTGGATTATAATTAGTAATGCAATATTGCTGGCAAAAATTAATTATATTCTGAATGAAATGATTTTACAAACGGTCAAATGCGACTTAATTTTTACAATAATCTTACAACTAGCACTGCGCAAACATACCTTCGGTAGTCTTGAGTTTCTCAAAAAATTTATTCAATAATATTAGTGCCTCTTTTGATAAAAGTTAGCTGATGTCTCTGTACATCCCTCTATAATCTCTTGTGAGTCATAGCCAGCGGTTGGCAGGCACACCGCTCCTCTCAACCTTTCGCTTCAGACCTACTACCGACTCGCTTCACATCTTGCTTACTACTAGTGGTGGGCAGGTAATCGCGTATCTGTTAGAAATCACAGTGATTGAGAAGTCACAGATATCACAGTAACAATTTTACAAAATGTAACTGCGATTTCAGTCACAGTTAGCAGTCGCGAGTAGCATTTCACAAAAAACGCCGTGAGCCATCTGTTGGCCGAATTCCATACTGCGTTCTGTGATTTCAGTGACAAATCGCAACTAAGAGTCACAAGTAGCAATTAAAAAGCGCAGTTAACAGTGACATCTGTTGGCCAAAGCTCACACTAGGCTATTGATACCGAGTCAAACTGCGATTTCCGTGACAAATCGCAACTAAGAGTCACAAGTAGCAACTAAAAAGCGCAGTTAACATTCTTTTCCTAGTGCCATCTGTTGAACGACGTACGTACTTCGTTATAAGGGCCTTGTGCTTCACGAGATCGGTGTGCTGTGTGTACGTATGGACTTATTTCATTAGTGGTACAAGTCCATTTTTGTTCATTTTGGGATACGGAGTCGTAAAGTTAAATGAACGCTGAAAAATCTACAGTTGAGATACCAGAAATATTCAAGCATATGGCTTCTTGCTAGAAATGAACCTTTATTAATGTTTGTTTGGATCATTAATTTCAGAAGCATTATAGACAGAAAAGTGGAGGTAATGGACTTGTACCACCATTGAAATAAGCCCTTCACATTATATTACGACATGCACACTCAGCATCAGTTATGATTGGTCAAACATAGCTGTGACTCTGAATGTATTATGTTAATAAGAAGCAACATTGCCTTTTTCTCCTGAAAATATCAAGTAACGTAACAAATGTGATTCTGCTTCCAGTATGACAATTTTGGTTAATACTTCACATGTCTACAGGACTTTGCAATGTTAACACAGCAGAACTCAGACATCTGACATCTGTATAAGTGTAGTGAAATGAAAACAGCATTATTGAGTCATATGAATGCCTCACTTTTATTCCGGCACAGTTCAAGACTCGGGATAAAAGTTTTGCCCCTGGTGTTCTACATGGCAACTTCACACACACGAATTTTTTGCCGACACTACAACCACCTACATAAGTAAGCTTTTCCTGTGTTACTTTCAAGTACTGCACTTAAGTTATTCCTGATTTAACTGGAAGATCTGTACTTCCCACTTTCATATCAACAGCCTCAAAATGCATGTTCTATACCTCGGGCTATGTTACAGGTCAGTGTCACACCAAGATTGTGGAGAAGGGGGGGGGGGGGGGGGGGGGGGGGCGGCATGTCACTCTTCAACTAGTGTTTACCAGTAAATATGTGGCGGAAAATTACGGGTATAGGACGGCTTAAACATGTGGAAAATGAGATTTTCATTATTCAGTCACTGTATTTAACATTTATTATTCCTTTAAAATCGCATAACAACTTCAATAAAACACAGTTTAATCACTCATCTGCACACTTATTTCACAATTATGTCACTTTTAAACTGCAAATCCTCTAAGAGCTGTCTTGAATCTTCACGAGTCTCTCTCAATAGCCTTGATGTGGATAGATACAGCAACCAGTAATCAAGAGTCAGAACTGTGTCTGCAAAATCACAAGGATTATTAAACAATTTTTGCTGTCACTAATTACAAGCTATATAATTGACAGAGTAGATTGCTAATATTTGCTGTAATGAAAGCCACTCAATGGGGTATATTTCACATTTGCAAGAACGATCTCACCGAAGTAATTAAGTCCATCGAAACACTTAGAAACTAACCTCTCGTCTGACGAAAACGATCTAAAGACGCTGTGGCAATTTCTTCAGATCTGTTGACAATGATATTTTGAGTTATCAATTTACTGAGTGACTGAAATGTAGTTCGGGTACCTGTGAACATAACAATATGTTAGAATTCATTTTCTAAATACGAACTATTACGCTACTGTATGGCTACTTACATATTAATTACACTATTAATATTTTCACAGTTGTTTGTTTAACACATAATTAAAACCAACTGAAGAACAAACGTAAAACTTACTTACCAATGACAGATTTGTTGAGATGCAATTTGCTGTGTGGGCAGATGTAACTTTTTCATACGGTGGTAAGTCGCAGAAATCGCAGAAGTCGCAGAAATCGCAGAAGTCACAGAAATCGCAGAAGTAGCAGAAGTCACAGAAATCGCAGAAGTAGCAGAAGTCACAAAAATCGCAGAAGTAGCAGAAGTCACAGAAATCGCGGAAGTGGCAGACATAGCAGTGGCGGAGGGATACGCGACCTACGTTCCTTAACTGCGACTCTTAACTGCGACAAATCACAGTTAAGAATAGCAGATACGGAAAAGTAGCATTCACAGAAATCACTGACATCGGAAAATCGCAGTTTAGCCCATCACTACTTACTACTGACTTCCTACGAACGCTAAAGTGCGGTCTCTCCTGCCAACAATGCTTTCTGGTGCAGACAAACCCTGCTACCATTACAAAATGTATCAATGCGCGGTCTTTCCCGCTCTTTTCTTAAAATGTATCCGTACGCGGTCTCTCCTGCCCTTTTTAAAATTATATCAATGTGCGGTCTGTCTTGCCAACAATACTTTGGTGCAGACCTTCCCTACTACCACAATTATTTTCAAGATGAATAATTCCTACTTAATCCTATTAATAAAATATAAACATCTTTCATAAATAGTGGTTTGACAATAGACAATAGAAATATACACGTCTTACAATGTGTAAGACAGAAACTGGGAGCCGACGAATTAATGTTTTTATTTTGTATTCAATGGAACGTTCTTCTTCATGAACAATGACGAAAGTATCCTGTTATTACTGATAAATGCAAATGTTGTTTATGAATAACACAAACACGTTTCATGTACCTTCTACATTGTACTGAAGCGATGTTTGATATATTTTTGTTTTGCGCTTTTCTTTATCTTATGGTAGCTTTTTGTTCAGGAAATTGCGATTTCTAGCGCTATATGATAAATCTGTGCTGTTTTCTTTATTTTTACTACAACTGTTGAGGTTGGCAGGAGATCCAACACCGTGTTACTAAAGGAGGCCGAAATGCACGCGTTTTAGCTCACGCAGGCTGGCGTCAGGTCTGGAACATGACAAGGGAATTAGAATTGAGAAAAACGGACGTAGCTGGTGGAATACTTAACTTTAATCCATTAATGGTGAACGTCGCTCTTGACGTTACATATTTCACAATATCAATAGTACTGACAATGGGGCCTTGCTAGGTCGTAGCAAATGACGTACCTAAGGCTATGCTAACTATCGTCTCGGCAAATGAGAGCGTATTTTGTCAGTGAACCATCGCTAGCAAAGTCGGCTGTACAACTGGGGCGAGTGCTAGGAAGTCTCTCTAGACCTGCCGTGTGACGGCGCTCGGTCTGCAATCACTTATAGTGGCGACACGAGGGCCCGACGTATACTACCGGACCGTGGTCGATTTAAAGGCTACCACCTAGCAATTGTGGTGTCTGGCGGTGACACCACAATAACGACCCTCTGTTTCACATTGCAAAGGAACAATATTCGAATATGGCCTGAATTAAATGTTGACAATTTCAGTTTTGTATAAATACTGAAACTTCGTGGCAGATTAAAGCTGTGTACTGGACCGAGACTCGAACTCGGGACCTTTGCCTTTCGCGGGCAAGTGCTCTACCAATTAAGCTACCCAACCACGACTCACGACCCGTCCTCACAATTTCACTTCGGCCAGTACCTCGTCTCCTACCTTCCAAACTTAACGGAAGTTGTCCTACGAAACTTGCAGGACTGACACTACCGGAAGAAAGGATATTGCCTATATTTGTGTTTGTCGAGTGTGGTGTCCTTGAGGCTGGCCAAAGGTTTATGGTTGTGTCCTTGCATAGTGTAAGGGAGCTTTGGTGATTGTGTCATAGTTACAATACTACTTTGATCGCCTCGTTGTGGCTGGGAACTGGTGACCGAGGTCTACGTGTGAATGATGCTCGAGTAATTCCTTGAAGTTCGTTGGTTCTAAAAAGAAAAAAAGAGACATTTATGCTTGGTGCTCTTTAAGGTTTGTATTGCTCCAAAGAAACGAGACACGTGTGCTTTGGGTTCTTTAAAAATTCGTATTATTCTAAAAAAAAGAAACTGTTTTGCTTGGACTTTTTAACACGTCAGTAAAGAGTTCTGATGTTCAATAAATTGATTATATGGATTGCTAACAAGGGAACCTCCCCATCGCACCCCCCTCAGATATAGTTATAAGTTGGCACAGTGGATAGGCCTTGAAAAACTGAACTCAGATCAATGGAGAAAACAGGAAGAAGTTGTGTGGAACAATGAAAAAATAAGCAAAATATACAAACTGAGTAGTGCATGCGCATGATAAGCAACATCAAGGACAATGTGAACTCAGGTGCGCCATGATCCCGTGGTTAGCGTGAGCAGCTGTGGAACGAGAGCTCCTTGGTTCTAGTCTTCCACCTTTAATTTTTTTATTTTCAGACAATTATTATCTGTCCGTCCGTCCGATGCGAGGTAACTGCGCCGTAGTATGGGGACACTGCACCTAAACAAACGTCGAAACACACGACGTCAGTCGACTACAGTGCACGGAAGAGAGAGGAATCGGTTGACCTGTGACTTTGCGATCAAATGTTTTCAGTTCCCATTGCAGAGGCACGTCCTTTCGTCTACTAATCCCACGGTTTTGCGGTGCGGTCGCAAAACACAGACGCTAAACTTATTACAGTGAACAGAGACGTCAATGAACGAACGGACAGATCAGAATTTTGCGAAAACAAAGAAAGTAAAATTTTCACTCGAGGAAAGACATGAACCGAGGACCTCTGGTTCCGAAGCTCCTCACGCTAACCACGGGACCACGGCGCTCCTGAGCTTAACATCCTCCTTGATGTTGCATATCTTCCACATGGACTACTCAGTTTGTATATATTGCTTTTTTTTTCATAGTTCCACACAACTTCTTCCTGTTTTCTCGATTGATCTTGTTCAGTTTTTCAAGGCCTATCCACTGTGCCAACTTATAACTAAATCTGAGGGGGGTGCGATGGGGAGGTTCCATTGTAAGAAACAAATGAGGTACAATAAGTTTCCCAGCCTTTCGTCTACGACCTGACTGTTTGTGTCTTTTATCTTCGTATACGTCCTTGTTGCCCGGATCACTCCCCAACTCGGTCCCGTATCCCGTCATTAGTGGTCTTTATAGAGAATGTCTTTTACGAATTCCGACAATAGAAAAATTCAGAGGCGTCAAGTCTGGTGAACGAGCCGGCCACGACACACCCCCTCCGCGTCCAGTCCAACCATTTGGGAATAGTCTCTACAACTCATTTACAGCCATCAGCGAAAAATGTGGCAGACACCCATCGTGTTGGTACCACATATTGTTCTTTGTTCCTAAAGGTGTTTCTTCCAATAATAGACCAATGTTTCTTGAAGGAATGTGGTGTACTTCCTACCATTAAGATTTTCTTCGATGAAATAGGGGCCTATAATTCTGTCCTACAGGATCCCACACCATACATTCACCGACCACGGATTTTTGAGTGTAACTTGCGACAGCAACATGGATTTTCAGTTGCCCGATAATGCATTTTATGCAAATCAACATTTCCACGGTTCCTGAATGTAGCCTCATCAGTATATAAAATCAAATTAATAAATGTCTCGTCCCTCTGAATCTGAAGTTGAATCCATACGCAGAATTCAATGCGACGCATACAACCCATACCAGTTAAATCTTGGTGGAGAATGATATAGTAAGGATGATATCTGTGGCGATGCAGATCACGAACAACACTACTCTGGCTCACGCCAGATTCCCTTGCAATTTGACTCGAACTAACACAAGGATCTCCCACCAGGGCAGCCGAAAGCGCTAACGTGCTGGTTCCTGGACTCGGGTAGGCGAGCCAGCCTCGAACCGAATTCACCAGGAGGATCAACGACGAGGGCCGGTGTGATGGCCATTCTGGATGTGGTTTTTAGGTCGTTTTCCACATCCCGCTAGATAAATACTGGGCTGGTCCCCACGTTCCACCTCAGTTACACGACTCGCAGACATCTGAACACATTCACACTATTCCATGGATTACACTAGATGCAGACAGTTGGGGCACACGAATTCCTTCCGAGGGGGTAAGGGGTGGCGACAGGAAGGGCATCCAGCCACCCCTCGAAATTAACATGCCACATCCGATTAACCAGCAGAACCCGCAAATCGGGATAAACGCTTGGAAAGAGAGTGGCAAAAGTGCAAATTTCCGTTTCCTCATTTGTAACCTTCCTTTGCCAGACATGCTTCCGATCTGTTAAAGATCCAGTTGTTCCTAATTTATCATACAAATATTTAAATGTACGACGTGTAGGATAAGTACATAGGATATCTTTCAGCGTATAAGTCTCTAGCTCTCACTGAATTTCATTGGCATTCTCTGTAAATGAGAAGCATATCGACTTGTGCTTCGAAGGAATATATCATTCACATTCGCTTGATTCAATATACTAGTCCTACTGTTCCTATTAGTGTTGTATGGCAAAACCGTAGAATGGTGTTTACATGTCAGTGGCACGTTAGATGTATTCGCCATATATGACAAATATTTACTATTTGCACTATATACAAGAGAGAATTGTCAGAGCATGTGCTTCGATAAGTGCTGAAGTGATAAGGAATACCACTCAACCCATGATAGGAAGATTGCAGCACTGCATTGATACCAATGGTCATCACTTCGAACACCTTCTGTAAATGGACGTTCATTACACCTTTTTGACCTTCGTTGACCATCAAAGACCTTACTATTACATATCATTGGATTTGTCTCGATAGCCGCTATCAGAAAATAAGTACCAAACTATGGCATAACATTTAAAAACAACATAGTTAACCTTCATATCTTTGAAGCGACCCCACCTAGAAACAAAAAAAAAACAACATCATATTATGGCCGCCATTGTCCCATGCAACTTTTGTCCCACAAACCTTTTAACTCCTACCATACTTTCGGAGTTATTCTTGGTGGAAATAGTTAGTGACTCTCTCTCTCTCTCTCTCTCTCTCTCTCTCTCTCTCTCTCTCTCTCTCACACACACACACACACACACACACACACACACTCCATGTATATTGAAAGGTATGTTCTGAGATTCGATCAGGATAGAGCCAGTGAAAAATGTCGATAGTTCCCAACCGCAAGGTTGGACGAGTAGTATATCTTCGAGTAGTAAGATCTTTGACAGCTAACAGAGCTAGGTGCACGCGGCAAAAGTTAGAGTAGTGGTGAGGAGATGCGCACAGACAGCAGACGTGTTTCGAGTCGGAGCTAGATGCCTGCAGGAGGCAGCCGGCTCGTGACAGCATCAAAGTAAGAATTGGCGCTACGCACATAATAAGCTATATACTGAGCGAAACTCAGCACATACCTAGGGAAACTAGAAAGAATAATTAATAAAATAGGTTTTCTTTGGTTAAATAATGTCTAAAAGCTAGATAGAAATCCCATTGTTGATGGAATAAGCGTTTTGTGAAAATTTCTCGTAAATCCTTGCTATAGAAGGTTATTTTTTGGTTTTCGCATGTGCCTTAAAAGTTTGAACAATAAATATTTTTTACATAAAATTAGAGTTTCATCTCACACCTTATGTCGTTCTCCGCATTATGTGCTTGCATGGAACCAAAAGGTACATTAAAGTAAAGTTCCCATAAGTTGTCGTTGTTGTTGCCTTCAGTCCTGAGACTGATTTGATGCAGCTGTCCATGCTACTCTATCCTGTGCAAGCTTCTTCATCTCCCAGCACCTACTGCAACCCACATCCTTCTGAATTTGCTTAGTGTATTCATCTCTTGGTCTCTCTCTACGAATTTTACCCTCCACACTGCCCTCCAATACTAAATTGGTGATCCCTTGATGCCTCAGAACATGTCCCACCAACCGATCCCTTCTTCTGGTCAAGTTGTGCCACAAACTTCTCTTCTCCCCGATCCTATTCAATACTTCCTCATTAGTTATGTGATATACCCATCTCATTTTGAGCATTCTTCTGTAGCACCACATTTCGAAAGCTTCTATTCTCTTCTTGTCCAAACTATTTATCGTCCATGTTTCACTTCCATACATGGCTACCCTCCATACAAATACTTTCAGAAATGACTCCCTGACACTTAAATCTATACTCGATGTTAACAAATTTCTCTTCTTCAGAAACGCTTTCCTTGCCATTGCCAGTCTACATTTTTTATCCTCTCTACTTCGACCATCATCAGTTATTTTGCTCCCCAAACTCCTTTACTACTTTAAGTGTCTCATTTCCTAATCTAATTCCCTCAGCATCGCCCGACTTAATTCGACTACATTCCATTATTCTCGTATTGCTTTTGTTGATGTTCATCTTATATCCTCCTTTCAAGACACTCTGCATTCCGTTCAATTGCCCTTCCAAGTCCTTTGCTGTCTCTGACCGAATTACAATGACATCGGCGAACCTCAAAGTTTTTATTTCCTCTCCATGGATTTTAATACCTACTCCGAATTTTTCTTTTCTTTCCTTTACTGCTTGCTCAATATACAGATTGAATAACATCAGGGAGAGGCTACAACCCTGTCTCACTCCCTTCCCAACCACTGCTTCTCTTTCATGCCCCTCGACTCTTATAACTGCCATCTGGTTTCTGTACAAATTGTAAATAGCCTTTCGCACCCTGTATTTTACCCCTGCCACCTTTAGAATTTGAAAGAGAGTATTCCAGTCAACATTGTTAAAAGCTTTCTCTAAGTCTACAAATGCTAGAAACGTAGGTTTGCCTTTCCTTAATCTTTCTTCTAAGATAAGTCGTAAGGTCAGTATTGCCTCACGTGTTCCAACATTTCTACGGAATCCAAACTGATCTTCCCCGAGGTCGGCTTCTACTAGTTTTTCCATTCGTCTGTAAAGAATTCGAGTTAGTATTTTGCAGCTGTGGCTTATTAAACTGATTGTTCTGTAATTTTCACATCTGTCAACACCTGTTTTCTTTGGGATTGGAATTATTATATTCTTATTGAAGTCTGAGGGTATTTCGCCTGTTTCATACATCTTGCTCACCAGATGGTACAGTTTTGTCAGGACTGGCACTCCCAAGGCCGTCAGTAGTTCCAATGGAATGTTGTCTACTCCGGGGGCCTTGTTTCGACTCAGGTCTTTCTGTGCTCTGTCAAACTCTTGACGCAGTATCGTATCTCCCAATTTATCTTCATCTACATCCTATTCCATTGCCATAATATTGTCATCAAGTACATAGCCGTTGTATAGACCCTCTATATACTCTTTCCACCTTTCTGCTTTCCCTTCTTTGCTTAGACCTGGGTTTCCATCTGAGCTCTTGATATTCATACAAGTGGTCCTCTTTTCTCCAAAGGTCTCTTTAATTTTCCTGTAGGCCTTATCTATCTTACCCCTAGTGAGATAAGCCTCTACATCCTTACATTTGTCCTCTAGCCATCCCTGCTTAGCCATTTTGCACTTCTTGTCGATCTCATTTTTGAGACGTTTGTATTCCTTTTTGCCTGCTTCGTTTACTGAATATTTATATTTTATCCTTTCATCAATTCAATATTTCTTCTGTTACCCAAGGATTTCTACTAGCCCTCGTCTTTTTACTTACTTGATCCTCTGCTGCCTTCACTACTTCATCCCTCAAAGCTACCCATCCTTCTTCTACTGTATTTCTTTCCCCCATTTCTGTCAATTGTTCCCTTATGCTCTCCCTGAAACTCTGTACAACCTCTGGTTCTTTCAGTTTATCCAGATCCTATCTCTTTAAATTCTCACCTTTTTGCAGTTTCTTCAGTTTTAATCTACAGTTCATAACCAATACATTGTGGCCAGAGTCCACATCTGCCCCTGGAAATGTCTTACAATTTAAAACCTGGTTCTTAAATCTCTGTCTTATCATTATATAATCTATCTGATACCTTTTAGTAGCTCCAGGGTTCTTCCATGTATACAACCTCCTTTCATGACTCTGAAACCAAGTGTTAGCTATGATTAAGTTGTGCTCTGTGCAAAATTCTACCAGGCGGCTTCCTCTTTCATTTCTTAGCTCCAATCTATATTCACCTACTACGTTTCCTTCTCTCCCTTTTCCTACACTCGAATTCCAGTCACCCATGACTATTAAATTTTCGTCTCCCTTCAGTATCTGAAGAGTTTCTTTTATTTCATCATACATTTCTTGAATTTCTTCGTCATCTGCAGAGCTAGTTGGCATATAAACTTGTACTACTGTAATAGGTGTGGGCTTCGTATCTATCTTGGCCACAATAATGCTTTCACTATGCTGTTTGTAGTAGCTTACCCGCATTCCTATTTTCCTATTCATTATTAAACCTACTCCTGCATTATCCCTATTTGATTTTGCGTTTATAACCCTGTAGTCACCTGACCAGATGTCTTGTTCCTCCTGCCACCGAACTTCACTAATTCCCACTATATCTAACTTTAACCTATCCATTTCCCTTTTTAAATTTTCTAACCTACCTGCACGATTGAAGGATCTGTTATTTCACGCTCCGATCCGTAGAACGCCAGTTTTCTTTCTCCTGATAACGGCATCCTCTTCAGTAGTCCTCGCCTGGAGATCCGAATGGGGGACTATTTTACCTCCGGAATATTTTACCCAAGAGGACGCCATCATCATTTAATCATACAGTAAAGCTGCATGCCCTCGGGAAAAATTACGGCCGTAGTTTCCCCTTGCTTTCAGCCGTTCACAGTACCAGCACAGAAAGGCCGTTTTGGTTATTGTTACAAGGCCAGATCAGTCAATCATCCAGACTGTTTCCCCTGCAACTACTGAAAAGACTGCTGCCCGCTTCAGGAACCACACGTTGTCTGGCCTCTCAACAGGTACCCCTCCGTTGTGGTTGTACCTACGGTACGGCTATCTGCATCGCTGAGGCACGCAAGCCTCCCCACCAACGGCAAGGTCCAAGGGACTCACTTGACCAAGTCACGGTTTTTCAGTCGTCCAAGGTCTATGAATAAAGCTAACAATTTCATTTATCAGAGTAAAAGAATCTAAATGTCATTGCACAGTTGGCAAATTATTCAGATCAGGACAGAATTTTTATTAAGTAACAAACAGGGCCAAATGAGTAAAGTTATCTAGAATGACAATTTTATGTCATTGCATTACGGCTGAGTTGAATATATGTTTTATTATCGGCTAAACGGGAAGGAATGCTCGAGCTAATTCCACAGACGCAGTCAGATGCAGATTGGTGACTTTCATTTATTTTTACCACTAAACTTTCATGCAGTCAGATGTCTATTTTGAGTATTAATTTTCCAACAATATTTTCATGCAGTCAGATAAAGTTCAGTTCAGTTAAATACGCAGTCAGATGCAAGTTTTATTAAAGACTAAATCAGTCACGTGCAGTTCAGTCCAGTTTAAATAGAGAATTTTTGTTAACAACACTTTCAATATAATTTTCAAACGTATTGATTAAGGTCAGCCAGTTGCTCTCTGAGGTGATAAAAGTTATGAGAAACCCTCTAATATCGTGTTAGAGCTTCTTTCTCCCGGAATAGTGCAGCATCTCGATATAGTATGGACTCCAAATGTCGTTGGAAGTCTCCTGCAGAACTGTTCATCCATGCTGCCTCTGTAGCCGTTCATAATGGCGAAACTGTTTCCGATGCAGGATTTTGTGAGCGAACTGACCTCGCGATCAAGTCCCATGTTAGGCTATCTGAAATGCCAAATCATTCGCACGAATTGTCCAAAATATTCATCAATCGCTAATAATTATTGCCTGTTGATATAGGAGAGGGGTGAGATGTTGGTGGTTATTCAGTGTGAGTTGCAGAGTGTTGAATATGATCGCAATAGCTATCAGATAGTGGTTGAAAGCTTTCGTGATCAGCTCATCTGAGTTTTAATTTAAATGTTCTGTGGCGGTATTCATGGACAAGTGAGTGATAAGGTGTTAGGTGGTGTTATTATTATCATGACAATAATCCTCTTTTGGAGTGTCATTCTATTATTTTGTCTATTAGTGTAAACAACGAATTGTTTGGGATGTGTACTTGACCATGTTTCGTAAATAAAGTGGTAGTGCGATCTCCAGACCGTATGAGAGGAAACGCAAATGCCAACCAAAAACGCCAAGAACTATAAGTAATCACTTATTTACATAAAAACGCGACGTGAACTGTTTTATAATCTAAAAATAACACACATCAAAACAAAACTGTATCTTTCTATATACAGTGAAGATGCCTCAGAGAAACAGGAAGACGAAACGCGTCTGGGAGAAATAAATTACAGTGCAGCAAGAAACGGCAGTTTTTATTTTCGAACCAAATATTTTTGGGATTGCTGCGGAGGATTGCCACGCAAACAAACTTTTTGTTGTACAAATGTAGCCTGTAAAATAGAATAAACTCCTGTAAAATAACACATATTTATCTATTCTCAAATCTAAACACTAGTCACCTAGGTGTTTCGATATTTAAGTAACAAAATTTACTTACTTTGCAGAAAACACAAATATGTTCTTCGCGCTAAGACGTTCACTCAACTGATGCCCTGAATTTTGTGGGAATGCTCAGTAGATGGCGGTACTAATTATCGTCTGTCGGTAGCGCTGTCTCAAGAATGGTCCCGGGAAAGGAGCTCTACGTGAACGTGCCTCGTACGTGACCATGCTTCGGTCTCCACTATTGTACAGAGATGAAAAAAGGCACAGAATGTGTGGAAACCAGCATGTACAAAACATCATTATGTATTTGGAAGTTCGATGGGAATATAAATGAAGCAGATTTCTACATATGTGCCACCAGTAATTCGTAACTAAGAGATGGCCCGACCCCTTACTTTCATCGACGAAGTGTAACAACCCATCGTCAAATAGCAGCTATAATTTCTGCGTGTTACCGCAGAATATTTGTACTGGACATGGCGCAGCAGATGCGCCGTCTGTTGCTGCGTATTTTTCGAGAGAGCTGCAACGAAATGTGAATAAGGGCAGAGGGAGGACGCTACTTCAGCTTGTTCAGCCGTATGATTTTCATAAAGTATAAAGAACCACGGCGAACCTGTGTTGGAAGTTTCCCAGCAACTCAGAAAGAACTTCTAGAAGACGACGACGACGATAAGCGACCCGGCTCTCACATGTATGAAGCGTACCAAATCATCTGCTATGCAAAGAAGTGTTCTGCGTACGGCGCCACATGGCACTGCAAAATGAAAGCAGGGTTGCAACTACATTTGCACACGGTTCCTAGTTGCAAAGTGTACTTCCATGATGTAATACGTCTTCACATTACACGAGCAAACTTCCGGTACGAAGTAACACCGACCGTTAAAACGAAAACTCGTGAACATCGTATTACTGTTGAGATTCCTTGAACTGAAGAGGCTCGTTATAAAGGCTGCAGAAACTCGTTCGTGGCACATTACCAGGAAAAAATGCAGTCGCTTGAAATGTTGAAGTGATTCGAGGGTACTTTTCAAAAGACAGTGATATGCTCATTATACGTGATATAAGTACGGTATTTCTATGGGTTCTTCTGTCAATTTGTAGCAGAATTATGTCATATTTAAGAAGTAAAACAAAATTATGTAACTTCTAGTCCAATCTGTTAAAAAGAGCGGTAGTTTTCGTTTAGAAAGAAAGTGTATGCAGACGTTTTCTTACAGAATATCCTCCGAAGAGCCATTTAAGCATCAGATACGTGTATAAAATATAGTCAAACATTCGAATATTGCAGTTTGATACTCAAGTATAATTAAAATCCAGACTCTGTAAATGGTAGGAATATTTTGTGTTAACATTTAAGCCGATAATTAGATAAATTCTTCGGTGAATAGCATTGTTTACTAGAATTTACATTTACCTCTTCTGTTCACATTGTACACATTATTTCATCAAAGTTTGCAGTACAGTAGATTATCAATGTAAAATACTTGCAATATCGTTTGTAATTAAAGGGATATTACGCAGTCCTTTTATTCCAAATGTAAACGCATACTGATTTTCAACCTTAAGAGTCATTTTGATCTATGTGCCTACTATTAATTTCTAATTTATGTTAGGAAAACAACGCAACTTACGTTTTTCTTATAAATTAATCAAATATAATTCGCATTGTTAATTTCCGTATATTATATTCTTTCACAAACTACATGTACATACCCATTAGGAAACAAGTATCTAATTACGCTGCCCACAGTTTATCTCTGTGTATTAATTTTCTATAGTAATTTTGTAAATTTACATCTTAAACAATACTATTGATTCTTTCTAAATGTATAAATGGACGTGCAACAGCACCGCCATTACGCATACTGTAGCCAGTTTTTAGAGAGCCAAGACGCAGTCGGTTTGTAACTCCCATTTTTCATTGCTGCACACCACATTCGCAGGTACAAAAGAATTCATTGCAACTCCTGAACTCCATTGATGATTCCCACGACGTGGCAAGATTGCTACAATTCCTTACAGTAACGTATGACGGACAACAGAACATCAGCAGTAAAGCAAGAATGAAGATCTAAAAGTTGAGTATTAAATTCTACCGCCGAGTTTACATCACCCAAGAACTTTATTGAGGGTTTCATTCTTATCAGTTTCAATCTATATTTTCGGTACAAGCACGTTATGTTCTGTACGTGCTGGAGGCACATATTTTATCATTCATTTTTGAATAGGCCACTCAGTTATTTAGCACTTTTAAATAATTGGTATTTACTCACATTCCCCACAGCAATTTTGTCTAATGCGAAGGCTTGCAAACATTATTAACCAAAAAAGAGAAATAAAAATTGTTTTAGAGATACAGGTCTATATACAGTGTAAGCTTATTCGTAAAACACATACGCTGTAGCCTTTCTTATTTATCATGTTTTGCTTTAAGGCGCAAAAACAACAAGGGTCGTAGGCTCCCATGTCAGAACCGTAGAACACGAAGACGAAAAAAGACGTAAGATCGACTACACGTTAAGCCTAATCGACGGAAGGAAAGACTGGGACTTGGAGAAAGGTCCATAAAATACCGCATAGGGACTACAGAGGTCCTGAACTAAAGATTAAATGGACTTCGCCATATTGCTACGACGGATAAAAAACCGCGGACGACGGCCCACGCTCACTTGTCTCAAACGACAGATAACTCAGGCGGCAAACGTAAATGAGAATGGAAATGGTTAAAACAAAAAAAGGCATTCAGTCAGGAAATGGCGAACCGCCAAAGACTGAGGACAATGGGCAGAGACTGTAAGCAGCCATTTTCAACCTCACTTGTAATTATCAAGCACATGTCACGAAAATATTGAATTCGTTCGGTACACGCTACAGTAGCCTGAGGTGCAGCTGGGCCTTACGTTTATTCACATTTTGCTCAAACGTACAAATGAACTTATTAAGCTCTTTTAAAGAGTGCCTTTGATGACGTGTACAAGCAATGGACATTTACTATCAAAAAAAGCAATACGTTTCAAAAAGAAGTAAACGTTTGTTTAAGAGATGATAGTATGAAGTACTTTGGAGTAGAAATTTGCAGCATGTAATTTGTACTCGGCATCTCCTTTTACACTAACACGAAATAGGGAACAGAGTGCCACTGACATGAAAAGCGAATTTAGCTGTCAACATTTAAAACAAATGAACGTTTTTCGTTCCGGCTAGATCTTCCCACGAAATTACAATCGTCAACTTCCTTCACTGAGTATCTAAATATTTAGCTCACTCGCCCTTACATACGGACAAATGATCATGATTAAAATAAGATACACTACATGATCAAAAGTATCCGGACACCTTGCTGTAAATGACATAAAATTTCATGGCGCCCTCCATCGGTAATGCTGGAATCAATATGTTCCAGGCGCACCATCAGCTTTGATGACAGCTTCCACTCTCGTAGGCATACGTTCAATCATGTACTGGGAGGTTTCTTGGGGAATGGCAGCCCTTTCTTCACGGAGTGCTGCACTGAGGAGAGGTATCGATGTCGGTCAGTGAGACCTGACACGTAGTTGGCGTTTCAAAACATCCCAAAGGCGTTCTATAGGATCCAGGTCAGGACTCTGCGCAGACCAGTTCTTTACAGGGATGTTATTGTTGTGTAATCACTCCGCCACAGGCCGTGCATTATGAACAGGTGCTCGATCGTGTTGAAAGATGCAATCGTCATCCCCGAAATGGTCTTCATCACTGGGAAGCAAGAAGGTGCTTAAAACATCAATGTAGACTCTACTGTGATAGTGTCACGCAAACCAACAAGATGTGCAAGCCCACTCTATGAAACTACGCCAGGGTTCCCGGGTTCGATTCCCGGCGGGGTCAGGGATTTTCTGTGCCTCGTGACGGCTGGGTGTTGTGTGATGTCCTTCGGTTAGTTAGGTTTAAGTAGTTCTAAGTTCTAGGGGACTGATGACCATAGATGTTAAGTCCCATAGTGCTCAGAGCCAATTGAACCTCTCTATGAAAAACACGACCACACCATAACACCATTGCCTACAAATTTCACTGTTGGTACTACACACGCTGACAGATGATATTCACTGGCAATTCACCATACTCACACCCTGCTATCGGATCTCCACATTGCGTACCGTGATTCGTTACTCCACATAACGTTTTTCCACTGTTCAGACGTCCAGTGTTTACGCTCCTTACACCAAGCGAGGCGCCGTTTGGCATTTAGCGGCGTGATGTGTGGCTTATGAGGAGCCGCTTGACCACGAAATCCAAGTTATCTCACCACCTGCCTAACTGTCATAGTACTTGCCGTAGGTCCTGATGCAGTTTAGGATTCCTGTGTGATGATCTGGAGAAACCTGTTACACATTACGACCCTCTTTAACTGTTGGCGGTTTGTGTCAGTCAACAGTTGAGGTCGTTCTGTACGCTTTTGTGCTGTACGTGTCCCTTCCCGTTTCCACTTCACTATCACATTGGAAACAGTGGACGTAGGCGTGTTTAGAAGTGTGGAAATCTCGCGTACAGACACAATGACACCCGATCAACTGACCACGTTCCAAGTCCGTGAGTTCCGCGGAGCGCCCAATTCTGCTCTCTCACGATGTCGAATGAATACTGAGGTTGCTGATAAGGAGTACCTGGCAGTAAGTGACAGCACAATGTACCTGATGTGATATTTGTTGGGGGTGTCCGAATATTTTTGATCACATAGTGTAAATCAAGCTATTCTAGAGTAGAACATCAAAGAAGTAGCCTGAGTGTGGTTCAACGGACTCTCCTCCAAACACTGAACTATGAACTGCAGAGTAATGATGTAGGTGCAGGTAAGTCTATATTTCCCTAGACTGGCTTTTTCAACACAAACATATTCCGAATTTTCTACACGAGGTTATTCTTTTTGAAGTTCTTTAAATACCGACATCCATAACCAGTAAATGAGAAACAATGTGTGGATGCTTACACACATGTTAGCCGCTTGCTCGCATGTCCAAGAGAAGTGTGGTCCAATGGTATGATACTGGATCTACTAACACGGGACACAAAATGCATGAAGCTGGTGGCGCCCTTTGCTATGTTAGTTGTGAAGGGGCACTGACAACAAAGCACAAGAGTATCTGAAATATACCGATCTCGGAAACCACTGAAAATAACGTATATGGTTTCTGAACTTTCCACACAGTGGTTGACTGATGGTGAGGTAACATATTTTGCACCAAGCTGACAATACCATTACGGAGCAGTTGCCAACTGTAGATGCCAATGGTACAACATCTCTCCGTAGATTGAGGACACTTCATAGAGTGAGAAGAATCTCTACTAGAAGGTACACAAAAATGGAATCGTCAGTTCATTACGCAAACGAAAAACACACCTTCAGCACAGTATATCTACATCTACATCTACATGGATACTCTGCAAATCACATTTAAGTGCCTGGCAGAGGGTTCATGGAACCACCTTCACAATTCTCCATTATTCCAATCTTTCCGTACGAGCTCTGATTTCCCTTATTTTACCTTGGTGATCGGTCCTCCCTATGTAGGTCTGTATCAACAAAATATTTTCGCATTCGGAGGAGAATGTTGGTGACTGGAATTTCGTGAGAAGATTCCATCGCAACGAAAAACGACTTTCTTTCAATGATGTCCAGCCCAAATCCTGTATCATTTTTGTGACACGCTCTTCCATATTTTGCGATGATACAAAACGTGCGGCCTTTCTTTGAACTTTTTCGATGTACTCCATCAGACCTCTCTGGTAAGCATCCCACACCGCGCATCACTATTCTAAGAGGACGGAAAAGCGTAGTGTATGTGTGTATTTTTAACCCAAGTGTGTTTAACGCTGTTTATCTTGCAGATGAGCGTAAGCATTTCTTTTTGTATGCATCTGAAATTTATATTTGTAACCAAACATTTATTACCCTATTCCTTAATTAAACTTTAGGTGTTTAAGAGGGAAAAGAGTCAGTAGAACATTAATCTCATTTCTGTTATTCGTATTTTTTTCCGTCTTTCATTCAATACCCACGACTCCCATATAATAGAGTTTGCAATGTGATTGTAGTACAAAATTACAGTTGCGTTTCTTCCCGTGTTTAAAGTTTTGTTAATTGTTCCACAGGCACATCCAAATCTATTCTTCTTAATCGATGTACCTTCCTCAAATTTATATGATATTTTACACGCTAGTTGTGAGACTCTGTTGCTGTTATAGTTCTCAAAACAGCTGCATAAAATATGAAATTCTAAAATGTTCGGTCGTATTCTTTCCAAAAGCTCTGAACTAAAATTTCTGGGAAGTTACGCTCAAGAGCTACACCTAGCAATCAAATAAACAAATTATTATGATTATTGTAATAACTTTATTAAAATATTTTACATTTTTTGTTCTCATTATTATTATTATTATTATTATTATTATTATTATTGTTGTCGCAACCTTTTTTTTACTTTCGGGAAAGTGCTCTACCATTTTTTATTTTTTTATTTTATTTTTTTTTTTTAGGGAGGCAGGGTAAACAAACATTCTTTATTCGTACAATTGTGCTGTCGTAGGGATAAGAAAAGTATCGAGACAGCAAAAACAATTTGTTGTTGTTGTTGTTGTCTTCAGTCCTGAGACTGGTTTGATGCAGCTGTCCATGCTACTCTATCCTGTGCAAGCTGCTTCATCTCACAGTACCTACTGCAACCTACATCCTTCTGAATCTGCTTAGTGTACTCATCTCTCGGTCTCCCTCTACGATTTTTACCCTCCACGCTGCCCTCCAATGCTAAATTTGTGATCCCTTGATGCCTCAAAACATGTCCTACCAACCGATCCCTTCTTCTAGTCAAGTTGTGCCACAAACTTCTCTTCTCCCCAATCCTATTCAATACCTCCTCATTAGTTACGTGATCTATCCACCTTATCTTCAGTATTCTTCTGTAGCACCACATTTCGAAAGCTTCTATTCTCTTCTTGTCCAAACTAGTTATCGTCCATGTTTCACTTCCATACATGGCTACACTCCAAACAAATACTTTCAGAAACCACTTCCTGATACATAAATCTATATTCGATGTTAACAAATTTCTCTTCTTCAGAAACGCTTTCCTTGCCATTGCCAGTCTACATTTTATATCTTCTCTACTTCGACCATCATCAGTTATTTTACTTCCCAAATAGCAAAACTCCTTTACTACTTTAAGTGTCTCATTTCCTAATCTAATTCCCTCAGCATCACCCGATTTAATTCGACTACATTATCCTCGTTTTGCTTTTGTTAATGTTCATCTTATATCCTCCTTTCAAGACACTGTCCATTCCGTTCAACTGCTCTTCCAAGTCCTTTGCCGTCTCTGACAGAATTACAATGTTATCGGCGAACCTCAAAGTTTTTACTTCGTCTCCATGAATTTTAATACCACCTCCAAATTTTTCTTTTGTTTCCTTTACTGCTTGCTCAATATACAGATTGAATAACATCGGGGAGAGGCTACAACCCTGTCTCACTCCTTTCCCAACCACTGCTTCCCTTTCATGCCCCTCGACTCTTATGACTGCCATCTGGTTTCTGTACAAATTATAAATAGCCTTTCGCTCCCTGTATTTTACCCCTGCCACCTTTAGAATTTGAAAAAGAGTATTCCAGTCAACATTGTCAAAACCTTTCTCTAAGTCTACAAATGCTAGAAACGTAGGTTTGCCTTTTCTTAATCTTTCTTCTAAGATAAGTCGTAAGGTCAGTATTGCCTCACGTGTTCCAACATTTCGCCGGAATCCAAACTGATCCTCCCCGAGGTCTGCATCTACCAGTTTTTCCATTCGTCTGTAAAGAATTCGAGTTAGTATTTTGCAGCCGTGGCTTATTAAACTGATAGTTCGGTAATTTTCACATCTGTCAGCACCTGCTTTCTTTGGGATTGGAATTATTATATTCTTCTTGAAGTCTGAGGGTGTTTCACCTGTCTCGTACATCTTGCTCACCAGATGGAAGAGTTTTGTCAGGACTGGCTCTCCCAAGGCCGTCAGTAGTTTCAATGGACTGTTGTCTACTCCGGGTGCCTTGTTTCGACTCAGGTCTTTCAGTGCTCTGTCAAACTCTTCACGCAGTATCGTATCTCCCATTTCGTCTTCATCTACATCCTCTTCCATTTCCATAATATTGTCCTCAAGTACATCGCCCTTGTATAAACCTTCTATATACTCCTTCCACCTTTCTGCCTTCCCTTCTTTGCTTAGAACTGGGCTGCCATCTGAGCTCTTGATATTCATACACGTGGTTCTCTTCTCTCCAAAGGTCTCTTTAATTTTCCTGTAGGCAGTATCTATCTTACCCCTAGTGAGATAAGCTTCTACATCCTTACATTTGTCCTCTAGCCATCCATGTTTAGCCATTTTGCACTTCCTGTCGATCTCATTTTTGAGACGTTTGTATTCCTTTTTGCCTGCTTCATTTACTGCATTTTTATATTTTCTCCTTTCATCAATTAAATTCAATATTTCTTCTGTTACCCAAGGATTTCTAGCAGCCCTCGTCTTTGTACCTACTTTATCCTCTGCTGCCTTCACTACTACATCCCTCAGAGCTACCCCTTCTTCTTCTACTGTATTTCTTTCCCCTATTCCTGTCAATTGTTCCCTTATGCTCTCCCTGAAACTCCGTACAACCTCTGGTTCTTTCAGTTTATCCACGTCCCATCTCCTTAATTTCCCACATTTTTGCAGTTTCTTCAGTTTTAATCTACAGGTCATAACCAATAGATTGTGGTCAGAGTCCACATCTGCCCCTGGAAATGTCTTACAACTTAAAACCTGGTTCCTAAATCTCTGTCTTACCATTATATAATCTATCTGATACCTTTTAGTATCTCCAGGGTTCTTCCACGTATACAACCTTCTTTCATGATTCTTAAACCAAGTGTTAGCTACGATTAAGTTGTGCTCTGTGCAAAATTCTACTAGGCGGCTTCCTCTTTCATTTCTTAGCCCCAATCCATATTCACCTACTATGTTTCCTTCTCTCCCTTTTCCTACACTCGAATTCCAGTCACCCATTACTATTAAATTTTCGTCTCCCTTCACTATCTGAATAATTTCTTTTATTTCATCGTACATTTCTTCAATTTCTTCATCATCTGCAGAGCTAGTTGGCATATAAACTTGTACTACTGTAGTAGGTGTGGGCTTCGTATCTATCTTGGCCATAATAACGCGTTCACTATGCTGTTTGTAGTAGCTTACTCGCATTCCTATTTTCCTATTCATTATTAAACCTACTCCTGCATTACCCCTATTTGATTTGTGTTTATAACCCTGTAGTCACCTGACCATAAGTCTTGTTCCTCCTTCCACCGAACTTCACTAATTCCCACTATATCTAACTTTAACCTATCCATTTCCCGTTTTAAATTTTCTAACCTACCTGCCCGATTAAGGGATCTGACATTCCACGCTCCGATCCGTAGAACGCCAGTTTTCTTTCTCCTGATAACGACATCCTCCTGAGTAGTCCCCACCCGGAGATCCGAATGGGGGACTATTTTACCTCCGGAATATTTTACCCAAGAGGATGCCATCATCATTTAATCATACAGTAAAGCTGCATGTCCTCGGGAAAAATTACGGCTGTAGTTTCCCCTTGCTTTCAGCCGTTCGCAGTACCAGCACAGCAAGGCCGTTTTGGTTAATGTTGCAAGGCCAGATCAGTCAATCATCCAGACTGTTGCCCCTGCAACTACTGAAAAGGCTGCTGCCCCTCTTCAGGAACCACACGTTTGTCTGGCCTCTCAACAGATACCCCTCCGTTGTGGTTGCACCTACGGTACGGCCATCTATATCGCTGAGGCACGCAAGCCTCCCCACCAACGGCAAGGTCTATGGTTCATGGGGGGGGGGGGGGGGGGGAAACAATTTAGAAACCAAAAAATCAACACAAAGGCCGCCCTATTTTCTATTTATATATTTATTTATTCATTTTTTTTTTTTTTTTTTGTAACAGCAATAAAGTAAATGACAATCCTAGTCACGGGCGGACCCCCCAGCTATCGGGAGGATTGTGAAAAACACTTCCTAAAAAATTGGAAAAGTAAGTCCTGTATTTCGTATGACTCCGTATGAGCTCGTGTTGTTCTTGTAAATACATCCAATAATCCATCACGGACTTAATATCGTACGAAAACAAATATTTCGTCGCATGTCCAGCGATCCAATTGACCGCATATGTCTTTTGTTTGGGAAAAAAGGTCTTGTCCGGTAGAAAAAGTACATCCGATGTGATTTCTGTGTAGTTAGTGCGCTGAAGGAAGGCCAGTATTCGACGCGTCAGCATCCAGACGTCCCTCTCTGCGCCACACATTAAACCATGTTCTTCCGTTGCTAACAGTCCACAGTTGGTGCAAAGAGGAGAATCGACCATATGAATTGTATGTAATCGACTCCTGGTCACAATTTTACGGTTTATAAGAATATACCACATCGATTTCGCTGCTGTTGACAGTAATGGAGTATGCACTGCACACCAAATGTGGTTCCACGTTCTCGACGGGTATTTGAATTCCATTATATTGCGGCCATGGTGATCCATCAAGCATCTATAGATCTCCCGAGTCGTGGGTATTCTCGTCGAAGGTACTTTCAGACGAACATAACTGTAATCAACAAGAAACGAGGCAATGTGTGCAAGAGAAGGCGAAATATTGCCCATCGCAATAGGGGGTTCGTACGAAGGCGGAACAAGTACTTCTATCAGAGCTGACGTTATGTTATGCCTTCTTTGTTGCCAATTTCGTATCATCGCTCGCATGTAAAGCGCCAGAGCTTTGTTTCTCACGTTTGTGAGGTTGAGGCCACCGTTCCGGAACTGTAGCGTTAACGTATCATATTTGATCTTAAATAACATCCCAGTACTAACATAGTAACCACAGGCAGCCATGAGGCGATCTGCAATACCCTTCGGTATTGGTAGGATCTGCGCTAAATGGGGCCGTCGTGACGCTATGTGAACGTTGGTGTATGCCACACGTTGGATCATGTCAAAGGCTCTCAGTGAGTTGTTGCGTATCGTCAGACGAACATTCTGCAGAAGCCGCCGAGAACTCGCCGCCGCCGACCGCCGTAGTGAACGGGTAAATGTAATCCCCAGACATCTCAGCGATTCCACCGTCTGAAACGGTCCCGATACGTCTTCCAGACCCCGTCCAATGTGCATAATTTTGGATTTCGTCATGTTAACGACACTGCCTGCCGCCGTCCCGTAAGAGTCTAGATGTTCAACAGCCTGACGCACTTCATGTCCTGATCTGACAAGGAGGATCATGTCGTCCGCATATGCGCGGCAAACGAAAGAGATCTCATTAAGCACTATCCCAGTAAGTGAGCGCCTCATAACACACATAAGCGGCTCAAGCGCTACCGCAAACAGCATCATGGAGAGTGGGCACCCTTGTCGAACTGAGCTGTTAATGGGAATCGAGCCCGCTTCCCGGCCGTTTACAATCACCTTCGATGTAGCCCCTCGTATTAGCCTCATAACGATGGAGATGAAAACAGGTGGAATCGCCATTCGGCTCATGACTGACGCCAAGAAGTCATGGTTTATCCTATCGAACGCACGAGCGAAGTCCACAGATATCATCGCTGCTCGCATTTTACACGTTTCCGCAAGGGCGATAACGTCACGGTATTCACTTAACGCCGAGGAGATGTTGCTTCGCACCCCTAGGCAAGCCTGATCAGGGGATATTGTCCTGGATATCGCCAGCTTGAGACGAGACGCTAGTAGTCTTGCAAAGATTTTATAATCGGTGTTTAGCATAGTGAGAGGCTGATATTGATTAACATTGCGACTCCCCGCCATCTTCGGGATGGGAAGAAGAAAGCCCGTTACAAAATCCGACGGTAGGCGCATGTCCGGACGCATCGCCTCATTGTACATCGACACCAACTGTGGCATCATCATGTCCACGAATTCTCGATAAAACTCTAGCGTAATCCCATCTGGCCCTGGTGATTTATGGGCCGCTCCTTTTTTGAGTGCCACCTTTATATCGTCTTCTGTGAGTGGCTCCATAAGCGCTGCCTTATCCGTCTCTGTCAGTGTCGTTTGCAGATGTTGCAGTATCTCTTCCCCCACGAGACGGTCCGTCGGTGTACCGGCATGGAGGTGGCGGAAATGCTCTAAAAATTCATTTGCAATGTCCTGTTGTGTTGTCAGTTGACGGCCATCTAAACCGTGGAGCACTGTTACCAATGACCGGCGGTAACGTTTATGTTCCCGCAACACATGGTGCATCGAGGTACGTTCCCCAGTGATGGTGTCGAGACATCGTGCCCGTATTGGGATGCCACCCAGTCGTCGTCGCGTGATCGATAGGATTTGTGCCTTGACACGATGAACTTCCGCTTGATGTTCTGGAGACGGCACCTGGAAGGACAGCTCACGAAGCATGGTGTAATAATAATCAAGAGTGTCTCTTTGCCATCTCGTCTTATCCCGACCATACTGTATGAGCGCTCTTCTTATTGCCGGCTTAGTACACTCGAGCCACCACTGAAGCACGGAGGTATATGTTGGTAGACGGCGTTGACATGTTGCCCATACCTCCTCGACTCTCTGATGACATTCAGTGTCTGTCAAAAGTGACGAATTGAGCTTCCATGTCCCGCGGCTTCTCCACACACTTTGCCTAGGGAGTGCTATGGTACAAATGTAAGCCAGATGATCAGTAAATGCCGCGGGCCATCGTTCCGCGTCGATCACCTTATCCTGTAGGCCAACCGAAACATATATTCGATCGAGTCTGCTCGCTGAGTGACTGGTATAAAAAGTATATCCCTCACAGTTCCTATGAATCATGTCCCCGGTGTCGCTTAACTCCAGATCCCGGCATAGCACATGCAAGTCACGAGAGGTATTGTAATGTGGAGTCTGGTCTTTTTGGGCTAAAACACAATTGAAGTCACCACCTATAATGAAATGATCGAATCTGCCGGTAAATAAGGGCACAATCTCTTCCGAATAATATCTCGCACGCGCCCGTCTGTTGTCGGTGCCGGAAGGGGCATAAACATTGAGAATGCGAATTCCATTAACAGTTATCGCCAGTCCTCGTGCCGAAGGTAGATAAGCCAGGTCGCGAACCGGAATCCCGTCCCGGACCAATATTGCCGTTCCACTGTCGTTGTTCGAGTGCGGCGAGGTGTAGGAGATGTAGCCATGGACTTCCTGGAACTCAGGAATGTTGAGTTCCTGTACCATCAGTATATCCACATCCGACGCGTATATCATGTCCCTAAACAACTGCTGTTTAACGGGCGATCTAATGGTATTTACATTCACTGTCCCTATTCTGTATGCCTGGGGTCGAGTAGCTGTCATCTCCACATGATGTTAAAATGACAGAGTTTCACCGTATCGACAGTCCCTTTGCACATCCGCAGAGGGTCGCCCGACGGACGAGTCCCTGCGGTATTAGGTTTCTTGAGATGCAGACGGACGCGAGTCCCCACCAGTAGAATGGTCCGCATCGGTGATTTCATCGTCCTGCTCATACCAGCTGATATCATTGTGGTGCTCCAAATTTTCCTGTGCAGCATTGATGAGTGACAGCTGTTGTTCTTTCGCAGCTTTAGACTCCACCGCAGAAGGGGTAGCAGGCCCCTGAGCGGATGCGTCGTCTGAGCGACATGACATCTTTTCACTGTCCGAATTCATATGGTCTGCGACATCGGAAGCTTGTGGTTCCAAGTCAGACAGGTCCATAGTGTTAGTCTCCTCTGGGCTTCCAAGAAGAGAAGATAGCGTCTCCGAAGAGTTTAGTCGGCGCTTCTTGCGGCGCTTTGGCGAGCGTTGTTTGCGGGCCCTCACCTCGGCCTCTGGTGTCGGTGAATCTTGTATCTCCTGCAGTCTCGCCGTCGCCACAACGCCCTGGAGCCGTTCCACTTCTGCCTCCATGCCTGTTGTGACGCTGTCAACCTCTTTTTGCACCACCTGTAATGTCTGGGATTGGAGGTTTGTCGGAGCCATTCCTTCGTCAATGGGGTCCGAAGGCGCCTCAATCAACTGCGGCGTCGGTTCGATAGTGCGTTCCGACCTCGGCGTCACCTCCCCACGAAGCGCCGCCACGTAAGTCATCGGCAGTGACGTTGGTGTAGTCGGATTCTGGAGGTCTCCGCTAGGGAGTTGCACGAGTCTCCTCTGCATACACCACCACACCCGGAGCATGTCCGGGGCTGTCCATCATAGATGACAATAGCTCAACAGCCGCCGATGTTGATGTACGATGGCACATGTTTCGTAAGGGCAATTCGCACCTGTCGGACACCATTGAGCACTGGATACGTGCTAAAACTTGCCCAACGTTCGGCCGTATGACTGATAACTCTGCCATATGGCTGGAGCGATTCAGTGACCAATGATTCTGGTACCTCGAAAGGCAGCTCGAAGACTCGAATCGTACGCGCGCCCAGGCCAGAATGAGCGACTAAAACTTTGCCAATATGACCATCGGAGTGTCGGAACTGGAATCCTCGTTTGGCGGCTTCAATGATCCTATCGCATGCTGCGTCGTCAATCATCTTTACGTAAAGAGTGCTGCTCACGACTGATAAATGAATTCCAATGATCTCCGTGTAATTAAGTTGCACTTCGTCCCTCAAGAAACGTTCGATTTCGAAAGCCTTCGGACGTGCATACTCGTTACAGAACGTGAACTGTATCGTGGTTTTTCGGAAATTATGTGCCATGGCGTTCGATTCAAACAGTAACACACGCGATTGACGACGGTGTAAACACCGCTTCTTCCGCGAACGTTCGCAGCCGGGACGTAAACAAGTCCGAGCTGCTCCGCGGCTAAAGGCGGACTGAACCTTAGGGAAATGTGCCATATTGAAAGCGTTTTTCTTGACCAGGTGGTGGTGCGTGGGGAGAGAAGACGGGAACAAACTGTGAATTCAGTATACACTGAGTTTCATAGCAGTATTTTCAGCGTAACTCAGTATTTGCGTAATTTATAGGTATAGTATATGTGAGGGTGTGCTGAAAAATACTGCCTGCGAGTTTTTTATGTGCGAACTCAAAATTTCGTGAACAAAACAAACATTTTTCACATTCTGAATCTTCATCCTTCATGTTTCCATGCTGCAGCCGTCTACCGCTAGAGGGCTACGAATTGCAGCATTCAACATGGTGGTGTGTAACGTAATTATATCGGCGCGTCAGAAACAGCATTCCGTGATAGCCGCACGATGCCTCGTCGACGTTATGTTAGAAGGCGTTTTAGGTACTGTGTTTTCAAAGTTTGTAAGATTATAAATCTTTCTGCAAAAGCAACCAACGAGGCTTCTATACTCTCTCGTGCCCATAGGTGGATGGGTTTTGTTGCGAGATTTAATTTGGCGATGTCTGTGCAGGGAACGGGGAATGGTTGGATTACTATTGTCTTCGTTCTAGTGATGCTAAGAAGAGTTGTTTGAATTCCTTTCCAACTCCTGATGTAATTGCGTGGAAGACATTTAATATTGTACACCAATGTAATAAAGCGTATGGAGGAAGTTATTTGTCACATGCGGTACACTCTTCTTCGGTATGACATCTGCAATAACATGACGCCTTGGGTTCAATCCCATCGGTCGACTTGGCCCCATCCGATTTTCACCTGTTTCTAAACCTTGGAGCACGTTCGAGGGCTTCATTTGGATAGTGATGAAGCGGTGCAAGCAGAAGTGAGATTGTGGCTTTGTCAACAAAGTAAATCATTATACAGTGAATTCATCATCAGACTGGTCTCTCGGGAGAAATGTGTCGGTCGCCAGGGTGACTATCTTGAGGAATAAATATCTAGACGTAAGGAATAAATGTGTAGCATGTTAATAACGTCTGTTTTATATAAAAGAATTTAATAATTTTCACATAAAAATTTTGGAGGCATTACTTCTCAGCACGTGCGCGTACACACTTGGTGTGTTCCTATATTTTACGTATGGACACGGGGCAGTTTTCTTAGCGCTTCTGATCGCCAACTTCCTTGTATAACAGTTTTCACTAAACTGCATATAACTACACTGGTATTGCTGCATTAAAGACAGTTGCCAGTTTAAGGCAGCGCCATAGTATGTTACGAAGTGCGGCGGGTGGTACTGCAGTGCTCATATTGGTTCAAATGGCTCTGAGCACTATGGGACTTAACATCTAAGGTCATCAGTCCCCTAGAACTTAGAACTTCTTAAACCTAACTAACCGAAGGACATCACACACATCCACGCCCGAGGTAGGATTCGAACCTGCGACCGGACTGAGCGCCTGAACCGCTAGACCACCGCGGCCGGCGGAGTGCTCATATTGGTTGATGAGAGTTAGTGCGTTTTTTTTGCGCTAAAGTGGTGATCTTGTTTAGCTCTTCTTGGCAGTTATCTTGTGGAACATTCTGTATATACAGGACATGATAGTGAATCCAAGGAGAAAATAAACGAGGTGCGCATAAAAATCACTGAAACGTTCAAGCTGCATGATTCATATGATGAATACAACTACATTGCGAATCAAAATAATTTTAACGTTTTAAACATGGCATTTATAAATTAAAAGTGAAACAAATGATCCCTCTGTCACAATTTTTCAGTCTTATTAACCAGGTTTCAACACTTCTAAGAGTGACTTCATCAGAATTTAGCCATTTAAAGAGGTCTATAACATAATTACAAATTTATGGAAAAAAAATTATGGGAAAAGAGTGTAACTACAAACTAACAATACAAGACAGAGACAGTACTTACATGTCACGTGTAAAATAAATAAC
This sequence comes from Schistocerca gregaria, assembly GCF_023897955.1. Classification (NCBI taxonomy): domain Eukaryota; kingdom Metazoa; phylum Arthropoda; class Insecta; order Orthoptera; family Acrididae; genus Schistocerca; species Schistocerca gregaria. The sequence continues at coordinate 472,416,026 of NC_064925.1, read as the reverse complement.
AACCCAGGTCTTAAGTCACCAAATACTTTAAATGAATGTGTGAAGGCGAGCCTCTAAGGGCTGCTCACACCTGTACAAACACAGAAGAGGAGAAGAGGAATTCGTACCGGGCCGCATCAGACCAGTCGTAAGACGTAAGACTGATCATCAAAAAAAAAAAAAAAAAGCTAGTAACCCTTTTTCACTTGCATAGCACCTGTATGACTACATCTCCTCAGTCTTTGAATGTTTGTGTTGTTTAGTGTTTGTGTAGCATCTAATGATGCAAAAGTATATTTGGAATCAACCTCAGTGTTCTTCCTGCTCGAAAAATCATGTAAGTAAAGTTATTATTATTTAAAAATTATAATATGTGGAAAAAACGAATGTTGAAAATTAGGTGGACTGATAAGGTAAGGAATGAGGAGGTTCTACGCAGAATCGGAGAGGAAAGGAATATGTGGAAAACACTGATAAGGAGAAGGGACAGGATGATAGGACATCTGCTAAGACATGAGGGAATGACTTCCATGGTACTAGAGGGAGCTGTAGAGTGCAAAAACTGTAGAGGAAGACAGATATAGGAATACGTCAAGCAAATAATTGAGGACGTAGGTTGCAAGTGCTACTCTGAGATGAAGAGGTTAGCACAGGAAAGGAATCCGTGGCGGGCCGCATCAAACCAGTCAGTAGACTGATGACAAAAAAAAATTATAATTGCTCTGCAGTAGCAGGATAACAAATTAAAATTCTATCCAGTGAAACTAAGTCCAAGATAGATAAGTGGCTAGGTGGCTACATCCAGCAAATAAAAATATAGCCCACTGTTCCACCTAAAAATGAGGCTGTAAGCCCTCGAAACACATTGTGGAAGAAAATGACAGTGGCTGAAACATGTAACTTTTTAAAAATTTTATTTTATGTTGCAAACTGTCGCATTTACCAATCAGTAGTTCACTAAGGACGACATATGTTATTTGCACACAGCTCAAGATTGTATTTCTCTCTGTCTTGCAGTAGCCTCTTCTACATCATTAGGATAATTAAATGTGTTTTTTTTTAAATCTATGATCGGAAAGGGAGAACAGAAAGCAACAATGCGCCACTAGCACCAAACAATATTAACTGGTGATTGGACACACAACTGCCCGAACATAGATAAAACTGCTTACCCAAGACCCACAGAACTATTAAGGAATGCATTTTTTTACGATCAGACAGTATTCTTTAGGTTGAAGCAAGGGAAATGAAGAGTCCAGAAGTTACAGGAAGTGGAAGCTTGCAAATTTTTCAAAAAAAAGTACAGTTGCAGAAGTAGACGAAGTTAAAAAATTCTTCTAAGTTGGAAACAAAATAGCACACGACGGACGAAGCAAGAAGGACATAGAAAGCGTACCAGCACAGGCAAAGAAAAGTCTGCTACTATGAAACATAGGTCTGAATTTGGAGAAGAAATTTCTGATAATGTATGTTTGAAGTAAGCATTGTTTGGTAGTGAAACATGGACTATGAGAAAATCGAAATGAAAGGGACACTTGAAACGTCCCTTAGAAAAATTATATAAGACTGCGCTTAAACTGACACAGAATATATTTTTTAGCGCAACGCAATCTGACTTTCAACAATCCTTACAAAAGAATGGCCCTGACTAACATTAACCTACCCCATTCACAAATCACTTACCTCACAAAAATCTTCGTTACTCGAACTACTGCAATACAGCGAGCGCCACTACTGCCAGCTAAATAAAAGATTCAAACTACGGAAGGCACTAACTACTGATAGGCATAGTTAGCAAATGAAAGATTTTAGTAGAGAACAAACACTGTATTTACCTTAATAGTCATATGTATAGCAGTTCATGACATCCATTCTTATAAATGTACTGTTTCTGATGGACACACCTCCAGATTATCCATTCTCAAAAATCCGCCATCTCACTTCCCCACATCCACCACTGCTGGCGGCTCACCTCCAACCACGCAATGCTACATGCTGTTAACAGCCAACTGCCCAACACTACAATGGCGAATATTACAACAATGCTAACCAGCCACAGACTGCACACAGCACAGCCAGTGATTTTCATACAGAGCGCTAAGTGGCGTTACCAATAAAAAAACCTAAACAGCCTACTTACACTCTAAGCGGTTCAGATGCGGGGCTATAGAAGAATGTTAAAAGTTAGATGGGCCGATAAGGAATAAGAAGGTCCTCTGCGTAATCGCCGAAGAAAGTAACAAATAGAAAACGCTGAGAAGAAGAATCGTCAGGACGTGCTAAGGCATCGGGGAATAACATCCAAGGCACTAGAGTGAAATGTAGCAGGTAAAAGCGGCAGGGGCAGACAGATAGAGGATGTCCAAAATATAATTGAGTACACAGGATGAGTGGTATTCTGAGATGATTGATTGGCACAAGTGAGGAATTCCTAGAGGTCGCATATCCAAAGAGTGAAAAGACTGATGACCTCCAGAAATGTTCTGTTCAAAACATACACTCAAGCTCCAAAGAAACTGGTATAGGCATGTGTATTTAAATATCGAGATATGTAAACAGACAGAATATGGCTCTGAGGTCGGCAACCCCTTTATAAGACAAGTGTCTGGCGCAGTTTAGATCGGTTACTGCTGCTACAATGGCAGGTTATCAAGATTTAAGTGAATCTGGAAGTAGCGTAGTAGTCGGCGCATGGGCGATGGGGCACAGTATCTCTGTGGTAGCGATGGAGTTGGGATTTACCCGTAAGATCATTTCACGAGTGTACCGTGAATATCAGGAATCCAGCAAAACGTCCAATCTCCGACATCGCTGGAGGTTCTTGTCCTCCCTTGGGCATGTGTGTTGGCTTGCTCCCTGCCGCCGTTGGATAAGCAGTTGCAGCAGCAAGTCGTATACTCTTAGCTCACTTATTTGTTGCATAGTTAATTCTTAATTTCTTTGCGTGTTTTTGGTATTTGCATTGTTTAATTCATAAATTTCGGACGTATTATAGTATTTGAGAGTTGTAGCATCGCGTTTTAGTACCTGAGTAGTGTAAATTCGCGGAGTCTCCTTCTGCCGCCGAGCAGTGTGTCACCAGTGCGCAAGTAGCAGCATTACTGCATTTACTAGGCAATCTTGTATTTTAATAACCGTTTAAATTTTGTGTCAATTGTGCTCTTTGTAGATTAGTTCAGACATTCTTTGGAAAACAGTTTTTAGCATGGAGAGGGACTGCAACTGCTGTGTTCGGATGCAGGTTGAGTTGGCATCCCTTCGCTCCCTGCTTCATAAAGTGTTGGCTTCGGTCACACAGCTTGAGGCTGTTGCCATGGGCATCACTGTGGGGGTCCGTATGGGGGTTTGTCGGGGACGGCCAGCTCGTCCCACACATCCCCCGATCGGACTACGACTGTGGCTGCCCGGGATACTGCCCACATTGAGGCTGATCCCTCACCTGTGGTAGAGTGGGAGGTCGTCTCGAGGTGTGACAGGGGCGAAAGACATTCCGGAGGGCTGAACGGAAGGCCTCTCCAGTTTGTCTGAAGAACCGGTTTCAGGCTCTGTCTCAGGCTGATACTGATCTTCGGCCGGACGTGTGTGCTTGTCCGGTTCCAGAGATTGCCCCTCAGTCTGCAAGATCCGGGCGGTCGCAGAGGATGGGCTTACCGGTAGTTGGCAGCTCCAACGGCAGGCTCGTAATGGGGCCCCTTAGGGATATGGCCGCAAGAGAGGGGAGGAAAACCAATGTGGACTCCGTGCATACTGGGGGGAGTCATTCCAAATGTGGAAAGGGTCCTTCCGAATGCCATGAAGGGAACAGGGTGCACCCATCTGCAGGTGGTAGCTCATGTCGGCACCAATGATGTGTGTTGGTGTGGATCGGAGGAAATCCTCTCTGGCTTCCGGCAACTATCTGATTAGGTGAAGACTGCCAGTCTCGCTAGCGGGATGAACGAAGGGCTCACCATCTGCAGCATCGTCTACAGGACTGACTGCGGACCTTTGGTACAGAGCACAGAGCCGAATAGAGGGTCTGAATCAGAGGCTGAGACGGTTCTGCGACCGTGTGGGCTGCAGATTCCTCGACTTGCGCCATAAGGTGGTGGGGTTTCGGGTTCCGCTGGATAGATCATGAGTCCACTACACGCAGCAAGGGGCTACACGGGTAGCAGGGGCTGTGTGGCGTGGACTGGACTGTTTTTAGAGTAGATGGCCTCGGGCAAGTACAGAAAGGGCAACAGCTTCAAAGGGTGCGGGACAAAGTCAGGACATGCGGGGGCCAAGCAACAATCGGTACTGTAATTGTAAACTGTCGAAGCTGCATTGGTAAAGTACCGGAACTTCAAGCGCTGATAGAAAGCACTGAAGCTGAAATCGTTATAGGAACAGAAAGCTGGCTGAAGCCAGAGATAAATTCTGCCGAAATTTTTACAAAGGCACAGACTGTGTTTAGAAAGGATACATTGCATGCAACCGGTGGTGGCGCGTTTGTTGCTGTTAGTAGTTGTTTATCCTGTAGTGAAGTAGAAGTGGATAGTTCCTGTGAATTATTATGGGTGGAGGTTACACTCAACAACCGAGCTAGGTTAATAGTTGGCTCCTTTTACCGACCTCCCGACTCAGCACCATTAGTGGTAGAACAACAGAGAGAAAATCTGGAATACATTTCACACAAATTTTTTCAGCATGTTATAGTCTTAGGTGGAGATTTCAATTTACCAGATACAGACTGGGACACTCAGATGTTTAGGACGGGTGGTAGGGACAGAGCATCAAGTGATGTTAAACTGAGTGCACTATCCGAAAATTACCTCGAGCAATTAAACAGAGGACCGACTCGTTGAGATAACATCTTGGACCTACTGATAACAAACAGACCCGAACTTTTCGACTCTGTAAGTGCAGAACAGGGAATCAGTGATCATAAGGCCGTTGCAGCATCCCTGAATATGAAAGTTAATAGGAATATAAAAAAAGGGAGGAAGGTTTATCTTTTTGGATAGAGTAATAGCAGGCAGATTTCAGACTACCTAACAGATCAAAACGAAAATTTCTGTTCCGTCACTGACAATGTTGAGTGTTTATGGAAAAAGATCAAGGCAATCGTAAAATGCGTTATAGACAGGTACGTGCCGAGTAAAACTGTGAGAGACGGGAAAAACCTACCGTGGTTCAACAACAGAGTTAGGAAACTACTGCGAAAGCAAAGAGAGCTTCACTCCAAGTGCAAACGCAGCCAAAACTCACCAGACAAACAGAAGCTAAACGATGTCAAAGTTAGCGTAAGGAGGGCTATGCGTGAAGCGTTCAGTGAATTCGAAAGTGAAATTCAGTGTACCGACTTGGCAGAAAATCCTAGGAACTTCTGGTCTTACGTTAAATCAGTAAGTGGCTCGAAACAGCATATCCAGACACTCTGGGATGATGATGGCATTGAAACAGAGGATGACAGGCGTAAAGCTGAAATACTAAACACCTTTTTCCAAAGCTGTTTCACAGAGGAAGACTGCACTGCAGTTCCTTCTATAAATCCTCGCACAAACGAAAAAATGGCTGACATCGAATTAGGTGTCCAATGAATAGAAAAGCAACTGGAAACACTCACCAGAGGAAAGTCCACTGGACCTGACGGGATGCCAGTTCGTTTCTACACAGAGTAAGCGAAAGAACTTGCCCCCCCTTCTAACAGCCGTGTACCGCAAGTCTCTAGAAGAACGGAAGTTTCCAAATGATTGGAAAAGAGCACAGGTAGTCCCAGTCTTCAAGAAGGGTCGTCAAGCAGATGCGCAAAAATATAGACCTATATCTCTGACATCGATCTTTTGTAGAATTTTAGAACATGTTTTTTTGCTCGCGTGTCATGTCGTTTTTGGAAACCCAGAATCTACTCTGTAGGAATCAACATGGATTCCGGAAACAGCGATCGTGTGAGACCCAACTCGCGTTATTTGTTCACGAGACCCAGAAAATATTAGATACAGGCTCCCAGGTAGATGCTATTTTACTTGACTCCCGGAAGGCGTTCGATACAGTTCCGCACTGTCGCCTGATAAACAAAGTAAGAGCCTACGGAATATCAGACCAGCTGTGTGGCTGGATTGAAGAGTTTTTAGCAAACAGAACACAGCATGTTGTTATCAATGGAGATATGTCTACAGACGTTAAAGTAACCTCTGGCGTGCCACAGGGGAGTGTTATGGGAGAATTGCTTTTCACAATATATATAAATGACCTAGTAGATAATGTCGGAAGTTCCATGCGACTTTTCGCGGATCATGCTGTAGCATACAGAGAAGTTGCATCATTAGAAAATTGTAGCGAAATGCAGGAAGATTTGCAGCGGATAGGCACTTGGTGCAGGGAGTGGCAACTGACCCTTAACATAGACAAATGTAATGTATTGCGAATACATAGAAAGAAGGATCCTTTATTATATGATTATATGATAGCGGATCAAACACTGGTAGCAGTTACTTCTGTAAAATATCTGGGAGTATGCGTGCGGAACGATTTGAAGTGAAATGATCTTATAAAATTAGTTGTGGGTAAGGCGCGTACAAGTTTGAGATTCGTTGGGAGAGTCCTTAGAAAATGTAGTCCATCAACAAAGGAGGTGGCTTACAATACATTCGTTCGACCTATACTTGAATACTGCTCATCAGTGTGGGATCCGTACTAGATCGGGTTGACGGAGGAGATAGAGAAGATCCAAAGAAGAGCGGCGCTTTTCGTCACAGGGTTATTTGTTAACCGTGACAGCGTTACGGAGATGTTTAGCAAACTCAAGTGGCAGACTCTGCAAGGGAGGCGCTCTGCATCGCGGTGTAGCTTGCTCGCCAGGTTTCGAGAGGGTGCGTTTCTGGATGAGGTATCGAATATATTGCTTCCCCCTACTTATACCTCCCGAGGAGATCACGAACGTAAAATTAGAGAGATTCGAGCGCTCACGGAGGCTTTCAGACAGTCGTTCTCCCCGCGAACCATACGCGACTGGAACAGAAAAGGGAGGTAATGACAGTGGCACGTAAAGTGCCCTCTGCCTCACACCATTGGGTGGCGTGCGGAGTATAGATGTAGATGTGTGTTTGTGTGTGTGTGTGTGTGTGTGTGTGTGTGTGTGTGTTTGTGTGTGTGTGTGTGTGTGTTTGTGTGTGTGTGTGTTTTTGTGTGTGTGTGTTTGTGTGTGTGTGTGTGTGTGTGTGTGTTTTTGTGTGTGTGTATGTTTTTGTGTGTGTGTGTGTGTGTGTGTTTTTGTGTGTGTGTGTGTGTATTTGTGTGTGTGTGTGTATTTTTGTGTGTGTGTGTGTTTTTGTGTGTTTGTGTTTTTTTGTGTGTTTGTGTGTGTGTTTGTTTGTTTGTGTGTGTGTGTGTGTGTGTGTGTGTGTGTGTGTGTGTGTGTTTGTGTGTGTGTGTGTGTGTGTGTGTGTGTGTGTGTTTTTGTGTGTGTGTGTGTGTGTGTGTGTGTGTGTGTGTGTGTGTTTTTGTGTGTGTGTGTGTTTTTGTTTTTGTGTGTGTGTGTGTGTTATCCTTAAGTTAGATTAAGCAGTGTTTAAGCCTAGGGACCGATAACCTCAGCAGTTTGGTCCTACAGAACTTGCCACAAATTTCCATCGCTGCGAACGGAAAAAGATCCTGCTAGAACGGGACCAACGACGACTGAAGATTATCGTTCAATGTGAGAGAAGTGAAGCCCTTCCGCAAACTGCTGCAGATTTCAACGTTGCGCCATCAACAAGTGTCAGCGCGCGAATCATTCAACGTAACAACATCGATATAGGCTTTCGGAGCTGAAGGCCCACCCGTGTACCCTTGATGACTGCACGACAAAGCTTTACGCCTCGCCTGGGTCTGTCAACAGCGACACTGGAAACATGTTGCCTCGCCGGACGAGTCTCATTTCAAGTTGTATCGAGCGGATGGACGTGTACGGGTATGGAGCCAACCTCATGAATCCCTTGACCCTGCATGTCAGCAGGGGACTGTTCAAGCTGGTGAAGGCTCTGTACTGATGTGGAGCGTGTGCAATTGGAGTGATATGGGGCCCCCTATGCGTCTGCCTGATCACCTGCACCCATTCATGCCCATTGTGCATTACGACGGACTTCGGCAATCCCACGTCGACATATGCTGCACAGTGGTTCCAGGAACACTATTCTGAGGTTAAACACTTCCGATGGCCTCCAAACTCCGCAGATATAAACAATATTGAGCATATCTGGGATGCCTTGCAAAGTGCTGTTCATAACAGACCTCCACTCCCTCGTACTTTTACGGATTTGTGGACAGCTCTGCAGGATTTATCGTGTCAGTTCCCTCCAGCACTACTTCAGACATTAGACGAGACCGTGCACGTTGTGTTGCGGCACTTCTGCGTACTCGTGGGAACCCTACCGATATTAGGCAAGTGTACAAATTTCTTGGCTGTTCAGTGTAACACGTGTAGGCCCATAAAGGGATGTGCTTACCGTAAATTTGGATTATCCATGGAGCATGCAATCAGAAGTTCCTAATTGAATTTTTGTGACGGACAGCGATTCCCTGCAAAGTTACCTGACTTTGTGACACCTATGAAAACTAACTCTTAGTTATTTCGCGCATTTCATTTAACGTCGACAGCAGGAACAATTATTAATCATTGTTGCTACTAAAGTAAATGTGTGAAACAGTACAAATACGGGTGATATTGAACTTTGGTCTTTTTTAACACGTGATGGTCACTGTCCAATACTGGCGACAGTCACAGTACGCTATGATTAGCCCATAGATATTCCTAGTTCATGATGTTCATCCTCTTCCTAGCTTATACTCGTGTCTCCAACGGGCCAGCGTGTTACTTTTTCTATGGTCGTGTTAGTGAGTGGCTTGGTGCCGTTGCTGACGGCACCATCTCCAACCACGGACGGAATTTGTGTCAAGTGTGAGTTTTCAACATGTTTGCGTGGGGTGTATCTGAGGCGAGTTGTGGGTAGCAGCCTGATATTTACCTTGTCCGATGTGCGTAAAAAAACACATTCAGACTGGCCGACACATCCCTCCCTGGTCTTTCATTCTCCAGACGCATTTGATGTGGTACTGATGGGCTTCTCCGTGTCTCGAAAGTGGGCGCTTTAATGTGATCCGCTATCGGGAGGGTCTCCTACCTTATGATACTCACCGCAGACAATGGGAAACTACGAAGTCCGAAAGAGACAGCAATTTGTTAGAACTGATAACCAAAAGTCTACTTTATTCCGACTAGTCTCTCATCATATCGTTACCAAAAGATAACGTGCGTTATTTAATGCCGCTCTAAGAGGTAAACAGAGGGGCGAAAGAGTGTAAGCAGCTTGACCTTCGTCGGGCTTCCGAAAGCGAAGCAGTAAAACAAGTGAGTGACCACGTGTGACAGTGTCGGCTGACCCCTGAAGCCCTGGCGGTGCCTCCCGGTGGCGGGACCGCCGGTGAAAGCAGTCTTTAGCCGCCCCCACACCTCCTCCACCCCCGCCCTTCTGCCACTGCCTCCTCCCCCTCCCCCTCCCCCGCCCATCGCTCCCTGGAGAAGCCGATTAAGCGGGCGCCTCCTTTGTTTCCGGCGGCCAGCGCTAAAAGCCCGCCTGCAGGCAGTTATAGGGCGGCTCTGGGGGACACAAAACGACCGTCTCAGGCGCCGTAAGCTTTCTAACTGTCGGCGGACCTGGATGGCAGCTCTTAGCTCCGTCGGACGCGACCGACGCTCACGCCAACGATTAGCCGCCGCCAGAGAGACAGCCACGTCCAGGCGCCGATTGCAGCCCCTGCTCGTGGCTGTTTACCTTGTCGTGCTTTGTGTGTATACTTTACAACGCGGCTGCCGGGGTTTACTGCGAGGATCGTTCAATACGTATTGCAACACACTTTTCTTCTCAAAGCAGCTTGGTTTTATTGTAGATTCCAATAATCACTCTGTGATTTTCATTCTGCAACGGAGTGTGCGCTGATATGAAACTTCATGGCAGATTAAAACTGTGTGCCGTACCGAGACTCGAACGCAGGACGTTTGCCTTTCGCAGGCAAGTGCCCTGTCATCTGAGCTAACCAAGCACAGATCAGGCCCCGTCGTCACAGCTTTACGTCTGCCAGTATCTTGTCTCCGACCTTCTCGCAGGAAAGCTTCTGTGAAGTCTGGAAGGTAGGCGACAGGGTACTATCAAAAGTAAAGCTGTGAGGACGGGTCGTGAGTCGTGCTTGGGTAGCTCAAGCGGTAGAGCACTTGCCTGCGAAAGACAGAAGTTCCGAGTTCGAGTCTCGGTCCGGCAAACAATTATTATCCACTTTAGCAGACTTACTACATCATATCTTCCAAGCAGGGCGTCCACCATTCGGCCATAGCCCGCCCTTAAATCTCAGTGTCTCATGTTACCAGAGACTCAGAGAACGTCTTCTTACCATCTTACTGTGCGCGGCAGAGACATTTGTGCTCGCGGATACCTGCGAGATAATAACATGAGAAATAATTTCGGTAGCGAAAGATATCACCTCAAAATCTGCTGGAGTAATGTGGGACGCATTTTGCTCTAGCAGACTGATAACTCGTCGAAGTGTACCTGCAAGATAATAACATGAGAAATGTTAGCCGAAGATATCACGTCAAAATCTGCTGGAGAATTATGGGACGCATTTTGCTCTAATGTATTATGACATTTCTGGAAAATGAAAAACTTCCTCCGTAAAAATAAATATGAATGCCACAAACAGTGATCTTGTGAAATAGATCTCACTATGTTCCTCTATAAGATCCAAAGCGCTGTAAACATCGGCTCTTGGATTGACCCCGTTTTTCGCCACTTCAGGAAAGCTTAGAGATTCCCATTACAAATTTCTATGACTTGTACAGGGGAGTGAGTCGACAATATTCTCAATTGGAACCCACTTCTGGAAACATACTGTTTCTGTGCTACAATCAGACGAAAACATGTTGGTAACGGGACCACTTTTACATGTAATTGATTATACGTGACCCAAATGATCACTTGTGAGCCATGGTAGGGTGGCTGGCGTCGCCTTTCGAATTCCTGGCGGCACTAGCTCCATGTGTCATGTGGTATTCCTCTGGTCAGAGGCCACTAAGTTTGCTCGAGGTTATCGAACGGCACTGGGCGTGTTGTGCCATGGCGAGTTGGGGGGTGGTGACGCAGCAGGGAGGACGGTGTGAAAGGGCCGTTCGGGATCCCACTAGGGCGGCAGCGCCGTGGTTGCCATGGAAACGCCGTCAGCGGCGCGGCGCGGCGGGATCTGCGTCACGGTTTGCCCATGTCGAACCGCTGCCGCATGCCGTGCTCCAGGTCCGCGCCGCCAATCACAGAACGCGCTGAGTGTGACGTCAGGTACGGAACCATGGGCCACACGAACTTCAACGCCAAACCGTTGGCGCGGACGCAGCGGCAGCTATGAAATACTTATCATCCAAGGAAACTATTTGGTAGAAAAATTTGATTCTTGTGCATGTTACAGCCTGATATCTTCTCTCGATAAATGACCGAATTTCTTTTCTTCCGCGAGCCGCCATGTCAAAGCAGAAAACCCTTACAATGAAGGCTTTCACGACCAGATGGTACTGTTGTTAATAATTCTTCCGGGTTAAATGGCTGTGGTCCATGGAATATTTCTATTCCTTATGTTTCGTCCAATAATACGTTGGACATCCTCAGAGGTATGGCTGAAACTGTTGAGTCCTTCCGACTGACAAGCTGGGTGTTGCAGAGTGGCCTAAATACCGAGGAAAGTGGGCGTGGTCTAGCTTGCATATAGTAGCAGAGAGAAAGCTAGTCAAAGATAAAATGTAACTACCGATATTAGTCCCATACTTTATGGTTTACCTAAAGTTCACAAAATAAATCTCCCCCTGAGACCCATTGTTAGTGCGATTGATTCCCCTACTTATCAAATATCTAGGTATCTAGCTACTCCACTACAACCATACATTGGTAAGACTGATTCTTATGTGAGGGATTCACGTCATTTTATTGAGAAAATTCAAAGTCTAACCTTGGCTCCTGAAGACATTTTGGACATTCTTGATATTGTATCTCTGTTTACTATGATTCCGGTCAATGAAGTTAGGGTTTACATGACGGAAGTTTTCGCTGAAGATTTGACCACTCTGTTTAGACACTGTCTCACATCTAGTCAGTTTCAGTGGGATGAGGAGTTTTATGAGCAAGTGGATGGTATTGCCATGGGTAACCCGTTGAGCCCTGCGACTGCCAATTTGTACATGGAGAAATTTGAACAATTAGCGTTGAATAAAGCAAATAAGAAATCATGTTGTTGTTATCGTTATGTAGACGACACATTTGTGGTTTGGACACGTGGTAAAAAAACCTTAGACGAATTATTTGATTTTCTTAATAGCATAAACCCTAAAATTCCGTTTACCATTGAAGTGGAAAAAGACCAGGCTATTTCGTTTCTCGATGTGTTAGTCATGAGACAGACCGATGACAGTCTAAAACTTAGTGTTTCGGAAGAGCACACATACTGATAGATACTTACATAAGAACTCCAATCATCACCCACAACAAAGTAGAGGTGTAATCAAAAGTTTAGTGGACAGGGCAAAACGGATCTGTACGCCGGAACATCTGGATACGGAACTGAATCATCTGAAACAGGCCTTCGAAAAGAATGGGTACTCAAACAAAGAAATTAATAGTTTTAAAACCTAATTACAGCAGGCCAAAGGACAAGGATGGCACACAACAATGGAAGAACACGGTATATTTACCTTTCATTAGTAAGGTTACACATCGAATTGGCAAAATTTTGCTGAAACATAAAGTGAAACCGGTATTCAAACCTACCGGAAAAATAGGACAAGTACTTCGTTCTGTTAAAGATAGAAGACCACCATTATCATCTAGCTGTCTGTACAAAATTCCGTGTACCTGTGGCAAGGTCTATATTGGTACTACGAAAAGAAGTGTGAATATGAGGGTAAAGGAGCATAAAAGTCTTTGCCGACTGGGTAAAATAGATAAATTGGCCATTGAGGAACATGCACTTCAGTCAGGTAACCATGTAGTTAAGTTTTCTGAAACTACAGTTTTAAGTGCTACCACGAACTATTGTCCACAACTATATAGGGAGGCTATTGAAATATATAAATGTGAAGATAATTTTAATGGAAAAGAAGAATCCTTGAAATAAAGCGAGATATGGACTGGCGTTACAGAAACGGTAAGTGATTTCCCCATGAACCATAGACCTTGCCGTTGGTGGGGAGGCTTGCATGCCTCAGCGATACAGATAGCCGTACCGTGGGTGCAACCACAATGGAGAGGTGTCTTTTGAGAGGCCAGACAAACGTGTGGTTCCTGAAGAGGGGCAGCAGCCTTTTCAGTAGTTGCAGGGGCGACAGTCTGGTGATTGACTAACCTGGCCTTGCAACATTAACCAAAACGGCCATGCTGTGCTGGTTCTGCGAACAGCTGAAAGCAAGGGGAAACTACAGCCGTAATTTTTCCCGAGGGCATGCAGCTTTACTGTATTATTAAATGATGATGGCGTCCTCTTGGGTACAATGGTTCAAATGGCTCTGAGCACTATGGGACTCAACTGCTGTGGTCATCAGTCCCCTAGAACTTAGAACTACTTAAACCTAACTAACCTAAGGACATCACACACATCCATGCCCGAGGCAGGATTCGAATCTGCGACCGCAGCAGTCGCACGGTTCCGGACTGCGCACCTAGAACCGCGAGACCACCGCGGCTGGCAGGGTAAAATATTCTGTAGGTAAAATAGTCCCCCATTCGAAACTCTGAGTGGAAACTACTCAAGAAGATGTCGTTATCAGGAAAAAGAAAACTGGCGTTCTATGGATCGGAGTGTGGAATGTCAGATCCCTTAACCGGCAGGTAGATTAGAAAATTTAAAAACGGAAATGGATAGGTTAAAGTTAGGTGCAGTGGGAATTAGTGAAGTTCGGTGGCAGGAGGAACAAGAGTTTTGGTCTGGTGAATACAGGGTTATAAACACAAAATCAAATAGGGATAATGCAGGAGTAGGTTTAATAATGAATTAAAAAATAGGAGGGCGGGTAAGCTACTACAAACAGCATAGTGAACGCATTATTGTGGCCAAGACAGACATGAAGCCCACGCCTGCTACAGCAGTACAAGTTTATATGCAAACTAGCTCTGCAGATGATGAACAAATTGAAGAAATGTATGATGAGATAAAAGAAATTATTCAGGTAGTCTAGGGAGACGAAAACTTAATAGTCATGGGTGACTGGAATTCGAGAGTAGGGAAAGGGAAAGAAGGAAACATCGTAGGTGATTATGGATTGGAGCTAAGAAATGAAAGAGGAAGCGGCCTGGTAGAGTTTTGCACAGAGCATAACTTAAGCTTGGCTAACTATTGGTTCAAATATCATGAAAGAAGGTTGTAGACATGGAGGAATCCTGGAGATACTAGAAGGTATCAGATAGATTATATAATGGTAAGACAGAGATTTAGGAACCAGGTTTTAAATTGTAACACATTTCCAGGAGCAGATGTGGACTCCGATCACAATCTATTGGTTATGAACTGCAGATTAAAACTGAAGAAACTGCAAAAAACGTGGGACTTTAAGGAGATGGGACCTGGATAAACTGAAAGAACCAGAGGTTGTACAGAGTTTCACGGAGAGCATAAGGGAACAATTGGCAGGAATGGGGGACAGAAGTACAGTAGAAAAAGAATGGGTAGCTCTGATAAAGTATTGAAGGCAGCAGAGGATCAAGTAGGTAAAAAGAAAAGGGCTCGTAGAACTAATTGGGTAACAGAAGAAATATTGAATTAATTGACGAAAGGAGAAAATATAAAACTGCAGTAAATGAAGCAGGCAAAAAGGAATACAAACGTCTCAAAAATGATATCGACAGAAAGTGCAAAATAACTAAGCAGGGATGGCTAGAGGACAAATGTAAGGATGTAGAGGCTTATCTCACTAGGGGTAAGATAGATACTGCCTACAGGAAAATTAAAGAGACCTTTGGGGAAAAGAAAACCACTTGTATGAATATCAAGAGCTCAGTTGGAAACCCAGTTCTAAGCAAGGAAGGGAAAGCAGAAAGGTGGAAGGAGTATATAGACGGTCTATACAAGGGCAATGTACTTGAGGACAATATTCTGGAAATGGAAGAGGATGTAGATGAAGATAAATTGGGAGATACGATACTGCGTGAAGAGTTTGACAGAGCACTGAAAGACCTGAGTCGAAACAAGGCCCCGGAGTAGACAACATTCCATTGGAACTACTGACGGCGTTGGGAGAGCCAGTCCTGACAAAACTCTACCATCTGGTGAGCAAGAAGTATGAGACAGGTGAAATACCCTCAGACTTCAAGAAGAATGTAATAATTCCAATCCCAAAGAAAACAGGTGTTGACTGATGTGAAAATTACCGAACTATCAGTTTAGTAAGTCACAGCTGCAAAACACTAACGCGAATTCTTTACAGATGAATGGAAAAACTAGTAGAAGCCGACCTCAGGGAAGATCAGTTTGGATTTCGTAGAAATGTTGGAAAACATGAGGCAATACTGACCTTATGACTCATCTTAGAAGAAAGATTAAGGAAAGACAAACCTACATTTCTAGCATTTGCAGATTTAGAGAAAGCTTTTGACAATGTTGACTGGAATACTCTCTTTCAAATTCTAAAGGCGGCAGGGGTAAAATACAGGGAGAGAAAGGCTATTTACAATTTGTACATAAACCAGATGGCAGTTATAAGAGTCGAGGGGCATGAAAGTGAAGCAGTGTTTGGGAAGGGAGTGAGACAGGGTTGTAGCCTCTCCCTGATGTTATTCAATCTATTTATTGAGCAAGCAGTAAAGGAAACAAAAGAAAAATTTGGAGTAGGTATTAAAATCTATGGAGAAGAAATAAAAACTTTGAGGTTCGCCGATGACATTGTAATTCTATCAGAGATAGCAAAGGGCTTGGAAAAGTAGTTGAACGGAATGGACAATGTCTTGAAAAGAGGATATAAGATGTACATCAACAAAAGCAAAACAAGGATAATGGAGGAAAGCGTTTCTGAAGAAGAGAAATTTGTCAACATCGAGTATAGATTTAAGTGTCAGGTGTCAGGAAGTCGTTTGTGAAAGTAGTTGAATGAAGTGTAGCCATGTATGGAAGTGAAACATGGACGAGAAATAGTTTGGACAAGAAGAGAATAGAAGCTTTCGAAATGTGGTGCTACAGAAGAATTCTGAAGATTAGATGGGTGGATAACATAACTAATGATGAAGTATTGAATAGAATTGGGGAGAAGAGGAGTATGTGGCACAATTTGACAAAAAGAAGGGACTGGTTAGTAGGACATGTTCTGAGGCATCAAGGGATCACAAATTTAGCATTGGAAGACAGCGTGGAGAGTAAAAATCGTAGATGGAGACCAAGAGATGAATACACTAAGCAGATTCAGAAGGATGTGTGTTGCAGTAAGTACTGGGAGATGAAGAAGCTTGCACAGGGTAGGGTATCATGGAGAGCTGCATCAAACCAGTCTCAGGACTGAAGACCACAACAACAACAACAACATTTTTGTCTCTGCTACTATGTGCAAGCTAGACCACACCCACTTTCCTCAGTATTTAGGCCGCTCTCAGACGCACGACTCGTCAGTCGGCAGGACTCAACAACAAATAAAGTACACTAGAGCAAGAAAAAAAGATTGTTACCTTCCAAAGGAAATAATCAGTAGCTGTAGATACTTAGCAAATTACATCTTTTGACACACCAGCAAATTAGTATATAGAATATTGTAAATATTAACGTATTCTATGTCACTAATTCTCATTCCACATGCTATTAAATGTCATTTAAAAAATTCACCCTTCCATTCTGAAAAACTGTAGTCACATTCATATCTTGGTAGATAAATATATTTTGGATATTTATCATGCGACGTAATACATGACTTTTTACAAGTTATCATTTGCAAAAAATCACGTTTAGATTTCTTGAACCGCTTACGAAATTTGCGGTTAATAAAACTACATGGTTTACGACGAGCAGGACGAAGTAGCGGTCGCATCGCGAGCGACACGCGCGCCGTTACCGCACAGCCCGTCCGCCGACATATCATTCAATATCTCGAGAATTGTGATAGCTATCATCCTGCTCTTAGCTTTAAAAACAAGTTCGATATGTTGACTAAATTTCATACACAATAACGTATTACCTAAAATGAACTGTTCGCAAAGTCCACGCCATGCGTTTTTACCTCTGCACACTGATTAAACTTTCGTGTAATGGTTTGCGTAAATGCGATATAGCAAGTAACCACGACGAGTAACAATACGAAATTCGGTCGTTTATCGAGAGAATACATCAGGCTGCAACATGCACAAGAATCAAATTTTTCTGTCGAATAGTTTCCTTGTGATCGGTTGATAAGTATTTCATAGCTGCCGCCGCGTCCGCGCCAGCGGTTCGGCGGAAGTTCATGTGGCCGGAGGTTCCGTACCTGACGTCACGCTCAGCGCGTTCTGTGATTGGCGGCGCGGACCTGGAGCGCGGCACGCAGCAGCGGCAGCGGTTCGACATGGACAAACCGCGACGCAGACACCATTTTGCCCCGCTGCTGACTGTGTTTCCAGGGCAACCACGTCGCTGCCACGCGGTTTTGACGAGCGGAAGCCCTAGCGAGAACCGGCTTTAAGGCGAGAACTTGCGGAAGCGTCTTGAGCTCGACATCTGGCAAGTGGTTGCTAGGCGTATTTGTGGGCCTATTTGAATCCGTGGCGGACTTGGAGTGTCGTCTTCTTGTGTAACCTGGCCAGCCAGCTCTGGGACGTTGCACACCGATGAGGGAGTTGAAGAAAGTTTCCCTGTGCTGAATTCTAGGTTTCCTTTGGAACAGGTGAGCTTCAACTTCGTTTCGTGAACTTCAGTTAAGTTTTGCAATTTGAGGCCTTAACTGTTATTATTTATACTTATAGATCTGATGTGATTTCTTAGCCGATCTATTTTAGGTGCCGGTATTGAGATACCTTTGGGCTTTGCAGATGTCATCACTCTGTTAATTATATTGGCTTAGGATGTGCTTTCATCTACAAATCTGCGATATCCAAGGCTACGTAATTGGGTTTGGCACCTTAGTTTTCTTTCAGGCGTTTCGCCATCGTTGTAGAGACGGTATCTTGCAGTGGCACAGGTATATCGTTGGCTAGTCATTGTTGCTTTCACATAACTAACATTGCTGTGTTAAAATTTCTTTTGCCCACGTGTACCCAAAGAAAAGGCGCTTGGAAGACCGGTCCTCATGTTGCAACATTTCTTGGTCTTAACATCTGGTGTAGTCTTGCGCTCCTTCTGGTGCACACCTAGTAAGGAGTTAATTCAAACTCTTGGTTACTTAACTGAAGCTGTTATTAATGAAGGACTACATACTTTCAGTTTGGTAGTCTCATTTAGCTGAAGCTGTTATTAAAGAAGGCCTGCTTCTTTTCTACTTGGTAATTTCACTTAACTAAACCTATTATGACTGAAGGTCTGGTAATTTTACTTAACTGAAGCTGTTCGCTTTTAATTAAATTAAGAAATGTTTCAACATTTCGGTTAGCAGAAACTCTTATTAATGAAAGGCTGCCTGTTTTTATTGCCCTATTATTGAGATCTGATATCTTACTCAGTCTGTGTTGTAATTAACTAAAATGGTTTACCTGTTTCAGAGCTATTTATGTCAATAAGGTAGTAACAAGAAATAACACTTCATGGTATATGGGCACTAGCCTTTATCCATACTTCCAGGTTTGAACTTGTTTTACAATTCCACTTATTAGAAGACATGTTTTAACTTGTTTTACAGTTCCACTTATTAGCAGCCAAAGAAACTGCCCACACACTCGTTGATGGGCTCTGTTCAACTTCATGCCTTGAAGTGTAGCCGCTCGTTCTTGGGCGTCTTGCCACGGTTTGCGCGGCTGCCCCCGTTGGAGGTTCGAGTCCTCCCTCGGGCATGGTTGTGTGTGTTGCCCTTAGCGTAAGTTAGTTTAAGTTAGATAAAGTAGTGTGTAAGCCTAGGGACCGATGACCTCAGCAGTTGGGTACCAATTTCCAAATTTTTCAACGTGATGTAGTACGGCCTCTTCTACTTCGTGTGTGCGCGTCTCCTTAGAGCACCACAGTCACGCCTGCAGTCACTTTATCTGAGTTGTTTGCATAACTGTGGCGAAATGGGTATACGGTGGAGTCGGACTTTCTGTAGAATGATCATGATAAAGGCACCGAGCAGCTCTTCCATTACCTTGCACCTAGCCAGTCACAAGCATCGTGTCGGTGTATTCTGCAAACACGGAATCAACCATGTTGCTCTGACACGCACGCACACGTGAGTGAGGCTCGAACCAAACCACAGAGGTAGGACAGACGTCAAATGATATCAGCTGATCCGATCCCGCCCACCACCAACAACCCCATTGAACAGCTACCTAACAAACATATTTTCAGATGGCTGTCGCACGGAAACGATATATTTCTGGACAAGGGTTCCCTGTTCAAAATATTACGTACTCACTCCCCTCTACAAATCCTACAAGTGTGTCACCGGTATTTTCCAACACCCTGTGTAAATGGTCTAGTAGAATGCGCCAGACTCTCTTTAAAGACGTTTGCAGATGATGTGATTGTCTAAGAGAAGGCAGCAGCACCAGAAGGACCTGCAGATGATTGACGAATGGTGCAGGATCTGGCATTTGACCCTGAACGCATATAAATGCGCCATATTGCGCGTACATAGGAAAAGATAATCACTACTCTACAACTACCCTGTTGATGATAAATTTCTGGAAACATTAACTACCGTAAAATATCTAGGAGTATCCATCCGGATCAAACTTAGGTTGAATGACTACATGAAACAAATAATAGGAAAAGCAGATACGAGACAGATCCATAGGCAGAATCTTAAGCAACTTTAATTGGTCCATTAAAAGTGTGGCTTACAAGGTGCTTGCTTGACCGATTCGTGAGTACTGTTCATATATCTGAAACCCTTATCAAGAAGGGCTGATGGAAGAGGTAGTGAAGATCCGACGAAGAGCAGCGCGTTTCGTCTTGGGATTGTGTGGTCGCCGAGAAAGCGTTGCAGAGATGCTTAACGAAGTCTAGTGGCATACACTAAAAGAGAGGCGTTGTGTGCCGCGTGGAGTGGCCGCGTGGTTAGAGGCGCCATGTCACGGATTACGCGACCCCTCTTGACGGAGGTTCGAGTCCTCCTTCGGGTATGGGGAGTGTGTCGTTCTTAGCATAAGTTAGTTTAAGTTGGTTTAAGTAGTGCGTAAGTCCAGGAACCGATGACGTCAGCAGTTTGGTCCCTTAGGAATCCACATACATTTTTGGAGATGATAAAGGAGGAGTTTTCCATTGAAATTTCGAGGGAGTACTTTACGGAAAGAGCAGGAGAACACATTACTTGCCCCCACATACGTCTCGAGAAATTACCACAGCGACACAATTAGAGAAATTGTAACCAATACAGAGGCCTACAGACAGTCATTCTTCCCTCGTGCCATTCGCGAATGGGAAGAGAAGGTTGTCAGCGGTACCAGAAGAAGCCTTCACCACATACCATCAGGTGGCTTGTAGAGTAATGATGTAGAGGTGACTGTAGAAAAAAAATTTCGAGGTGTGTGGTAACATTAACAGAAAACTATTGATTCATTTCCGACCCATAGTTCTTTACCCCATATCCGCCCCGGAGAGCCGCCCGAGTAATAGCATACCGCTTCCGGGATTCACAAAGGCTCTCCAGCCCCGGATAGATTCGGGCCGGCGGATTAACGAAGAGTGCCGTCGTGCCGACCAGTTTGGATGTGGTTTTTAGGTGGTTTTCCACATACAAATACGTGAACACTCAGTTGGCACTCATGTGACGCTTCAATAACACCGTTGACACACGTTATAAAACGTTCGCACACTTTCAGATGGGTAACACTAAACGTTGAAGTAAACCGTCCAGGTGGGTAAAGGGGTGGCGACAGAAAGGGCATTTGGCCAGCTTTTAACTTTAACAGTGACAAGTACGATAATAACCATTTGTAGATCTAGAATAAAGTTGTTTACCTCAAAATATTCAATACGGCGTCCTCTAACATTTAAATCACTACTACACAAGATATACAATATGACCAAGGGGTTTTAGCCTAACAAGGTTCATCGCAGCAATTCTATAAAACATCAGGTTATTCGTTGGCTTTCAAGGGTAGCGCAGCCAATGTAGACTACAGAAAAAGGTCATCCCCAAGGAAGCGTGCCGTCTCCAACCCTATTCAACATACATACAAATGATCAACCTACATCCCCCAACACCAGGTGTTTCTTGTACACTGAGGACCTTGCTCTTGCCACTCGGAGCTCTGACTTTGAATCAGCGGAGAACACTCCCACGAATGCCCTTGAAGATATCTCAAGATACTATACTGCAAATCAGCTTAAACCAGACCCCTTAGAGACTGAAGTACATACTTTTCATTTGACAAATAGGGAAATTATTCGTAAGTTTATGACAGTATGATCAGGATTTGAGTTACAATACTGCTGCTCTCCACAACACCTAGGAGTGTGCTGGACAGGCCTTTTACTTTCAATAGACACTCCATGAATTGTTAGTTGAAAGTTTCTACCAGGGACAATCCACTAAGAAAATTGGCCGGATCACGGTTGGCCAGTCAACCTGAAACCATTCGAAGCTCTGCACTTGCATTAGCATATTCTCCAGCAGAGTGCGCTTGTCCTGTTTGGTTTCATTCATCGCATGCCATACAGGTAGACGTAGTTCTCAATAATACCAGCAAGATTGTAACAGCTTGTTTGAAATCTACTCCTGTCAAATGCAGGAACAGCACCACCTCCCATTCGAAGATAAATTAAGGCGAATAAGGAACTAAAGAAAGTGGAACAAGAACAAACCCGTCTCCTCCATGGGTATAAACTGCATTCGAAGTGACTGAAGTCGGAAAGAGTTTCCCAGAACATCAACGGTACTTACTACCACTGCTGAAAATGCTAGGTGCAACTTTGGATGGATAAGACTTCCCTTCCCACTGGTTAGAAAAAGAGTTTCTGAAACTCTGCCTCCAGGACATGACGTGGAATGGTTGACCTGGGAATCTTTGAATAGCTGAGAGTGGGTATATCAAGGTTTAATCTGGCAAGATGGGGCTACAGTTCAGAAAACATTTAGTGTCACAAGCTGCGACGTGGCCGTGACTGAAACAGTGACCTGAATACAGAATAAATTTCCTTTACTTCACGTCTATGGCCACAAATTTTTGTCATCAGACTACGGATTTCGGTTTATAATGGCCACATTCTGATCTGTTTTATAAAAACATGTCCTAGTATACTGGAGCCGTAGTGGCATCGTCAAATGTTAAACACAAAATCAGCACTAGCAGCGTCAAATATATGTAAATTGCAGCATATGCAAGAGCTTTTTGGACAACATTGTTGTGGAGAGAAGCCGAGATTAGTATGGTTAATCACTAATACAAGAACAGTCTTAATCGCATTTATTACTGTTATAATACTGCCAACCAGTTTCAACCCAACGTAGGGGTCATCTTCTGGCCGTTTACACCAGCAGTCGACCAATGGTGTAAACGCCCAGAAGATAACCCCTACGTCGGGTTGAATCCGGTTGGCGGTATTATAACAATAATAAATAAAGACTGTTCTTGAATTATTGATTAATCATAATAATCTCTGCTTCTCTCCACAACCATGTTGTCCAAAAAACTCTTGCATATGCTGCAATTTATATATATTAGACGATGCTAGTGCTGATTTTGTGTTTAACATTTGACGATTTGAGGTTCTATACATGGAAGAATCCTGAAGATACTAGAAGGTATCAGATAGATTATATAATGGTAAGACAGAGATTTAGGAACCAGGTTTTAAATTGTAAGACATTTCCAGGGGCAGATATGGACTCCGATCACAATCTATTGGTTATGAACTGCAGATTAAAACTGAAGAAACTGCAAAAAACGTGGGACTTTAAGGAGATGGGACCTGGATAAACTGAAAGAACCAGAGGTTGTACAGAGTTTCAGGGAGAGCATAAGGGAACAATTGACAGGAATGGGGGATAGAAGTGCAGTAGAATAAGAATGGGTAGCTCTGATCAGGTAGTGAAGGCAGCAGAGGATCAAGTAGGTAAAAAGAAAAGGGCTCGTAGAACTAATTGGGTAACAGAAGAAACACTGAACTTAATTGACGAAAGGAGAAAATACAAAATTGCAGTAAATGAAGCAGGCAAAAAGGAATACAAACGTCTCAAAAATGAGATCAACAGGAAGTGCAAAATGACTAAGCAGGGATGGCTAGAGGACAAATGTAAGGATGTAGAGGCTTATCTCACTAGGGGTAAGATAGATACTGCCTACGGGATAATTAAAGAGACCTTTGGGGAAAAGAAAACCACTTGTATGAATATCAAGAGCTCAGATGGAAACCAAGTTCTAAGCAAGGAATGGAAAGCAGATAGGTGTAAGGAGTATATAGACGGTCTATACAAGGGCGATGTACCTGAGGACAATATTATGGAAATGGAAGAGGATGTAGATGAAGATGAAATGGAAGATGTGATTTTGCGGGAAGAGTTTGACAGAGCACTGAAAGACCTGAGTCGAAACAAGGCCCTGGAGTAGACAACATTCCATTGGAACTACTGACGGCCTTGGGAGAGCCAGTCCTGACAAAACTCTACCATCTGGTGAGCAAGAAGTATGAGACAGGTAAAATACCCTCAGACTTCAAGAAGAATATATTAATTCCAATCCCAAAGAAAGCAGGTGCTGACAGATGTGAAAATTACCAAACTATCAGTTCAGTAAGTGACAGCTGCAAAACACTAACGCGAATTCTTTACAGATGAATGGAAAAACTAGTAGAAGCCGACATCGGGGAAGATCAGTTTGGATTCCGTAGAAATGTTGGAAAACATGAGGCAATACTGACCTTATGACTCATCTTAGAAGAAAGATTAAGGAAAGACAAACCTACATTTCTAGCATTTGCAGATTTAGAGAAAGCTGTTGACAATGTTGACTGGAATACTCTCTTTCAAATTCTAAAGGCGGCAGGGGTAAAATACTGGCAGCGAAAGGCTATTTACAATTTGTACAAAAACCAGATGGCAGTTATAAGAGTCGAGGGCCAAGAAAGGGAAGCAGTGTTTGGGAAGGGAGTGAGGCAGGGTTGTAGACTCTCCCCGATGTTGAATTCTTGAATTATTGATATGCAAGAGTCACCTTGTCAGCACCACTGAGAGCAGTGCTGCTGACAAGGCGACTCTTGCATATGCTGTTATTTATACACTCCTGGAAATGGAAAAAAGAACACATTGACACAGGTGTGTCAGACCCACCATACTTGCTCCGGACACTGCAAGACGGCTGTACAAGCAATGATCACACGCACGGTACAGCGGACACACCAGGAACCGCGGTGTTGGCCGTCGAATGGCGCTAGCTGCGCAGCATTTGTGCACCGCCGCCGCCAGTGTCAGCCAGTTTGCCGTGGCATACGGAGCTCCATCGCAGTCTTTAACACTGGTAGCATGCCGCGACAGCGTGGACGTGAACCGTATGTGCAGTTGACGGACTTTGAGCGAGGGCGTATAGTGGGCATGAGGGAGGCCGGGTGGACGTACCGCCGAATTGCTCAACACGTGGGGCGTGAGGTCTCCACAGTACATCGATGTTGTCGCCAGTGGTCGGCGGAAGGTGCACGTGCCCGTCGACCTGGGACCGGACCGCAGCGACGCACGGATACACGCCAAGACCGTAGGATCCTAAGCAGTGCCGTAGGGGACCGCACCGCCACTTCCCAGCAAATTAGGGACACTGTTGCTCCTGGGGTATCGGCGAGGACCATTCGCAACCGTCTCCATGAAGCTGGTCAACGGTCCCGCACACCGTTAGGCCGTCTTCCGCTAACGCCCCAACATCGTGCAGCCCGCCTCCAGTGGTGTCGCGACAGGCGTGTATGGAGGGACGAATGGAGACGTGTCGTCTTCAGCGATGAGAGTCGCTTCTGCCTTGGTGCCAATGATGGTCGTATGCGTGTTTGGCGCCGTGCAGGTGAGCGCCACAATCAGGACTGCATACGACCGAAGCACACAGGGCCAACACCCGGCATCATGGTGTGGGTAGCAATCTCCTACACTGACTGTACACCTCTGGTGATCGTCGAGGGGACACTGAATAGTGCACGGTACATCCAAACCGTCATCGAACCCATCGTTCTACCATTCCTAGACCGGCAAGGGAACTTGCTGTTCCAACAGGACAATGCACGTCCGTATGTATCCCGTGCCACCCAACGTGCTCTATAAGGTGTAAGTCAACTACCCTGGCCAGCAGGATCTCCTGGATCCGTCCCCCATTGAGCATGTTTGGGACTGGATGAAGCGTCGTCTCACGCGGTCTGCACGTCCAGCACGAACGCTGGTCCAACTGAGGCGCCAGGTGGAAATGGCATGGCAAGCCGTTCCACAGGACTACATCCAGTATCTCTACGATCGTCTCCATGGGAGAATAGCAGCCTGCATTGCTGCGAAAGGTGGATATACACTGTACTAGTGCCGACATTGTGCATGCTCTGTTGCCTGTGTCTATGTGCCTGTGGTTCTGTCAGTGTGATCATGTGATGTATCTGACCCCAGGAATGTGTCAATAAAGTTTCCCTTTCCTGGGACAATGAATTCACGGTGTTCTTATTTCAATTTCCAGGAGTGTATATATATTTGACGATGCTGGTGCTCATTTTGTGCTTTAAGTCCAGTCTCTGCAGCACGTGCTCCATTGTCGTCTGTGTACAGTCTGCTGTATTGCAGAAGACCTCCTTCAAGCGACGGAAAATGGACTGCAAGTGGCCAAATTTTGGTCGACGACTATATAATATGTTAACTGTGCAACTATGTATTTTTCTGACACGAGAAAAAAAAAAGTCACTTTAACCGTGAAAGTTTGGGAGACGCGCTACGAGTGCACCTATCCTCTTTGCTGCAGTATTACTTGTAAATCAAAATGTACTGAAAACTGTTGGCAACACTCCCTCTTTCAGATAAAAGCATAAGGCAGTGTTCAGGTCGAAGGTGACCACAAGTCATTCGAGATTGCCTCTAACCCTGGAAAGGCCGAGGCGTGAGATTCTGACTCAGGGAAACATACGGCGAGAGTTGGGCCTCACCTCTGGCAGACACTGCTCTGCTCGTTGCTGTCAGCGTACGGTCGGCCCGGCCGTAAATTTTAGTACAGAGCAGTGCAGGCGGGGCGAGGGCGGCCCTTTATTTATACGCCGTGGCAGGGACACCTTGCCGCCACATACATCATCCTCTCCCTTCCGTCTTATCTCGCTCCGGGCCGCAGCCCTTCCACGGGGCGCCGGGCCGCCGGTGTTGACGCGGACCTTCCGCGCTGTCAGCTCCGCTGCTGGAACGCCCACGCCGCAGTAGCAGCGCCCCGCGCGTTCCAGGAAGCGGGAGTGTATTACGTTTTCTTCTAGTTAACTCGACGCGTGCAGATTCCTCTGTACGAGGCACATGTCACTGACAACTTATCGCAGTCAAACAGGCGTGCAGCTGCCGAGTCAGCTCTCTTTTTATTGCTTTCTTTCTACATCTACATCTACGTACTGCATGAGGTGTCAAGTCAGAGGGGTGTTCTGAACACAATTTCGACACAAAGCAGCTCAATAGGCTGTGGAGTGGAAGAGTTAGGCTAGCAATAGAACAGTGCATCACCATTGACTAGACACTTATTTATTGAAAACAAAAGTCAGGTATTACCCAAAAGGAACAATCAGTACAAATTACAAAATAATATTCTTTTCCTTTAAAACATTTAAACAGGGAAATAGCAATCATTTAACTGAAAGCCTTTTAAGAAAGCAAGACTAGAAAATTTGAATGATGAGTTAAAATCATATTTAAATAGACTCTGACCGAGCATATATTTTAAAACGAAATACTTCCTTTAAGGAACCAGCGATCAAAATTAATTACATAATCCTCAACAACCATATTACATTCAAGACATTTAAGATTAAACAGTAATATATAACATTAGAGAGCTGCAGTCCCAAGTTTTAAGCAGCACGTTTCAGATGGACTGCACTGCAACAATACAAGTCCCTCAGAGGATCTCCCCACACAGGAAGTTATTGCCGCAATCGACAAAATATTAACATCATGTACAGACCTAAAATAAACTAAAAGCTCCGTTATGTTTGTTACAGTTAATTCCCTTTCAATATAACATACAACACAAGTCTAGCCCTAGGACGACACCGACACCCCGCAATTTAGCACGCGAAAAACTACAGCGATGCACTCATCACGTATCCTTACAAAATCCACGAACAGAGAGCCGGCTCCCCAATAGCGGCACCTCTAACCACGCGCAACTCGACACGAGTTCAAATACTAGTCAGCCTACAGTCTTGAACCACCATACACATTCCTTCAGTTACTGCATAAAAAAAAGCCAATGTGATAGGCAAACAGGCCAGCATATGATAACACCTTAAGCAATTTCCTTACTAGACAACCCTTATGAATAGAAGCCGTATTTTTTTTTTAACGTGAGCACACCCACAATCAAAAGACAAACAACGCCAATCATAAGGACAGTAGCACTTAAGCAAGTATCCATGGTAACTTCTGCTTAGATTGGCTACAAATCAGTGCGTGATTTAACACACCAGAGAACAGTCTCTACAACATAACTATCAATACAATAGCAAATTACTCACACATGTACTCCCCCACGATTTCGATTCGCAAAGCCACAGACAAAAAGTGGAGAACGTATCACTTAGAACACCATAATGGTGCTCCCTCAGTTACCCCAAATAACTGACTCCCTTAGTTGCATAGCAAAGAACCAAACCCGATGAAACCACCACAGTTTTCGCCTCTAAATGGTCACAGTACAAGTGAGACTCAATCACAAATATCAATTTACATCGCTAGTTCCTCTATAGTCAATACAAGCGCCTGATTTTCACCCGTTTATAACGGCAGTCAGCAACATCGAAAAGAGCGTAGACACAAGCTCTTACCAATTCTCTTCTCCGAAAGCAGCGACCACAACTCTCGGGAACCACTGGGACATCCAATGCAAAAATCGTTGCTCCTTCACACAAATTACAGGACGCCCGCTTCCCGCTGATTGCTACGGCGGATTCCGTTAAGAGCCAACTTGTATATGTCCATGCGATAGATCCGGTCCCACACTCGCTGCGTCAACCCGACAACCGTCTTTCACCACGTCACGGAGCTCCCCCCCCCCCACACACACACACAGGAACTCGCCTCATTAATCCTCGGGTAGCCGCCAGAGGGCGCTGCTTACCGCCCTGACTGTGGCAGGAAAGATAAACCACCAGAGTGGCACTATCGATATGAGCCGCCACGGCTCACTGCACATCACTGCGAATTACGTGTTAGAGGGTACGTGCCATCGTACCAGTCATTAGGCTTTTCAGTTGATCCATTCACGTACGAATTGTGGCAATAATGGCTGCTTAAATGTGTCTGTGCGTGCTCTAATTAGTCTTGTATTATCGATCCCTAAGGTAACGATACGTAGAGGGTTGTGATGTATGTCTAGATTCATCTCTTAAAGTTGGTTCTAGAAATTTACAAAGACAGCTTGGTCTACCTTCAACCGTCTGTCAGCTCGTTTCTTCTCTCCCATGGGTCAAACAAACCCGTCAGCATCCATGCTGACCTTCTTTGTACTCTTTAAATATCTCCTCTTAGCCCTATTTGGTATGTGTCCCACACACTTGGGAAATATTATAAATGATTATGATGATGATGTTTGGTTTGTGTGGTGCTCAGCTGTACAGTCATCAGCGCTCGTACAAAGTCCCAATCTTTACACAGCCCAATCTAGCCACTTTCACGAATGATGATGATGATGAAATGATGAGAATAACACAAACAACCAGTCTCAGAGCGGAGAAAGTCCTCAACCCGGGAGGGAATCTAGCCCGGGAACCCGTCATCCAGAGGCAGCAACGCTGACCACTAGACCACGAGCTCCGCTCAATGTGTTTTAGAAACGGTAGATTACGTGTTTTGTACGTGTTCACCATGGCAGACGTTGCATTTCTCGCGTTTTTCTAGTTTCTGTAGTACCGCCTCAATTGAGGCACTGTGAGTGGTACTGAGAGTTTTCCCTACACATATTACAATTCGACATAGAGCAGCCACCTACTGACTGAAAAGGAGCTGACGTGACATATGAAGAGAAATAATTGGACAAGACACAACCGACAAAACGGAAACAAAACAAGTGGAGAACTCGTGCATGGCAGACATTATGGGACACAACTGATAAGGGAAGACGGGTCCACTCTTTCTTCCACAGTATACGAGAGCGGATGGATTTGAAGTGTACTTCTCAAGGGACACGCATCGTATCCAGTGCATCCATACAGGTTTGGCCTAAACCAGACTTACACTTCTGCCTGCGGTGAGAATGGACATCTTAACACGTAGTGCTCATTTGCGATGTCTAAGACATGAAAGACCGAGTTTAGGACATAGGACAGTTAATATGCAAACAAGATGACAGGAACTCTATAAATAACATCGCAGACGAAGTATAGCGAGCACTATTTGCAACGTACAAACAGGAGAGACCATACGCTAGAATAAGACAGGCTCCACATAGGTCATATCAGCAGTACACAGTAAACGACACAGACACAAGCACAGACATGGAATCGGATGATATATCGGCCGAGCGGTTCTAGGGCCTACAGTCCGGAACCGCGCGACTGCTACGGTCGCAGATTCGAATCCTGCCTCGGGAATTGATGTGTGTGATGTCCTTAGGTTAGTTATGTTTAAGTAGTTCTAAGTTCTAGGGGACTGATGACCTCAGATGTTAAGTCGCATACTGTTCAGAGCCATTTGAACCATTTTTTGAAGCTATATCACACACAGGAAGTGAAGACGACATAAATGGTTCAAATAGCTCTAAGCACAATGGGACTTAACATCTGGGGCCATCAGTCCCCTAGACTTAGAACTAACCTAAGCACATCACACACATCCATGCCCGAGGCAGGATTCGAACCTGCGACCGTAGCAGCAGCCCGGTTCCGGACTGAAGCACCTAGTACCGCTCGGCTACAGCGGCCGGCGAAGAGGAAATAAACGAACAAACATAGCAAAAGAAAGCGAATGTCCTACCACTAATTCGAATCAATATGAAAATGTAATACTCCGTGTAACTATTGTTATATCATGTCGTAACATGTAATACTATCTGAAGACGCGACATTTCTCCTTCTTTCGCTGCATCAAATATGACTGGCTCAAATTTTACCGAGCCCTCGCACCTGATGTAGCTGACTACGACATTTTAAACCAACTCCACATTTACACTGTTACCTTAAGTTAGGAAACGCATTATAACGTACCTAGTCAATACATTAAATTAAGTATTACGACTGCCAAGACAACATATGTAACAGATGTAATCATACACGTAGAAGATATAAAGGGACGAACTGACACATCATAACTAACCAAATTGACATCTTTTGTTTCTTAAATTAAAAACACTTTTAACTTTACTTTAAAATGCTTCCATAACCTACTATTTATCTTACTCATTGTCTAAGTTGGCAACAAGGTTAAACAAAATTGTGTATATACATTTGTACTTATTATACACTGTTTTATTTGTTTTCTTATCCTTTTGTACAATTTTCAACAAAAATGTGTACTAGTAATAAAGTTGAATTTGTGTGATATAACTTGTAATGTCACACACTGTACAAGCCGCTGTGTAAAAACAGGCAGCAGGTCTTTAGTCGAGAAATAAATAAGTATCTCAGTCTGCCAGCTGGTTGATTACCCCATTTCATGTCCCTACAACTTGTTACACCCAGGTGTTTGTACGTGACCGTTCCCGACTGTGACTCACTGATTTTCTAGGCATAAGATGCTACGTTTTTCTTTCCCTTTGGTGAAATGCACGATTTTACATTTCTGAACATTTAAACAATGTTTCCCATTTTTACACCACTTTAAAATCTTATCAAAAGCTGATTGGATATTTCTTCAGTTTCTTTGTGAGAGTACTCTTCAACATTGGGAAGCAACAAGATGCTTAAAACATCAATGTAGGCCTGTGCTGTGACAGTGCCACCAAACCAAGTGGTGCAAGCCCCGTCCATGAAAAACACGACCACACCATCACACCACCGCCTACGAATTTTTACTGTTGCCACTATGCATGCATGATGTTCTCCGGGCATTCGCCGTACCCACACCCAGCCATCGGATCGCCACATTGTGTACCGTGATTCGTCACTCCACACACAGATTTTCCACTGTTCAGTTGTCCAGTGTTTACGCTCCGTACACCAAGCGAGGCGTCGTTTGGCATTTAGCGGCGTGATGTGTGGCTTACGAGCAGCCACTCGACCACGAAATCCAAGTTTTCTCACCTCCCACCTAACTGTCATAGTACTTGCAGTGGATCTTGATGCAGTTTGGAATTCTTGTGTGAGGCTCTGCACAGATGTTTGCTTGTTAGACATTACGACCCTCTTCAACTGTCGGCGGTGTCTGACAGTCAACAGACGAAGTCGGCCTCTACGCTTTTGTGCTGTACGTGTCCCTTCACGTTTCCACTTCACTATCATATCGGACACCGTGGAGCTAGGGATGTTTAGGAGAGTGGAAATCTCGCTTACGGATGTATGACACAAGTGACTCCCAATCACCTGACCACGTTCGAATTCCTTGAGTTCCGCGGAGAATCCCATTCTGCTCTCTCACGATGTCTAATGACTACTGAGATCGCTGATATGGAGTACCTAGCAACACAATGCACCTAATAAGAAAAACATATGTTTCTTTGTATCACATAGTGTATTTTCCCACACATCTCAATGTTTACATCATATATACCTATGTCTGGAACAATGATACAATTTTGCAAGCACATGTGTTAATTCTGTCTCCAAGTGAGATGCAATCAGAATCAGCAGTAAACAGGTAATGCCTGATGCCGACGTTTTACTGTATTAACAGCAAAAATGTCGTAAGCGATGAACTTTTTCCTTTCGTCCTATGGTGTCAGCAAGAAAAAGCTTCGTAATGATTGGAAATTATGCGTGAAGTTCGTTGAAAGTCGCTAAATTCTCTTGGTTTCAACCTATGACACTTGTCTAACTGCGTTAAAGTTTTAACAAAATACACTACATCCTAATGAGTAGATAATGGGAGCGTTTTAAATTCTTAAAGTAGGTCAATAATTACATCAAATAATGAGAATCATATTTGTGTTGCCCTGAAAGTAATTTGCAAAAGGAACATGAAGACCGTGCCGCGGGCTAGCTATTTAGTAATAAAAAGATGAGGAAGGAAACTTAAGGCTTAACTTCCCGCTGACGTAGTACAATCTAAGAAAATAAATAAATAAAAATAAAAAATAAAAACAAAAACGGTTCAGATGGCTCTAAGCACTTTGGGTATTAACATCTGAGGTCATCAGTGCCCTCAGATTTAGATTTAGAACTACTTAAAACTAACTAACTTAAAGACATCACACACATTCATTCCCGAGGCAGGATTCGAACCTGCGACCGTAGCAGCAGCGCGGTTCCGGACTGAAGCGCCTAGAACGGCTTTTTTTTTTGTTCTATATTGTTTGTTGAATTTGTTTATAGCGGACGTCCGATGACACTCGTTCAGGGTGTTCGTTGATCAGTTCACCCAGTTTTTTTTTTTTTTTTTTTTTTTTTTTATTGCAGAGGGTAGCTAAACCCTCTGACCGAACACCCTGAGCTACCATTCCGGCGCACCACTCGGTCACAGCGGCCGGCGCACTATCTCAGATTAGGGAATGATGAGGATGAAACCGGCCATGTCCGTTCTAAGTTCTCGTTCAATCATTTGTCTTAATCGATTCAGGGAAATTACGAAAAATCTAAATCTGGGTGGCTTGTCTGGGACTCGAAGCTCGTTCCTCCAGAATACGAGTCCAGCGTGCTGCCAACGCGCCACTTTGCTCGGTAATAAACACACATTAAAAAAAGTTTTACATCACTCGTTTCCCAGAGCTCCTGGAGATAGAGCATGACTGTGGACATTATATCACAGACACACTCCCTTTGACTGTTCAGAGATGTCACTAAACCCGCCAAAAAGATGTAAACAACAATACATGAGGAGCGCCTATTAGCTGGAGGGGTCCGCAAGCAGAACAGTTCCAGTCATTCCATAAGGAAGGAGGTACACGGCTCTTGTTGTCTGTACTTCAAACATACCTAGACGATTAGTACCACGGCTCGATACCGTCCGCATTGTTACTATGTGGCAGGAAGGGCTCTCAACAAGGGAAGTTTCCAGGCGTCTCGGAGTGAACCAAACCGATGTTGTTCGGACATGGAGGAGATACAGAGAGACAGGAACTGTCGATGTCACACCTGGCTCAGACCGCCCAAGGGCCACTACTGCAGTGGATGACCGCAC
Organism: Schistocerca gregaria; assembly: GCF_023897955.1. Taxonomy (NCBI): domain Eukaryota; kingdom Metazoa; phylum Arthropoda; class Insecta; order Orthoptera; family Acrididae; genus Schistocerca; species Schistocerca gregaria. The sequence goes on along the minus strand of NC_064925.1, from coordinate 472,382,530 downwards.
CCTACGGATTATGGCTCGGAGAAAACCTGACAGCAACGCCACCATGTTGAATGATGCTTTTCGTGCAGCCACAGGTCGTCGTGTTACGACTCAAACTGTGAGCAATAGGCTGTATGATGCGCAACTTCACTCCCGATGACCATCTTTGCAACCACAACACCATGCAGCGCGGTACAGATGGGTCCAGCAACATGCCGAGTGGACCGCTGAAGATTGGCAACACGTTCTCTTCACCGATGAGTGTCGCATATGCCTTCAACCAGACAATCGTCGGAGACGTGTTTGGAGGCAACCCGGTCAGGCTGAGCGCCTTACACACACTGTCCAGAGAGTGCAGCAGTTGGAGGTTCCCTGCTGTTTTGGGGTGACATTATGTGGAGCCGACGTACGCCACTGGTGGTCATGGAAGTCGCCGTAACGGCTGCACGATACCTTAATTCCATCCTCCGACAGATAGTGTAACCATATCGGCAACATATTGGCGAGGCATTCGTCTTCATGGACGACAATTCGCGCCCCCATCATGCGCATCTTGTGAATGACTTATTTCAGGATAACGACATCGCTCGACTAGAGTGGCCAGCATGTTCTCCAGACATGAACCCTATCAGACATGCCTTAGATAGACTGAAAAGGGCTGTTTATGGACGACGTGACCCACCAACCAATCTGAGGGATCTACTCCGAATCGCCGTTGAGGAGTGGGACAAATACAGGCACGCACCAATGCAAGAGGATGTGCTACTGGATATTAGAGACACCGGTGTGTACAGCAATCTGGACCACCACCTGTGAAGGTCTCGCTGTATGGTGGTACAACATGCATTGTGTGGTTACATGAGCACTAAAAAGGGCGGAAAGAATGTTTATGTTGATCTCTATTCCAATTTTCTGTACAGGATCCGGAACTCTGAGAACAGAGGTGATGCAAAACTTTTTTTGGTGTGTGTACTAGACTTTCGCTGATGCGGACATTCTTTGGACATATGGCTGCCGGATAAGAGGAAGTAACGAATTGTCGAGAGTGGTTAAAATTTTGTTTAAAACAGGCGTAATACTTTATTAAATCCAAAGAGACATTCATTATCATAAAAAACAAAGTTCTTGAGTGAATACTTATACAGTAGTATCCTATCACTATCAAACGTGATGGTACGCGATTGTTGTCGGCTCAAACAACTCTACCCTATGCTTAACAGGCGTAGCACACTGAATAGGAGGGTGTCCAGGTCCATGTACACCACACTTATCAGACCTCTGATGACGTATGCTGCTCCCGTTTGGGGATACGCTGCGCCCACACGTGTGCGCCCTCTGCAGCTCATACAGAACAAAGTACTCAGAATCATAAGTAACGCTCCGCGCTACACGCGCACCGTGGACCTTCACCGGGAATATCGGCTAGATACCATCTTGCAGGTATTCCAAAAACTCTCCACACGACTATAAAGAAACACGAGACACTCGCGTAAGCCGTTTATCCTTTCTCTGGGTAACTACGACCACAACCATAGATGGAAACATAATAGACCAAAAACACTATTAGCACGAAACTGAACATCTATGGTCCATAGCACGCTAACATGACAGTTCTGGCGAGCCCCTGCAACTCAGCTACTACTGGCAACCCCAGATGCTTAACCCGCCGAAATACCGGCAATCGCAGGGAAACCGTACTGCACACAGCACGCAAACCAGCCACACACACCCCCCACACTGTGAGCTGATCTATGACCGATCGCCCACTAATATATGATGACAATGAAATGTTTCAGGGACGCAGCAGCAGCAGATCCTGGAACGAGCGCCAGCAACGACAACGGTAACGATGCACGATACCTCGCACTAACACAACCACACCTTGCATGCGCTGTCGCAGCTAGCAATCCGCTACTGCCCTTACTACCCGTCCTACTATCGCAGAGGTTTTTTTCCCTTGGCGCTTGCCTTGGCACTTTTTTCCCTCTGCCCTTACAACCGCTACCCTTCAATCGTTTTCGACCACTTCTATCTCCTGATGGACCATGTAAATGAGTAATCTTACCCAGACGCATGGATAACATCACAGCCTGCATCCTGTGACTCCTGATTCTAAAACTAACGTGTTATACGGAGGTGACAGTAGAACTTTTGGTTTGGTCACCACGTTGGTGCGGGCGTGGAGGGGCCCCATCCTATATTAAAAAAAACGCGATTGTTGTATGCTTTAACACACGACGGCTTTACAAGTATTACATCGGTATTGTATTTTGCTGATCGTTGCATAATGTTCACCAGGAAGATGTCTGCAGCTTCAGCACCAACAGTGTGACATATCTTCATGTTCTCTCCTCCCATGTCCTCTTCATCAGCTCTTTCGTCACAACTTTTCTGTACGCTTTTGATTACCTCTCCGTATTTTAAAGTGTGGCCATAAAGAGTTGCTCCCCCAACATCGTACTCAGCAGAATTGGCTTTCTGCTAGGAACCTCATTACACCTTATCTCTAATTTTCTGCTTGAGGTCTAACATAAGGTGTTTCCTTTTAGAAGCCTTGATACTACTGAACCGTAAAAAATTCGCAATTTCAAACTCGTGTAGTACTGTTTCACATCATAATTAATTAACAACATTATTGCACACGAGAACTCATTATTGTATGCGTCACCATTTCTGCTTGAGCGACTAGAGGCTCAATGTCGGCCGAATTAGAGAGATGCCGGACTACAGGGGCCCGATTAGCAAGAGCTTAGTGTGTTTAGAACACTACGTGTTCAAGTGTGTTTTCAGGGCAACAAATTAGTTCACTACCTGAACTCACGCAGGACGCACTGGTAAGGAATTTTTTGTTGAAAATCCATACTGCAGATTAGCAAGTGAAATATGAAATTTTCAGTTATGAAATATTCGTAAAATATTATCCGAATAAAGATACTACTAACAAAATTCCTAAAATACGTAGGTCGCAACTATGGAAGTACGTTACCGTATGCGTGACACTCATCAGCTTCCGAATGTTCTCAAAAGAAAATCACCAGTCGCATGAATGCATGCCGAAGATGCAGTTTGCGGGAGATAGGTACATTCATAGAGGGTGCAAATCAGAACAGCTACTTTTGCTCATGAACCATGGATCTTGCCGCTGATACAGGTAGCTGTATTGTATCGTAGGTACAACAACAACGGAGGGGCATCTGTTGAGAGGCCAGACAAATGTGTTCAATAAAAACAATACCAATCGCCTATGTATAGGTTTATTTCTTGGCAACCAGTTTCGACCTTACTTTACGTCATCTTCAGGCCTAAACTGCTCCAATCCAGTTTAGGCCTGAAGATGTAGTGTAACGTCGAAACTGGTTGCCTAGAAATAAGCCTATACAACGGCGATTGGTATTGTTTTTATTGAACATTGAACAGCCGTAGTCCCATACTCCGCCAGTAGATGGAGTTACATTCAGACAAATGTGTGCTTCTGAAGACCGGCAGCGGCCTTTTCAGTAGTTACAGGGGCGGCATTGTGGATGACTGACTGATCTAGTTTTGTAACATCAACCAAAACGGCCTTGCAATGCTGGTACTGCGAATGGCTGAAAGCAAGGGAAACTACAGCCGTAATTTTTCCGGGAACATGTAGCTCTACTGTATGGTTACATGATGACGGCATCCTCTTGAGTAAAATATTCCGGAGGTAAACGGGTACCCCATTCGGATCTCCGTGCGGGGACTACTGAGGAAGGTATCGTCTTCATGAAAACAATATTGTCATTTTACGGATCGGAGCGTGCTTTAATTGGACAGGTAGGTTACAAGAATTAAAAAGGGAAATGGATAGGCTGACGTTAGATGTAATGGAAATTAATGAAGTTCGGTGGCACAAGAACAGGACTTCGGATCAGCTAAATACAGGGTATTAAATACAAATTCAAGTGGGTTGATGCAGGAGTACATTAAATAATCAATAAGAAAGTAGAATGTGGATAAGTTACTATAAGCATCATAGTGAACACATTATCGTAGCCAAGATAGACACTGCAGTGGTACAAAATTAAGTGCCAACTAGCTCCGCAGATATTGAAGAGGCTGAAGAAATGTATGATGAGATAGCAAAAAATTATTCAGGTTGTTAAAGAAGACGAAAATTTACTCGTAATTTTGACAGGGGACTGGAATTCGATGGTAAGAAAAGGAACAGAAAGAAAAATAGTGAGTATGGAAAAGGGGGAGGGGGGAAGCAATTATGAAAGAGGAAGCCGTCTGGTAGAATTTTGCACAGAGCATAATTAAGTTATCGCTAGCACTTAGTTCAAGAATCATGTAAGAGGGTTGTATACAAGGAAGAGACCTGGACACAGTGGAAGGTTTCAAACTCTTTATAGTATAATGGTAAGACAGAGATTTCGGAACCAGATTTTAAACTATAAGACATTTCCAGGAACACATATGGTATCTGACCACAATTTATTGGTTATGAACTATAGACTAAAGCTAAAGTATTTGCAAAAAGGTAGAAAATTAAGGAGATGTGAATTAGTTAAGTCGAAAGGGCCAGAGGTTCTTGAGAATTTCAGATGGAGCATTAGCCAACGATTGGCCAAAACAGGGGAATAATGACGGCGGCAGAGTATCAAATAGGTAAAAAGGCAAGGCCTAGCAGAAATCCTTGGGTAGCCCGGGAGACACTGCACTGAACTGATGAAAACTGAAAATAAAAAAAAAATGCAGCAATGAGGCAGGCGAAAGGGAATGCGAACATCTAAAATATGAGATTGATAGGAAGTGCAAAACGGCTAAGCAGGAGTAGCCAGAGGAAAAAAAAGTAGGGATTTAGAAGCATAATTCTCTAAGGAAAATTAAAGAGGCATTTACCAGAGTCCCAAAGAAAGCAGTTGCTGACAGGTGTGAATGTTACCGCACTATCGGTTTAATAAGCCATGTCTGCAAAATACTAATACGAACTCTTTATAGAAAAGCTGGTAGAAGCCGACCTTGGGGAACACCAGTTTGGATTCCGGAGAAAATGTGGGACCACACGAGGTAATGGTGATCCTATGACTTGTCTTAAAAGATAGGTAAGGAAAGGCAAACATACATTTATAACATCTGCAGACGTAGACAACGCTTTTGACAATGCTGAATGGAGTACTCCCTTTGAAATTATGAAGATGGCTGGGATAAAACAGGGAGATAAAGGCTATTTACAACTTGAACAGAAACAAAACGGCAAATATAAGAGTGGAGAGACAAGAAAGGGAAGCAGTGGTTGAAAAGGGAGCTAAGGAATTTCTTTGTGAAGTCTAGCTAGAGTTCGGAACTCAGCTCTGATCAAATCCGGACGCGGGTATAAGGAGCTGTGAATAGATGTGATAATTCTGTGGAAAAAATTAGTAAACCCTGACCGTGGAGTGCCGCAAAGTGAACGCGAACGTGTAAGAAAAATTAAAACGTGACACTCCGATTTTTATCTGTAGACTGTGACTCTGAATTAACTAAAATCCGCGTGGCGTTTTGTGGAATTCGGGACAGAAACTGAGCGTTCAAACGGGTTGAGTTGTGTAGTATTTGAGCGAGTGCACTGTCTTAAAAATCCGTTTCGTAATCTTTACGGTATCAGTTTCGGTTAACTACCATAAGCTGGCTGTTATGATAGTGTGATTGCGTGAGAATGAATAAACTGCAACTTGTAATTAGTTCGGACTTGGCGGTGTTTTTGTATGAAACAAGTAACAATACAGTGTAGTCTTCACTCACAAACTATCACTCAACAGCTGTGATATCCTGAAACTGGAGCCAGTTAATACGATCTGTAGAAGCAATTAGTATGTTAGTTCTATTACACCTTGTCCAGCTGAGCAACAATGATTCGTTTGTCACAGGGAAGACGTGTGGACAGGACTGCAGATGAAGAAATCGCCGAAAGGTGAGTGGATATTTTCTGTAGCGCGAAGAATTAACTGCTCAATGGCAGTGACATTACTAGCCATCAAAATGAACGCAGCGGCCTCAGATGAAAGGGAAACACTTTCTGGCAGTGGGAATTTGTTTTTATCGTGTCTTGGCAGACGCTCTAGCAGACGTCAGATATTTCCAAGATGGCGCTGTATTGTTTTGGCTAAGGTGAAGGTGGCAACACTGACACACTGAAGCAGCGGAACACGTCAGTGCATCAATTTCTTGTTGTTTATATATAGAACAATAACAAAAAAATATTTTTTCAAGAATTTTTTGTCATTCATGAAGTTAAAAGATCACCTCAGACATACGTATGAAGCAGTGGACCTGCATCTTGGACTTGCAACTCTGGCCAAAAATAGACTGTAACCTAAGTATTCCCTTGGGAGTTGTGGAGCTGGGAATGAACATTATAAGTGGAAGCACGAATTCATACCATTTAAAACAAATCTGCAAGTAGGTATCATCACCAATGTCGCAACCTGTATAGCGGATAAAAATGGTCCAAATGGCTCTGAGCACTTTAGGACTTCACATCTGGGCTCATCAGTCCCCTAGAACTTAGAACTACTTAAACCTAACTAACCTTAGGACATCACACACATCCATGCCCGAGGCAGGATTCGAACCTGCGACCGTAGCATATAACGGATATCCATTAGCAAGTATACTTCCGCTAGTCACTTGCGAAGCTACATTTACAAATTCTTTGATGTGGGAACACCACCAGCAAGTCAACTTCCACAAGTTTCGTTAACCTGCAGCAGTAGCTTCCGCAAATTAGTGGAAATAGTGTCTCGCTTCTTGCTGCAAGACAAGTACTTGCCGAATTTGTTGTTGCTGCTGGAAGTTTTTCTCGAATTTGCTGAAGTTTCGTGTGTTCGATACCGGTACGAAAAGGAGAAAAGTCCAAAGCCAGAAAGATCAAAACAAATACTACGTTGTAACCCCTAAAATATATATAATCGGCCACCAGAAAGGTCGGAATTAATTTACAGGTTATTTTATTTCACCAGAATGGGAAGTAGAGTGACATTACAGATGTCTTTAACTTTAAACAGATTTTTTGATGTAAGCATAAACATAAAAGTGTTATGAAGGTTTCCACAACCTGATGACGTTGCAATCTTTGTTGGTCCATCATGACCTGGGGACATCGGCTGGTGGAGTAGTTGCCAATCTCAATAACTTCACCGACAGCCGTGTATTTTTTTATCTTTGACAAGACGACAATCGATAATTAACTTTTATCTTTGACAAGGAGAATCTCTGCTTATCAAGAGTAACTCCGGCCACCCCCCCCCCTTTTTCTACAGTATACATCTACCTCTCAGACGTCAGATCTATCAGTCGGCAAGACTCAACAGGAGAGCAACGTCTCTGAAGACGTACAGCGCAGTTGTGGACGAAACGTTAGGAATAGAAGAGTGTCATTGACCACGACCTTATACCACAAATGTTTTACCGGCAGCAATAAATGCGTTACTCATAATAAAAGTAGTAAATACTGTTTGCATAAATCGAAGAGTAATTAAAATGGTATCTTTTGGTGGAATAGCTTTCCCCATTTTCCATCCTGTTTTCGAGTATTTGATAATAAAACAGATAAGAGATGTCAGAAATTAGCGTACGACATTCTCAGAAAGTCTTTAATCTGAGCGAAGTCCTCTGATTTTAGGCGGGCGTGCTGAAAAATAAAGCCTTCAAATCTTTTTTTTTATTTTTTTTGGTGAAAGCTCTTAAATCTTTCTTAAGTAAAACAAACTTCATGCACATTCTACATTTTCGTTCTTCATGTCTACATACGTGTAGCCCTTTGCCACCAGAGGGCTCCGAATTAATATGTGTAACAAGGCGGGATGTAAGGTAACTATATAAGTGCGCGGCAAACAGCATGCTGAAATCGAGTTTCGAATTCGAAGAGTCCTTTTGCACATGGGGAACCCTCTCCTTGAGCATGACAACACCAGAGCACACACGAGAGCTGAGCTATCTGCAACAATCTGACGCCTTGGGTTCACTGTCATCGATCATTCTTCACTCGGTCCTGAATTGATCCCATCCGACTGTCATCTGTTTAGAAAACATAAAGAACACATTCAAGGATAGTGATGAAGCGGGTCAAGCAGAGGTGAGTTTGTGGCTCCGTTAACAGTCAAACATTCTACACTGACGGGGTCAACACAATGGTCTCTCGTCGGGTGAGATGTGTTCGTCACCAGGGCTACTATGTTGAGAAGTAAATACGTAGACAGGAAAAATAAATAGAAGATCCTTAGTAAAATTTGTTTTACTTAATAACATTAAGAGTTTTCACATAAAAAATTCGGAGCAATTACTTTGCAGTAAGCTTAAGTATTTCATTCAATTCTGTCTCTTGATAAAATGTTCAAATGTGTGTGAAAACTTATGGGACTTAACTGCTAAGGTCATCAGTCCCTAAGCTTACACACTACGTAACCTAAATTATCCTAAGGATAAACACACACACCCATGCCCGAGGGAGGACTCGAACCTCCGCCGGGACCAGCAGCACAGTCCATGACTGCAGCGCCTAAGATCGCTCGGCTAATCCCGCGCGCTCTCTCTTGATAAATTACATGTGTATACGTCTATATCCAGTACTTCACCCAAACGTTTATTTTCCTTCTTGACTTTATTTTTCTTAACAACTTCCATCCAGTAATAACAATGCAATAACGGTGGCGACTGCACTGTTTCCCCTTGCGTTTCTCACGACGCGCTCTTGTGGAAACACTTCGCTAGTACTTGCAGCAAGTTCCTGAAATTAACTCGCCGAAGCGACTTGCGTAAGTGAACTTGCGCAAGTTTTTGTTGTAATGTAAACACCTCACCAAGTCCTCACAGAAGTGGCTTGTACAAGATACTTCATACTGAACACACGTCTTAACATGTCAGTCTGAGAAGACAAGAAAACGACCTGATCTCTAAAAGTATTTATTTTATCTCAAAAAGTATTTTTTATAGTGTGGGAAAGTAACACTAGCATGTAGTTACGTCTGCTCCAGATAGATGACTGCGGCTCTGTACAGTAACGTATCTGAGAAAAATATGTATTCATATCGCAATTCTTAAGACCGATGTCAGTATGGCAGCAGGTGCACTGCTTCAGACGCTACCAACTGCTTTGCGTTGAGTAGTTGACGCTAGGAGGTCCCAGATGCGCCAGCAAAGACGACGCGATCCAGCACTGCTGTATCTGTCTCTTCTTGTGTCTTTACTGCATATGAAAAGCATCTAGGGGAAAACAGGCTAGTTCGCTGTCCCTTGCAGTAGCATGTGGCATCTCGCCAGCGGAGTCCGTAGATCAGTCCGAACATAAGTATACACTCGTCTGCACTCCCGAAACAACAAAACGAACACACGTCTCGAGATGGATTTCCTTCTATGATACCATCTGCTCAGTGCCCTGTAAACAGGTATCGGACCGCCTCATCCAGTCGTAATTCCCTTATATGGATGCGATTCGTCACAAATAATTCTACAGCTCTTGACAGACGATGTCAGCTGGAGACCGTGTCGCCCTTCAGTGCTTCCGTGACATAATATCTTTGTACACGTTAGTTTTCTACACAAGGCGCGCATATCTCTGCTAGAACCTGTTTGAACAACTACACTGGCGAAAAGCGTCGAAACTGCATAACAAATCGCATACACTGTACAGTGACATTAGCGTGACCACCGCCTTATGTGCGATGTCAACTTGCGATAACAGCTCACAGGCCGCAGGTGGCAGTACTGACAGTGGAGCATATGTAAAGCGTGTCGGGGTACCCGAAAAACAGTGCAGTTGTTGCCATATTGCGGAAACGGAGCGATTTATATGACGTCCAAAAAGGACACGGTCATTAGCTTTCAGGCTCAGTCGTGCACTGCTCGTGTTCGTGCCATTTACTGTTTGTCATCTTCTATTACGGCACTGTCGCCTCGTTTTCTTATTCTATTTACTGACGTCACTAACTTTCTGCCTTACTTGCCCATGAGCGGCAGCAGCAACGCGTATCGATAAGTGCACTGTCGTACCATCTCTGGAGCGACCGATAGTATTTCCGGGTCATCGTGCGTCTGGCAGTTAGTTGGAGACGAACCAGCAGTGCAGTCGGGACGCAGCAGCGCCGGTGAGGCGCCGACAGCCAGTTCTCGCCGACCGCTCGCGACACACACGAACTGTCCGACGGATGGAGATTGGAGCAGGACGACACACAAAACAACAAGGGGTGCAAGCCCCCTCCATGAAAAACACGACTATACCATAACAACACAGCCTCCGAATTTTTAGTGTTGCCACTTTGCAGGCTGGCAGATGTTCTCTGGGCATTCGCGGTGCCCACACCCTGCCATCGGTTCGTCACTCCACAAAACGTTTTTCCATTGTTCTGTCATCCAGTGTTTACATTCCTTACGCCAACCGAGGCGTCGTTTAGCTTTTACCGGAGTGATGTGTGGCTTATGAGCAGCCACTCGCCCATGATATCCACGTTTTCTCACAACGCGCCTCACTTTCATGGTACTTGCAGTTGATCCTGATGCCGTTTGGGTTTCCTGTGTAATGGTCTGGACAGATGTCTGCCTATTATACATTACCACCGGCTTCAACTGTCGGCGGTCTCTGTCAGTCAACAGACGAGGTCGGCCTGTACGCTTTTTTTGCTATACGTGTCCCTTCACGTTTCCACTCCACTATCACATCAGAAACAGTGGACCTAGGGATGTTTAGGAGTGTGGAAATCTCGCGTATATATGTAGGACACAAGTGACACCCGATAACCTGACAACGTTCGAAGTCCCTGAGTTCCGCGGTGCGTACCATTCTGGTCTCTCACGATCTAATGACTACTGAGATCACTGGTATGGAGTACCTAGCAGTAGGTGGCGGCACAATGCACCTAATACGAAAAACGTATGATTTTGGAATCACATAGCGTAGTTTCCCACACACCTCAATGTTTACGACATCATATTTACGTATGTGTCGATCAATGATACTGAAACGTCCCCTTAGAAAAATTATTACACGACTGTGCTTAAACTGACACACAATATCTTTAGCGCTACGCAATCTGACTTCCAAAAATCCCTACGAAAGAATGGCCCTGACTAGCATTAATCTATACCTTTCACAAATCACTTACCTCAGAAAAAATCTTCGTTACTCGAACTACTGCAATACAGCGAGCACCACTACTGCCAGCTAAATAAAAGATTCTAACTACAGAAGGCACTAACTACTGATAGGTATAGTTAGCAAATGAAAGATTTTAATAGAGAACAAACAGTGTATTTACCTTAATAGTCAAAAAATATATGATAGTTCTCCCCACGTCCACCACTGCTGGCGGCTCACCTCCAACTGCGCAACGCTACGCGCTGTTAGCATCCAGCTGCCGCTGCCCGACACTACAATGGCAGACAACAATGCAAACCAGCCGCAGACTGCACACGGCACAGCCAGTGATTTTTATACGGAGCGCTATGTGGCGTTACCAATAAGGAAACCTAAACAGCCTACTTACATAGCCCCCATGCTCCCCACAAAAAAATTTACAAATTGTTTTGGGCAGTGGCCAATACAGGTTTGAAAATTTTTTTCATAATTACAATAACAAAGAAATGAAATGCACACACTCATCGATACAATGTTGGTCAAAAGCTAAAATTTTCTCACAGTCCATAAAGACAGTGCTGATCATTCATAAAAGTAAAATTGCAGTGTTTTTCTCAAAGTCTGAGCAGTAAAAGAAAATGCACACGGAAGTAGTGGATTTCCATGCAGTCTTGAGGAAGTGTTGTCCTTCCAACAGAAAGGCAGTGCTGACTCTTGACAAGCAGACAGGTAATGGGCCACATCAGAGTCAGTCGACGTTGAAAACTATCGGTAGGTAGGTCATCACAGAGCAGACCCACTGTAGTCCTGGTAGAGATTACGGTATTGGTGGGCCACCAGAGGTGCAGACCCATTGCAGTCCTTGTAGAAATAATGGTATTGGTGGGTCATCAAAGGTGCAGACCCACTGTAGTCCTTGGAGAGATGGCCAGCAGCCATCTGTTTGACTGTGCAGGCGCACAATCACCATTGAAGAGTCTTGCAGATAATATAGCAAGTCCATAACCACCACTTGTGCACTCACAAAAATTGTTTTTGAAATGTCCTTACAACCAGCAATGCTGTTATCCAGTCCCTTACTGAATTATGAACACACGTGCAAACACTATCAGTCCCTACTTCTCACATATTGTCCATATACAATGACCAACAGAAACGTGTGCAGTGGAATGTAATTTACAAGTTACTTAATTTGATGAACTGGTGTCAATTACAATTTTATAACATGAAAATAAAATAACAAAGGTACAAAATACATCTTTAAAGAACATAACAATACAGAGAACATTTGCAGTAGTACAGGCTTTACAAAAGAATCGAAATAGCAAATACATCAGTGTTACAAAAATTACGACATAAGTACATACATAAAAGATCAGAATAACTTTTGAAACATCAACTTCACACATGAGCATTAGAACAAAACAGAATAAATAATGTGTAAACATCTTTACAAAGTAAATAACATGTTATTAATGCAAATTATATTTGAGGATAACAGTATTCCTCATCATAGTGAATGTAGCTTAGTATTAGAAAAATTCTGCAACATAAGTCTTATCAGATAAACATATAAAGACAGGAAGAACATAAATACACAAGGGTACACAAACACATAGTGGGATAACACAAGGAAAGGGAAGGGTTTGTTTTACTGCAGTATTTTGCAAACAAAACTTTCTTTACTTCTCGGAGATCTCCCTTCGTTCTTCATTATTTCCAAAAAGTCCTATCTATACCTGCTTTCTGTACTTTTCTTATATAACCTCTCAGTGCATTTCTTCAAATCCATCGCAACTCATTCTCTTATATAGGCTACCCCCTCATAAGCTAACTTAAATCTACTGAGCTCAGATGCTTAACTAAGGGACAAGGCAATGCAGCGGCACAAAACAATTTACACAAACAACAATGATAAAAAAAATGGAAATTGGCAAAAAAGGCAGCAATATCACAACTAATATAAGGCAATGCGCAGCAAACAAGAAAAATAAATCAGTAATAAAATTGGCTTATCCTAGTAATACAAAGTGACATTCAGTAGCACTATGAATGGCAAACAGCCGCAGCAAATGCTATAACTTATACCTAAACATGAAAAAGCTACAAGCAGAAAAAAATAGTACACTAAAGACAACAATGCAGATAAGGGAAAGATATAATCACATCTTAATGGCTATGTAATTAAAGTGGTGCACCACAACTTATTCTATGAAATAAATTACCAAGTACTTGAAAAGAAAATTATGTATGCAGTTCCTGTTACTAGTTCCTTCTTATTGTTGTTACCTTTCCAAGTGCTCCTTTTTTTTTTTTTTTTTTGAAGAATGTGGATCATTAAATTATTATTTAACAGATCTGTTGGCAGAAAGTTTTCACATTAGCAAATGCATTTACTTTTATTTTATAAAACCAATGTTGTAACACACCTGGAAAACAGATATCAACTGAAATAAGCAATAATGCAAAGTAAAGAATAAAAACATCATTCAATAGCTATTTGGCATTTCATAAGTCAGAAGAAGTTCTCTCAACTCTCGTAGAAAGACACTTGTCCTAATCAGGTGTGCAGATGTAAGAATGTTTCCGAGAAATGAGCGTGTCGTATTTGCGGTGCTTTCTACAAAGGAATGTCAATAGCGAGGATAACGGCATTTTTTTTTTTTTTTTCTCCACCTGTGCCTCTGACAGGCACACACTAATGGCTTTCTTTTGTCAGGTGGTTGTCGCGCAGCTGGGTGCCCACGACGCATTACATGCAGGTGGTCACTTAACTGTCTTATCGAAATATTTACGACACCAGTTTCCCCTACAGTGGCAGTCTCATATAAAAAAAATCACAGGTCAAGAATTTGCGTTACAAATATGTAGAAACAAAATCCTTTAAATAGAATAGTGTCCAAATAATTTTCGCCACATAGTGATACATTCACGCATATACACTCATTTTATAACTCTTAAAGTACGATTCTCGGTTTTCAACATCCTTTCTCACAAATCAGAGTCCCTAACCACTACTCTTTATTCCTTACCTTATTCGTAGACACTTCTTCAATATTTCATCATAATAAATAAGTAGCATAATCAAATTCCTCAAATAGCATCAGCTTAAACATACCTCAGCAGAATAATTCACATTGTCGTCGTAATAATTACATCATAACACATCAGTCAAATTCTCAAAATCGTCGTAGCTTCCTCCAATAATTTCAAAACCTAAAAAAATTCTCTGCTCATGTCAAAAGTGTCATCTACCTCAAACGTACTTTAAAACTCGTGATCCCATACCAAATATGTCATTCAAAGCTCTCATAGTATCACAATGTTTCCGAAAAAATATGAACAGTTCACAAAATACAACTTCGTAAGTGTGAAGTTATCCAACTGTGTAATTACGTAAACATCTGTCACTGATGTAGTATAATAAATGTTTGTTTCTCTCAGTTAAATGATCAGATAGCTGTGTAATTTATGTGTTAGATAAATACGGTACCGATGTGTAGAGTTGTATAAGCAAATACCATATTAGCTAGGGCTCCTTGTGCTTGCCATACACATGGTACACAAAGTAGGCGTGTACCCCCTTGAGGATTAATGTAATTATATCCTCAGGTGTTGCAGATTACAGCAATGGAATGAAATGTATCATGGAAAACCTTTGTATCATTGTACTTCAAATGTCTTTAAGAATAAATGTTTAAGTACAAAATTAATCACTCAAATACGTGTAAGGGTAGCGCTAAACTGTGCGTCTTGTTGTAAGATAATCTCTGTGGAAGTGTCGTAGTTATCGTCCTCCGAAAACTAAGTTCTGCAGAAGTCAATGTACTTACCTCATGATAAACAAAAGTGAAATGCTTTGCGTATAGTTATCGTAGTTACTACGCTTACTGCCGCGATGAAGTAAGTACTGTACTGTAACGTATTGTTGTGCTACAGAAAAGGCTGTCTCATTGTAGCTATACCACAAAAGTTACTAGTAAAACATGTTTTACTTTCCAGAATTATTCAGAAAAACTGCAGATATAAAACAGATACACCGCAAAAGCAACATTGTAAATTGTCACTCATTAGTAGCGTCGTGATATAATGGTGTAGCTGTCACATATACTAACCACTGTGTCATCTGGTATCTCACAGAAAGTACTTTAAATCCAGAATGTATTTGCAAGTAAACCAAAATGTTGCATTAAAATCTCATTAGTAGTACTGGTAAATGTTCTAAGAGTGTCAGCCTTATGGTCGTTACATAATCGTGCCACTAACAAGCAAGAATGTACACACACACAATGACACTGTGTCATCTGTTCACTGTAACAATGCATTCGTAATTTCTGTTAAGATAAGTTCTCTTGGTTCTTGATTGGATATTTAACTTAAATATTGCTGCATGTTAAGAGATTATAAGTCTGACAAAGCATACTAGAAATGTGAAGTGAAATGTTTTATGGCAAAGACAAAGTTAAAAAGCTGATTATATTTCAATAAACGGTTTTACATGTGAAAAGTGGTGTAAACCTTTACTCTTCCTAGTACGCAGACTGTCAACTGAAAAGCAATTATCATGTGATTACGGCGGTGAGGAACACTGGAATTTTGCTCAAGGTTAGCGTCTATGTTATTTTTCTCTGAGCCAGCCGGCGCACGCGGCTGCCTGCGGTGCGAGTCATTGTCTGTTTCTTTGTTGGCGCGCGCCGTTATTGGGATTAGGAGACCTAACTTCTACCAGTTCACCTTGCCGAGAGGGCCCTGCTCTGTTTGAATCCCGCCAGTTCTGATGCAATTCAGGTCTGTCGTTACGATCATATCGTCTGTCGTCATGTCGGTAATTTCTGTAATTAATTTCTTGTCGGTCACGTGGTGGAGAATTTCTCCCTGAATCGTAACTGCCCGCTGGACCGTTGCGTCTTAAGTTATTCCGTCTCCCTTGATAATAATCATTTTGGTTTCCATATTGTCTGTTTCTCTGATTGTCTCTGTGATAGTCATTACCGCGGAGAGGTGATCTTTCCCTGTAATAATTACTACTCTGCCAACGTTTGTCATACGGGTGGTGTCTGTTTTGGTCACGATTTACGTTGTACGAATAGCCTTTTCGTGTATTATTTCTGTCATCGCGGAATTGTGACAGTTGTGACCTGTAATTGTTGTGCTCCTGTTTTCGCGTTCCGCGATTGTCAGTGTCAATTTCCAGTTCTTGTAACAGTCCCTGAAAAGCTTCAATGTCGTCTTTGCATCGTCCTGCTAAAATAATCTGTCGTAAATGTTCAGGTAATTTGATTAAGCAAATGCGGATGAGTTCTGAGGGGCTGTATGGGTTTGAAAGATACTGATTCTTATGTAACATGTCTTCAAAATATTTCACAAGACTGGAAAATTCAGATTGTTCGAAATGTTTCATCATTATGATGCTATGTTTTACTCGGTCTTGTGTAGCTTGAGACCAATATGCTGAGAGGAAGGCATGATAAAATTCTCCTTCACTATGACAATCGTGAATGACCGATCGCATTCTTACAGCTGGTTCATTCTCCAAGTAGCCACACATAAATTCTAATCTGTGCTCTAATGACCAGTTGGGAGGAAAACAATGAGAGAATTGATGGAGCCACGCTTGTGGATGAATGTCGTTGCCAGAATTCTTAAATGTTTTGAATTTACGTGCAGTAATGAACAGCTTATAGTCAAAATCATCGTGTCGGCGGGTAGCATATCGTTCATTGTTACGTCGTGTCGGCAGTTCCATCTCAAAATTCGGTGCACCTTGCCAATTTCTTTCACAATTTCCGAAATGCCCTGTGTTATTATTTTGTGGCTTTTCCGTATTTATAAGTCCCTCTTCTCGTGTTGGAGCGCGACTGTCCTCTGAAATACGTAATTCTTGTATTACCTGTGTCAGCTGATCTTGCACTTCCCGGATTTCTCTTTGGTGTTGTGTATTAATTTGATTCTGATTTTGTTTGAATTTCATAATTTGTCCGCACCCTTCTGTATCATTCAGATCATCATCTACCTTTGTAAATAAGTTAGTGAACTGATCTGAAAGTTCGGCTACTTTCTCCGATAGTGAATACATTTCCTCAGTGTGTTTTTCTGAACCAAGTTTCAGAGTGTCCATTTGTGATGAAATCGAATCTACTGTGACCTTTAAGTTTTCCTGAGTTCTTGCAAGTTGCGTAACCGAATCGGTGGATGCAACTGAGTCCATTTTAGCTTGCAAGGTGTCGTGATTTTCACGAACAATAGTTTGCAGTTCTTTTATGGCTGCTTCATGATTCTGTAATGCATTTTCATGCCGCGAAAAAATAGGTTGAAAATGCTCACAAATTTGTGTTTTAACGTCATTACAGATTTTTTGGCATTTCGATTCAATGTTATGTAACTCAGTAGTTAAATCTTCACGTGTTTGTTCAAGTGTGGTGTCTAACTTTCGAAGATTTTGTTCCATTGTGTCTAACTTTTGGAGCTTTTGTTGTGTTTGTCTCTGATTTTGTTCCATTGTGTCTAACTTTTGAAGCTTTTGCTGTGTTTGTCACTGATTTTGTTCCAAGGTGTCTAACTTTTGAAGATTTTGTTCCATTGTGTCTAACTTTTCAAGATTTTGTTCCATTGTGTCTAACTTTTGAAGATTTTGCTGTGTTTGTCTCTGATTTTGTTCCAAGGTGTCTAACTTTTGAAGATTTTGTTCCATTGTGTCTAACTTTTGAAGATTTTGTTCCATTGTGTCTAACTTTTGAAGATTTTGTCCCATTTGTTTCTGATTTTGTTCAAGCGTTGTGTCTAACTTTTGTAGCCTTTGTCCCATTTGTTGCATTGACTGCCATAACAGTGCACTGGTGTCTGAAACATGTTCCTCAGTGCTATTCGGCAGTGCATTTGAACCGGCAATATTCGCATTTTGAAAAGCAGAAAATGTGTCTTGATTTATTTGAGAAAACGGTGAGGACGCAAAATCTGAATCTACAGTATTTGCAAGATTGTGTCCTGTCATTTCGGAATCCTGAGGCGAGCTGTTGCCGACCGATCGATCGATAATGCTTCCCTGTTCACTAATTGTTTCACTGCCTACACCATTATTTGCAACCCGCTCCATTTCCTTATGCGCTATTACCAAATTACTACTTTGAACGTTAGTGAATTCATTAGATGGTGACGCTAACACACTGCTTTCGTCTTCACTGTCATTTCTCAGTTTACTTTGGAGCCTAGTGTTACGTTTTTCACACGCCATTATTGTCACAATTTTTCACACGACAACACAGAAAAACACAATTTGAAGAACAAAAGTAAGAGAACACATTAACATAGCACTGAAAATAATATCTAGTTAATTGCAAGCGCAGCAGCGAAATACTTCGTGCAAAACTACATGCATGCCACAACTGTTTTACTGTACAACAATGAAAGACTGCAACTACAAAGGAAATTCTCTCTATGATAAGGCGCTAGCAATAAACAAAGGCTACACTAACTACACAAACTACAAGGAAAAAAATCTGAAGATTCCAGTGAGGTATCCTCAGCTAAGGGTCGACATATGAAACGTCCCCTTAGAAAAATTATTACACGACTGTGCTTAAACTGACACACAATATCTTTAGCGCAACGCAATCTGACTTCCAAAAATCCCTACGAAAGTATGGCCCTGACTAGCATTAATCTATACCTTTCACAAATCACTTACCTCAGAAAAAATCTTCATTACTCGAACTACTGCAATACAGCGAGCACCACTACTGCCAGCTAAATAAAAGATTCTAACTACGGAAGGCACTAACTACTGATAGGTATAGTTAGCAAATGAAAGATTTTAATACAGAACAAACAGTGTATTTACCTTAATAGTCAAAAAATATATGATAGTTCATGACATCCAGTCTTACAAATTACAAAACTCCGCCATCTCTCTCCCCACGTCCACCACTACTGGCGGCTCACCTCCAACTGCGCAACGCTACGCGCTGTTAGCATCCAGCTGCCGCTGCCCGACACTACAATGGCAGACAACAATGCAAACCAGCCGCAGACTGCACACGGCACAGCCAGTGATTTTTATAGGGAGCGCTATGTGGCGTTACCAATAAGGAAACCTAAACAGCCTACTTACAATACAATAATACTCGTTTCCTTATTCCATTTACTGGCGTCACTAACTTTCCGCCTTACTTGCCCGTGAGCGGCAGCAGCAACGCGCTTCGATAAATGCACTGTCGTACCATCTCTGGAGCGACTGATAGTATTTCATTGTCGTCGTGCGTCAGGCAGTCAGTTGGAGTCGAACCAGCAGTGCAGTCGGCACGCGTGAAGTCGGGGACGGAGCGCCGGTGAGGCGCCGACAGCCACTGCTCGCCGACCGCTGGAGACACACATGAACTGTCCGACGGAGAGAGATTGGAGCGGGCCCACCGTTGGTTGATCGTTCGGTTGGTCGGCTCATCGGCCGACGTATACTTGGTCCTTTCACCATTTCCGGGCCTGGGCAGTTGGTCGGTTGGAGTGGAGCAGCGAGGAAGAAAGTAAAATACTCTGTACCGGCTTGACAGAAAATCCTAGGAAGTTCTGGTCTTACGTTAAATCAGTAAGTGGCTCGAAACAGCATATCCAGACACTCCGGGATGATGATGGCTTTGAAACAGAGGATGACACGCGTAAAGCTGAAATACTAAACACCTTTTTCCAAAGCTGTTTCACAGATGAAGACCG
The DNA here is from genome assembly GCF_023897955.1 of Schistocerca gregaria. Taxonomy (NCBI): domain Eukaryota; kingdom Metazoa; phylum Arthropoda; class Insecta; order Orthoptera; family Acrididae; genus Schistocerca; species Schistocerca gregaria. The sequence continues at coordinate 472,362,774 of NC_064925.1, read as the reverse complement.
CACTGCAGTTCCTTCTCCAAATCCTAGCACAAACGAAAAAATGGCTGACATCGAAATATGTGTCCAAGGAATAGAAAAGCAACTGGAATCACTCAACAGAGGAAAGTCCACTGGACCTGACGGAATACCAATTCGATTCTACACAGAGTACGCGAAAGAACTTGCCCCCCCCCCCCCCCTTTCTAACATCCGTGTACCGCAAGTCCCTAGAGGAACTGAAGGCTCCAAATGATTGGAAAAGAGCACAGGTAGTCCCAGTCTTCAAGAAGGGCCTGATAAACAAAGTAAGAGCCTACGGAATATCAGACCAGGTGCGTGGCTGGATTGAAGAGTTTTTAGCTAACGGAACACAGCATGTTGTTATCAATGGAGAGACGCCTACAGACGTTAAAGTAACCTCTGGCGTGCCACAGGGGAGTGTTATGGGACCATTGTTTTTCACAATATATATAAATGACCTAGTAGATAGTGTCGGAAGTTCCATGCGGCTTTTCGCGGATGATGCTGTAGTGTACAGAGAAGTTGCAGCATTAGAAAATCTGCAGCGGATAGGCACTTCGTGCATGGAGTGGCAACTGACCCTTAACATAGACAAATGTAATGTATTGCGAATACGTAGAAAGAAGGATCCTTATTGTATGATTATATGATAGCGGAACAAACACTGGTAGCAGTTACGTCTGTTAAATATCTGGGAGTATGAGTGCGGAACGATTTGAAATGGAATGATCATATAAAATTAATTGTTGGTAAAGCGGGTACCACGTTGAGATTCATTGGGAGAGTCCTTAGAAAATGTAGTCCATCAACAAAGGAGGTGGCTTACAAAACACTCGTTCGACCTATACTTGAGTATTGCTCATCAGTGTGGGATCCGTACCAGATCGGGTTGACGGAGGAGATAGAGAAGATCCAAGGAAGAGCGGCGCGTTTTGTCACAGGGTTATTTGTTAACCGTGATAGCGTTACGGACATGTTTAGCAAACTCAAGTGGGAGACTCTGCAAGAGAGGCGCTGTGCATCGCGGTGTAGCTTGTTCGCCAGGTTTCGAGAGGGTGCGTTTCTGGATGAGGTATCGAATATACTGCTTCCCCCTACTTATACCTCCCGTGGAGATCACAAATGTAAAATTAGAGAGATTCGAGCGCACACGGAGGCTTTCAGACGGTCGTTCTTCCCGCGAACCATACGCGACTGGAACAGAAAAGGGAGGTAATGACAGTGGCACGTTAAGTGCCCTCCGCCACACACCATTGGGTGACTTGCGGAGTATGGATGTAGATGTAGATGTAGACTTCGTGGCGCGTGTCTGGCAGGCGCCGCTGGCGGAGTCCACCCGCGGTCGGAGTGAGTGGGATTGTTCCCATTGCTACGAGGTTCAAAATGGTTCAAATGGCTCTGAGTACTATGGGACTTAACATCTGAGGTCACCAGTCCCCTAGACTTAGAAGTAGTTAAACCTAAATAACCTAAGGAATCACACACATCCATGTCCGAGGCAGGATTCGAACCTGCGACCGTAGCAACAGCGCGGTTCCGGACTGCAGCTGCTACGAGGTCCGTGGCTCACCGATATCGGACACGACAGTTAAGTTTTTACTTAATCTACCAGCCAGCCCCAAATGTTCACATTGTGTCGTTTGTATGTCGTTGTGGGCTGTTGGGACATTCCCGCGAGCAACAACGTTTGTTTTCAAGTTGGCGAAATTCTAGCCGCCCTCCGGTAGAGCTTAACTTGTTTATTTTGGGATTGAAGTGCACCAGCGGAATCTACTGCCTTCTGGCCGTTAACGTTCGGTTTACCTGCCCTGGCCGTTGACGTAAATTCAGGCAGCGTATTTTCCTCGTCGTGTTGTGGCTGTCCAGCACGGCGTTTAGTTTGACAGCCGAATGTGTAATTCGTTGTGGGCGCCGATACCTCCTCCAGTGTTCCATTGAACTCCCTGTTGTATGCTGGTCGGGTGGAGCGGAAGTTATCCTGTCGCTTGGTCCGTTGACTGTCTGCGGTTGGGTTGCCGTCGGATTGAGAATTGTTGGGCCGTTGCCGGTCTCACCTAAGCGAACGTTAATGTTTGAATTCCAGGCCGATCCTTGGAAACTACTGAGCGCCGTTTGATGTGCTGCTTTTACTCATTTGTCCTTCTTGTTTATTTGTGTATTGCTTCTACCCGATTTTGAATTAAAATTGTTTTGCCCTTGAGGCTTGAAATTCTTTAGGCCTTCAGCCTGATTTAAAGAAATTTTAGGATAAGGCTTTCTGCCTCAGAAAATTCAAATTCTGTTTTGAGCCTCAAGTTATTGGCCTTCACCCGATTTTAAGTTAAAGTTGTTTTTTTTTTCCCTTAGGGTGTGAGATTGCTTGGGCCTTCAGCCTAATTTAGAGAAATGTTTCAAGATGAAGCCTTCTGCCTTTTAAAATTCAAATTCTTGTTTTTGATTCTTAAGTTCAAAAATGATTCAAATGGCTCTGAGCACTATGGGACTTCACTTCTGAGGTCATAAGTCACGTAGAACGTAGAAATACTTAAACCTAACTAACCTAAGAACATCACACACATCCATGCCCGAGGCAGGTTTCGAACCTGCAACCGTAGCGCTCGCGCGGTTCCAGACTGTAACGCCTACAACCGCTCGGCCACTCCGGCCGGCTGAGTCTTAAGTGATTGGCCTTCAGCCGGTTTTAAATTGAAGTTGTATTGCCCTTGAGGCGTGAGACTGAATGGGGCATTTAGCCGGGAATTAAGTTCTAAAATTATTGTGTGGCTTGCTCTGTTTTTAATGTTTTCTTTACTCTTTTAATGTTTGTCAGATGAATAAAGTGATATGTTCGAGCGCAACTGTCAGCCAATTTTCACAAAATAAACTATCTGTCCTGTCTTGCGGGTATAGCAGGGGGTCTCACAGGCCAAAGTTGCAAGCATTTCAGAAATGGCTAAGTGTATAAACTGTTCCTGTTTCGCCGCAGTTATAGTATACCAAGCATGACACGGTGATACTATCCGAAACGGGCGCCGAGGCAACAGTGGTACACCATGGCCAATAGATGACAAGCGTCAACGACGGCTGCGGAGATCTGTACGGACGAATAGAGATGCAGCGGTTGAGCAGTTGACCTCCCAGATGAAATGAGGGGCTACCATCAGTGTCTCCTCCATGAGCATTCAGCAAACGTTGCTGCTTACGGGCCTTCGCAGCAGGCGCCTGGTCCTGCACCCATGCTGATATTTCCTGTCGGCGACGGAGGCTAGAATTTTGGCGCCAATACTTGCAGTTTTATGCTCCGTCGGACTGAAAGCAAACAGCCTACAACAATCGTACGAGGGTCCAGGCTGGTGCAGGGAGCGTCATGGTTTGGGCATGCTTTCGTGGCATTATAGGGGTGGTCTCGTCATTCTACAAGCCACAATGGATCAAAACAAACATGCATCTATCGTTGGGGACATCTTTGGGAGGTTATCTCGCAGTAGGACTCCGTTAACACATCAGAAAATAACTTCCTTGGTACTAGAGGGAGCTGTAGAGGGTAAGAACTGTAGAGGAAGACAGATACTGGAAAACATGCAGCAAATAACTGAGGATGTAGGTTGAAAGTGGATCCCTGAGATGAAGACGATGGCACAGGAGAGTAATTCTTGGCGGGCTACTTCAAACCAGACAGATGATTGATGAAAAGTGGGAGTCTTTACAGGCTAGTTGAATGCAGGAAATTTACTGTCCGCACACCAATTGTCTCACAGATGATGTTTTATGAGAAGTCGCCGGCCGCGATGGCCATGCGGTTCTAGGCGCTGTAGTCCGGAACCGCGCGACTGCTATGGTCGCAGGTTCGAATCCTGCCTCGGGCGTGGATGTGTGTGATGTCCTTAGGTTAGTTAGGTTTAAGTAGTTCTAAATTCTAGGGGACTGATGACATTAGATGTTAAGTCCCATAGTGCTCAGAGCCGTTTGAACCATTATTTTATGAGAAGTCAGCATTCTAACTCGTCTAAAGGTGTTCCATTAGGTTCAGGTAGTCTCTGGACAGGCTAGTCAAACCACTGCCTCAAAGCTGCCACTTTTGGCAGCGTGTAGTGTCATACTGATAAAAAAACAGTCAACATTTCCGAACTGCTCCTCCATTTTCTGCAGTACACGGTGCTGTAAAATGTGTTCGTATCCCTCAGCATGCAACAAGAGGGCCACACGCTAATCACGAAAAACACTCCCATACCGTAAAACCACCTCCTCTGTACGGCATTGCACATAATGGCAGGTACAGTTATCCACGCATTCGCCAAAACCAAACCTATCCATCGGACTGTCGCAGTGTATAGTGTGATTCACTCATTTCCAGGTGTTCACTGTCCACTGATGTCGCCGTTTTTACCACTTCAACTGTCGCTTAGCATTCGCTCCAGAAGTAAGAGTGCTATGAGGAACTGCTTGACCACTGTACTGAGACATGGTACTTAGGAAAAGGCAGGATTCAGTGTGGACGGCGCCTTACTCAGTTACCGTTCGTTGCTCAGTTTTTTCCTTAAATCACGTACAGTTTATTTGGAAACAATTGCAAATAAGGTTGACAATAAGGAACAATTATCAAATTTGACTGTTCAGACACAATGTGTAATAACAAATTTCTTAAGGAAGCTGCACGCACGGCTGAAGGCCTTATTGACCAGAAATTCAACTTATTTGTCCGCTGAAAGCCCCCATAGTAATAACTCAAAAACAATTTGACGGCTGAAGGCCTAGGTAGCAAATTCTTAAGAAGGAGCTAAACTTCTCCAGGAGACACTAAAATATTATAAAAAAGGGACAAACATCAAATTTTCTCTGTTAAGAGACAATATCTAATTAAAAATTCTTAAGATAAATATCATTCACGGCTGAAGGCCTTATTGACAATCATCACATTCTGACCAAATCAAGAGAGAAGTGGGCCTGAGACAGTGCTCCAAGGATCGACCTGGGAAAGTCGCTCAACTTCGTAAACGATGAGACAGACAGCTAAGATGGTATTCACTTAACCGGATGGCAACTCAAACTATTGACAGTTTAAACGCAGGCCAACACAACCTAACGTCTGATAACCAACACAACGATGGAACAACCCAATCAAGGCAGAAGCGGTGGACAGCACTGCGTCTTCAGAATCCTGTGTTTAGAAACATCCAGAAGCAGAAGGAACCACTACGACCAAAGCTGTCCAAAAGAAACAAATATCTGAATCACAATCACGGAGGCAGATAAATACCGCTGGTTGAACTTCATCAATAAACACAAGTAATTCAATGATTAATAATAGAAGGTGGACGACGGCTAATTAATTTCTCCAACTCCAAACACTCCACTCACTACTCCTCGTCTCAGCGACCCTGCGAGCAGCTACGTGCGAACAAACAACGTGATCTCAAAATGTGGAGGTTTCACTACTGGGTTAATGTTGACTCAGCTCAAACATCCTGGGTCCGGTGGAGAACGAAGCTGTCGCCCTCTCAACTACAGCCCCTCGATCCGGCAGTGCCTGCATGCCGCCAGCGGTCCCGGCATGTCCTTACGTTGCCGGACCTCTCTGCTGCTCTGTCCCAACTGAACTACCCGACACACTCCGACCTAGAAAACACTTGACGCCCTTCGAAAGATAGTACTAGGGTACTAGACATCGATAACAGCTGCTGCTGCCACTCGCGGACAGACAATACTAGCAAACGTAGTGACGCCAGTAAACACGAGAAGAAAACGAGACACTACTATCGCTATTACACGATGCCAACCTAACAACGGCACCAACGCGAGTCGCAACACGGCTCAGTAACCTATTCTTCGGAAATCCCTACACATACTCATTTGGCTAACTTAGCTGGAGGTAGCACTTAGGGACACAAGAGTGATTCTCTCCGCTGATTTCATGCGACTTTTCACAACCAGCCTCCGTAATGCTCGACGGTGCATGTCCGTCTGTACATCAGGTCTGCCTTTTCTTCGTTTTACTGTGGATGTTCCTTCGCACTTCCACTTCACATTAAAGTTACCAACAGTCAAACTGAGCAGCCTCGGAAGGGTTGAAATGTCCCTGACGGCTCTGTTACCCGCGTGTCATCCAATGGCTCGTCTACGATCAAAGCCACTGAGGTCTCTTGCCCGACCTCGTCTGCAGTTGCTGTTTCTCTACTGGCAACACGATTTTTATCAAGAGGTGGAGCCCCTCCACGCCCACACCGGCGTGATGAACAACTCAAAAGGTCTACTGTCAACTCTGCGTAAGGGTTAGTTTTCACTAAAGTGAGAGGTGTCGCTGGATGTGGGTACTGCGATGACTGCGTACGTCTGGTTAAGGTTAACCATTAATGCTCGTTCATCTGGAGATAGATTGGGTCGAAGTCGAACGAAGGGTAGCGGTTTGAAGGGCAGAGGAAAATAATGTGCCAAGGCAAGAGCCAAGGGAAAAGAACCTCTCCGATAGTTAGGTCGAGTGATAAGAGCAGTAGCTGATGTCTTGCTGCCTGCGATAGGTCGTGCAAGGGTTGGCTTTGTTAGTAGTGGGCACCATGCATGTCGATAGCTTTGACGCTGTGCGGTGCTGTTGCTCAGCGGCTGCCGCTGGGTGCCGGTGTTGAACTCTCGGTCAGCGTCAGCAATCTGCAACAGTTAGGCTTATCATCGTTTTTGTGTCCGATAGGTCATATATCGGATACACAGTGTAGGGTGATGATGGCGAGTTGTTTGTGCGTCAGTGTGCGAGCTCGTCGGTTTCCCTGCTGTGGCCTGTTGGTCGGCTCTAATAGCAGCTGGTAATTTTCAGTCAACGTTGCTGATATGCAGGGGCTTGCCGAAGTTTTTCGCTTCTTGGTGTATGTTAGCTTGCCATAGACGGCTATGCCCTAGCTAGTATTAGCAACACGAAAACGAACTCCCCATCTTCTTTTATACCAGTCGGTCGGCGTCTCGTGAGATCCAGCGGTCAGTTCCGCATCGCAGACGGCTGTCTTGACACTTTTGATCAGATAGTGTAGTTATTGAGTGATTTACACGCCATGTATGGATCAAAAATACGATTCCTATTCTATCGCCCAATAGCAGCTTCTTTAGCCAACCTGTGGTTAAGTACAGATTACAGCTTGCACTAAGTCAGTGAAAGGAAACCGTTAGTTTCTCTCTGCATTTATTTTAAACTCTGCTTCTGATGTTCCTATGGGCTCATGGGGTGCAGAATTTACTGGCATGGTTTCAACACGAACCCACTTTGACGAGTAGGGAGCTTGGATGAGGGTATAAATGCGTGGTCTGTCGGTAGTCATAAGATAGGTGAAAATTGTTAAGTAGGGGAAAAACCATATTACTCAATGCTCTAGGAGCATATCATTGGCTGAAGCTAAGCCTGTGGCACACGCTAAAAAATGGAGTATAAATATGGAAACTGAATGTAGCACAGACCTGGGCGGAGATTTGTAGATACGTTAATAATGATTACAGCTTAAAAAATAAGCATATACTAGTCTAAGCTCAGCACATATCAGAGGCCCCCAATGCCGTCTTCCAGACTGAAGGAGACGTGGTAACAAAAAATATACATATTTTACGAAAGTGGCGAGGAGCGCCTATATCGATGCTACAGAAATCGTACGGCTTAACTAAGTGACCTAATCTCTGCAGTGCCGGCCGTTGTAGCCGAGCGGTTCTAGGCGCTTCAGTCTGGAACCGGGCGACCGCTACGGTCGCAGGTGCGAATCCTGCCTCGGGCATGGATGTGATGTCCTTAGGTTAGTTAGGTTTAAGTAGTTCTACGTTCTAGGGGACTGATGACCACCGATGTTAAGTCCCATAGTGCTCAGAACCATTTGAACCATTTAATCCCTGCAGTAGCGATACGGAAGTATAGCTCCCACTCTAATTCTACGTAGCCGTGATCGTTTCGAAGTGAATATGTAATCATCGCCTCCTTGCTTGATTTAATTGATTTAAAAAATCGAATTAATCGATATTACTGGCTTTTATGTCCATTCGAAAACTGCTGAATGAATGAAGTAAATAATATTTGCGCGTGATACTTGTAATTCCTTTCGATTCTACAGTTCCACAGGTCAGGCGATAACTTTTCGACAGCGTTTATAGAATGCTCAGGAAGTTGGGCATGTGGTATATATTGAGGCGACATGATAGTAATTAAAGAAAATTAATAATTAATGCTATGCGCTCGATGTCGACTTTAATCATAACGAATGAAGTGCTGCACAGCACTGTGTGTATCAAAAAGAGTGGCCATGTCTACTATATTTAATATTTGGGACGCGTTCAAGCGAAGCTCGCTTTGATACACGCCCAGTAAGGAGACTACACCGAAGACAAACACTATACACTGAAAGGCCAAAGAATCTGGTATAGGCATGTGTATTCAAATACAGAGATACGTAAAGAGGTAGAATACGCCTCTGAAGTTGGCAAAGCCTATATAAGAGAACAAGTGTTTGGCGTAGTAGTTAGACTGGTTACTGTTGCTACAATGGCAGGTTATCAAGATCTAAGGGAGTTTGAACGCACGAGCGATGGGACACAGCATCACCAAGCTAGCGGTGAAGCGGGGATTTTCCCGTACGACCATTTCACGAATGTACCGAGAATATAAGGAATCTGGTAAAACGTCAAATCTCCGACATCGCTGCGGCCAGAAAAAGATCCTGCACGAACGAGACCAATGACTACTGAAGAGAATCGTTCAACTTGACAGAAGCAAATTGGTGCAAGAGAATCGTTCAACGCGACAGAAGGAAATTGCTGCAGATTTCAATGCTGGGCCATCAAAAATTGTCAGAGTGCATAACCATTCAATGAAACACCACCGATATCGGCTTTCAGAGCCGAAGACCCAATCGTCTACCCTCAATGACAGCACGACACAAAGCTTTACACATCGCCTGGTTCCATCAACATTGACATTGGACTGTTGATGACTGGAAACATGTTGCCTGGTCGGACGAGTGTCGTTTCAAATTGCATCGAACGGATAGGCAAAAATGGTTCAAATGGCTCTGAGCACTATGGGACTTTACATCTGAGGTCATCAGTCTCCTCGAACTTAAAACTACTTAAAACTAGCTAACCTAAGGACATTACACACATCCATGCCCGAGGCAGGATACGAACCTGTGAGCGTAGTGGTCGCACTGTTCCAGACTGAAGCGCCTAGAACCGCTGGGCCGCACCGGCCAGCGCGGATGAGCTTATGCGAGTATGGAGACAGCCTCATGAAAGCTTGGACCCTGCATGTCAGTATGGGACTTTTCAAGCTGGTGGAGGCTTTGTAATGGTGTGGGGCGTGTGCAGTTGGAGTGATATCGGACTCCTGATACGTCTAGACACGACTTTGACAGCTGACACGTACTTAAGCATCTTGTCTGTTAACCTGCATCCATTCGTGTCCATTGTACATTCCGACGGACTCCGGCAATTCCAGCAGGAAAATGCGATACCTTATACGTCCAGAATTGCTACAGAGTGGATTAGGGGACACTCTGCTGAGTTTAAACACTTCCTCTGGCCTCCAAACTCCCGAGACATCAACATTATTGAGCAAAGCTGGGATAGCGTGCAACTGGCTCTTCAGAAGAGACCTTCTCTCCTCGTAATCTTACGGAGTTATGGACAGACCTGCAGCATTCATTCTGTCAATTCTCTACAGCACTACTTCAGACATTAGTCGAGTCCATGCCATCTCCTGTTGCGGCACTTCTGCGTGCTCGCCGGGTCCTTACACGATATTAGGTAGGTGTACCAGTTTCTTCGGCTCTTCAGTGTAGACAAGTCCCGTTTCTGAGCAACACAAGCGTAGGTACGTAAACACATTACGGCTTTTCATCGAATCGTTGCCACGTACCTTCATTTCTGTCTACATTATTATGGGCATTATACCCAAGAGAATCTGATTCAAATCCGAAACGAGCAAGCCACTCTGATCTGAAATTGCCTCGTAGACCAGCACTACGAGACGCGGAGTAATTGCCTTTGTAAACAACAAGGCAGCGTCTTCTCCTTCTCGTGATGTCAGTGCAGACGAGATGTAACGCACGCCGACAAGGACCTCGCAGACTTCCGCTCCTTTTCCCTCGCAGCGCGGGAGCGCAGAGGATGCTGCCAATTACCCAACTTAGCTCCGACGGCGGAGAGCAGGAAGCGAGACGAGCAGACATCAGCGGCGGCGCGTCGCCTACCTGGAACAAAGGAAAAGTTCCGCGTCACGGACCAGCGAGAAGCGCGTCCCTGCCGGCTGGGTGCACCGCTTAAACACGCGCCATGACGTCGGCTCTCAGACCGACTCGATTGCCTGGTTCCTTGCGTAACGGGGAACTCACCGGCTTCACGTAGCTGCAGCCTCTTTAAATGTCTGCAGACTGCGAAAGCGTGCAGGGCATTTGGAGATTCAGAGAACGCCCACGAGGATGTTGACTGCAGTATTCTCTTTAAAGTTCTAAAGGTAGCAGGGACAGAATAAAAGGAGGGAATATTTAACTTGTAAAGACACCACATTGGAGTTTTAAGAGTCAAAGGAATGAAAGACACACAACAATTGATAAGTTAGTGAGACAAATTTGTGGCCTCAACCTCTACAGGGTGGTCCATTGATCGTGACCGGGCCAAATATCTCACGAAATAAGAGCCAAACGAAAAAACTACAAAGAACGAAACTCGTCTAGCTTGAAGGGGGAAACCAGGTGGCGCTATGGTTGGCCCGCTAGATGACGCTGCCATAGGTCAAACGGATATCAACTGCGTTTTTTAAAATAGGAACCCCCATATTCGTGTAGTACGAAAAAAATATGAATGTTTTAGTTGGACCACATCTTTCCCTTTGTGACAGATGGCGCTGTAATACTCACAAACGTATAAGTATGTGGTATCACGTAACATTCCGCCAGTGCGGACGGTATTTGGTCCGTGATACATTACCCGTGTTAATAAAAAATGTGGGTTCCTATTTAAAAAAAAAAAACGCAGTTGATATCCGTTTGACCTATGGCAGCGTCATCTAGCGGGCCAACCATATCGCCATCTGGTTTCCCCATTCAAGCTAGACGAGTTTCGGTCTTTGTAGTTTTTTCGTTTGACGCTTATTTCGTGAGATATTTGGCCCGGTCACTATCAATGGACCACCCTGTATACATTGAGTCTGTACTCTGAGCTGTGGAGGAAACAGCCGGCCCTAGAACTTAGAACTACTTAAACCTAACTAACCTAAGGACATCACACACATCCATGCCCGAGACAGGATTCGAACCTGCGACCGTATCGGTCGCGCGGTTCCAGTCTGTAGCGCCGAGAACCGCTCGGCCACTTCGGCCGGCGTCACAATAAATGAAACAACGATAATTAAATGTAGCCGAATTACGTCTGATGATGCTGAGAGAATTAGATTGGGAAATGGAACTGCAACAGTAGTACATGAGGTTTTCTATTTACATGGCAAGATAACTATCGTTGGTCATAGTAGAGAGGATGTAAACCGTAGTTTGGCAGTAGCAAGGATAGCATTTCCGAAAAAGAGAAATACAGAATACAAGTTTCAATAGTCTACATGACTGAACAATTTTAAATACTGTAGGCTTTCAATTTTATTCCTTTAACGCACCATGCATACAAATGACTTGTCTGCAATATAGGGGCAGGCGGGGAAAAATGGGGAAGCTAACTTTAAACCCTTACAAAAGGGTCAAAAATAAACAAATTCAAGTGGGTTTGATTATCATTTGTTTACTTAACCACTGAATTACAATAGCATGCGAAGAAGCCTACAAACTTGTTACATTTAGTTAGAAATATCTTGCCCCATATGCGGGGTAAGATGGCGAACTAGCATGAATTCATCTCTAAAGCTTAAATAAGGACTGGAATAACGATATAATGTGACGATAAGGTTTCGAAACATGGTTCTGCGTATTGTAGAATCAGGTATTACGTTTTATTTAGGCCTCTTACTTTCACATAGTACACAAGTGTAGACAGCCTCGTCACCACCACTTTCTGTCTCTGCAAAAGTGTCGTGGGCCCAGCGTCCGCAGCTAATACACCGTATCCGGCCTCCTTCAGAGAAGTCATAGCGGTATAAACATTCTTCACTCTCTTCATCGTTGTCATTCGACCTCAGTTTATTATCCCTTGAGCATCAAGGGGTGGTTAAAGACGTCAGTAACGTTCGCCACTTTTTCGTTGTCATTACGTTCTTTTAGTGGCATCGCAAGTTTATTAAACGTCTTTGAGAAGAGTTTTCGTTTACATGCAGCACGTTTGGGGACTCCTTTTCGTTTAATTTCTTCAGATAGTTCACTCCTACAAGGAGATTCGGTTAAAACAATGGGTTTTCCACGCCTGTTAGATTGTTTACTTTTGGTTTTTTATCCACCTTTGGAATAGCTAACAGCATTTCAGGGCTGGTAACCTGAAAGCAGACGAAACAGAGGCTTGATCGTCAGTTGTTAATTGTTTAGGTGTTTTACGTCTTGGCAACATCTCTGGTATTTGGTCTTCCGTTTCTGTAACTTCAGATGTGTGAGCTTGATGAATGTCTGTAGTTGAACAGGGAAGGTGATCACTTTCCTGTAACACATTTCTGTTTACAAGCCAAATGCCTGTTTTCCGAAATCCGTTCACTGCTGTGGACATTGTAGCTGAATGAATGAAGGCTTTACCGAATAAACTTCAACGTATATTTTACGTGTTCAAAACCCGCAGCGAGGTAAACACATGAGACGGTAAGAACGTAATGGTTGGACAAATAGTAGGGGCAGAACGGGGGGAAGCTCCCCATCTTGCCCCACCACGTCTTGCCCCCTACCATGCTGTCAGGTTATGTTACGCCTGCATGAACACTATTTAGTGAACATTGACTACTGACACAGCAGTTTACTGTTAATAAGACATACTATTCAGTGCTATATATACAGTCTGGACAAATGTTCACGAAACATACGTTTTAGGACCTCGAAAGGTGTAAAACATTGCAAACACTTGTACGTACCTCGCAAAGCTCACAGAAACTGCCGCGAAACTAAGGTTCAGCAATGTCAACACACTGAGACCTGTGTATTGATGATGCTGACGCAGCTATCCACAGATGGCAGCACTCTAACTGTAGCTTATAGCCCTTCCCCGTCTTACCCCACCTCCCTGTCTTGCCCGCCTTCCCCTAATACTGGAAGTATAGTAAATAGTAACATGTATTGTTGAACAATATTATGCTTTCGTATCACAATTGTTGATTAAATTAATTACTTGATACTGGTGATGCGTATGTCATATTTAAAAAAAATTGTTTTGTGTGACGTAGGTACAGGCTCTTTCCAACACATAAAACGTAACAAATGACATTAAAAAAACACATTTAAAAAACTTGTTTCATGTTACGTTGGCATTGTTGGAATATTCGCCATTGTAGTGTTGAGCAGTTGGATGTGAAGAGAAACACGAACCTTTTTTTATTTGACATGCACTCTACCAATAAGTAATTCAAACAACAATAAACCGGAATACACATGCAAAATGTTGTTCGGAAATGTGTCTTACCTATTTACTGTGCATTTAGCATTGTATTGCATACATCTGAAAATTGCCTAAGGACCAAATTGGATAGCATTTGTAATTTATGTGCATGATCCATTAAAGAAATAAGGCTGACAGCCCACGGTGCTTAAAAAGTTCCCATCATTTATATGATACGTTGATACTGTGGACCTGTACATGAAATTATAAATTTTTATATTTGACAATTTATCCTGGAGGTATTAGTCCGGTGTATAGCCTTGTCCGGAAGTGAAACGTGGACAATAGGCAGTAAAAATAAAAAGTATGGACGTTTTTGAAATTTCGTACTACAAGTGCTATAGCTTAAGAGATGAGATCAGTTATATGTGGTGGTACAGTAGAATGCTGATCATTAGATGGGTGGTTAACATTATTAATGATAAGCTGTAAATATAATTGGAGAGAAAAGAAGTTTGTGGCACACCTTGAGAAAAAGAAGGAGACGCTTGGTAGACCACGTCCCAAAAGCATGAAGGAATCAGTTTGTTAATGGAGACAAGTGTCATAGGCAAAAATTGTTAAGATACACTAAGGCCTGCCTAGGTTCAGCAAGTAGAGATGGGCGTTGGTCGCAGTAGCTGTGCAGAGATGAAGTTCGCACGAGACAGATTCGCGCGGGAAGCAACACAGTAACAAGAGCAGCAACAAGACAAAGCAAACTTGGAACAGAAGTCGGAGGTGAGTTACCGATACACCGCACGTGGTCAGCTGTTTATCGTCACCTCGCCATGCTGTTCAGAGTGTTCGGGAACGACGAAGAAAAATACGCATTTCTGTGAAATCAATGGTCCACCTCCGCAGCTCAGTGATCAGCGTGTGTGGACGCTTTGCGAAGGATCCCCGTTCGATTCCCATTACTGCCAGGAATTTTTCCTTGATGAGGAGACTAGTTCCGGCTGCGCTCAACATCGTGAGACCAATTGAGGAGCTATTTTACCCAGCAATAGTGGCGCCAACGGCACGAGAGCCGTCAACGGCCGGAAGAGCGATGTGGTGACTACACCCCTCCGTACATCTACATCTACATGACTACTCTGCAATTCACATTGAAGTGCTTGGCAGAGGGTTCATCGAACCACAATCATACTATCTCCCTACCATTCCACTCCCGAACAGCGCGCGGGAAAAACGAACACCTAAACCTTTCTGTTCGAGCTCTGATTCCTCTTATTTTATTTTGATGATCATTCCTACATATGTAGTTTGGGCTCAACAAAATATTTTCGCATTGGCAAGAGAAAGTTGCTAACTGAAATTTCGTAAATAGATCTCACCGCGACGAAAAACGTCTTTGCTTTAATGACTTCCATGCCAACTCGCGTATCATATGTGCCACACTCTCTCCCGAATTAAGTGATAATACAAAACGAGCTGCCCTTTTTTGTACCCTTTCGATGTCCTCCGTCAATCCCACCTGGTAAGGATCCCACACCGCGCAGCAATATTCTAACAGAGGACGAACGAGTGCAGTGTAAGCTGTCTCTTTAGTAGACTTGTTGCATCTTCTAAGTGTCCTGCCAATGAAACGCAACCTTTGGCTCGCCTTCCCCACAATATTATCTATGTGGTCTTTCCAACTGAAGTTGTTCGTAATTTTAACACCCAGATACTTAGTTGAATTGACAGCCTTGAGAATTGTACTATTTATCGAGTAATCGAATTACAATGGATTTCTTTTGGAACTCATGTGGATCACCTCACACTTTTCGTTATTTAGCGTCAACTGCCAGCTGCCACACCATACAGCACTCTTTTCTACATGGCTTTGCAACTGATACTGGTCTTCGGATGACTTTACTAGACGGTAAATTACAGCATCATCTGCGAACAACCTAAGAGAACTGCTCAGATTGTCACCCAGGTCATTTATATAGATCAGGAACAGCAGAGGTCCCAGGACGCTTCCCTGGGGAACACCTGATATTACTTCAGTTTTACTCAATGATACAGGATGACGGGTGGCAGGTCGGTCCCGATTGGCCCATCAAGAACAGAACGCGGAGCTTTGCTATGCTGAAGCCATTACCTTCATCCAACCGAATTCCATACTTATGGTATCTGTCTGTAGACTACTGAAATTTTAAAGCAGGCTTAGGAAATATGGATACTGTATGATACGTTTTTGCTTCTCCACTGATATAGTGAAGTAGTAAATCTTATTGCCCGGCCGGGGTGGCCGAGCGGTTCTAGGCGCTACAGTCCGGAACCGCGCGACCGCTACGGTCGCAGGTTCGAATCCTGCCACGGGCATGGATGTGTGTGATCTCCTTAGGTTAGTTAGGTTGAAGAAGTTCTAAGTTCTAGGGGACTGATGACCTTAGAAGTTAAGTCCCATAGTGCTCAGAGCCATTTGAACCAAATCTTAGTGCTGAACTTAAACATGAAAATAGACCACCGATTTCGCACGTGATGCTCTACCCAGCTGATCTATCCATGTAGCTAAGATACGGACACTACGGTAGATACTAAGGCCCGTGTTATAATAATTCATGCCTGTTTCTCATGTGCAACCAAATCATCGTGATCACCACAAACGACAGTGTTTAGATTGGAAGATAAGTATATAAATGCCGCACTGTAATTACACATAGTAAAAATAAATTTTCGTGAATCATCTCTCACGTTTCAGTAGACGACAGCATGTTTATGCATGGTGACAATTACTGAACTATATGAAAAAGGAAAACGTAAATTAGTTACAAACTACGGCGTGCGCACACTGTATTCAACATGTAAATGTCACTACAGGGCAGGCATATCGACTTGTTCGATATACCTTCCCTCCTTGGCGATGATGTAGCGAAACTCTGCAAGGCCCGCTGAAGTGTCGGAACATCCTTGCTGTCGATCACCTCCTGAATAGCTGTTTTCACCTCAGCAATGGTTTGGGGTTATTGTTGTACACCATGTCTGCAATAAAGCTCCTCAAAAAGGAGTAGCATGTGATCAGATACGGAGAATATGGAGGCCAATCAAGGCTCACGCCAATGGCCTCTGAGTATCCCAGAGCCAGAATGCGGTACTCAGAGGGCTTTTCCAGGACATCAAACACTCTCCTGCGTCGATGGGGTCGAGCTCCGTCTTGCATGAGCCACATCTTGTCGAAATCAGGGTCACTTTAAACAATGGGGATGAAATCATCTTCCAAATCCTTTACGTTCCGTTCGGTAGTCACTGTGTCATCAAGGAAAATCGCATCGGTTATTCCTTGAATTGATATTGCACACCACACTGCCACCTGTAAAGAGTGAAGAGATTCCAAGATCATGAAATGCGGATTCTCAGTCCCGCAAATTCATCACTATTACTTATTGACGAACCTATCCAAATGAAAGTGGGCTTCATCGCCATATCAAACCGTACTAAGTCCCATCGTGCCACGTGGCCGACCGTGCAGTCTGACGCCCTAATGCAAACCGTTCAGAAGTTATTACGATTTTATTTCATATCGTTCAATAATTGTCACCCTGTATCGTCGCTATCTTCGATCCCTTCCCAGGCACTGCCTTTAACTTACGAGATTTCGATCAGTCTTCCTAATGACATCCCCGACTTAGAACACGGAGTAGGAATGTCTATAGAGTGAGCGTAGCATACTGCTCATATTCTCAACATCAAACAGAAGTAATCACGCAACGCTGGTAAGGCAATGATGTTTATTTTTCGCATTGAGACATAAACTATAATATTCAACGTATTTACTCTGTTTTCACATATGTATTTATTTCTTAATAAGAGCTATAGCATATCACGTTCTATTACGAGATACCTGTTTTCTGTTAACCTCACTTCTTATTGTCTGTATAGTAGCGATCTTCAGCGCCCAATGCGTACTGTATTCGCTGCTGCCAGCCTTTTGTTTGCTATCGATTCCCTTACTAAGAAATGAAATATTGAGACTGTGTATCATCAGTGATAGAAGTAATATGTGTGTAAAACTGGACTAAGAACTAAGAAATTACCATCATTATGTCGTTATTTTAGATTGCAGGATAAAAATTTTGAGGTATAGTTCGTATTGCCGGTTAAGAGTGCGGTGATATCGAAATCCTGCAGTCGGAGATGAGTTTAATTGGATTTTTCCCAAGTAGCTACTTCGAAATTTCATCTATTTCAACAGTCTTGTGCACAATAGATAGAGCATAACACCACGCTTCGCTATATACCAGTCGCTAAAAGGAAAATCATTTCACTTAAAGAATAAAGTTGTATTCTTCACAGCAACAGTGTTGAATTGTTGTTCCACGGACGCAGTTTGGTCAGAAGAGGAAAATTAACATTGGTCGATAAGTAACACGTACCACACTAACAAGAGGCGCTTTGCGTTTTGATTATTCATAGGGCTAACTAAACGTCACTATATGGTCATACATGCAAGAGACAAATGCTAGACAAATTCTGTAGTGCCCATTGTGGGAGTGTGCTATCAGTCCATTGTGTACACATTTCGAGCTGCTTTGATCTGCAGGTAATTCACAGTTTGCGTTATTATGTGCGGATTACGTAAATCATTCTGCTTATGTTAAAGTCGTCACAATAGAAAACTAAGGTACTAATACCTACAACATTGGGAACAAGTACCTGCGGTTAATATTTCAGTATCCCTAAGGACGAAGGAAGGTTAAACACGTAGGGACATATAAGAAGTAAAAACACAAGAATCTGATTCGCGCCAAAACCCCAAATAAGGTGTTTTTAGGTCTCCTTACCTTTGACGCACTAGGAAGCCATTCCGCAGTGCCGTCGCAGGAAAATTTATGACAATAAAGACCTAACAAAACGATAAAGCGTAGTACGAAATTTAAAGATTGCGATGGCTACCCATTCTTTCCCTGTAATAAAAAAAATAGCAACATCTGAACTGTGACACTGGCATTTATTTCTTAAAAGCCTACAGCCCAGTGCATTTCAAATATCGAATGTCACTCGTCAAGATGCCTATGAAACGCAGGAACAAAATACATGACACTTTTGACCGACATCCGTCTATTCTACCGATCTAATTACATTCAAAATCAGTAAGGCGCTGACAGATAAACTCAGCGGAGCACCAAAATCAAGTAACTGTTTGAGTAGACCTATGTTGGTAACAAGAATTCCGTTCTGTGCATCTGAATGCTTAATCCATAGATATTCCTAATCTGTGACTTAGATCGAAGACACTCACAGCAGTATCGATAGTGATATCGATGACGACAGCCTAACGAACGTGCGTTGTAGATCCTGACGTGCTGCTACGGCTCCAGTTTTATTAATCGAGTCACTCTTAGGCGGAAAAGACCAATTTCCGTGAATCTTTCGTGGCGTGAAACACGATGTCAGCCTGATCTCTATAGCCGAAAATTACACTGTTTTATCACTGAAAGCATATACAGGGTGTTTCGTAAATGACTGGTATATTTGAAACGGCAATAAAAACTAAACGAGCAGCGATAGAAATACACCGTTTGTTGCAATATGCTTGGGACAACAGTACATTTTCAGGCGGACAAACTTTCGAAATTACAGTAGTTACAATTTTCAACAACAGATGGCGCTGCAAGTGATGTGAAAGATATAGAAGACAACGCAGTCTGTGGGTGCGCCATTCTGTACGTCGTCTTTCTGCAGTAAGCGTGTGCTGTTCACAACGTGCAAGTGTGCTGTGGACAACATGGTTTATTCCTTAGAACAGAGGATTTTTCTGGTGTTGGAATTCCACCGCCTAGAACACAGTGTTGTTGCAACAAGACGAAGTTTTCAACGGAGGTTTAATGTAACCAAAGGACCGAAAAGTGATACAATAAAGGATCTGTTTGAAAAATTTCAACGGACTGGGAACGTGACGGATGAACGTGCTGGAAAGGTAGGGCGACCGCGTACGGCAACCACAGAGGGCAACGCGCAGCTAGTGCAGCAGGTGATCCAATAGCGGCCTCGGGTTTCCATTCGCCGTGTTGCAGCTGCGGTCCAAATGACGCCAACGTCCACGTATCGTCTCATGCGCCAGAGTTTACACCTCTATCCATACAAAATTCAAATGCGGCAACCCCTCAGCGCCGCTACCATTGCTGCACGAGAGACATTCGCTAACGATATAGTGCACAGGATTGATGGCGGCAATATGCATGTGGGAAGCATTTGGTTTACTGACGAAGCTTATTTTTACTTGAACTGCTTCGTCAATAAACAGAACTGGCGCATATGTGGAACCGAAAAGCCCCATGTTGCAGTCCCATCGTCCCTGCATCCTCAAAAAGTACTGGTCCGGGCCGCCATTTCTTCCAAAGGAATCATTGGCCCATTTTTCAGATCCGAAGCGATTACTGAATCACGCTATCTGGACATTCTTCGTGAATTTGTGGCGGTACAAACTGCCTTAGACGACACTGCGAACACCTCGTGGTTTATGCAAGATGATGCCCGGCCACATCGCACGGCCGACGTCTTTAATTTCCTGAATGAATATTTCGATGATTGTGTGATTGCTTTGGGCTATCCGAAACATACAGGAGGCGGCGTGGATTGGCCTCCCTATTCGCCAGACATGAACCCCTGTGACTTCTTTCTGTGGGAACACTTGAAAGACCAGGTGTACCGCCAGAATCCAGAAACATCTCATCTGCATGTGAAGCCATTCCGCCAGACACGTTGTCAAAGGTTTCGGATAATTTCATTCAGAGACTACGCCATATTATTGCTACGCATGGTGGATATGTGGAAAATATCGTACTATAGAGTTTCCCAGACCGCAGCGCCATCTGTTGTTGACAATTGTAACTACTGTAATTTCGAAAGTTTGTCTGCCTGAAAATGTACTGTTGTCCCAAGCATATTGCAACAAACGGTGTATTTCTATCGCTGCTCGTTTAGTTTGTATTGCCGTTTCAAATATACCGGTCATTTTTGAAACACCCTGTATAAACATAATTAAATTAATTTTCAAAATTGATAATCTTTTATCATACTTACTACATTGCGTTCCCGTTCTCTGCTGGACACAACACTCATTCCAGAATCATGCCCCACAATGTCTCTTTTTGTTCCATGTCATTTACATTTATGCAGCTTAAGATCGATGATTATTTTTTACTCTTTTAATTGTGACAGTATCAGAAAATACAACTTTTAAGAAGTAGAAAGAGCGCTGCACTGTGTCACAGAGAGAAAGCATAAATTCAAGTTCTTAAAGCAAAAGTACTAGTCCCCCTAGCATTAGACTTCTCACTGTCCTATACAGCCACCATCTTCTCTTTAATGGTCGCGCATATTTTTCCCTCCGCACGTTATCTCTGTGTCACGAACAATACAGTTTTCTCACTGGTTCGTCCATCTGTGAAAGTCAGGCATTCTAAAATGATACAGCTAAACCTGACTCACACAACTGAGTTTTTATTTTACCTACTTCAGTCCTTATATCATCAGAAAACAATGGTGCCACCTCTTTATCTAGTGTGATTAAAATAGGAAAGCACAATGAAAATCTGGTCTCATATCGCCAGGCATAAGAAGTAATTGACTAGAAACCATACTCATTGTTTACACTGATGTAAATACAGTCACTGCTTTTACGGTATATTGGTAATTTTTACTTATGGACCGTCTGACAGCAACTGAATAAAACACAATTTTAGTGAAGTTGAAGAGTCACTGCTTTGTTTTTAGCATATCACCTTCAGTTCCACTCATAAGGATGAGAAAAAACTCTTCTTTTCCAGGAGTGAGTGCCTTAGGCTACCTACGTCTTGTAGCTTGTAGAACAAGACACAGTGGTTACCTGTAGTACATATTTATTTTCTTAACACACGCTTCACACTGGTACAGTCGTCTTTACTTCTTTGACATCTGAACGTAAATTATTGTACCGCTCAGTATTACATACATCTGTTTTGTTACGAAATGGATTCGTTGTTGGGTATTGCGTGGAACTGAATTCTGTTGGCGATGTCAGTAGCCAGGACATTTATCTCTAGAATGAGATTTTCACAGCGGAGTACGCGCTGATATGAAATTTCTTGGTAGTTTCAAACTGTGTGCCTGTCGAGACTCGAACTCCAGACTTTTGCCTTTGGCGGACAGGTGCTCTACCGACTTTTTTCCCATTTTGTTTGTCATTGTTCTAGGCACGTGTTCTGGGAGTACGTCGCAAGACACTTGTCAAGTTCATCGTTGAATACTTCACAGGAGAGGCTCTGTGAGGTATGGAAGACAGAGGTGAGGTACTGGCCGAAGTAAAGCAGTGAGGGCGGGTCGTGAGTAGTGCTTTCAGGCGGAGCACTTGTCCACGAAGGCCAAAGGTTCTGAGTTCGAGCTTCGGTCAGGCGGAGAGTTTCAATCTGCCAGGAAGTATCACATTTATTTCTCTTTCTATCAAGCCTAACTAACTTATTCCGATGATTCAACTTGTACTTTGTTACTCCGTTGTTTTTTGCTGTGGCGTTTGTCCTTACTTTGAGATACATAATATGCAGAACGATGCCATACAGAGACTAGTCATGTGACATTATCTGCTGTATATTACGATGCAACGTTGTTTTACGTTGAGTGACAACGTTTTTCTTACACTCGGCTGCTTCCAGTCACGGGATTTCTAGAAAATTTCAAATCCAATCTCTACTGACAGAGTCGACACATAACGGTCCAACGCCAAGTTATCAAAACAACGTTTCTTAGAAACGATGGATAGGTCGTATGTTGGACATTTTATTTTTTTACTGCAACCACTCCGTGATGTATGCACATTTCTCTCGTGGCCCACTACATTAATATTCTGGTTAAACTTTTTACCATATCAATTACACAAATATTTGCAAAACATTTGTACATGTCCCTGTAATACGTTTTTCTCAAATGTTTGTTGTAATCGTAGGTTTCTCTTCACAGTCGTTCTCCATGGTCGTGACTTAATGATCCTAGTTTGATTTAAAAAGGAAAGGAACCTAGTTGTTGAAGCATACCACAAAAAATTCATGAACGGGCAACAACAACCGCGCACTCGATAAGTACAAACTAGACCACTTGCACTCTGAATATGTGTCTGTTACACGTTCACTCGTCATGTTTGTAATACGAGGTTAAGTCAATTACTGTCCGCAATTTAGTTATATTTCTGTTTATTTTGGTAGTACTGTCGTTTTACATTGATGGCGCATGCTTTGTTTATTTGTTATTATATCTTTGCAATTTTCAAGCTGCTAGATTAGTTTCGTTATCGCTGTCGTGCTGTTAATCATGGCTACTCCGCTGTCCATTTGCGCCAAAGAAGAGCAACGTTCACTGATCCGTTTCTTGTGGTCGGAAGGCGTACCATTGGCCAAAATTCATCAAAGACTTTCGGCACAGTAAGGAAACAGAGTTTCGCCACAACGGAGTGCCTGAAAATGGATTGAAAAATTCCGAAATGGTCGCACAAGTGTTCCGCACGATGAAGGAGCCGGACGACAGTTTACCGCCACAAATGAAGAAATCATTGAGCGTTCACGTGAAATGGTTCTCTTAAACAGACGATTAATTATTGACAAAGTGGTACATCATCGGCAAATTAGTCACGCTTCTGCCTATGAAGTCATCCAAAACAGACTTGGGTTTTATAAAGTTTGTGCAAGATTGGTTCCAAAACAACTGACACAGTTCGATAAGCAACGCGCTTGGACACCGCATATATATATATATATATATATATATATATATATATATATATATATATATATATATATATATGGCAACGGAGGGGACGACTTCTTAGACACAGGACCATAACCGGTGACGAAACATGGATCCATCATTACGAGCCGGAGAGTGAACGGCAGAGAATGGAATGGAAACATCCAAATTTGTCGTGCAAGACGAAGTTCAAGACCGAACCGGTCGCAGGAAAACTGATGCTTACGAATTTCTGAGACGCACAAGATCCAGTACTAGAACATTATGGGAAAAGGGGCACAACAATAAACAGTGTACGTCACAGTGAGATTCTTACTGCCAGGCTAAAGCCTGCAATTTGAAGCAAACGGCGAGGGTTGCTGTCAAAAGGAGTTGTGTTGTTGCATGACAATGCCCGTCGGCATACTGCTGCACACACTGCTGAAACGCTCCAGAAACTCAAATCTGAATTACTGGTTCATCCTCTACATAGTCCCGATCTTGCTCCTTTAGACTATCACTTGTTTGGTCCACTCAAACAGGCATTAAGGAGCCGTCGATGTGCCTCGGAAGAAGCTGTGAAAGAAGCGGTGCCATTGTTGGCTCCCAGCTCAACCGAGAACCTTCTTTAATGAGGGCGTCAGGAAGCTTGTACAACGATAGACCAAGTGCGTTGAAACGCAAGGAGACTGTGTCGACAAATTATGTTCTTCTAAGTTTCCTTTTTGATTACAATGAAATTTTATAACTACTTTGCAGAAAATAATGGACTTACTCTCGTAGTTTTGTATTTAAGAAGGAGAAGAAAAAACTGACTTGTAGGTCAGCGAGAGCTGCACACTCGATACGTACAACCCAGACCATTCGAAGCACAAAGCGCCACTCAGGGCACTGAACAGCGCGTGATTTTTGTCTGCTGTCTCTTATAGCCTCGTGTGTTCCGGGAGAGATCGGGTCTGTGGTGCCGTAGTTGCAGAAGCTTCGCGGGTGTTTTGCTTGACTGCATCTGGTCCGCGGTCCAGATGTGATGTGACACCATTTGAGCTGAAGACAAAGAGAGGGCAGACACTTTGGGTAGAGTTAGTCGTTTGGCTCCCGGACGCGGCGATGCGTAGACTTTAAGTATGAAGAGCAGTTAGACTGGCAAGCACGGAGACCTACCTGCCTTTCCCCACCAAACGACTAAGTACAGTATTTGTGGCTCGTGACTGTGCAGTTACGTAAGATTAACACTAATTTTTCTTATAACATAAATTCAGAGTTTTTCATGAAATATCCTGGTTCTGCGAATTAAAAATCTGACGTAGTACA